>NC_033801.1:17294289-17314021 GCF_001876935.1 Asparagus officinalis
GGCTGCTGAACTTACTCCTTTAAGTTTTTGCAAGTTGAGCTGTAGTTATCAAAGAATGGAGACATTCAAAGCTAGAATTTGCTGAATCAGCCAAAGGAAGGATGCGAAGAAGTTCATTCCCTCAAATGACTAAGAGTTTTGGTGCACAAAACCAAGAGAAAATATTATTGAGTTGAATAGCTACTTCAAAGATAACCACCAAAACTAGATCCAAGTCTATAGACATTGTGTTTCTACTTAAATAATACTTCTGCGTGATCTTTGTTAATTGAGGTTTTTTACTTTTTTTTCCTTCATAAATGCGAAGTTTTAACAAAGCCACCAACCCCAACGGCCCCCCCCCCCCCCCCAACCTCCAAACAAAAAAAAACCACAACAAACCCAAAAGAAAAAAACGCACGCGCGCGCACACAAAAACACAACTAAAAACACACGTGGTATGGAGTATTCATGTGCGAGCGTAGTTTCACCACGGATATCATAAAAAAAAGTTAGAAGTCTTTGGGGCCAATATCCATTAGCTTTTAGGTTATTGGCTCTTAATTTTTGTTTAAGGCTCATCAACTCTAAATTATACTTGATTACTCCCCAGTGATTGTTATCAGAGAGAAGGTTGTAGCCCAAGATCGATCCGGTGTTGGTAGGTGCAAGTATGGTGGAAAATCCACATATGGTGATACTCGAGGATTGTTAGGGGGGAGTGGGCAACATAGAAGTTGTTAATATAGATAACGGTATAGTTAACATATGGCATACGTGTTCTGCATATATTGGAGGATTCCCGAATGATTGATGGCCATGTGGCCAGTTCACGATTATCAATGTTCTACTCACAATGAATAAGGTTTAAAATAGAAGTTGGAGCCAATATCTAGTAGCTATAGCTTTCAGATTAAATTTGGTCCCTAGCCTTTAGTTAAGACCCACATTAACTCTATGTTGGGCCTAATTACTTGCCAAAACATAGTTCTCTATATTCTCATACACCCTAAAAATACAAAGTTTTCTTGCGTTTAAACCTAAAGTATAAAATGTAAAGTGTATATGTACATAAAATAGGGTCTATAGCTACATACAATAGAGTGTATAACGACATATACTATATGCCATATAACACATACTGTAGATTGTATAGTTAGAATATTCCAATTTGGAGAGTGGAATTTAAAGATTTGCTCCAACCCACACTCTCTAAATATTTTTTTTATTTTTTGTCAAAAAGATCCTTATAAATTAATAATGTTGGATATAGTTTATATTAATAGTTTTATTTTTAATAATTTATTTGGACAAAAAATAATAACATTAAAATGGTGTCGACGAGAGCTTTAAAATGAAGCCAATATTAATAATATAATACAACATACTAAAAAAATAAAATCTGAAATAACAGTGAGAAAGCATACATCGATAGAACAAGGAAGCAAACATAAACCTCTAATACAACATACCATATGTCGCAAACATAAACCTCAAACATAAAATATGATAACAGACAATTAAAATTTAGGTAAGTCATTATCGTTATAACTACCGGTTCAATCCCGATCTCTCAATGAACCGCCCATATTCATTTCTTCCTACAGAACCAGCTTCTCCTGCAAACTGAGAAAATCCTCCTTGATCTCCAGAGGGAAATCCATATTCGTTTTCTCCTCCTACAGCTCCCATAAGAAGCTCAGAAAATCCTTTTGGCCCTCTGGAGGAAAATTCATAGTCGAATGATGGAGCTCTATATTCCTTTCTATTAATAATTTCTTGGGACAAGCTAAGACTACACGACATAATGACTGCTTGTATTATACTACATAACATGACTGTGGAGGATGAACGCAATGTGAAAGCAAAGATTATTGTTCACGACGAATCTTCAAGACCTCAAGAGATGGAGATTGATGATAGCGAATAATTCCAACGATTCCTTGATCGACATAGGAAGATTCAAGATAGGAAAGCTCATTTTATGCTTCGGAACGTGCTAATTGAGCATTTATGGCAGAGGCACGACAACGAAGGAATGTAATTTAAATATTATAATTTATGCTTGTATTTTATTATGGGGCAAGTTAAATAGATCCCCATATTTAAATTTTCATGTCTGATACTTATTAATTTAATTTAAAAAAATAATTTTATAATAATACTAAAATAAATTAATTTTAGTTTCATTTTGAAGATCTCAACGAGACCTTTCCAAATATATAATTATTTCAAAAATTAGATTACTAATTTTTTAACTATATTTATTTAAAATTAAACATCTAATTTAAATTACTAAGAATGATGGCAAAGTGATAATTTTCAAGAAATTATATAGTTGAAAATGACAAAGTTGTAAATAATAAAAGTTTGAATAGTGATTTGGAGAGTCTCTCCAAATTCTAGCTTTTGGAGAGTGAACCATCTCCAAATTTGGAGATCTTCAAATTTGGAGAGTGATTGGAGAGGATTCACTCTCCAAATTTGGAGGGATGAAGATTATGCCGAGTGATTGGAGATGCTCTAAAGGGGGTGAGATTAGTGCTTTTTGGGTATATTTCACAAAAACACCCAACACCAAAACTTAATTTCTGACTTGTAGAAGGCTAGCTGAAATGTCTCAAAAAGGAAAATGAAAATAAAAGTACTAAGCTATATGAAGAGATGAAGAGACGTGACAATTATCTTGATTTTGAATTAGTTTTAGGGATAACTTTGTGTACTGTAATCTTGTTGCGAAAGCTGCAACTGTAGTTGCATGTAATTGAGTCATCTAGCCATCACACCATTAATAATAAATAAATGCAGTTGCAACTACTATAAGGAAAAAACATTCCACGTAGACGACTTTACTTTTGAATTGTAAAAGAGATCCAATTTGCAAGTTTAATTCAACCAACTCGATGGGAACTACAACCTTGAAACTGCGTGGACAACCATGGACATGGAACTAAGACTCATAATCCAAATTATATTTATGTAATCTATCCTCTATTATGTTTTGAGAAAAATCTCTCCACCATTGCTATTGCTTAAATAGAAAGTAGATTATGTATAGGTAACACTAGTATAAAATCGTGTATCCTAGATGGAATATTCTAGACGGAAAATTTTCGGTCTAGTTTGTATTAAACTAGACGAAAAATTTCCGTCTAGAATATTCCGTCTAGAATAAATTATTCTAGACGGAAATTTCCATCTAGAATAGTATCCTAGACGGTTCTTGTATTTTTTTTTTTTTTTTAATATAATCAGGTATCCCAGCCCTCCTCTCCTCCTCCTCGGCCCTCCACCTTCTCCCCGATCCCCTCAGCCCTCCACTCCTCCGCACTCGACCCCTCCACCTCCCCCTCAGCCCTCCACTCCTCCACCCTCTACACCCTCTCCTCTCCCTTTCCGGAGACCTCACCCTCTCCTCCCCCTTCTACTTCTCCTTCCTCGATCTCAGCCCTCCACTCCTCCGCCCTCGACCCCTCCACCTTCTCCCCGTTCCCCTTCTCCCTCTCACCCGAAACCCTAACCCTAACCCTGACCCTGCTCTATTGGTGGACCGCTTGCTCACTGAATCTACACTTGAAGCCACTATTGAGAGCAGAAAAGGGGCACAGAGCTCGCCGGGTTCTGAGTCGTCGACTGTCCCCATTGATGAATTTAGTTCAGAGAAGAAGTTTGGGAAGTTGGTGGAGTGTAGGATTTGTTAAGAAGAAGATGAAGCGTCGAACATGGAGGTCCCTTGTTCTTGCTGTGGCAGCTTGGAGGTAAATTTCGAAGTTATAATAACTGTTTTCGAAAAGTATTTTTTCCCCCTTGTGTTTGATTGAGTGAGCTAGTTGGTAAAAAAAAATGACTTGAGATTATGATCGGGTATTGGAACAGAACGGCTTATTAGAGTTTGGGACGAAAGAAGATCAGCCTTTTTAGCTAGCCAATGAAACACCACTAGTTCAACAATATCCGTCTATCATTTAACGGATGATTTTGATTTTGAAGTGAAATTAGTTGACAGCAAACCAGACTAAACATGCAATTGTTATACTTTAATATTTGCATTTGATAATCCTTCCTAGTTTTGTGATGCTCCAATCTTAATACTTTAATATTTGCATAATTATGGATGATGATGAATGAAGGAGAATTAGTTTGAAATAATACTTTAATAAATATCTTTGCTTATTATGGATGATGATGAAGAAGGAGAATTATTTCAAACTCAGAGCCCAACACTCCATTTCCAGGTTAATGGTCTCGTTTATGTCTCTTTTTAATCTTCTGTTTCACTCAAAGATATCCCGTTAATAATGCAGGTAAATGTTTCAATAGATATCCCGTTAATAATTCATCTCAGTTTAATAATTTGCCTCATTTATGTCCAAGTTAACTTGTCAAATACCTATTGAGTTCTTAGTAGTTACAATTGATTATTCTTAACTTTGGCAAATTGTTGTGATGTTTTCATTTATCTTCTTTCTATTCCTCCAAGTCACTTGACTGTAGTAAGTAATAACTTGAATTATTCTAAATCTTTAGCAAGTAGTAACTCCAACTAATTTAAAATGTAGCAAATCGTAACTTCTTTCTTTCACTTTGAACTATCAGTAAGTCTTGAGTATTGTCCTTTATTACATGAAACTGTATTATTGATGCTTTAGGTGTTTGATTTATCCATGTGAACTTTATGACTGCATACTTAAAACATGCTTAGTACCATATGAAATTTGATGCAAGTAAATACAGATACATCTAAATTCTAGTTCAATGAAGGTCTTCAATTACCTAATTGCATCATTTCCTTCGTGTAAAGTTTACTACTGAAAAGAATGTATATGAAATTCGTTGTAGAAATAAAAGTAGGTTCTTGAGTCATTGTGCTTAATATTGATTTTGATGAGTTAACAGGAACTACATGGAGAAAATAAAGTCTTCCATGTATTACCCTTCTCACTACTTTGATGCGGATCAGGAGATCCATTCAAGTGAGTTGAAATTCTCTGAATCTTAATGTTTAACTCATACGATATTATTTTAGTTTAGGTTAAAGAATAAGTTGCTATTATTTTCACTAAATTACATTTATGAAAATGTTTTACTTGCTTCCCCTAGTTATTTGCCTATTTGTTTGAATATATTTTGATGCGTATGGATCATCAAAGCACAAGTATTGTGTGAGCATTATCAATGTGTACTTCTTTGTCTCTTGTAAACATGCAATTAAAATTAGGATTGCAAGGTGCATGGTAAAAATCCAATAGTACACAGAGATTCAAATTATGCACATGACCTGAATCACGGCTTCATGTCTTGGAAAGATTCAGTATCATGTACATGTGAGCCTTATCGTATATACGATGTTGTTTTTATTGTTTGCTTCGGAATTGTATCATGTCCAATGTGAGCCTTATAGTATATATGATATGGTTCTTATTGTCTGCTTCTGAATTTGGTAACCCCACAGTGGACATTTCAATCAACTCTAATTTCACTCCATTTGAGAGCTAATACTAACACAAATATAAAATTATCTATGTTTCCTTAACAAACTCTCAAACATGTTATTCCATTTTCTCAAAGATAGCAAAAATCCAGATCCTTCCAAATGAGGTAAGGGGGCCTATTTATAGGCAAATGGGGGCTTGGGGCGTCTGCACAGATCTAGGACACCCCAGGGATGTCTGCACAGATCTGAGACACCCTTGGGGTGTCTCCAAAAATCCGAGACACCCCTAGGGTGTCTCGGATTATTCCATTTTCTCAAAGATAGATTGCTTAGCAATGACATCAAGGTTGACGTCAAACACCTCATTTCATCCCTGCGTCGATCTCTTCCTTTATGTCGATTAGAATTCAATTCCAATTGCTTCGCAGCTATTATTTCATTCTTTTTTATCTGTCTTTGGCCCTTAGCGACATTTTTTTTTCTCTCGAGTAGTTATCAAGAATAAAAAAAAATTCGCCAAATATTTCACATGTTTTAGTTTGCTTGACCTCTGAAATTTATATTCTAGGATATTTACTCGTAATAAATCAATTTTTGCAGGTGAACGAAGCGCATGTGGGCCTCGTGATGGAAGCACTTTCACATAGAAAGGGAAGTGAGAGAGTAGAGCAGGCATTTTGAAAGGAGAGAGGGGGCAATTGCTTCCATATGTAACAAGTTGGGCCATTTGTAATTTTATTGATTTATTTATTGTCAAATGTTAGAGTGTAATTGTTTAAGGTAGTTGGAGTCTTTGTAATGCTAAATTAATGTACTTTATCTTGGTATAACGTTCATTTTGTTAATAAATATTATTAGATTAGTTCATCTTGGTATAATCTTACTTGCAGAATTGATCATATTTTTTTCTAGATGTAATGAAATAAGCTCAAGTATTTCCCTATAAGCATTTTTTGCTTAATTCTTCAATGCACAAAGTAGATTTCTAAGCAAAGCAAAAAAAAACTGTAGCATAGCATCCTAGACGGAAATTCCGTCTAGGATGCTAAAATTCCGTCTAGAATGTCTATTTTTTTTAAAAATAATTAAAAAACCTCCTAGACGGAATTTCCGTCTAGGATGAGTATCCTAGACGGAAATTTCCGTCTAGGATACCCTTCCTAGACCGAAACTTTTTCCGTCTAGGATGTAGTATTCTAGACGAAAATTCTGTCTAGAATAATCCGTCTAGGATGTATTCTAGACGGTTTTGAATTCCGTCTAAAATAATCCGTCTAGGTTGTATTCTAGACAGAATTTCCGTCTAGAATACTACATTTTAGACGGAAACTGTTTGTGGAAAATTTGATGTAAAAAGACAATGAAAGAAAAATTAAATTGTATTCTCTCAAAATCGATTACAATTTGGATTCCGATTACAAAAGAGAGGAGAATGAATTTGATTCTCCCCTTTGTTTAAGACTGGGTTCTTCTTGGTAGCGATGGAGTGCATCCTTCGAATGCTCACATCGAATTTGCTCTCCGTTGACGATCCGACCGTACTATCTCACGAGAACGATTGATTTGTTTGATGAATTCGGTTTAGAACTCTTAACGAGTGTAAAGAACTTAGAACGAGTTGAAAACTCTGAAAAGAGTTGTTGAGGACCGAATAATTGATTAGTGCAATTAACTCACGTTGCAAGTTTAATTACGAACTCTTAAACGAGTTTCAGAACTCAGAGCGAGTTGAAACTCTGTAACAGAGTTGTTAGAACCGAAGATTCGGTTGATAGCCAAGTTGATTTGCTGTTGATGAAGGGATCCCCTCAGATTCAATTTGCTAATTACTGAGTAGTTTGTTGATCTCCAGAGAAATCTCCTCCTTCGTGCGGTTTAGCTGCCGAGATCTGCTAACCTTAAACGGTTTTAATGCCAGCACACGTCAACCCCTTACTCAGTTGAGTAAGTCGGTTATTTATAGGGGGATTAGGGGTATAACTAACCCCTAAATCCGCTCCTAAGTGGGCGAAAATCCCTCAGGACGTGGGATAACGATTTTGAGGCCGTTCGTCTTATGTTTGAACAAGTCAAACGCCTAATTTAGTGTTCTGGGCCTTAACTCTGCATCTAAGGCCTGAGACGCAGAGTTAAACCTTTGTCAAAGGTTTGAAACGCACAGGCCGCATGCGTTCTGGAATTGGAGACGCACAGGTCGCTTGTGCGTTGAAATTCAACTCTACATCAAGAGTTTGGGACGCATGGTTGAGTTTGTTGAAGAACGCACGTTATGTGTGCGTTTGTGCTTTAACTCTGCGTTACAGAGTTAGATGTCTGCTGGAGAACGCACAGGTTGTGTACGGTTTTGAATTTGAGAAACGCAGAAGCGGGAACAACCTCTGCGTTTCGAGTTTAGAACACAGCAACGACCTCTGCGTTTAGAGTTTGGAACGCAGCCACGACCTCTGCATTTTGAATCTGGAACGCAGCTACGACATCTGTGTTTCGAGTTTAGAACGCAGCAACGACCTTTGCGTTTCGAGTTTGGAACGCAGCAACGACCTCTGCGTGTTGAATCTGGAATGCAGCTACGACCTCTGAGTTTTGAGTCTTGGATGCAGAGGTGAGCCTTAGGTGGGCTCGGCGAGCTTCAGGCTGAGTCTGATGTTCTGACGAAGTCCAGTCTTGCAGACGGACTTCAGAACATAACTTGCTGCGAAGAACAGGTCCTATCTTTCAAACCGTAAGTCGGAATTGGACGAATTATATATGAAAATCGGCTATCTCGACGAGACGAAACCGACCAAACCTACCCCCATAGGGTTCGGTTTGCTCCGTCAGTTTTGCCAAATTCCTTACGGTTTGAGAGATATTTGCATTTTAATATGAAGAGACCGTCAATTTGTAGTCTCTCTTGCTAGAGCTTTGCACAGATCGTCATCTTGTAATCTTCATCTTGGTTCCTTGAGAATATGAGAGTCGTCAGATTGTAACTCCCGATGTTGATTATGAAGGCTGCTGAATTAGAGCTTGAGAATATGAGAGTCGTCAGATTGTAACTCCCGATGTTGATTATGAAGGCTGCTGAATTAGAGCTTTTATTAGTTGTTGTGAAGGTCGTCAGATTGTAACCTTCTACGATCTACGTGAAAGTCTTCAAATTATGGCCTTCTGGAAGTCGTCAAATTGTAACTTCCATCATCGGTATTTGATGGGGGATAAGCTATCTATTGTGATTTTTAGACAGCCTACAGAACCCCCTCCAAAGTTTTCGAAAGTTCACAGTTGACTGGGACGAATTTTTGAAATACTTTGGATCTCAACTCTGATCTTGGCGCTTTGACTTAAGACATGAAAGCGGCTACCGTGCATTTTTGACTAAGTCTTTGAGACTTGTCTTTAGCTCATCTGTTCGGTTCACATCCATTAAGCTAATGGACCTACGAACATGCATAGGATTTTTGGCAAACCCTCAGCCATCAACGGATTTGATAAGCCTTTACCGACTACCGTTTGAATCGGGCTAGCATGTGGATTGTCTAAATCCATTCCACATGTAACGTTGTGCTAAAAGAATGAACTCTCTTAGACTTAGCGCTATGATTTTGAATACATAGACTTTATCATTTTTACGGGAAAAGACTAACCGGCAACGCGTGTTAGGCATAGACTTATCTCTGATTAGGGATCGAGATAAAGTCCCCCATGCGTGTAAAGCATGGATTTTGGCGTTATTAATAACAACATGCTACGATATTGAATACGTAGGCTTTGCCATTATTACGGGAATAGGCTACTCGACAGCATGTGTTAGATGCAGACTTATCTCTAATTAGGGATCGAGATAAAGTCCCCCATACGTGAAAGGTATGGATTTTGGTGCTACGATGTTGAATACGTAGACTTGGTTATTTTCGCGGGAATGAACAACCCGGCAGCATGTGTTAGATGCAGGCTTATCTTTGTTTAGGGGTCGAGATAGATTCCCCCAGGCATGAATTCTGGTGTCTTTTTCACGGCGAAAGATTAACCGGCAACGCGTGTTAGGCGTAGACTTATCTCTAATTAGGGATCGAGATAAAGTCCACCATGCGTGAAGGTATGGATTTTTGGTGTCGTTTCTTCCTGTGTGGCTTGAAACACCGAAAGAAAGTTGGAAGTGCCAGAGGTATAGTATTAACTTGGCATAAATTTTCACTTTAGAGTGAAATTTAGAATTTTTTTTTTACTATCACTAGGATAATTCCAAAAAATCTTTAATCCACTGGGGATTTTATAATGAAAACTTGCTATTCTACTTGAAAAAGAATTAACAAGTTCATTGGGGGGTTTGACTGTTAGAGGTGTGATGTTAACCTAACAGTATTTTATGAACCTATCGCTCTATTGAAGAGAGTCGATAAGTTGATTTGGTCGTCAGAGGTGTGGTGTTAACTTAACGGGAATTTGTTGCTATCAGAGCAACTTTGTGGACTTATCATCCCGTTGAAGAGGATTGATAAGTGGATTTTGTCAGAGGTGTGATGTTAACGTGACAAGAGAATGTTACGATCGGAGCAACTTTGAGGACTTATCGCTCTATTGACGAGAGTCGATAAGTTGATTTTGTCAGAGGTGTAGTGTTAACGTGACAGGATTTGTGTTGCGATCATAGCAACTTTGTAGACTTATCATCCTACTGACGATGATTGATAAGTGAATTTGTCAGAGGTGTATTGTTAACGTGACAAGATTTGTGTTGCGATTGGAGCAACTTTGGGGACTTATCATCCTATTGACGATGATTGATAAGTGGGTTGTCAGAGGTATATTGTTAACGTGACAAATTGGGAGTGATGCAAACTGAATGCATACTCTGTAGGAATTATGATCGTCAGAAGTGTAATGTTAACTCGACGATGTGAAAGATTCGTTACTCTTAATCCAGTGGATTCTAAGTAATCAACCCCCAGTCTTGATTAAGACTTAGCAGGGGAATAAAAAGAGGTAGACAAGGCACATCACCTAGTGAGGCACTATCCATGAAGTCGGAATAGAGTCACATCACCAGGTAGGCCATTATCTGATGAGTTTGACTATCAGAGGTAACTATTAACGTGATAGTTTTTTGTGGACCCGCCATCCTACTTAAAGAGGATTGGCAAGAGAATCTGGAGAAAACAGACTATCAGAGGTGATCATTAACGTGATAGTTTTGTAGACATGCCATCCTATTAGAGAAGATTGGCAAGTTGATGGACTATCAGAGGTAACTGTTAACATGATAGTTTTGTGGTAGATTTTGTGGTTGACAGAGGTATTTTATTGAATATGACCACTCAGAAAATTTATTATTCATAATCCAATGGACTACAAATAAACCAACCCCCAGTCTTGAATATGTGCATGGGGAAAAAAGAGTAGACATAGCACATCGCCTAGTGAGCCATTATCTAACGAGTTTGACTATCAGAGGTAACTGTTAACGTGATAGTTGTTGGACCCGCCATCCTACTGAAGAGGATTAAGGTAGACTGTGTCATACCTGACGAACATCGGAGAGCCATGGTTTGGAACCTTTTGGCGAAGGCTTTGACGGACTCCCTCTTCTTCTGCTTAGTGGCGAGAAGGGTATGAATGGAGACTTCTGTATCCTCTTCAAAGAATCTTGATAGGAAGAGTCTCTCTAGATCTGTCCACTTTTGGATACATCCCACGGGAAGTTTCCTGAACCATTCAAAGGCAACTCCCTTGAGGGTGCCAATGAACAATCGAGCTAGTATGGCATCGTTTGATATTACATTTCCAGTCTGTGACTTGAAATGATAAATATGTTGGTTTGGTGATCTCGTGCCGTCAAAAGTTTGTAGCGTCGGGATCTCGAACTTTGAAGGATAAGGGGCTGCATCCCATTCGGCAGGATAGGGCCTGATAACTCCCTCATCTTAGAGCTCGCTTCTGTTGGCAATGGCGTTGAGACGGGTTTCCAATCCTTCCATTTTGGCAGATTGGAGATTTTACTCGTTCTCCGTCTCTCTTCCTTCATCAGAGGAAGATTCCAGGTTGTGGGCTTCTTGGTCAGAAGCCGCATCATCAACCACTTTTCCCTTCCCTTTGCTTGTGTGAGGTCGGGATGAAGACGATTTTCCTCTCCGGGAAGATACTTGCCTAAGCGGTGAACCTGTCTCCTGAGATTTGGCCTTGTCTGCGACGATTTGAGTCAACATGGCCATGAGTTCATTGATGGCCTCTTGCTGAGATTTGAGCATGGCCTCCTGTTCATCAAGTCTCTTCGCGAGATCTTCATTGTTTCCCGTCATATAAGCGAAGCTCTCATGTTCAACAAAAGAACTTGATGACTGGGACTCTGCAATGGCTGAGTGTTCATCATCAGAATTGGTTCCTCTGGCTAAACTCCGATAGTTGATAGGAGGAATGGCTCCTGTTCGAGTCCGAGTACGTTGGTAGATTCCTTCAAACTCGTTAGTGATTTCTCTGACGGTCGGTAAACGACTTGTCTCAGAATCATCGGAACTAGGACCCGAGGCTTTCCCTCTGCCGATCATATTGATAGTGACCCCAGGATATTCTGTCTTTGAAGACTTCTTTCTGTGAGAACATCGTCGTTGGTTGGGTAAAGCAACATTCGTCGGTCGGTTGAACATCGACAACCATTCCCGCTAGTCAGAGACTTGGGATGAACCTTTCACAGAGCGTGAGGGTAGAGATGGAACCCACTGTCCGTTAAAGGATGGGACTGGTTCTTGGCAAACATGAATTTTAAATCCATGTTGATCATTTTGAACACGACGAATCACATCGCGTTCCAAAGAAGGAACACGAGGGTCGTGTTTAGCTTGATTAACGCAAGACCAAAGTCTACGTTTTGCTAGTGAAACGCAGTTCTGCGATCTGCGTTCAGATTCTGAAACGCACTCCTGAGAGTTGCATTAAGTTTGTGAAACACACTCCTGAGAGTTGCGTTTTGGTTCTGGGACGCACTCATGAGAGTTGCGTTCAGCCAGATCAACACAGGTTTGATGTCTGTGTTTAAATGTTGGAACGCACTCCTGAGAGTTGCGTTTTGGTTCTGGGACGCACTCCTGAGAGTTGCGTTCAGCCAGATCAACGCAGTTTTGAGTTCTACGTTTTGATGTTAGAACGCGCCTCTGAAGGCCGCGTTTTGGTTCTGGGACGCACTCTTGAGAGTTGTGTTCAGCCAGATCAACGTAGTTTTGAGGTCTGCATTTTGATATTGGAACGCGCCTCTGAAGGCTGCGTTCTATCTGGGAAACGCACACTTGAGGGTTGCGTTTAGCTTAGCTTATGCAGAGCTCATGTTGAGGCTCGTAAACACGGAGTTCGCGTTGATTGGAGGATCGGCTTTTTTGGAGTTGTGCCGAAGTCGAGTCTTCTCCTTTAGAGAGGGGACTGTATGAACTGTGCAACCCCCATGGGAGATAGTCTTTAGATGAGTGGCCACAACTGGAGCTTTAGTCTCCTCGGAAACTTTGTGGATCTTGCGCATAGCCTTAGGGCTAAGGGGTTTCAACAGTTGTTCCAGTGAGATGGACATCGGATTGCGCCACCACTTCTTCGTCAGAGAAGCTTGTCCCCAGCGGAGTCGCCATCTTTTGTTTGTGGAAAATTTGATGTAAAAAGATAATAAAAGAAAAATTGAATTGTATTCTCTCAAAATCGATTACAATTTGGATTCCGATTACAAAAGAGAGGAGAATGAATTTGATTCTCCCCTTTGTTTAAGACTGGGTTCTTCTTGGTAGCGATGGAGTGCCTCCTACGAATGGTCGCATCGAATTTGCTCTCCGTTGACGATCCGACCGTACTATCTCACGAGAACGATTGATTTGTTTGATGAATTCGGTTTAGAACTCTTAACGAGTGTAAAGAACTCAGAACGAGTTGAAAACTCTGAAAAGAGTTGTTGAGGACCGAATAATTGATTAGTGCAATTAACTCGCGTTGCAAGTTTAATTACGAACTCTTAAACGAGTTTCAGAACTCAGAGCGAGTTGAAACTCTGTAACAGAGTTGTTAGAACCGAAGATTCGGTTGATAGCCAAGTTGATTTGCTGTTGATGAAGGGATCCCCTCAGATTCAATTTGCTAACTACTGAGTAGTTTGTTGATCTCTAGAGAAATCTCCTCCTCCGTGCGGTTTAGCTGCCGAGATCTGCTAACCTTAAGCGGTTTTAATGCCAGCACACGTCAACCCCTTACTCAGTTGAGTAAGTCGGTTATTTATAGGGTGATTAGGGGGTATAACTAACCCCTAAATCCGCTCCTAAGTGGGCGAAAATCCCTCAGGACGTGGGATAACGGTTTTGAGGCCGTTCGTCTTGTGTTTGAACAAGTCAAACGCCTAATTTGGTGTTTTGGGCCTTAACTCTGCGTCTAAGGCTTGAGACGCGGAGTTAAACCTTTGTCAAAGGTTTGAAACGCACAGGCCGCATGCGTTCTGGAATTGGAGACGCACAGGTCGCTTGTGCGTTGAAATTCAACTCTGCATCAAGAGTTTGGGACGCATGGTTGAGTTTGTTGAAGAACGCACGTTATGTGTGCGTTTGTGCTTTAACTCTGCGTTACAGAGTTAGATGTCTGCTGGAGAACACACAGGTTGTGTATGGTTTTGAATTTGAGAAACGCAGAAGCGGGAACGACCTCTGCGTTTCGAGTTTAGAACGCAGCAACGACCTCTGCGTTTCGAGTTTGGAACACAGCCACGACCTCTGCATTTTGAATCTGGAACGCAGCTACGATCTCTGCGTTTCGAGTTTAGAACGCAGCAACGACCTCTGCGTTTCGAGTTTGGAACGTAGCAACGACCTCTGCGTGTTGAATCTGGAACGCAGCTACGACCTCTGCGTTTTGAGTCTTGGATGCAGAGGTGAGCCTTAGGTGGGCTCGGCGAGCTTCAGGCTGAGTCTGATGTTCTGACGAAGTCCAGTCTTGCAGACGGACTTCAGAACATAACTTGCTGCGAAGAACATGTCATATCTTTCAAACCGTAAGTCGGAATTGGACGAATTATATATGAAAATCGGCTATCTCGACGAGACGAAACCGACCAAACCTACCCCATAGGGTTTGGTTTGCTCCGTCAGTTTTGCCAAATTCCTTACGGTTTGAGAGATATCTGCATTTTAATATGAAGAGACCGTCAATTTGTAGTCTCTCTTGCTAGAGCTTTGCACAGATCGTCATCTTGTAATCTTCATCTTGGCTCCTTGAGAATATGAGAGTCGTCTGATTGTAACTCCGATGTTGATTATGAAGGCTGCTGAATTAGAGCTTTCATTAGTTGTTGTGAAGGTCGTCAGATTGTAACATTCTACGATCTACGTGAAAGTCTTCAAATTATGGCCTTCTGGAAGTCGTCAAATTGTAACTTCCATCATCGGTATTTGATGGGGGATAAGCTATCTATTGTGATTTTTACACAGCCTACAGAAACATACTAGACGCGTATTCTAGACGGAATTCCATCTAGGCTACGTATTCTAGACGGAATTCTGATTTTCCTAGACGGAAAATTTCGTCTAGGATACCTCATTTTTTTTACTTGTGTAAAGTGGACTTTGTTAGAAAGTGAATTGGATATGAGGGAATAATAAAAACAAAAGATAAGACTTGAGAAAAAGAAAATTGTTAATTTATCTCATCTTTTTCCCTTGGTCAAGAAATGTGCTATTTGTTTAGCCATATTAATCAAGATATGAAGTATTTGATAGCAATATTAGTCAAGATATGAACTATTTGATAGCAAAAGGAAAGGACGTGATTTTACCATGTAAAGATAAACACCAGAGACGTGATCTTCTTTTTCTTTCTTCAATTGGAGGAAAAGCTTGAGACTGTCCTTGTCAACATGAAAATTATCTCCAAGTACCATATAGTTAGTTATCTAGTCAGTTTGGTTGGTTTTCAAGATTTTGCATGTCCATTCTCGTGATTCAAATTTGTTATCAGTGATTGTTTTAAAAGGAGTTTGTGAGAATATATTTCATTAAGTCATGTCATAATGTATATGCTGGTCGTGGTCAGTAGTGATTATGAAGAAAACTATTTGTCCTTGGTAAAGTAAGAGAGAGAACCTTGGGTAAATTTCCCTTGAGTTAAATATTGAGTGTGCACATATATTTATACAAGTAGAGGAGTGTGAGGTTTGTTCTCTCAAGCAATGTGGGACTAAAACCCACTACAATACACTATTATCAACAGCCCCCTTCAAACTCATGTTGGATCAAACAAAGTGAGTTTGCGTACAAAAAACTGGAACCGATGAACAGGTAAGGCCTTTTTGAAGAAATCTGCAAGCTCGTCAGCAGATGAAACATGAGGAAGTAGAATTGTCTTGTCCTTGATAACTTGGTGACGGACAAAATGAGCGTCGATCTCAATATGTTTGGTCCTTTCATGAAATACTGGATTATTAGCAATCTGGATGGCACTCTTATTATCACAGTAGAGAGGAGTAGGAGTCGTAACAGAAATACCGAAATCACTGAGAAGGCGACGAAGATGAATAATCTCTTTAGCTGTTGTGGACATTGCACGATACTCTGCCTCAGTACTGGAAAGAGCAATAACATCTTGTTTCTTACTTCGCCAGGAAATAAGGGAATCACCAAGAAATATACAATAACCTGTGGTAGACTTTCTGGTAGTTGGATCACCAGCCCAATCAGCATCAGAATATGCACAAAGCTCTAACTTAGATGTAGCAGGAAACAAAAGTGAGCGAGTGCTAGTACCCCGGAGGTACCGAAGAATCCGTAATAAGACAGCATAGTATACAGAACGTGGGGCACTAACAAATTGACTGACAATACCAACATCATGAGAGATATCTGGTCGAGAGATGCACAAATAGACCAACTGGCCAACAAGATGTCGATATCGGGTAGGATCAGATAGAGGCTCACCATCAGTAGAGCAAAGTTTGACATTCTGCTGGAGTGAAGTATCGACAGTTGTATTTTTAGTTAGCTCAGCTTGATTTAGAATATCTAAGAGATACTTCTGTTGAGACAGTAATACACCCCGCGGGCCTTGAGAAATTTCAAGACCAAGAAAATACCGAAGAGATCCAAGATCCTTCATGTGGAACTGTTGTTGCAACTGAGATTTTGCGTATTGTATACCTGTCATATCATCACATGTAATGATCATATCATCTACATAGATGAGTAATAAAACCCTGCCACGCGATGTAGTGCGAAGGGGGGGGGGGGTGATTAGGGTCTCAAGGCTAAATAAGTGCAATAAAAATTGAGACAAGCAACAAACCACAAAATGAATAACAATAGAAATAGAGATAGAGATAGAGTTAGGAATCGTTATCCTTGTGACGTGCGATGTGTTAACGAGGTTCGGTCCGCTGAGCTACGTCCCCGCTCCCCACGCTCGAGGAGAAATCCACTACACAACCCGGTTTGGAAGCCGGAACTTCTTCTACACAACGATCTCCTCACGATCTCACAACTACACAGTTGATCTCCACTAGATCACACTCCCACACAATTGATCTTCACAAGATCAAGCTCTCAAACAGTAGCAATGGTGTAAAAGCTCCCTCTTTACAAGTCCCTATGGCAAAGAGAAAGATTAAACTGAAGCTGGGATGTGAACTTGAGAAAACACATAAAATAGGTTTTGAAAATTTTGGCTCTTAGTAAACAAAGTCTCTGGTTTTTCAAAAGCTTGGGACACTTGAGGAAGAAGGAGTGTATAAGTTTAAATAGGAGAAACCAGCTGTTTAAACCCATACCCTAATCCCCCAAATCCAGGAAAATAATCGGCGCTGAGATTGTGTACAATCGGCGCTGAGAAATGTACCAAAGACCGTTTGAATTAAGCGGAGGTCGACCGTGCAATTTTCGCGGTCGACCGCGAGACAGCTCAGAAACTGAGAAAAGTCCAGAGACTTCTGCGGTCGACCGTGGCGGTCGACCGTGGGAAATCTCGAGCTCACGGTCGACCGCGACGGTCGACCGTGAAAGTCTCTGCTGCCAACTAACGAATGAACTCAGGCACGGTCGACCGTGGCGGTCGACCGCAAACTGACACATTCAAAAAACCTGGTTTTGACTCACTTAAAAAAATCTGTAAAATGTTCTTTGACTTCCAAAAATTGTGAAACTTTGTAAAATGTTTTTAACACTAAAAACAAATTGTTTGGAAAATGAATTTTGCTAATAGGTCCTCATACTTGTGAAAAATAGTATTTTGTGAAAACGCTCAAAACTATAAGTATGAAAACGTGTGTGTGATATCCCAATAGCTTCAATTTAAATCTGAACTATTTGCCTACATTTTAGCACTAGAGATAAAATAAAAACTAGCTAATATCCTCACGTAGAATATAATTCTTTGAGTCTTGATATAGCTTGAGTTTGATGAAGCTTCTTATTACATTTGGTGTTCTTGAATGAATAATTCTTTGAGTCTTGATATAGCTTGAGTTTGATGAAGCTTCTTATTACATTTGGTGTTCTTGAATGAACGTTGCTTCATCACTATGCCTCCTCCTCCTTTGGATATCATCGTTGTAGCGCATATTCCATCCAATCCTCCATATGTGGCACTAACATGCTTAATGTATATATTAGCTACATTTTCACTTAGCAAGCAATTAGTACCGATAATGGTGGTTGTAAAACATCATTAAAACATAAGGGCTAACATAATGATCATATCATCTACATAGATGAGTAATAAAACTCTGCCACGCGATGTAGTGTGAACAAACAGAGAAGCATCTTGATGACTTTCTATAAAGCCCGCTTTGAGCACGACATCGCGAAAACACTCAAGCCAAGCGCGGAGTGCCTACTTGAGACCATAAACAGCACGGCGAAGGAGACATACATGTCCCGGAGGAATATTTGACCCTGGAGACGGTTGCAAATATACGGTCTCTGATAAATAGCCATGAAGAAAAGCATTTTTTACATCCATCTGGTATAAGGGCCAATGATGAGCAGCAACGACTGTAAGGAGAGTACGAACAGTGGGCATCTGAGCAACAGGAGCAAAGGTCTCCTCATAATCAATACCTTGTTGCTAGTAAAACCTCGAGCCACTAAATGAGCTTTTCAACGTTCAATGGTGCCATCAGGATGAAACTTGACCTTATAAACCCATTTACTACCAACAAGAGAGATCCCAGGAGGACATTGAACAACATCCAAGGTGTGAGTTTGCTGAAAGGCTTGAAATTCCTTAGCCATAGCCTGTCGCCACTCTGGAATTTGAACTGCCTCTTGGAAGGACTTTGGCTCAACAATAGTATGAATGGCAGCAAGAAAGTTATGAAAGATAGGTGAATAAGAAGTAACAGAAGCATACCGAGCAGGCATGACATGTGGGCATTTGCCTCGACGAAGAGCAAGAGGAACCTCAGGCGGGGGAGATGTTGGCACAGGTGCGTGGAGGTCAATAGTATTTTCTGGAGTGAGAGTTGTGTCCACAGGATATGGATTAGATGGTGTAAGAGAAGACTCGGGTGAGGAAGAGTCAACAGAAGGAGAGGGAGAGATGTTAGGGAGATCTCGAAAGGAAAATTGAGGTGAAGAAGTGGGTGATGCATGTTTGCGTCGAAAATTGTTGTATTCATTACGGTATTCATTACAACTTCGGTCGTTACAATAAAAACAGAAAGATAGTCTTTTTATAAGACTTTTACACAATGAAAATGAAAAAAATACAGTTCTCGTTAAACAAACGCAGAGATCGTTTATCGGTCTTCTGCTTGCGTGGGATCTTTGCATGTGCCAGGGTTTATCCGTGGACCATCTTTGATCTGGATCCGGTTGATGGAAAATTCGGCAAAGCTTCGCCTTCACCGAAGAAGTATTTGATTTGAAGCGCTGAGATCGACCAAGCGAAATCAGTAGCTCTTCTCGAGATTAAGACCAAGCCTAATCTCGAGGAACGGACGGGAATGGGTATCGGATCTCTCAAACTCTCCTTCTTTATGCCAAAGAACTCGCTAAGATCTGTCAACCCTCGCTGAAATTCGTGCTCCTTTGACTCCTCAGTCCGACAGCACCTCCTCCTCTTGATAATTAATTCCCCCCTGAAAAGAGGCCCTAGGCCTATATTTATAGGCTTCGGTTGGGGAGTTTTCGGATAAGAACGGATGATTCCTCCTTATCTTTAGTTAATAACTGATTAACTACGTTTGGGGATGATATCAAATCAGTTAGGATGCTCAGGAACCAACAAATCCTGAGAAAAACCGACCGAAAACAGCAAAAAAACGTCCGGAGGTCGAAACTGCGCGCAGGGCGAATCCGACCCGCGGGGGGCGCGGGTCGGCTCGGTCCGACCCGCGCG
>NC_033801.1:17314031-17351195 GCF_001876935.1 Asparagus officinalis
GACGCAGTGTTATGTGGCATTTTCGCGGAGTCTTTTGGTGTTTTTTCGGTTTTCCGAACTTGTATTCTCCACAGTTTTACGTAATTGACCGTCTTGTTGACTTTTACGCTTCGTTGCGGGACTGATCACCGAACGCGCGCTGGTTGACGTGCGCGTGTTGATCGATGCGCACGAACTGATTGATGCGCGCGTGTTGATCGACGCGCGTTGGTTGACGTGCGTGTGTTGATCTATCGCGCGAGCTGATTGACGCTCGCGTGTTGACCGACGCGTGCGAGCTGAATGACGCACGCGTGTTGACCGACGCGTGTGAGCTGATTTACGCGCGCGTGTTGACCGACGCGCGCGAGCTGATTGACGTGCGCGGGCCACTTGGTTCGTCGTTTCGCTTCATGCGCTTGTCGACAACAGATAATCCTCTTAGACTCGGATAAGGACGTTCGTTGTCTTCTCTCCATCTCAAGTTGTGTACGGACACCTATATGCATTTTTAGACGCCTACAGATACCCCCTCCAAAGTATTTCAGACTCATTTCTTTTATAGAAGAGTCTGGAAGGCTTTGGATAAGATAGGCCTTTTCCTCTATTTCGTAGAGGAACCTGTGAATTGCTTTAATTCTTGACTTCTCCAGCCTTTAGTCTACTCAGTGTTTTGTCGAATAGATGAAGTTCTTCCGGCGTTATGTTTATCGTCTGACCGTTATCGAAATCTTGAATTGAAGTTGGTGTGTAAGTTTCTAAATTTAGCTCTTATCGTTAAGTTAACCTTGAACTGATCATCTTCATCAGAAATTCATATCTGAATCCGATTGAACTCCCTGAAATCATCGTTTGCCTTATTTTGACGAGATTGCTGATGCGTTGACCGTCATCGATCTTTACTGTAACGCGTTGATCGGCATCGACCTTTGCGTTGACCGGCGTTAACCTTTGCTGTATCGACCTTTGCGTTGACCGGCGTTAACCTTTGCTGTAACGTGCTGACCGGCGTTAACACAGTTTATACTCGTACGTTTGCTGGAGTCTACACAGTTTAAGCTCTTAAGGCGTTGGAGCGTGGCGGTCCCAAATGTTGGGCTACAGGACCAACTATTAAAGCTGATTCATCCGCATGTATGGATCTTATCCCGAAGTTGTTGGATGCTCAAGTCATGTGACCAACTAATGAAGCTGATGCGTCAATGACTCGCATTTATAGAATTTTTGGCAAATTCTTAGCCATCAATGGGTTTGATAAGCCTTTACCGACTACCGTTTGAGTCGGGCTAGCATGCGGATTGTTTAAGTCCGTTCCGCATGTAACGTTATGCTAAAAGAGTTAACTCTTTTAGTGCTACGATATTGAATACGTAGACTTCGTCTTTCTCCTGTGAAAAGACTAAACAGTAACGTGTATCAGACGTAGACTTAGGATTTTTGGCAAATCCTCAGTCTTCAACGGATTTGACGTGCCTTTTACGGATTACCGTTTGAATCGGGCTTGCATGCGGATTGTTTAAGTCTGTTCCGCATATGACGTTGTGCTAAAAGAGTTAACTCTTTTAGTGCTACGATATTGAATACGTAGATTTCATCTTTCTTATGGGAATAGACTACCCGACAACGCGTGTTAGACGCTGACTTATCCCTTCTTAGGATTCAGGATAAAATTCCCCGCGCGTGTAAGGCGTGGATTTTGGCGTTATGAATAACAACATGCCACAATGTTGAATATGTGGGTTTTTGTTCTTTTTATGGTTAAGAACTAACCGGCAACGCGTATTAGGTATTGACTTATCCCTGCTTAGGATTCGGGATAAAATTCCCCACGCGTGTAAGACGCGGATTTTGGCGTTATGAATAATAACCTGCCATAATGTTGAATATGTGGGCTTTTGTTCTTTTTACGGTTAAGAATTAACCGGCAACGCGTGTTAGGCATTGACTTATCCCTGTTTAGGCTTCGGGATAAAATTCCCCACGCATAAAATGCATGTATTTTTGTTGCTACGATAGTGAATAAGTAGACTCGGTCGTTTTTTAACGAGAATGAACCACCCAGTAACGCGGGTTAAGCGCTGACTTATCCCTACATAGTCTTCAGGATAAAATGTCCCAGATTTGTATTCTGGTGTCTTTTTCAATCGGTGAAAGACTAAACCGACAATGCGTGTTAGACGTTGACTTATCCATTCTTAGGATTCGGGATAAAATTCCCCGTACTTGTGAGGCACGGATTTTAGGAGTTTGAAAAAATGGTGTTTTCTCCTGGAGCAAAGACGAACCCGATGCGGGAGAGGAAGAATTTTATATCCTATCTCCCAAAGCTGAAGAGGAAGAATTTTATATTCTATCTCCAGTTAAAAAAGAGACTCGAGGTGGGATCTCCACCCCCAGAATCAAAAAATTCGGATAATCCTAACTGTCGGAAGGTTTGATTACCGAACTAAAGATGGATTTCTTGTTTATCGAGAGTGAATTGTGGTTTTGGTCCTTACTGTAGGAAGGTTTGACCAAGCGGGAGTTAAGGTGATCCTAACTGTAGGAATGTTTGATCACTTGGTTTAAAAGTGGACCTCTCATTCATTGAAAGAACCGAGAGGGAATTTTGACTGTGGTCCTAACTGTAGGAAGGCTTGACCAAGTGAGAGTGGGAGTGTGAGATGACCCTAACTTTTATAGGTTTGATCACTCGATTTGTGGACCTCTCGTTCATTGGAGGAATCGAGAGGGGATTTTGGTTATGATCCTAACTGTAGGAAGGTTTGACCAAGTGGACAGTGGGAGTGGGAGTACAAATCACAGTGGGAGTGTTGATTCGTACAAATCACTCACAGGGGATTCCTAGTGTTAAGTGACAAGTACTTAACACGGAGAGGTTTGACAATTGTCAATGATCAGGAGATTAAAATTTAGAGTACTATGTCCGGACTCTAACAATGGGAGTGTTTAGTGCTCAGACGTAGCAAAAGTTTGAGTAGATTCAAACGAAAGGAGTTTTGGTGGTCCCACCGTCAATTAGTCTGATCGGTGGGGGATTTTGTGGTGAAAGACCGTGAGTCGTCAAACACCAATGGGAGTTTTGTGAGGGAAGATTGATCCAACGAAGTGATCGAATCTCGTCTCAGCAAAAAAGTGTTCGGAAATCACGATGGGTTTAGTGTTTATCACTTTATTTGTAATGATCGGGTTATCCCTAAGAAAGTTACATGTAGTATTCTTCCGGAAACTTTCCGTTACATGAATCATCCAACCCCAGCTTCCTTTGTAGAACTGGGTCTGACATTGTACTCAGTTACATGACCGGGTTATCCTTAAGAATATTACATATAAAAATTCTCTAGGAACTTCCCGTCAATGGTAGGAAACAGTTTAAACTCATATACCTATTGGAGTATTAAGAAGTAGTTTATACTCGTATACTTGTCGGAGTTTCACCATTCTCATTTGGCTTATCCCAGCGTTATGATGTCGGCTTCAACTAAGGTTTGGATGCTATTCTTGAGAGCAAAGCAATCCTTGGTGGGATGAAGGACCCTCCTGTGGTACGCACAGTACTTTGGATCCGTCGTGTTGTCAGCTTCCTCCTGATTTGTGATAGGTGATAGCTTGATCTTGTTATTTTTAAGGAGGGATTCGAAGATGGCTGGAACGTCTTCGTCCTTGAAGGAGTACTCTTTTTGGAGCCTCGGGTCCGAAGTCTTTTGTTGCCTTCGGAATTGCTGTTGTGACGTTTGATTAGCACCAACAGCAGCTACAAGTGCATTGCCCTTACCACGGGAGGCGAAGTTCGAGTTCAGAGGATTAGCCGTCGGTTGGCTCCTCTCGGCCTTCTTCCTTCGGAGGAAGCGTTCGGCTTGTTCACCGCGCACCTTCAAGTCTTTCCAAGTGTTGGACGATGCGACTCCCATAACTTCCAATATCTCAATAGATAGGTTGTTATGACATGCCTGGAGGATGAAGTCCTCCGTGATCGGATCTCGGCAGTTCATTGCCTTATGTCGAAAGCGTTTGACGAAGCCGTCGACCGTCTCGTCGTCTTCTTGCTTCTCATCGAAGAGTGTCCTAATTGACATCTCAGCGTCATCATCAAAGAAATGAGTGAGGAATAGGCTCTCCAGGTCTTCCCAGTTATTAATACTTCCAGACTTAAGACGGAGGTACCAATCGAAGGCGGGCCCGCGAAGGATGCCAACGAATGACCGAACCATCAAGGCTTCATTGCCGGAGATCATACCCAAGTGGGACTTGAAGTAGATCAGATGTTGTATGGGCGAACCCTTCCCGTCAAACGGCTTGAAGTTAATCAGGTTAAACTTCGTCGGGTATGCTATTGAATCCCACTCTCTTGGATAGGGGCATGTAATGCCGGTCCTTTTCACCTCTCGAGCAGACATCAAAGCGTTGATTTTGCTCTCGAGATCTTTCATTTTCTCATCCTCGCTCGTATCGGGCTCTGGACAATTCTTAAGAGGAATAACATGGCCACCCCCAGTGTTGTCGTTTTCGGAGGGACCACCCCCAACGTCGTTGTTTTTAGTGGGACCACCCCCAGCATTCTGGTCAACGGGAGGGTCATCAACATCGATGTATTCATCCACGTCTGAATCGCTAGCTGCTTGGCTAACATTGTTGCGACGACTGGATTCATCTAGCTGATTCGACAAAGCTCGGATCTGTTAGTCGTGTATTTGTCTCATCTCCTGCATAGTCATTTCCATTTTGAATACTTGCTTCTGCCTTGCTAGAGCATCCTTAATGATTTTGGCCACTTCTTCGGTGTTAATCATAAACACCTCACGGGATTCCCCTGGACTGGATACCATTTTGTCAGAAGCGACTGCAGAGTTGGCATCTGATGCTTCATCATCCGAGGATAATCCCCTTTGCATTCGCTAGTAATCTCTTTGTCTAATAGTTCCCGATCGCAACCGGGTTAGACGATGAGATATGAGCGGATCAGAACTAGAAGATCGAGTCGATTTTCCCTTGTCAACCATATTTATCGTGACTTCTGGAAGTTTGTCACCTTGAACGGCCGATCGTTTCTTGCGGAAATGTCTTGGCTTGGACTTAGTCGCTCCGTTAGAGATCCGCTCAAATACCGAGACCCTCTGCGGAACGGTCTTGGGGCAGCTACACGCTGATAAGACTGCCCTGATAATCTTAGAGCACGGGCAGTGAGACTCCGATTCTCGGGTACTTTTCTTTCGAGACTTGTTCGTACCCCCAGCCCGATAGTACAACTCATCGACGTTGCCATTAGAGCAACCTATCGGCTGTTTACATGAATCCTCAGGTATAACGCGTTCGTTTATCTTACGCGTTTTCTTCTGAGTATGCAACTCCTTGTTTGCGTTCTCAAGAGTCATGCGTTTAGAGTCACACATTTGTAAGCGTGAACTCTTGACGGGCTATTGGACTTTAATACACACCCCCAGACGGGTGGAAACTAGAGTTTTTCCTTTATACGAAGGCTTGAAATTGTTACGAGGGCATGTGCGACCCCCAGCTCGACGAGTCGTCCGGGGTTCAGTCACCGGACCTAAGCGTTCTTCGATCAGAACTTTGCCTCGATCCTCGTGCAAAGGACCCAGGCGATCGACTATCCTCACCTTGAATCAGGACAAATCCATGTTGTCGCGGGGCTCCACCAGAGGTGCGGAACTCGAAGGGATCGACAAAACAGGTGCAGAAAATCTTCTGTTTTGACCCTGGCGCAGGTCAGACTTGGGCGACCCACGGGTTGGAGGGTCGGATTTGAGCGACCCGCAAAGTGGAGGGTCGGATTTGAGTGACCCGTGGCTTAGAGGGTAGGATTTAGGTGACCCGCAGCTTGGAGGGTCGGATCTGGGTGACCCGCAGCTTGGAGGGTCGGATCTGGGTGACCCGCGGCTTGGAGGGTCGGATCTGGGTGACCCGCGAGCAGGAGGGTCAGATCTGGGTGACCCACAGCTTGGAGGGTCGGATCTGGGTGACCCGTGAGTAGGAGAGTCGGATCTGGGTGACCCACGGCTTGGCGGGTCGGGAACTTTTTGGCCTCTTGCGCAAGAATTCGAGCGTGCGCAAGCAGTGCGCGGCGCTTTTTGATCCGCTCCTCAAGAGTTGAACGGGTCCTTTTGACTTGTACCCATTCACTTGTTGATGATTTGGAGGAGAGGGCATTTGTCCGCTGTTGGGGCACATGGCGTTGCCTAATTTTCAGATCTGCCTCGAAACGGATCCCGTCAATTGACTCCAAAGTCCTAACGAGTTGGCGCGCAAGGCGTTGGCGCTGCCTTTGGCGAGCTCTCTTCGATAAAGTGGGTGCGCCTTCTGTACTCAACTCCTTGATTGAGGAGGAGTTCGGATCTGCAGATCCGGACTCGTTGGAGGCCGGAAGGGCGTTGCAAGGTTTAGCTACCGCAGCAACGGGGGCATTGATCTTTCTTCGCTTGCGAGAGGCAGAGGATCTGGAGGAGGAGGACGAGAGGTATTCTTCATACTTTTGTTGGTCGAACTTGTATTCGACCACCTCTTCAACCGGGACTTAATCATCGGTTACGACACGACGGCCTCGGCAGTGAGACCGTTGGCTCCCACTGTGGTCGCCAGTTTGTTTACGTCGAAAATTATTGTATTCATTGTGGTATTCATTACAACTTCGGTCGTTATAATGAAAACAGAAAGATAGTCTTTTTATAAGACTTTTACACAATGAAAACGAAAAAATACAGTTCTTGTCAAACAAACGCAGGGATCGTTTATCGGTCTTCTGCTTGCGTGGGATCTTTGCCTGTGCCGGGGTTTATCCGTGGACCGCCTTTGATCTGGATCCGGTTAATGGAAAATTCGGCAGAGCCTGTGCCGGGGTTTATCCGTGGACCGCCTTTGATCTGGATCCGGTTAATGGAAAATTCGGCAGAGCTTCACCTTCACCGAGGAAGTATTTGATTTGAAGCGCTGAGATCGACCAAGCGAAATCAGTAGCTCTTCTCGAGATTAAGACCAAGCCTAATCTCGAAGAATGGACGGGAACGGGTATCGGATCTCTCGAACTCTTCTTCTTTATGCCGAAGAACTCGCTAAGATCTGTCAACCCTCGCTGAAATTCGTGCTCCTTTGACTCCTCAGTCCGACAACACCTCCTCCTCTTGATAATTAATCCCCCCCCCTGAAAAGAGGCCCTAGGCTTATATTTATAGGCTTCGATTGGGGATTTTTCGGATAAGAACGGATGATTCCTCATTATCTTCAGTTAATAACTGATTAACTACATTTGGGGATGATATCAAATCAGTTAGGATGCTCAGGAACCAACAAATCTCGAGAAAAAAATCGATCGAAAACAGCGAAAACGCGCCCGGAGGTCGAAACTGCGCGCAGGGCGAATCCGACCCGCGGGGGGCGTGGATCGGCTCGGTATGACCGCGCTCAGAGCGGCGGGTTGGACATTGCCGACTGCCGCGTCGAGGGTCGGACATGGCCGCCCGCGCGGGCGGTGCGGTCGGCTTGGTCTGACCGCGCCGTCACGGGTCGGACGTTGCCGACGCGTCGCCGAAGGTCTGCTTGGTGCGAACCACGCGCGTCGTGCGGTGCGGACTTGGGCCGGGGGGCGGCGGGTCGACGCGGTCCGACCCGCGCGGACGCGGTGTTTTGTGGCGTTTTCGCTGAGTCTTTTGGTGTTTTTCGGTTTTTCAGGACTTGTATTCTCCACCGTTTTACGTAATTGATCGTCTTGTTGACTTGTACGCTTCGTTACGGGACTGATCGCCGAACGCGCGTTGGTTGACGTGCGCGTGTTGATCGATGCGCACGAACTGATTGATGCGTGCATGTTGATCGACCCGCGTTGGTTGATGTGCGTGTGTTGATCGATGCGCACGAACTGATTGATGCGCGCGAGCTAATTGACGCGCGCGTGTTGACCGACGCGTGGAGCTGAATGACGCGCGCATGTTGACCGACGCGTGTGAGCTGATTGACACGCGCGTGTTGACCGACGCGCGCGAGCTGATTGACGCGCACAGGCCACTTGGTTCGTTATTTCGCTTCATGCGCTTGTCGACGACAGATAATCCTCTTAGACTCGGATAATGACGTTCGTTGTCTTCTCTCCTTCTCGAGCTGTGTACGGACACCTATATGCATTTTTAGACGCCTGCAATGCAGTTGTCTGGGAAGCATGATCAGTAGAGTGGAGAAAATTAAAGTCATCAGAAGCAAAATAATATGGAGAATCCTCTTCGAACTGAACATGACGAGATATATGAACTCGATGAGTTGCGGGATCATAACAACGATAACCTCGATGTTCTGAACTAATTCCTAAATAAACACAAGAAACAGCTCTGGGAGACAATTTATCACGTTCGTGAGATGGCAGAAGAATAAAACACCGACAACCAAAAACACGAACCAGATCATAACGGGGAGGATGAGTATAAACACGACTATAAGGAGTAGCACCGGAAAGAGAGCTAGATGGAGTGATATTAATGGCATGAGTCGCGGTGAGAATAGCCTCAGCCCAGAAACGAAGAGAAACAGAGTAAGAAATGAGCATTGATCGATTAGTATCGAGGATATGACGATGTTTGCGTTCAGCAATACCATTTTGCTCATGAGTGTAGGGATATGACTGTTGAAAGATAGTCCCATGAGAGGACATAATAGAGCGCATGGTAGAGGATAGGTACTCTTTGGCATAATCAGAACGAAAAACTTTAATACGAGATTGCCATTGAGTAAAAATCATAGCAGTGAAGGCTTGATAAGCAGTAAGTACGTCAGAGCGATTCTTAAGTAGGTAAACCAATGTAAAACGAGAGAAATCGTCGATAAAGCTAACATAATATAAGTAGCCAGATGAAGAAGGCAATGGAGCTGGCCCCCAAATATCAGAATGTACTAAATCAAATAGGAAGTGGATACTGATGTACTCATTTTAAATGGTAAAGCAGTGAATTTAGCTAATTTGTAACCAGTACATGACTCAATATTAGAACTAGATTATACAGAACCAAGTACTCCAGACTGAATAAGACTCTCCAACCTTTTATTAGACACATGACCAAGTCGTCTATGCCATAAATTGGCAGGAAGCGAGGTAGAGGGTTTTGACGAACGAAGAGAAGCAACAAGAGAACGTGGACGTATGGACTCTGGAAGGTGAAGATATTCCAGAAAATACAGTTTGTGCCTCCTACGACCCGCCCCAACCGTCTTGCCCGTCTGTGGATCCTGCACAATACAAGTATCAAAAAAAAATGAGACAAACAGGCCCGCCATGCATAAAGAGCTAATAGAAATTAAATTCAAGCACAACTGAGGAGCCACATAGACGGGACCAAGTGTTAGACGACCAGATGGATCATTTTGTGGGGTAATAGAGCCATACTGAGTAATGAACAATAGTTGTCCAGCAGCTGTGTAGATAGGAGGAAGAGAGGATGAAGTAAAGACAGAGGATAAAAGTGAGGCATTACAAGTCATATGAAAGGGACAACCAGAGTCAAAAATCCAGAGATCATTCATACCAGAGACCGAAGGATTAGCTGAAGAACCAGCAAAATGTATACCAGAGAGTTGTGCGGCGGATGTAGAGGTGATATGTTGAAAAGCATCAAGTTGACGGCGAAGACTTTCAATTGCTTGAATAGTAGAGTCTGAAGTAGTAGAATGTATAGCATTGGCCAGCAATCGTGGTGTACGAGAGGGTTGAGACGGGAGGGGTCGCCGACCACGACCAGTACCTGAGGAACGTAACTCGGGATGAAGCTTGAAGCATGTTTCAATGCGGTGTCCTTCCTTCTTGCAATATTTGCAAGAGAGCTTAGATCGAGCCTGTGGAGAGGGAGCCTGTGGAGAAGTATGATTCATAACAGGAGCAGTGACAGGTACATACAAAACAGTCTCGAGTGAAGCGGTAGGAGTGTCTGTTGACAAATTGAGTCGTGCTGTCTGCTGCCGGGTCTTATAAGCAGTGAGAGCTCCCATAACTGAGGCCAAAGTCGAAAATTGAGGCTGATGAAGTAGTTGATCAGTCATAGTTGAATATTCAGGAAGGGACTGAAACAGTTGATGCACCTCAGTAGCAGGAAACAAAAGTGAGCGAGTGCTAGTACCCCGGAGGTACCGAAGAATCCGTAATAAGACAGCATAGTGTACAGAACGTGGGGCACTAACAAATTGACTGACAATACCAACAGCATGAGAGATATCTGGTCGAGAGATGCACAAATAGACCAACTGACCAACAAGATGTCGATATCGGGTAGGATCAGATAGAGGCTCACCGTCAGTAGAGCAAAGTTTGACATTCTGCTGGAGTGGAGTATCGACAGTTGTATTATCAGTTAACTCAGCTTGATTTAGAATATCTGAGAGATACTTCTGTTGAGACAGTAATACACCCCGCGGGCCTTGAGAAATTTCTAGACCAAGGAAATACCGAAGAGATCCAAGATCCTTCATGTGGAACTGTTGTTGCAACTGAGATTTTGCGTATTGTATACCTGTCATATCATCACCTGTAATGATCATATCATCTACATAGATGAGTAATAAAACCCTGCCACGCGATGTAGTGCGAACAAACAGAGAAGCATCTTGATGACTTTCTATAAAGCCCGCTTTGAGCACAACATCGCGAAAACACTCAAACCAAGCGCGGGGTGCCTGTTTGAGACCATAAACAGCACGACGAAGGAGACATACATGTCCCGGAGGAATATTTGACCCTGGAGGCGGTTGCATATATACGGTCTCTGATAAAGAGCCATGAAGAAAAGCATTTTTGACATCCATCTGGTATAAGGGCCAACGATGAGCAGCAGCGACCGCAAGGAGAGTACGCACAGTGGGCATCTGAGCAACAGGAGCAAAGGTCTCCTCATAATCAATACCTTGTTGCTGAGTAAAACCTCTAGCCACTAAACGAGCTTTTCGACGTTCAATGGTGCCATCAGGACGAAACTTGACCTTATAAACCCATTTACTGCCAACAAGAGAGATCCCAGGAGGACAGGGAACAATATCCCAGGTATGAGTTTGCTGAAATGCTTGAAATTCCTCAGCCATAGCTTGTCGCCACTCTGGAATTTGAACTGCCTCTTGGAAGGACTTTGGCTCAACAATAGTATGAATGGCAGCAAGAAAGTTATGAAAGATAGGTGAATAAGAAGTAACAGAAGCATACCGGGCAGGCATGACATGTGGGCGTTTGCCTCGACGAAGAGCAAGAGGAACCTCAGGCGGGGGAGATGCTGGCGCAGGTGCATGAAGATCAACAGTATTTTCTGGAGTGAGAGTTGTGTCCACAGGATATGGATTAGATGGTGTAAGAGAAGACTCAGGTGAGGAAGAGTCAACAGAAGGAGAGGGAGAGATGTCAGGGAGATCTCGAAAGGAAAATTGAGGTGAAGAAGTGGGTGATGCAGTGGACGGGGAAGCATGATCGGTAGAGTGGAGGAAATTAAAGTCATCAGAAGTAGAATAATATGGAGAATCCTCTTCGAACTGAACATGACGAGATATATGAACTCGACGAGTTGCGGGATCATAACAACGATAACCTCGATGTTCTGAACTAATTCCTAAATAAACACAAGAAACTGCTCTGGGAGACAATTTATCACGTTCGTGAGATGGCAGAAAAACAAAACATCGACAACCAAAAACGCGAACTAGATCATAACGGGGAGGATGAGTATAAACACGACTATAAGGAGTAGCACCGGAAAGAGAGCTAGATGGAGTGATATTAATGGCATGAGTCGCGGTGAGAATAGCCTCAGCCCAGAAACGACGAGGAACAGAGTAAGAAATGAGCATTGATCGGGCAGTATCGAGGATATGACGATGTTTGCGTTCAGCAACACCATTTTGCTCATGAGTGTAGGGACATGACTGTTGAAAGATAGTCCCATGAGAGGACATGATAGAGCGCATGGCAGAGGATAGGTACTCTTTGGCACAATCAGAACGAAAAACTTTAATACGAGATTGCCATTGAGTGAAAATCATAGCAGTGAAGGCTTGATAAGCAGTAAGTACGTCAGAGCGATTCTTAAGTAGGTAAACCCATGTAAAACGAGAGAAATCGTCGATAAAACTAACATAATATAAGTAGCCAGATGAAGAAGGCAAAGGAGCTGGCCCCCAAATATCAGAATGTACTAAATCAAATAAGGAAGTGGATACAGATGTACTCATTTTAAATGGTAAAGCAGTGAATTTAGCCAATTTGCAACCAGCACATGACTCAATACTAGAACTAGATGATACAGGACCAAGTACTCCAGACTGAATAAGACTCTCCAGCCTTTTATTACACACATGACCAAGTCGTCTATGCCATAAATTGGCAGGAAGCGAGGTAGAGGGTTTTGACGAACAAAGAGAAGCAACAAGAGAACGTGGACGTATGGACTCTGGAAGGTGAAGATATTCCAGAAAATACAGTTTGTGCCTCCTACGACCCGCCCCAACCGTCTTGCCCGTCTGTGGATCCTGCACAATACAAGTATCAGAAGAAAATGAGACAAACAGGCCCGCCATGCATAAAGAGCTAATAGAAATTAAATTCAAGCACAATTGTGGAGCCACATAGACGGGACCAAGTGTTAGACGACCAGATGGATCATTTTGTGGGGTAATAGAGCCATACTGAGTAATGGACAATAGTTGTCCAGCAGCTGTGTAGATAGGAGGAAGAGAGGATGAAGTAAAGACAGAGGATAAAAGTGAGGCATTACAAGTCATATGAAAGGGACAACCAGAGTCAAAAATCCAGAGATCATTCATACCAGAGACTGAAGGATTAGCTGAAGAACCAGCAAAATGCATACCAGAGAGTTGTGCGGCGGATGTAGAGGTGATATGTTGGAAAGCATCAAGTTGACGGCGAAGACTTTCAATAGCTTGAATAGTAGAGTCTGAAGTAGTAGAAGGTATAGCATTGGCCAACAATCCTGGTGTACGAGAGGGTTGAGACTGAAGGGGTCGCCGACCACGACCAGTACCTGAGGAACGTAACTCGGGATGAAGCTTGAAGCATGTTTCAATGCGGTGTCCTTCCTTCTTGCAATATTTGCAAGAGAGCTTAGATCGAGCCTGTGGAGAGGGAGCCTGTGGAGAAGTATGATTCATAACAGGAGCAGTGACAAAACAGAACAGTCTCGAGTGAAGAGGTAGGAGTGTCTGTTGACAAATTGAGTCGTGCTGTCTGCTGCCGGGTCTTATAAGCAGTGAGAGCTCCCATAACTGAGGCCAAAGTCGAAAATTGAGGCTGATGAAGTAGTTGATCAGTCATAGTTGAATATTCAGGAAGGGACTGAAACAGTTGATGCACCTCATGCCGTTCGTACCAGGCTAGCCAGTCTTCATATGTGGAATTACGTCCAGGAAGCGTTGAGCGTAACTCTGTCCAAAAAGCTTGCATTTGTCCAAAATGGGACTGCAGAGATGAACTACCTTTGCGTTGTAGAGCAATGCGTTGCAGAAGATATGCCTCCCGTGCACCCGAGCACTCAGTAAAACGCTCAGTGAGACGAGTCCACATGGCCCGAGCAGAGGGAAGCGAGCCAATCTCGACAGTGAGACCAGAGCCAACACAGCGAGTGAGATAATTCATGACACGAAATTCCTGTAATTGCCACTCTGAACTCTCCTTGACATAGAGAACACGAGCAGTCTGAATATCGACATCACCACTGCTAGAGGCAATAGTACTGGATGAAGCAATAGTGCTGATGGACGGTGGAACTGGTCCCGTACTGGTGAGATGATCAAGTAAACCAGCGACACGTAAGGCATTGGTGACAATGGTGGACCACCCTGCCCAGTCACTTTGATCATTGAGGGGCAAATGTGGTTTGGGAATCTTCTCTAAAGGAGCCATAAAAGCAATGTTGAGACGTTAAGACGTCGAGATGCCGTTACTGACTGCGAAACGGCAATGTCGTTCGTTTGAGGCCGAGAGACGGCTTGAAACGACGATGTCGTTAATTTGAGACCGAGAGACGGTCTTGAAACGACAATGCCGTTAAAATAGAACCCGAATGTTAGAATGAAACCCGATGGTTTAAAATAGAACCCGAAAGTTAGAATGAAACTCGAAGGTTAAACAAGAACGCGAAACGCGTTAAGAGGCCGCAAAGCGGCAAGGCCAAAATATCTGGCAGATGAACGCCAAAAAATAATAATAATTGAGAACTAAAACCCACTACAATACACTATTATCAATAGTCCTAGATGAGAACCAAACTTATTCAAAATCTATCCACTTCAAAAATGATTGAGAACCAAAGGTTGAGTCGCTGAAGACATCAATGAGTCCTACTAGAGGCACACCCTTAACCACACACCCAACCACACCCCCACACTCTCTATAGTGCTAGTGGGCCATGCATGATATTTTTAAAAAGAGTCCTTCTACAGGGACCCGGAAAAGGGGACAGGAGCAGGGGACATGTGAGGTGTCCCCTGCTCATTGGTTAATGTACTGTTCATGAACAGTACATTAACCAATGAGCAGGGGACACCTCACCTGTCCCCTGCTCCTGTCCCATTTTCCGGGTCCCTGGGGCATTTTTCTTTTAAAAAATATCATGCATGGCCCACTAGCACTATAGAGAGTGTGGGGGTGTGGTTGAGAGTGTGGTTGAGAGTGTGCCCCTAGCATTATTTGACATCAATAGTCTTGATGATTAAGAATGTGGAAGTACGGTCTATAAAAAGAACACGCAGAGTACTCAAACGCCACTCCCCTTTACCAAAATGTCTCTGCTGCTACTGTTCACAAGACTACCTCAATAGAACCGTGGAGATGAGAGCAAACCAAGTGGACTAATATCTGATCTCAATATGACAATATGTTTGGTTCGGACTCGGACCAATTCCTTGTTACAGTGATCGGTTCTTATCCAATTCTATACTTTTTGGCTCTTTGCCCTCGTATTATATGAGTGGAGTGTCATAGCTAGGATTAAATAAAGAGCAATAGTCTTGATGATTGAGTTCGGTTTTCTCTTGAGCTAGTTAGCTAGTAGCATTTATACACTCTTCACCGGAAAAGGTAAAAGAGTAAAAAGGGAAAAAAAATATGCGTACTTTTCTCCCTATAGGAAATAAATAAAATATATCAAAATATAAGATCTTGCATAGTACTATATTTTTGTAAAATGTATCACAATATTCTTGTAAAATGTATCACAATATTCGATAAACAAATGAATCAAACACAACTGTATTTAGTTCAAGTCACACGAAAACCAAAGTTATAGTTTCACAATTCATGGTTGGTTATTTGGACGGTTAGTGATACAGGAGATCTACACGACCGAGATGACATCAACGGATGACGACTCGACATCTCAACTCGAGTCGAGTCGACAGTCGAGACGACTAAATAGATGGACAAGGTGAGACTCGACTCCGACTCAAACCAGCCGAGACGAACAGACGATTCGAGGCGACGACTCGAGATGACGACTCGAGGCGAAGCAACTCAGCTGAGACCTCAGTCGACAGGACGAGACCCCAGCCGAGACCCAGTCGACAGGACGAGACGACACACCCCAGTCGACACGAAGGGCGGTGTTAGTCGACACATGTCAGTCAACACGAAGGGCAATACTACTCGACAAAATTAGTCGACCCATGTCCAGTCGACACGAAAGGCGGTACTACTCGGCACGCCTTATCTCGACTCAGCAAACAGATTAGGAAAGGACTTTGTTTTTGGTTATTTCCTTTTATAATTAGAGTTTTTTTATTAGAGTTAGGATAGGATTAGTTGGCTATAAATATTAGTTCCTTTTGTAAATCAAGAATTAACTTTTCAATTATTCGAATCAAAAAAAAAAATTCTCCATTGTTTTCTTCCCTAAACTGGGAAAATCAGGGCTGTGGATTCAAGCTTGTTATCTACATGTTATTGTCAGGGCCCATCGGCATCGGAACGATATCCGATCAGCCTTCCCGTTTCTACGTCTACGTCAAGTGGTATCATAGCTTTAACTTCAACATCCTCGATAATGATAGGTGACGGCGAGAAGGAGTTTTCTCTACAAGATCTTTCCGCGAGGATGGATTTTATGGATGGAAGATTTGGCACGTTGGAGGCGTCTCTTCAGAACCTTCAACAATCCATTGAAAGACTTACCCTTCACCTCAACAATGAGAATAACTTCGCCGACGGTGTTCACCTAAGCGGACCCAGAGTTAGACTACCCCGACATCCACCCCTGTATAATCCTCAAACCCCTCCAGTTCATCCTCCTCCAAATCAACCACATCCAAACCAACCACCTCCATATCAACCCCCTCCGCATCAACCTCCTCCATATCAACCCCCTCCACATCATAGACGACATCCCAACCAACCCCTCTTCCATGATGAATCCAGTGACGAAGGAGCGGACTATGATGCCCAATTTGAGGGATCATGGTACGACAACGTCTCGAGCAAAGAAGAAGGAGAGCAACCTTATGGCAGAGGTCGGGCTAGAGGCTTCAATCCTCGTCGTAAATATCACCGATAGGGCGGACATCACCACGACCAAGAGTACCGGATGAAGGTGGAGCTCCCCTCTTTTGGAGGAAATCTAGACATAGAGGCTTTCTTGGATTGGCTCTATGAAGTGGAGTAGTTCTTTGAGATGGCTAATGTGTCCCAAGAAAACCAGGTGAAGTTTGTAGCATATCGTCTCGAAGGAGGAGCCGTGACATAGTGGGACCAAACTCAAAATACTAGGCGACGGCAAGGCAAGCAACCAGTTCGGATTTAGTGATGCATGAAGCGGTTACTACAATCTAGGTTCCTATCACCCGGCACCCAACAAATTCTCTACAACTAGTTCGAGCAATGCCATCAAGGAATTAGACCAGTAAGCACCTATACCGAAGAATTCTTCTGTCTTACTTCTCGTTGTGATTTGTCTATGAGCGAAGAGAAACTTACGGCCAAATATATCGGAGGTTTGAAGTATTCGATTCAAGAGAAGGCGGCCATTCACAATGTGTACTTTGTAGATGAAGCTCGCAATATAGCTCTAAAGGTGGAAAGATTGGCCTTTAAGACACCAACTTTCAGGCAAACCGATCAGGGAAGTTCGGCCGAGAAGGCAATAGGTGAGTCGGCAGGACCAAGGATGACTGATCGGTCTAATCCTCCACGATCAGCTGAGCGGTCGACAAATCAACCACCACACCAGACGACTCAATCAAATCAGTATGCCAAGCCGACTGTAGAAAAGTATTTCTGATGTCTCTAACCAGGGCATAAGTCCAACGAGTGTCCACAGTGGCGGAAGGACAATTTTGCGGATTATGAGGAAGCCGAGTACGGACACACAACATTTGAAGAAGAGTACAAGGAAGAGGTTGCGAGATTGAGGGCGACAATGTGTCATGTGTTGTTCAATGACTCCTATGCGGTCAGAAGACACCAGATTTATCACAACGACACCAAATTTTCTTTTCTAGGTGTTCGGTCAACAACAAAGTGTGCATCCTCATCATTGATAATGGAAGCTATGAGAATATTATGTCAAAGGCCTTGGTGGATCACTTAAAATTGCCGCCCGAGACCAAGCTTGTGCCTTATACCATCGGATGGATCAAGAATGGTCTTTCCGTGAAGGTGACCGAGGTATGTCGCGTACCACTATTGTAAAACCCTAAAATTTTGAATATTATGTGATAAATAATAATGAATATGTTATATGTGATAAATAACATATTTTAATGTTTTATTATACTAGGAATTGACTTGAGATCAATTCAATGTATATGTGTGAATATATGAATGCAAATGCACAAATCATGCAAGAAGAAGAAATCTGGAAAAATGATCAGTTAAGAGTTTATATATTTTTCATACTAATACAGTTAGAATCTGGGAAAACTCAAAAGAGAAAAGTTGTAGGTATCTTCAACATCTTTCTATCAAATCCTAAATCACCTTATTCTGAAGTCAGATGTGAAAGTTATAGCCAAAATACTAAATATAATTTTTAGAAACTTTTAGTTGTCGACTACTACTCAGAGTAGTCAACTATCGGGAATTTTCCTGGGCTGGCAGGTTGCAGATTTTGGGTCGAATTCATTTTCTTTAAGCCCAATTGATAACCTAACTGTATAAATGTATTTTAAACCTAATTTCTATGATATTTCACAAAAGAACACAGTCATCATCTCCCCTCAAACCCTAGAGCTTGTTCTTGGTGTTCCTCAAGGAGATTTGAGGTAAATCATTGAGCAGAGTGCGAGATCACATGCTTTTGAGTGAGGAGGGATCTTGCATACGTGTCCAGAGGCTTGACATGACGTTTCAGCCAAGATCACTTGCATCCAAACCTACACCCAGAGTTAATGAATGATATAAAATGTTTAAATCGATGTTTTGCATGCTTATTTATAACCCGATGTGTTAAAAATGAGGTTTTTGATGATAGATCTTAATAAAATGATAGATCTAATGTTTTATCTTGTTGTTTATAATAGAAATGTGACCATGATCAATTGGGTTGTGTCGATCTTCGTTTGTAACTTGATTTTCTATGTGTTAATCATGCTTAAAACCCTAAACTTGTGATATAAAGGGTTTACATGTTAATCAAGTATGATAAAACCCTAGGTTTGGAATTTTATTGTTTTGTAAATGTGAACAAACAAATTTATATAAGTTTCGAGTTTAATGTGCAATCATGTTTCATGTTGACCAAATAGAAAGTTAGGGTTTATGTCAATTTCTTGATAAATGAGAAGATTAAACCTAAATTGTTGAATTAAGGGTTAAAATAATCATGGAGATGATTCTTTTGATTTGTAATTACTAGTTTTACAATGTATTAAAGTATGATTTACACGTGACGATTACTAAGAGTTGTATGTACATGGAGTTGTGCACGTTTCTACTTAGTAGTCGACTACTAAGAGTAGTAGTCGACTACTAATGTCCAGTTTGGTTTTTACAGAATTTGTCTGATTACAAAGTAGTCAACTAGTGTACAGTGTAGTCAACTACTAATATTGATTTATGTTTTATAGAGTCTGAGTAGACTCAGTGTAGTCAACTAGTAAGCTTAGTAGTCGACTACTAAGCCTGATCTTCTTGACATTGTGTTGTTTAGATTTGAAATGCGAGCTCGAGGCTCGAGTTACATGATAGTACATATGTGATCATAATTATACATGAATAGTATTGTAGTACACGTGTTGATACCCTAGAGTGGGATTTTGTTAAGTATTGTTTTGAGTACACTTTTCCCTTGACATTTGTATCTGCACTAGTGTGCGCTAAGGTTTGATGAACCTATATTATGGTATCCATACTAGAGTGTGCACATAGGTTGGTGAACCTATATTATGGTATTGACACTAGAGTGTACGCAGAGGTTAGTGAACTTATATTATGGTATCCACACTAGAATGTGCGTAGAGGTTGGTGTACCTATATTATTATTTCTGTACGAGTGTGCGTAGAGGTTGATATACCATTTGTTTCCGCATGGTTATATATAGAGATTGATATACCTATTTGTTTCTGCATGGTTATGCGCAGAGGTTGATATACCTATTTGTTTCCGCATGTTTATGCGTAGAGGTTGAGATACCTATTTGTTTCCGCATTGTTATGCGTAGAAGTTGATACACCTATTTGTTGTTTTGTACGGGTGCGATTAGTTAAGAATTTTAGGAAAGTGATGACTTTTAAAACTTGATAGCCGAGTATTTGGCAGCCAAATGAGACATGACTCATTGTTGAGATAATTGATAACTGAAATATTATGTTTTAGGAGTGCATGAGATACATATGCTGACGTTGGTTATGAGGCTTTACTTTCCAGTATTTCTTGCTTTTAGTTCTAGTTTGAGATTAATATTTAGTTATCTACTATGAGACGTATGGTATATACATGAGGGTTTCCTTGTTTGGATTATTTTGCTCGACGTACTACGTCTCGTATTATAACTTTCTAAGTATTAATTCCATTAGATACAGGGGAAATAATTTAGGTAGACTACGCTTAATAAATAGAGCATTCACTACATGTAGTAGCCCTTCCCCTGGGGGCGGATGGATGTGATCTTGCTTTAGTGCTCTGACACTTTTGTTGTTATTCTTTTTATTTTTATTTTCCTTTTAGGCGGTTCAGAACGTCGGAGAGTCTTATGATGACGGAGTGCTTGCATTGTCGCCGTCATATGAGCTAGTAGATGAGACTCCACAGTAGACATGACTTATATTTAGTTATTAAAGTTTTCTTTATTTTTCTCATTTTGTAAAGGTAGTGAGCCTTGATACATTCTTACCTGATCTATGTCGTGATACATTCATATATTTCATGATGACAAATGTATTCCAGACTTGTTCATTGAGACATGATTTATTTATGGGACATTCTTTCTTATATCATGTCAATTGCAGTTATTTTCTATCTTTTTCCTGTTTGTACCTGCACTTTAGTTTTGATTCCACTAGAGAATATTACTGTGATTGGTAAAACTTGTTATTACATAGTGTGGGTGCATGGTAGGTTTGACATTTCTGGGTTCACCTTGGACTGTAACCATGTGTGAAACCAGGGGTGTCACAGTTGGTATCAGAGCTCTAATTCCAGTATCCTTAAGATCATTCCTGTGTCGAGTCGTGGAAGTAGAATCGAGTTTCCTACGATTCATGTACAAAGTCCGTTAAGAAATCCTAGAAAGAGTGAGGACGATATATGTGTATACCTCAAAATTTCAAATTTTTTTATGACAACTATTTTATGTTGATTTAAAGTATTTGTGTGAATACTATGTGTTATGAATACGTATTATGATACTTTATGTATGTATGTATGTATGTATGTGTGTGTGTATATATATATATATATATATATATATATATATATATATATATATATTTGTGATCTCACTTAGTGTGACAATTAAGCTCTCCTGTTAATATTATAAATATCGGGACGAGGTTGTGGTCGAGGTAAAACTCATACCTGGAGAGCTGGACAAGCAGAGCTCGAGCTGTATAAGGCTCCACAGTATCTGATCGACTTCATGGCGCTATTTGCAGTAAGATTTTGCAGCCCTCGAGGAGCGAGTGGCGTATTCATTTCCGCCAGCAGTACCACTTTCTGGAGTTCCACCACTAGTTGTACCAATCTTTCCTATTGAAGAGGCAATACCAATGATGACGTCATCACCATAACCAGTTATGGATAGAACCGCAGAGCAGGAGGCTTGGCTCTGTAAGATAAGAAAGACATTAGACACTAAGAGCATCATAGTTTTGGAGCACAGTGGATTCATGTGCAGCCTATAAATTGAAGAAATATGTGAAAATTTCTTAACGTCCACTCAGTACCAAAGCAGAAGTTAGATGTATTCAGCATAGAGGATAGCATCGGAGAATGACACCGACTTTAGATTTTCGCCGGAGCAGCGAATATCACTTCCCTAGAGAATTTTGTTTACTTCATTGACAAGCAGTTGGAGCTAGTCCGATTAAAGCAGGGAGATATACCTGTAATTAATTATGGAGTCATGACCAGCATGGTGACTGAAAGTACCCTAATACCACTAGGAAAGAAACCTAGAAGGGGTGAATAGGGTTTATACTAATCTAATCCAATTTATGCCAAATTAAAACTAATTAACAATATATCCTAGTAAGAATGATATATTACCAATATATGTGTAAGGATATATAAGTAACACAAGGGTAAACAAACTACTGAAGTGATAGGGCAATATAAACAACACGCAATTGACGAAGGCGATATAAATGATAAGCACGAATATAAAGGAACGCCAATGACAAACACAAACAAACGATATGATCACGGAGTTCGGTCCCCACGACCTACATCTCCGCTCCTCACCTCGAGGAGATCTCCACTATCACAACCGGGTTTTCTACGCTCACCCGAATAACGTTTACACCTCACACTCGGTTTTCTAGTTCATCGAAAACTTTACAATTCACACTCTTACAATCACACTCACTACCACCTCAAGTGTTGGCCTCTAGCCCCTGTCTCCCTCAAGTGTTAGGAATTATAACCTACCTCTAGATATTACCACCTACCTCACTCCTCTTGGGACGACCCCATCTCTCACCACACACTCCTCTCGGTGTACACGTGTATTACAAAGTGTTCAACACAATTAGGCTCACAATACAACAAGTTTGTTCTCTACAATAGATGAGAACTCAATGTAGGCTCACACTCAATTGTTACAACTCTCACAACCCTAAATATAATATGTCTGAAAATACTAAAAGCTCAATGTGGATGTGTGTAACAATGAGATTTAATAAAACAAAATCAAACTAAACTCAATTATAAAAATCTAGCTTATAGAGATGATAATCAACAAACAATGTAAATACAAAGCTAGAAATTGAGTTTAGAAAACTTCTCTATAGATAACAAGAGAGAGCGAGAAGAGTGAATGCTCAAACACCAATAGATGATCTCCACTTGCTCTTGTGAAATTGTCTTCACAAACAAAACACCAATAGATGATCTCCACTTGCTCTTGTGAAATTGTCTTCACAAACAAAACACTTAAACAAGGCATAAACACCTTTAAACAAACTAAACAAACTTTTAAAACCCTTGTAAAACATTTTTCTTAAGTTCATAAAATAGAGCTGGGTATAAGGGGGTATTTATAGGAAACCCCAAAGATCAAGAAACCCCAGCAAAAAGACCAAAAAACCAGAACATAACAAAGACTAAAAAAACTAGTCGTTATGTCATCAGTCGACTGACGGCTTCCATCAGTCGACTGATGAGCTGACCGTTAGAGGCATTTTCCAGCTTATCAGTCGACTGACGACCTTATCAGTCGACTGATGATCTCATCAGTCGACTGGTCAGTCGATCAAAACAAAACAGAAACTTTTTAACATTCCAGGTAATTTCTTCAGTCAACTCGTCAGTCGACTGATGTCATCAGTCGACTGATAACAAGTTATCAGCCTATTTGGAAACAGAAATCTGATTTTCAAACATCTTTTAAAAATAGCAAATAAAATCAGAAAAATGTAAAACTTTGGAAAATGATTGTAAACATGATAATATACATGTTATAAAAATTGGTTTTCAAAAAACACCTCCTAAAAGAGAAATCTCTTCATTTTACAAAATAGTCCAAAACATGTAAATGAAAAACACTTGTTTTTGACATTGGACATAAACCATGTTTTGAAACTTTAAAAACTGATTTTATAGACTTAATAAAAGATGTATGTTATGATTGTTAAGTCTATAAACTAATAACTCAATATTATGCAAAAATGATATATATATATATATATATATATATATATATATATATATATATATATATATATACATAAATAAAATGTGTATGTATATGATATTGAAATTAGAGTACTTAACACACATAATATAAAACCGAAACTAAATTACCCAAGTTTGATGAAGGTCTTCAATGAGTTCGACTTTGGTAAACTTGGATCTTTAACTTGAATTGCAAGGTTTCAACTAGTTTGAACTTGGATCTTCAACTTAAATTGCAAGGCTTCAACCACTATTCCGACAACCTCCATTGGATATGATCGTGAATGCTCGATTCCGTCCATCCTCCAACATATTGTTTGCCTAGAATAAATATAAAACACAAACACTAGATAAACAACATTAGATATAAATTGTTTGTAAATCATCATCAAAACAAAAGGACCTAACAGTGACAATATCAAGGGCAAGAGACCTATTGCGAGATCTAGAGAAACCCAGCAACGGGATAAATACTTTTACCATCAGCAACAAAAATAGTGTAAGAAAAGAGAACAACATGATTTGAGAGCGTCGCAGCAGCGCATGATTCGGGATACATGTTACAATTGTAACAAGATCAGACATATGACGAAGGATTATCACGGTACACCAGTAGGAGACCAGCATGACAGAGGTCAGGGTCAGTAGTCTTAGGGTCACGATTACGACCAGCAGCGTGGGATAGGGGCACTACATGTTATTCTGAGGATTGAGGGGCCAGAAGGATAGATTTGTGATATCTAGGAGATTCCTAAGAGACATATGATCCCATTATATCCCACCATCGGCAGCTCAGCACCCGCCTGCCACCGGCAGAGTTTATGCAGTCGTACCGCGTGATCATGGTGCGAACGGAGCTTTCTTCGTGATTTCCTTTCCAACTCAGATCTTATTTGATTCAGAAATTTTGCATTCTTTTATCTTTCATGTCTTCATGGATAGGCTTCATCTTATAGCACATTCCTTAGATGTTCCGTTATCAGTCTCTACTCTACTAGGGGAGGTATCTCTATTAGAGAGTATCTGTAGGAGATATGTCATCGGACTAGATGAGTCCGAGTTCATCATCGATTTGATCGTTTTGCGGATGTTGAATTTTGACGTCATTCTTGGTATGGATTAGTTATCATCCTACCATGTCTGTATTGACTATTTCGTTAAAACAGTCAGGTTGTGAGCATCCGTTGGGTTTGTTTAGATAGTAGCAACCTCATAGGGTAACCAGAATACAGAGTCATTGCTAGCATACATAGAGGGGGTGATGGTCCAGGATCGGTGTGCAGATTTTTAAACGAGACCGGAGTTGTCTTAGAGTATCAGATGTCTTTCAGGACATACCTAGATTTCCTCCAGTGAGGGAGGTTATTTTCCTGCATCGAGTTGCAGCAGTCACCGTACTGATATTCCGAGCACCCTATCGTATAGTACCCGCTAAGATGAGAGAGCTACAGACTCAGCCGGATGAGTTGTTATCTCAAAGTTTCATTCTCCGGAGTCATTTTCATGGGAGCACCGGTCCTCTTCGTGAAGAAGAAGGATGGTAGTATATGATTATGTATAGATTATCGTGAGTTGAACAATGTTACTATCCGTATCAGGTACCCACTACCGATGATTTATGACTTGTTCGACCAGCTATAGGGAGTGTAGTACTTCTCAAAGATTGATCTTCATTCTGGTTTTCATCGGTTGCGGATTCAGGAGGTTCTTTCTGACTCTTTATGAGTCATTCGAGTTTCTCGTCATGCCATATGGGCTGACCAATGCACCCGCATTATTCATGGATCTTATGAACCGGGTTTTTTGTCTATACATGAACTAATTTGTGATAGTGTTTATTAATGATATTCTTATTTATTTGAGATCGGAGGCAAAGCATGAGCAACATCTTCGTCTGGCTTTGCAGACTCTACGAGAGCACCAGTTATACGCCAAGTTCAGCAAGTATAAATTTTGGCTATCTGAGGTTAGATTTCTTGACCATGTCATTAACAGAGAGGGCATTGCAGTGGATCCCACTAAGGTTGAGGTAGTACTTGATTGGGAGCCTCCGACTATATTTACAGAGATTCGTAGCTTCCTGGGTTTAGCCGGTTATTACAGGAAATTTATTTAGGACTTCTCGAAGATTACGACGCCGCTTACACGCCTTATGAAAAAGGGTATACAGTTTGTTTTAGGGCACGGAGTGCCAGAAAGCCTTTGAGACTTTAAAGGCTAAATTGCCTACAGCAACAGTGTTGGCTATTCCGAACGGTGATAGACCTTTGTCGTCTACGTGGACGCGTCACTAGAAGGTCTAGGAGGTATTTTGATGCAGACCCAGAGAGTATGGCTTATATTTCGTGACAGTTGAAGTGTAGACGCGTCACTAGAAGGTCTAGGAGGTATTTTGATGCAGACCCAGAGAGTATGACTTATATTTCGTGACAGTTGAAGCGCATCATACTAGATACATAGTGCATCCATGCACAACTAAAATGTAAAAGGATCTAAAGAGATATTTCTGGTGGAGCGGTATGCGTAGGGAGATCGCAGAATATGTGGCTAAATGATTTACCTACCAGTGAGTGAAGGCAGAGCACCAAAGACCGATAGGAACCCTACAACCTTTACCTATTCTGAAGTGAAAATGAGTAGATACTTCTATGGACTTTATTGTAGGATTGTCAAGATCGAAGAAGGGGACGATTCAGTTAGGGTTATATTGATCAGCTGACGAAGTCAGCACACTTATTAACAGTTAAGACCACCTATAAAGAAGAGACTTATGTGAAGATATTTATCCAGGAGATTGTGAGATTGCACGAAGTCCCAGAGACGATTGTATCAGATCGAGACTCGGTTATTTACTTCATATCTCTAGAGGAGTTTTCAGAATTCGTTTGGCAGTCATCTATCTTGTTCTAGTGTTTTTCAAGCGCAGACGGATGGGCAGATGGAGAGAGTTAACCAAGTGTTGGAAGACATGTTATGAGCATGTATTATTGATTCCCAGGGTAGTTGGGAGGATCATATTCTGTTGATTGAGTTCGCTTTGTATGGCTCCATATGAGGTATTGCACGGGAAGCTTCGTAGATCCCCGATTTGTTGGGCAGAACCAGAAGATAGCTTATTACTTAGGTCGAAACGTGTGAGATAAACTACATAGAAGATTGCAGTGATTCGGAAGCACATCCTTATAGTGCAGAGTCGTCAGAAGAGTTGTGTAGATTAGAGGCGACAACCGTTAGAGTTCCAGATTAAGGACAATGTATTGTTAAGAGTATATCCGATGAAGGGAGTTCAGCGATTTGGTAGGCGGGGAAAGCTAGCCCCGTGATATATTAGCCCACTCATGATAGTTGAGCACATTGGAGCCATTTCGTATCGGCTAGATCTTCCAACATCGATGTCGGGTATATACGATGTTTTCCATAATTTGATGCTTAAGAAGCACTTACAAGATGAGGAGCAGCAACGGGCGTTAGATGCCCCAGAGAATGAGCTTAATGATGACTTGTATATGATAGAGATTCCTATTTGTATCCTTACCAAAGAGGAAAAGAAGTTTAGAAACAAGATTATATCGTTGGTTAGGGTTCAATGGAACCAGAAAGGATCTGAGGAGGCTTCTTAGGAGTGCGAGGAAGATATGTGTCACGACTACCCACACCTGTTTGAGCAAGTAATTTGATTAATTTGTCTATGTTTTGTTTATACATATGATTGTCGATATAGACATATTTATATTTAACACTAGAATGTGGGTATTAATACTTAACTCCTAATACTTAACTCCTAATCACTATGAACACATGACATAGTTAGGTGTTAAGTGGGAGCACTCATATTCTAGATTGTTAAGTGTAGATACTTCTGTAATACGTTTGCGGAATTTCAGGGACGAAATTCTTTTAAGGGGGAAGAATGTAAAACTCCAAAAAATTGAATATTATGTGATAAATAATAATGAATATGTTATATATGATAAATAACATATTTTTATGTTTTATTATGCTAGGAATTGACTTGAGATCAATTCAATGTATATATGTGAATATATGAGTGCAAATGCATAAATCATGCACGAAGAAGAAATCTGGAAAAATGACCAATTAAGTGTTTATATATTTTTCACACCGATATAGTTAGAATCTAAGAAAACTCAAAAGATAAAAGTTGTAGGTATCTTCAACAGATTTCTAACAATCTTAAATCACCTCATTTCTAGGTTATATGTGAAAGTTACAACCAAAATACTGAATACAATTTTTAGAAATTTTTAGTAATCGACTACTACTCAGAGTAGTCGACTATCGTGAATTTTCCTGGGCTGGCAGGTTGCAAATTTCAGGTCGAATTCATTTTTCTTCGAGCCCAATTGATAACCTAACTATATAAGTATGTTTTAAACCCAATTTTTGAGATATTTCACGAAAGAACACAACCGTCATCTCCCCTCAAACCCTAGAGCTTGTTGTTGATGTTCCTCGAGGAGATTCGAGGCGAATCTTTGAGCGGAGGGCGAGATCGCATACTTTTGGGTGAGGAGGGATCTTGCATGCGTGTCCATAGACTCGACATGACGTTTCAGGCAAGATCACTTACATCCAAACCTGCACCCTTAGTTAATGAATGATTTAAAGTGTTTAAATCGATGTTTGACAGCTTATTTATAACCCGATGTGTTAAAAATGAGGTTTTCGATGATAGACCTTAATAAAATGCTAGATCTAATGTTTTATCTTGCTGTTTATAATAAAAATGTGACCATGATCAATTGGTTTGTGTAGATCTTCATTTGTAACTTGATTTTCTATGTGTTAATCATGCTTAAAACCCTAAACTTATGATATAAAGGGCTTACATGTTAATCAAGTATGATAAAACCCTAGGTTTGGAATTTTATTGTTCTGTAAATGTGAATAAACGAATTTATATAAGTTTCGAGTTTAATGTGCAAGCATGTTTCATGTTGACCAAATAGAAAATTAGGGTTTATATCAATTTCTTGATAAATGAGAAGATTAAACCTAAATTATTGAATTAATGGTTTAAATAATCATGGAGATGATTCTTTTAATTTGTAATTACTAGTTTTGCAATGTATTAAAGTATGATTTACACATGACGATTGCTAAGAGTTGTATGCACACGGAGCTGTGCATGTTTCTGCTTAGTAGTCGACTATTAAGAGTAGTAGTCGATTACTAATGTCCAGTTTGGTTTTTACAGAATTTGTCTGATTACAGAGTAGTCAACTAATGTACAGTGTAGTCAACTACTAATATTGATTCATGTTTTATAGAGTCTGAGTAGACTCAGTGTAGTTAACTAGTAAGCTTAGTAGTCGACTACTAAGCCTGATCTTCTTGACATTATGTTGTTTAGATTTGAAACGCGAGCTCGAGGCTCGAGTTACATGATAGTACATATGTGATCATAATTATACATGAATAGTATTGTAGTACACGTGTTGATACCTTAGAGTGGGATTTTGTTAAGTATTGTTTCGAGTACACTTTTCCCTTGACATTTGTATTCGCACTAGTGTGCGCTGAGGTTTGATGAACCTATATTATGGTATCCGTACTAGAGTGTGCGCAGAGGTTGGTGAACTTATATTATGGTATCTGTACTAGAGTGCGCGTAGATATTAGTGAACCTATATTATGATATCTTCACTAGAGTGTGCGCAGAGGTCGGTGTACCTATATTATTATTTCCGCACGAGTGTGCGCAGAGGTTGATATACCTATTTGTTTCTGCATGGTTATGCGCAGAGGTTTGATATACCTATTTGTTTCTGCATGGTTATGTGCAGAGATTGATATACCTATTTGTTTTCGCATGGTTATGCGCAGAGGTTGAGATACCAATTTTTTCCGCATTGTTATACGCAGATGTTGATATACCTATATGTTGTTTTGCACGGGGTGCGATTAGTTAAGATATTTAGGAAAGTGGTGACTTTTAAAACTTGATAGCCGAGTATTTGGCGGACGCCAAATGAGACATGACTCATTGTTGAGATAATTAATAACCAAAATATTATGTTATGCGAGTGCATGAGATACATATGCTGACGTTGGTTATGATGCTTTACTTTCCAGTATTTCTTGCTTTAAGTTCTAGTTTGGGATTAATATTTAGTTATCTACTATTTGAGACATATAATATATACATGAGGGTTTCCTTATTTGGATTACTTTGCTCGACGTACTATGTCTCGTGTTGTAGATTTCTAAGTATTAATTCTGTTAGATATGGGAAAAATAATTTAGATAGACTATGCTTAATAGATAGAGCCTCCACTACATGTAGTAGCCCTTCCCCTTGGGGGGGTGGATGTGATCTTGCTTTAGCGCTCTAACGTTTTTGTTGTTATTTTTTTATTTTTGTTTTCCTTTTAGTTGGTTCAGAGCATCGGAGAGTCGCATGATGACGGAGTGCTTGCATAGTCACCGTCATATGAGCTTATAGATTAGACTCCACAGTAGTCAGACCTTATATTTAGTTATTAGAGTTTTCTTTATTTTTCTTATTTTGTAAAGACAGTGAGCCTTGATACATTCTTAGTTGATATATGGCGTGATACATTCATATATTTCATAATGACAGATGTATTCCAGACTTGTTCATTAAGACATGATTTATTTATGAGACATTCTTTCTTATATCATGTCAGTTGCAGTTATTTTCTTTCTTTCGCCTATTTGTACCTGCACTTTATTTTTTATTATACTAGAGAATATTGCTGCGATTGGTAAAAATTATTGTTGCACAGTATGGGGTGCATGGCATGTTTGACATCTCTGAGTTTACCTTGGACTACAGCCATGTGTGAAACCATAGGCGTCACAATGTAAAACCCCGAAAATTTAAAAATTATGTGATAAATAATAATGAATATATTATATGCGATAAATAACATATTTTGATACTTTATTATGCTAGGTATTGACTTGAGATCAATTCAATGTATATGTGTGAATATATGAGTGCAAATGCACAAATCATGCACGAAGAAGAAATCTAAAAAATGATCAGTTAAGAGTTTATATATTTTTCACACTGATACAGTTAGAATCTAGGAAAACTCAAAAGATAAAAGTTATAAGTATCTTCAACAACTTTCCAGCAAATCTTAAATCACCTCATTCCGAGGTCAGATGTGAAAGTTACAGCCAAAATACTGAATATAATTTTCAGAAACTTGTAGTAGTTGACTACTATCACTAGGCAAGACTTATAGTGATTTTGTTGCTTGTGATGTTGTGGGTATGGACATATGCCATGTATTGTTTGGACAAATGTGGCAGTATGATATTGATGTTACGCATGGCGGCATGAAGAATGAATACTCTTTTGTGTGGATGAATAAAAAGATCATCATACCACCTATTCCACCCTCTTCAACGAACCCCAAAGGTCAAAATTCCAAATGTATTTCTCTTTGCAAAAAGGGAGAGTTTCTGACCGAGTCAAAAGAGTTGAAGTAGAGGTTTGCCTTAGTGGTGAAGGAGGAAGTGAAGACACCCATTGAGATTCCAGAGAAGATGAAGTCGCTGCTTAAAGAATTTAAAGATTTGAGTATGGACTTTGTGTTGGGACTTTCCCGAACACAAAAAGGCGTGGATTTAGTCTTTGTGGTAGTAGATTGATTTTCTAAGATGACTCACTTTATTCCATGCCGCAAGACGTCGGATGCACCACATATTGTATGACTGTTCTTTCAAGAAGTGGTCTGACTACATAGTGTTTCTAGTTCGATTGTCTCAGATAGGGATACTAGGTTCTTGACGAATTTTTGGACTACTTTATGGCGACGATTTGACACTTCATTGAAGTATTCTAGTACAGCACACCCTCAAACGGATGGACAAACAGAAGTGGTCAATCGGACTTTGGGAAACTTGATTCGATGCATATGTGGAGAGAAGTCAAAGATGTGGGATCAAGCTATACCTCAAGCTAAATTCGCCTACAACTTGATTGTTCATAATTCCACATGTATGTCTTCTTTTTCCATTGTTTACAGGAAGGCACCTCGTCATCTCCAAGATTTGATGAAGTTACCGACAAGTAGAAAGTTTAGCGCGGCAGCAAGCTCAATGGTAGAGAATGCTTTCGACGTTCAGGAGGAAGTACGTACAAAGCTCGAGAAGACTAATGCAAAGTTCAAGGCGTGAGCAGACAAGAAGAGGCGACTCAAGGTGTTCAATGAACGAGACATGGTGATGGTTTACTTACGTAAGGAAAGGATGCCGGCTGGAATATACAACAAGCTTAAACCGAAAAGATATGGACCGTTGAAGATTCTCAAAAAGATCAATGACAACGCATATGTTGTGGATCTTTATGTCTAAGACATTCAACGTGGCAGATATTTCAGACTATCATCCTTCAATCGAGTTGTATTCAAGTGATGTGAACTAGAGACGAGTTCTTTTGAAGAAGGATGGAGTGATACAGGAGATCTATACGACCGAGATGGTATCAACGAACGACGACTCGACATCTCAACTCGAGTCGAGTCGACAGTCGAGATGACTAAACAGATGGACGAGGTGAGACTCGACTCCGACTCAAACCAGCCGAGACGAACAGACGATTCAAGGTGACAAGTCGAGATAACGACTCGAGGCGAAGCAATTCAGCCGAGACCTCAGTCGACAGGACGAGACCCCAGCCGAGACCCCAGTCGACAGGACGAGACGACACGCCCCAGTCGACACGAAGGGCGGTGTTAGTCAACACCTGTCAGTCGACACATCCTAGTCGACACGAAGGGAGCTAGTCGACACATATTAGTCGGCTCATGTCCAGTCGACACGAAAAGCACTGCTACTCGTCACGCCTCGTGTCAACTCGAATTTCTGTTAGTCGGCACATGCCAGTCGACATGAAGTGCAGTACTACTCGACATACTTAGTCGACTCATGTCCAGTCAACACGAAAGGCGGTACTACTCGGCACGCCTTGTGTCGACTCAGCAAAGAGATTAGAAAATGAGTTTGTTTTTGGTTATTTCCTTTTATAATTAGAGTTTCTTTTTTATTAGAGTTAGGATATGATTAGTTGGCTATAAATATTAGTTCCTTTTGTAAATTAAGAATTACCTTTTCAATTATTCGAATCAAGAGAATTTTTCTCCATTGTTTGCTTCCCTAAACTGGGAAAATTAGGGCTTGTGGATTCAAACTTTGTTATCTACCTGTTATTGTCAGGGCTCGCATGTGTCGGAACGATATCCGATCGACCATCCTGTTTCTATGTCTGCGTCAGTTAGGAGGTTTAAATACGACTCCCACGGTTTTGGTTTCAATTTCAGACCGAGTTATTAAGAAAAAAGCACACATGAAGGTTTACTACGCCAAGATTAGGCACATGGATCAGGCCCATTCGTCTAGGGCCAACTCTCAGTATTACCCTTCAAATTCCTAATCAAAATCCCTAACAAACAGCAAACGTTTTAAAAACTGTAACTTCAAAAATTACGATGTGATCTCTACCAATTTCTTCGCTCTGTTCACAATCATCAGCTTTTGGCGCAATTGAAGATTGATTAAGGTACGAATTTATACTCCTATTCTTCATTTCTTTTAATTATATTGCGCTAATGCCTTAATTCCCTCAGGAAAAAAAAGTACAAGTTTGTAAATTCAGTTCTTGTTATGACCAAATTTTCACCTGCAAGTGTGTTATAAATTTCTGTAATCTCTCATGTCAATGTTTACTGCAAATTTGCTTATGTCAGCTTTCCCCACCGAGTGTTTGATAGTATGCTTGTTAGAAGTATAGTTTCATGGAACACTTTGATTGCTGGATAATACCAATTATGGGGATGAATCATCGCTAGATTAGGCCTTTATCTTTCTCGATTGCATGAATTACTTATGAGCTATCATGTAAAGTTCGGGTTTATTTTGAGGCGTTAACGATGTAAAGCCCAATATCATACACTTTCTTGAATGGTTGATGCTCTTGATCGCACTGGACTTGTAAATAAACTTTGAATTTAATCAAGGGAATGTTGTAGAAAATCCGGTTACTCAATTTGGGATTAGTTGCTTGGCTCATGCGGGATTTATGGCTATCACAAACTGGCTAAAGTTGCAGCAGTGCACCTGTTTGAGATGGAACCTAGTAATGGTGCTAATGCAAGAAATCACGGTTTACTTTCAAATGTATATAATGCGAGAAAGCAATGGAAAGAAGTTGCAATCACAGGGAAGTTTCTCAAGGAGGGTAGTGTGCAGAAGGAAAGAGGTGAGAGTTGAATTGATGTGACAAAGAGAGTTCATGTTTTTTGTTGTTGAATAGGGAAGGCATCCAAAAAAAATCGGTCAGATCTATGTTAAAATTGAGGAGTTAGGAAATAAAATGAAGAATGTAGCTTGTTATCTGAGACTCAATACAATCATGATGTAGAAGAAGATCACCAAGAAGAGCTTTTGGTCTTATTAGCTTGCCTTCTGGTGCTTCTTCAAGATAAACAAGAATCTTCATAGTATTTCCATCATTTAAGGGTGATTTTTTGTTCTTTTGTTGATTGTTGGTGAACAAAGGACTCTGCACGTTATGGGATTATTGTGTACACTGAACACTGCCATTCCAAATATTTGAAGGTTCTCATGCTCTCCTTATGTTCAATATTCAATTATCACTATTTCACATCTCCAGTAAAATTCTCCACTTCCAGGTATTGTGCTTAATTTCACGGGAAGCAAGCGGATACAAGTCACTCTTGACTCTTACCGTTGTGTGGATTTAAAGCTAGACTGGCCTTTGCTCATGTTGCTACTGCAGTGATCCGAACACTTTATATATCTATGTTGCAGTTAATGAGAAGAGGGTATGAATTACTATCTCAATGCATGATGATGATTAAAAGGCTAACTGGTCTTTACTCAAAGTGATCAAAGATCTCATTCACATCCGTTGCTGATAACTTTCTCCACCACTACTAGAGGCTGACTGGTATGCAGTCTGTGCTAACTTAACCCTATTGATTTATCTAGCAGTAATCTGATTTTTTTTTGTTCTTATACATGCATGTTACATTAAATTGCAACATTTTGTTTTTGATATAAACTTCTAGGCTTTTATTTTTCGTGCTTGAAACTCCCTGTGTTTCCCTGTTCTTTGCGAGAACTTATTATAATAGACACCAAGCAGATAGTTTATAGGAGTCACTTTCTTGGTAGCGGTTTGCTGTCATTGCTTATATGCCACTGTTGCTGTTATTATAATTTAATTTGTTTGAATTCCACATGTCCAATTACTCCAGTTAAGTTTTATGGTCTGGATGTTGCTCTATTTTATCATCAAGCACTGGCATCAAAAGAAGGTAGGGTAGCCTTCCATTTTTACCATGATAAGCATTTTAACCAAGATCGATCCTTCAAATTCCTTGTATGTGGAAAAATCTATAGGAATGCATAAAATAATAAGCTTCATATAGGAAATTACATTTATTTCTATACCACAGTATAATCCAAAGGGTCTTACACCTAGAAACCGCCTTAAAAATAGAGTAATTATATAGAAACTACCATTCATTTTTAATTTTATACACGAACCACCTTTAAAGTTGGTTTTTGTTGCAATCAACTACCTCCTAGTCAAAATTTTCACTAAAACCCAAAATTATCCTTACAAAACTCTTTCGGCGTTTAAGTCTTTTTTAGGACGCAATTCACGTACCTTGAACTTGAAAATTTTAAGCTTACTTTTTGTTTTTACTAAAAATTTAACTGGGAGGTGGTTGATGGCAATGGAAATCAACTTAAAGCTTTTATGTATAAATTGTAAATGCAAAGATGTTTCTGTATAATTACCCTATTTTTAAGGTGGTTTCTAGGGGAAAAAAACCAAAATCCAAAGAACTAATTTGAAATATATCTCCACATCTTATACCTCAAAACTAAGATCCGAAGATTTACCCTCTTCTACATACGTGCTCTGCATATGTTGGAAGATCCCCGAATGATAGATGGCCATGTGGCCAGTTCACGACTATCAATGTTCTACTCACATGAATAAGGTTTAAAATAGAAGTTGGAGCTAATATCTAATAGCTATAGCTTTCAGATTAAATTTGGTTCCTAGCCTTTAGTTAAGACCCACATTAACTCTATGTTGGCCCTAATTACTTGCCAATACATGGTTCTCTATATTCTTATACACCCTAAAAATACAAAGTTTTCTTAAGTTTAAACCTAAAGTATAAAATGTAAAGTGTATAGGTACATAAAAAAGGGTTTATAGCTACATACAATAAAGTGTATAACGACATATACTATATGCCATATAACACATATTGTAGAGTGTATAGCTACATATCTATAGTGTATAGCTACGAACTGTATCGTATGTAGCTATACATATTGTATTCCATGTTTTGGGTTTATATGTATGCAAACTTTATAATTTGGTTATATAAGAACATATAGAACTATGTGGGTTTTTAAATAAATGGGGCAAAACTTTGAGTTTATAAAAATCTTTTTTTTTCAATTTTTTTTTTATTTCTTCGTTTTACAGATGACAATGAAATAGTTTAGGTTTTTGTGGGCTCATATAAGAGAATTTTTGGGGAGTAATAAATTAAAGCGTTTAATTAGCTGGGCCAATATTTCGCCCATTGAGTGGCTCGGACTAGAGTATGATGAAATAGAAGCTGGACCTGCCAAACATAAATCATGTCCCATTTGGCAAAGGTTGAAATAAGGGGATAAGTTCGTATATACCCCCTCGGTATTGCCCAATTGCGTTCCCCTATCGTTCTATCTGTGCAGGTAGACCTCTAGATTGAAATTTATTTAACCTTCAAATAAAAGTTTTTCAGAGGCAAGTAACCCCCTTGCAGTTCCATTCCTGCGGATAGATCCCTAAATGCTAATTTTTTGACTCTCCAAGGAGTCAAAAAAGTTCACTAAGGGGTTCTTTCCACTACTAGGCAATGCGAAGAAGGCCTATCAGTAATTAACCCTAAAATAAAAGGATTGGTGGGTGGGTGGGGGGGGGGGGGGTGTAATAGTGATATAAGAAGAAATTAATTTGTCAATCATTGGGTATAATTTTATCTTAATCTTTTATGTTTTTTAGTGTTTAGAAAAAGAGAGCATTATTCCTAATTTCTTTACAATTAAATGGTTATTCTTATGATAAATTTCAGAAAGCCCTTCTTATGCCCATAACAAGATAACCCCTCAAAACTATATAAATGTATCTTAACTCCTTTTAACCTATAGGGCTTGTAAAAAACCCCCAAACATCTGATATTATGTGAAAGAATCCGCATAACACCAAATGTTGGAAGTTATGATGAATATTGAGAGTTGAATATGAAGATTTGTAATTTTAAATTATAATAATACCAATTGTTATAATTAAAAGTTTAAGAAATGATGAAAGCGCAGGCCTCCGATCATAGAATAGTCAATCTTGAATCTAAAGAACCTTGATTTATAAGGAAGAAAATCAATTAAGGTTGAATAGAAATAGCAACTAAAGTTAGCTTTTATTAAAGATGGATCAAGGTGTGCAAAAACATGGTTACATGCTAACATCATGACTGAAATTTTTAAAATCGAGACATGATCATTAGCTAGGGATGTGCTTCAAAGAAAATCAGAATGACGTATGAAGATTGATGAAGCTTGAGAGTGATCTTTTTCTTGACGACTATATATAACAATTATCTTTCTTTCTAATAATTAGCAAAATAAGGAAGGAGACGTTTGATTCATTTGACATGCCATTTGAGTGTGTAATGCCTTAAGTATTTAACTAATCAAGGCATGATTGTGATGAGCGCAAAAAATGTAGACCCAATGCGTGATGGTAAGAAACATGCTCTTGTTGTGAGTAAGAAAGTGAAAGAGGAAAGGAAAA
>NC_033801.1:17351212-17370172 GCF_001876935.1 Asparagus officinalis
AAGACGATAATGAAAGAAACGAAAAAACATTTGTTTTCACAATAATTGGCCAAACATTATCAATATCATAAAAAAGCTGAATTGTATTTATAAAAAAATACTTAATTGCACTTAAATATCCAATTGTTTCACCTACTATGCACACATAAACGCCTACTTGTATTTGCTGCACCTAAACACTATAAAGTTTTGAAAAGTTGCACTTTCATACCCTTGATGATGCAAATGTACCAATTTTAACATAGATTTTTTTTTTTTTGGGAGGGGGGGTGGTGTAGGGGTTTAAAATAGGATCTTAATAGGTTTAACAATATATTTAGTAAATAAATAAATATTAAAATGCTCTAAAATTAACATATGAGTGTTGCATGAGAATTTTCCCGGGGAGGGTGGAGGGTGGAGGGGGGGAGGGGGGTTCTCACAATTGCTTATCTGAGGGGGTACCAAAGTGAAATTTTAAAAACTTCAGAGTATCAAAGTGCAACCAAATACAAGCAGAAATATGTATATGCAGAATAGGTGAAATTATAGAGTATTTAAGCACTATTAAGCCTAATAAGAACCACCTGCCCCCTAGAACCCATCTTGAAATTATAATAAACAATAAACAATTCCTTACTAAAATGTGCCATGCATAAAGATAAACCAAAAAAATGCTACCTCTTAAATTTGAGAAAAATTGAAAACCCAACATAAAATTTTCCTACGCGCGCACCTGAGTCATTGAGCTTAGCATCAGCATGAGACCATGAAACATCAACCAGGAGCAGGAGAACAGTCATTGAGCTTTGCATCAGCATGAGAGCATGAAACATCAACCAGGAGCAGGAGAACAAAGGGTAGAATTCTAGATATCGATGTCATTCCTTAAAATCTCTCTCTCCCTTAAAATCTCTCTCTCTCTCTCTCTCTCTCTCTCTCTCTCTCTATCTCGAGTGGGAGCCTTTTTTCCTAATTCTAATTTGTTTCCTTTTTTGTGTTTCTAAAGAGGTCCCAAATGGAAGGAGCAGTATGTCTCCTTGAAGGATGGTAAATATTTTGAGTTACAGATATTCCCCTTTTGTTTGCTTATTTGATCATTTTTGTTTTTAGCCCACACTAAACTTGAAACTTGTAGAAATGACGAACACAGCGATGAAGACCGCAGGAAAAGACGAAGAATAGGTTTTGGGTGCCTGGCGGTCGACCGCGAGTGGCATGGCGGACGACCGCAAATATGCACGAAACAGGGAAAAGTCTCTGGACTTTTCGCGGTCTATCGCGTCGACTAGCGCGGCGGTCGACCGCGAAACCCTGTAGGATTATTTTGGGTTCTGTCGTTTTCTGCAGTCGACCGCGATGGGTTCGACGGTCGACCGCGAGTCGGGTCAGGCCCAGTTTAGGTTTTTCTGTTCTGTTTGAGTTTTTGTTTTGATATAAATAGGAACTCGATTTTGAGGGTTTGGTAGGTTTGTTGTGGGGTTATTTGGAGCACAAAAAAGAGATATTTTTTGAGCGATTAGTTAGGGTTTTGTTTGGAGAGAATTAGAGATTTGTTGGTGAGATTAGTTGGTTGGTTTGAGTGATTGGAGAGAATTAGAGATTTGTTGGTGAGATTAGTTGGTTGGTTTGAGTGATTTGTAATCTCAGTTTGTACTCTTCTTCTAGTTGGTTGGTTTGAGTGATTTGTAATCTCAGTTTGTACTCTTCTTCTCTATTAGTGAAAACCTCATCCTTCTTACCCCGTGGACATAGGCAACTTGCCGAACCACGTTAAAATTGGTTGTTTGTGTTTTGTGCTGTTATTTTGATTTGGTTGGCCTTTATCTCGGTGTTTGTTTTGGTTCCTCGAAGAACATCGGTTTGGTTATGGCTTCCGCCGCGCACAACAAGTGGTATCAGAGCTTGGGCTAATTGGAGGAGTAGATCAGTTTGGACGTCTAGGGCTTCACTGTGACGCCACTGGGTTCACACAAGGCTGCAGTCCAAGGTGAAACCAAGAATGTCAAACCTGCCATGCACCACACCGTGCAATAACATGTTTCATCATCACAATTAACATCTCTCTAGTAGAGTCAACAACGGGTGTAGGTACAAAAGCAAGTAAAAGATAATACAAGTGATAACTGATGAAACAATAACAACACATAGATATCTCATCATCCAGCATACAGAAATACATAGTCAATGGCTGAAGTAGATAAACTAGAGTTCTCAACAAGTCTCTAATATAAAATGTCTGAGTAAAAGAAATAAGGCATACAGCCTTTACAACACCTACAAAATAGTCATCGAATGTCTAACAAAAACTACAGTGGAGCTTCACAATAAAGCATAGCTAGAATAGATAGCTGAACACTAAGGTGTGTCGCCATCAACCTGCGACTCTCCGGCCTCCTGGCTCGTTACCTGAAAGGGGGAGGGACAACGAGCGTCAAAGCGCTAGCGAGCAACATCACAACCAACCCCAAGGAAGAGGGCTCGTTGTATAAGAAAATACAGTTATCACAAAATATATATATATATATAGTCAATTTTCCTAAGAATAATAGATTTTAGTACTTAGGAAATTTCAACACGAGCATAGGTACGTCGAGCGAAATAATCCAAACAAGGAAACCCTCATGTATATACCTTGTATCTCAAATTGAAAATCCCTAAGTACCAAACCCGGAGTCTAACACATGAACAATAAAGAAAAGACAACAATCCCATCTCTACCAATAATCACAGTTATGTCAAAGGTGCAAAGTTACAATAAGTGTCATGCCCAGCCTAGGTAGCTATCATGTCCAAACTTTATCAATATGTCGTGCTCAAAACTCAAATGTGAAACATGCTCAAGGTTTAGCAAAAATATCCAACACATGGACTAAAGGTAATGCTTGTCCAACACATGGACTGAATAAAATACATGTCCAACACATAGACTGAGATGATAAGTATCCAACACATGGATTAATAATAATGTATACCCAACACATGGACTATGAACAAAGAGGCGAAATTGTCACTAGTATATGTGGAAAGATATACATATCCCAATCTTGCACGTGTTTCGATGTGCGAGTCTAAATTTGTGTCAAAAGTCAAACCACATGTGTAGATAAGTCACTAACATCACAAACTAGTGGGAGATAAACGAGGTGATCTCTCGAACACGCGAAAAGGTCAACAAAAAGTCAACAGGCACAAAACTGTGCGGCGGTCGACCGCAGAGACCACTCCGGTCGACCGCTCACAGAGCCGAGATTTACTGGGCTCAAAACTGAGGGGGGCCGACCGCTGAGATCATGCCGGTCGACCGCTCAAAGAGCAGAAACTTTTCTGCTGGAAACATCTCAGAGCGGTCGACCGCCGCGTCCACCGTGGTTGACCGCGGTCGACCGTGAAGCAGACAGAAGCCCAGTTAGGGTTTCTGTCGGCTTCAAATCACAATCAAACTCGATGATTTCTCTATTAATGTAAATCTAACATTTATACAAAGTCATAGAACAGAAGACAACGAATTTAGACATTTAAAATCTATCATCAAGATCCCAAACATATATAAACATGGTTTAAATATTGTTTATTCAATAAAAACAGAAATTTACTCTTTTTAAAACTATTTTCAGATCTAGATCTCTTTAATACAGTTCGTTGGAATGCTTTTAAAATCTGAAACATTTGATTATTATGTCATATGTCATAAGGATCTATTGTATCTACAAAAAAGGGAGAGAGGGGGGCTAGGGTTTCTGATTCCAGATGAAAAGAGGCTCTCTTGGGGTCATTAGCATATATACTAACCCCACAACCCGACCCGAAACCCGTTTAGACCCGAACCCAGAAAACTCTCTGCCTGTTGGACGGTCGACCGCCGCGCCTAGTGCGGTCGACCGCCGCGCCCAGTGCAGTCGACCGCACAACATGAAAAAGATTTCCTGAGTGCGAGGCTGATGTGCGGTTGACCGTCGCGTCCACTGCGGTTGACCGTTCAGAAGAAAAATACCAGCCTAGATTGATTTACCACATGATGCTCAAACCACTCAATTTCTCTCACATATAAACACTTGTTGGGTTCCCAAACACTGATAGTCACATTCATCTAATATATATATGATTATTTATCACAAAGGAATTATTTATTACTAATAATTCACACATATTCCTTATAAAAATTTCGGGGTTTCACACTTCAGTTGGTGATAAAGGTGAGATTTTTCCTATTTGTGGATCTTGTTTCCGTCGTGTGGGGTGAGATCTTTCGGAGACCCTTGTTAGGGTTTTAGTTGGAGGTAAAAATCTTTTTTTTAGTTTGGATCTATTCTTCGTTTGTTCCGCATTGTTTTGTTGGTGCTATGAGAAAGATGATCGAGAAAAAAGAAGTTGTGGGTGGTACTTCCGGTGTGAAGATCATCCAAAGTTTGAATATCCAATCTATGAAGATAGATGTGGAGAAATTTAATAGCACAAATAATTTTGGTCTTTGAAGATGTGAAGTCTTGGATACGCTCAACACGCAAAATTTGGAAGATACATTAGAGTTGGACGGAAAACCGGACGATATTGAGGAGAAGGTTTGGAAGAAGATGAATAGAACAACGTGTGATGTGATTAGATCTTGTTTAACTCAAAATTTAAAATATGATGTGATCAATGAGACTTCATCTAAGAAGATTTGGGAGATCCTAGAGGACAAGTATTTGACAAAGAGTGTAGAAAATCAATTATATTTGAAGAGGAGGTTTTATCACTTCCAATTGAAGAATGGGACCTCCATTGGTGATCACATGAACCACTACACGAAACTTCTTGCGAATTTGGCGAATGTAGATGTTATGATTAAAGATGAGGACAATGCGTTGTTATTATTGAGTTCTTTGCCCGATAAGGAATATGAGACCTTCGTTCTTACTCTTATTAATGGGAAGGCATCTCTTTCGTATAGTGAGGTCACCGCTGTACTTGTGAATTATCACCTTCGAAAGAAGGATAAAGAGACTTCAGTTGAGCCGGTAGCGGGGGCTTTGATCGTAAGAGCAAAGAGTCCAAACCGTGGTAGGAGATCGCAGTCTAGAGGGGCACATTCTGGAGTTCGTAAGAATCAGTGTGCCTTTGTAAAGAGGATGGACATTGGAAAGCCGAATTCCCAAAGATGTTAAAGATGTTTGATCGAGCCAGAAAGAATAAGGGGAAAGCTACTCAAGCTTCAGAGGTGAATGTTGTCAAGGCTAGTGGCTACAATTCAGATTCGGATTCTTCGGGCTACTCATTAGCACTACCGTCAGTTTATGTTGTCGACTCTACAGAGTAGATGTTGGATTCGGGGACTTCTTACCACATTTGTCTTAGGAGAGATTGATTCTCCAGCTTTCAGTATCGGAAAGAGGGGATGTCGTGCTCGTGGGTAATGATCATGAATGTCCTATTGATGGTATCAGTACCGTTCGTATTAGGATGTGACAGAGTGATTCGGGAGTTGAATGAAGTGAGATTCGTTCCTCAGTTGAAGAAGAATATCATTTTACTTGGAGTTTTGGAGGCAGCAGACTATCGGGTGACCTTAGTGGATGCATATTTGTAGGTCACATTTGGGTCCATGATTGTGATGAAGGGTGCAGGAAGAAGAATTTGTATTATTTGATTAGGAGCACTGTGTTTGATAGAGAGCTGATGACTTCTTTGAATTTGGCTAGACTGTGGCGTTTGTTAAGGCTAAGATATTTGATTGGTTATGCCGTGAATGGTTTGTTGAGGAGTGCTTTGACCTACAGATTGAAGTCATTTGAGCACATTGATATGAGCGAGAAGACCAAGGTGGAGTTTGGTACTTCTATCCATCGATCGAGGGGTCTTTTAGGTAGTATTCATTTAGCCATTTAAGGGCCTTCCAAGAAGGCATCATTGGGGGGTAATCGGTATTTGATTTTCGCAGTTAGGGACTGTTCTAGGCATTAGTGGGTTGCAACCAAGTCCTATTGATGTGAAGTTCTAGAAGTCAATAACAGATGGAGGAAGTGTATTGGCAGAAAGGTAACTCGTCGTTCTGTTTTTGGTAGGGGTTCTTTCTTGCGTTTGTGCCGAGGTCACGGCAGTTTGAGGCACTTCATTGGATAGGAAACATTAGGGTGACGAGATGAGATGACAGTTTTGATGGGTCATTCCTTGCTGGAGGAGGATCGGCGTTGGTTGTCAAGCATTGGATTGCAGAGGAGTTTTGGAGCTTTGACATATTTGGGCCATCTTAGTTATAGGTTGCCGACTGCTGCATTTAGAGATTTTGGATCTGATGGAGTTGCTTCAGATTTTGGGTTGCGTCGGATGTTTGGTTATCCAGTATTTGGTCACATCGAGGATGTGAGATTTGATCCGATTGCACGTTTGGGATTCAGATGCTCGTTTGGTTATTAGTTGGGAGCTTCTGATTTTGTTCTGAGCAGTTAGGTGGAGATTACTCCACATACTCCAGATCATACTGCATCGTTTGGGATTCCAACTGAGGTGACACAGTTTATGGATTATTTAGATTTGGATGCAGATGATGAGTTGGTTGATTCGAGTGCAGCTGGTGGACATGGTTTTGATTTGGATATGGCTGTTGGTTCATCTCAGTTGGAGGTGTTTGGTTTGTTTTACTTTGGGGCCATTGGGAGAGCTATCAGTCGCAGATTTATTGGTGAAGAGTTGAGAACTCTTCTATTGGATTGAGGGCCTTTGGAGGCCATTGGGTGAACTACGTGAATGTTTGATTCCTTAGGCAAGAGGATACGTAGACAGTCATTTATGATGCAGTCGGTTTGGTGAGTTGATACCGACGTTTGGAGAGTGATCGCATTCTCATTTGGGTCTCGACTTGTTGTGGATTGAGTTCGTTATCGTGGTTTTGTTCCACTTCGTACTGGACGCAACAAGTAAGACATTTGTTTTAGTTGGTGTCGGCTCAGTTTTGGAAAAAAACTTCATCGAGGTGGAGAATTGTAGAAATGACAAACATAGCGACGAAGACCGCAGGAAAAAACGAAGAATAAGTTTTGGGTGTCTGGCGGTCGACCGCGAGTGGCGCGACGGTCGACCGCAAACATGCACGAAACATGGAAAAGTCTCTGGACTTCTCGCGGTTGACCGCGTCGACTGGGACGGCGGTTGACCGCGAGACCCTGTAGGATTATGTTAGGTTCTGTCGTTTTCCACGGTCAACCGCGATGGGTTCGGCGGTCGACCGCGAGTCGGGTCAGTCCCAGTTTTGGTTTTCCTATTCTGTTTGGTTTTCTGTTTTGATATAAATAGGAACACGATTTTGAGGGTTTTGTAGGCTTGTTGTGGGGATATTTGGAGCACAGAAAAGATGTATTTTCTGAGCTATTGTTAGGGTTTTGTTTAGAGATAATTAGAGATTTGTTAGTGAGATTAGTTGGTTGGTTTGAGTGATTTGTAATCTCAGTTTGTACTATGCTTCTCTATTAGTGAAAACCCACATCCTTTTCTTGCCCCGTGGATGTAGGCGACTTGCCGAACCACGTTAAAATTGGTTGTTTGTATTTTGTGCTGTTATTTTGATTTGGTTGGCCTTTATCTCGGCGTTTGTTTTGGTTCCTCGAAGCACATCAGTTTGGTTTTGACTTCCGCCGCGCACAACAAAACTTTGATATAACTTGTGACATTTATGATGATATAGTGTCGATTTTGTGTAATGTGTGACCCTAACAGACGTTTCAAAGCTTAGTGCATCATGAAAGTGTTAGAATATAAAATTATAACCTACACCTTTTGTCACAACTTTAGAGTTTTTATCATATTTTCATCTTAGTTATATGCTCTGTTATGACAAATCCCAAGGATAAATTAATATCAATAACACGAGAGTATATGTAAGTATGGAGAACACAAATAACATAAAGGTATACGTGGTTCGGCTTGTAGACAACATCCACAGGTGAAGGGGGAGAATAACTTTACTAAATTATAAGGAATACAATTTGGAGATATCTCAATCACTCAATCGTACTTCACAATCTAGCAAGCACCTAATCTCTCTAACAATCTCTACCACATGTCGAGCCACTCAAATAGAGAGCCAAATCAAGAACCTTTTTGAATATATTTGTTTCTACCCTGCAAAAGTTAGAACTCGTTTTAATGCTTACTGCTACAGCTGGGTGATCGAATACAGTCTCTAAAACCTAGTGAAATAAATTAGACAGTCAATTACCTATAGTCTTAATAAAGAACTATCCGTTTTTTCCGCTTGATGCCACGACCCTAAGCTGAGTGAATTCTCATTAGAGAGCTTCTGCCATAGTTATAGAGACTAAAGATAAGAGTTGCTGCTAGGACCAAATTCTACAAGATAAGAATCTTAATCTCAATAAAATAAGCAAACTCTTTTATACTTACCTTACTACTAGGCATAGCTAACGAAAACTAAGATTACGTTTGACAAAGGGTTAAGTGAGGGGTTAAGGAGACTTAACCTATTCTTAACCCGCCAAACACAAAAAATCTATACAATGATTAAAGTGAGTTAACTCTTCATAATTTGTCAAACATAAAAAATATAGAAGAGTTAAGCTAACCCCTCTAGAGGGATTAAAATGAATTAACTCCTCAAAATAAGGTGTTTACTAATACTCCTATTTAGAAGGATAAGAGTTAACCCTTCTAATTATAAAGAAAATAGTCAAAATTATTGTTATTTTCAAACACTAAAACTAATCACAATGACTAAAATAAAACTTATTTAACGGGTTAATAATTTAGTCCTTCAGATTATCGAATGAGCTAAGTACATTAATCATTCTCTTTAACCCTTTGCCAAACAGGGCCTAATTGAATTGCATAATATTATTCAAATATTAGGATTTGAATAACCTGTAACATACTCGTCATGAACACATTACCACGTTGGTTATAGATTTGACTATCAAACTACCAATATATAGGGTCTATTTGGCAAGTACTTAAAACTTGCTTACGTTAATCCCAACCCAAGTTCATACAATTTACCAAACAGAACTTATATTCACCAGTACGTGTGGTTTTCAGAGTACATGCACGGACTTTCATATTCCACGTCCGGCAGTAGCAGCCGGCTTAATTCATATTATTACATAAAAGCAACATCAAACCCCTCAACAACAAGCAAAGCATAAGATCACAACCTAAACACTCTGACACGCATCCACCATTTATTCATCACGCCTGCAATCACCAGCACTTAGATAGAAATACTGTTAGGAATCCCCTTGCCAGTAATACCACCTTCACTCATAGGATACAGCAAAGTGTACGGCACCTTCACCGGCCCATTCCTATTCTTCAAGGTTGGATCCTTATTCAGCTTCTCAATCTTATCCGCAATCTCACTGAGCCTCGCCCCGAACCTCTTGAACGCATCGGTCGCCCTCTGATCGTTAGTCCACTCCGTCGAGTCCCTAGTCCCCAGATACACTTCATCCGACGCATGTGTGGACAGAATCTCCATAAGAGTTATCCCGATGAGGGTCTGCATCTCAGTGGTTATCGTCTTGAGGAAAATCTTCTCAGGTTCCGACTTCAGCTTGTCGTACTCGGTGGTGCCCTCCACGGGCATGAACCTGCGGCTGATAGTTGGTCGATTTGGCACGTAGGCGGTGTACGCGTACTGGCCGAAGTTGACAGCCGCGTGAAGGGCAGACGCGATCCAGATGATGATGGTGCATGAGTGAGTGAGGTCGTTGAGGGTCTGCATTTTGGGCCACCAGGGTCTGTCTTTCAAGTCGCCGTGCCCCACTTCGACGACTTCCTTCCACCAGGCCTGGAGCTCGGCATCGGATTGGATTATGTCATCGGTTGGGTAGTAGATGGTGCAGTACTCTTTCACCCATGATTCGATTGCCGACCAGATTTCCAGGCCGTCGGTTGCATAGGGGTAGTCATTAATTAGCAGTCGGAGTTTGTTTGGGCTGGTTGGGTCCTCCACTGCAACTCCTCTGTCGTGTGAAAAAAAAATTACCAGTTAAGACTATAGATCTGAAGTTGTGATGGAAAATCATATGAAAACAAAGAATGAACATTTTTAAAGTATTGGTAGAAACAATCAAATACGAGCGCAATCAATATACATTGTATCAGTGAAATTGTCAACAACTACATATTCTATCAGAACCGTCCACATGTGATCGAGTGGTTCAGACCTTTCGAGCAAGGGACGAAATTCCCATTATGCCCCTGTTTTATCCATAGAAGGGTCAAAACTGCCAGCTTATATTCATGCGGTTCTGATAAGATGTGGACTTATCGTCAACACTGGTCTATATTTTATATAGAAGGTCCTCCGTGAGATTTTCATTCCTAAAACTTATGCAATTTAAGGGGGGAAATATTCTGTGGAGGATATTGTACAGAAAATCATTTAGGTAGAAAGAAGATCACAATACATGTCTTTCCATTAATTTTAAATCATTGCAGACAATATTTACCTCTAGTAGAAATAGTTGATTTCTACCAGTGCATAAATCAACTTTCAAAAAAATGAATGTAGGAATGCATATATGCCTTCTTTCATCTCTATTATGTGATGAGTGAAAATTCGATGAGAAACAAACTGTATCCATAAGGGCTGGGGAGTGCAAATTATTCAATCAGAAGCTGGTTATATTTTGATCCATAAAAGGGGCCGCTATGTGTAGTTTAGGTTGATAATATATTACACTATTTCATTATATGGATTAGAACATCTCGCTTGCATGCTGACTGTTAAGTTCATGCAATTTTTATTTGGTATTTCTATATGATTGTCCATAGAGAACACTTTTCACGTAAAAGGAGTTAACACACGTATACCTCTTGAGGAGATCAGTAGGGAGAGCTTGGTCGAGGAAGTTCCAGTCCTTGTAGATCTCTGCACACATTTGCATTGCAAATTTGTTCGGAAACACAATGGATTCTAGGATACCGCCAGCACTGATGAGGGCTTGGCGAGCAAAGGCATTTATGTTCATCGTGTCACGGAAATGAGGGACCAAAAGCCTGTTGATTGGGTGAAGTGCGCTCAGGTGCCTGTTTGTTGCTAGGATGAATGGTTCAGTGACGGCATGTGTTCTAAGCCTGCAAGGGAACAATCCGATAAATTCGATGCCATCAAGAAGTTTCAAAGCAAGCATTAGGGAACTAAACCTATTGTTTAACGCAATCATTTATCATTAGTTATTTAGGGACACGTCGTGAACTCCCCTAAACTTTGAACTTTTCTCACCCTAAAGTTAAAAAAATGCAGATGAACACTTGGCAAATTGGAAATAAACTTAAATGTCTTCCCGAGGAAAAAAATCCTCATTTTAGTCATATGTCATTTACGGGCAACATGTCTCTTTCCCCAAATCATGGAAATTTTTTCGCCCTTTACTATTTCAATTAAACTTTGGATGACTTAGCTTTCATAGTCCCTATATGAAAAACAATCACAAAGTGAGAACATTAAAACACGAAATGAACAAGTGTTAATCATACCAGTGGCTGATAATCTGGTGAACACCATAGTCATTAACTCCCACGTAAGCCTTTGCTAACTCCCAAATTGCACCCTCGACACTTGGTAACCCTGATGGGATAAACACTTGGTTAACTGCGCCTTTTTGCTCTCCATCTGGATGTGGCAAGCTGAGCTCGATTGCTAATGGCTTCAAAGTTCCATCATCATTTAAAAATAGTATCGTTCTCGTCGCATAGACTTTGTTAGAGGTGCCCATGTTGATTCTGTTCACGTATGGCATTGTCATGTCGTGATGATCCAAGATGTAGAGCCTATTGTCACTCATTGCCTATATCCAAAATTAAGGGTGCATGAATAATTAATCCACGATAATTAGGAGTAGAATGAAGTAAGCTAATAATGTACCTGTTCTACAGTTAGGCCACCTAGGTTCTTCTCAACATCTGCTACATTTATTGAGCTAATTTGATTGCCGTATTTGCTAGGATCAAGTGTGCTCGTTGGAGGAAATTCCTGTAATATTAGAATTTCATTACTGTCAATACTGACTTAATAGGTAATGGACGGGTAATAAATAGTTCCGTGTTTAAGATTTGACAATAACAATCTATGTAGGTCACATTTACCTGTAGCCTACGTATAATATGAGGGTTCACACCGGCTAGCATTTCTCGCGCAAATTCTTCATCAGTTCTCCAAGCATATTTTTCCTCTAAATAAAGATGATACAATACTTATTATGATAAAAACTCATAGCAAGCATACATACATATATGAAACATGTGTTAAGAAGCAAACGAATTAACCTCGTATAAGTTGTGGTACGGGGTATTTCATAAAGCTCTGCCCATTCTGAGTGCTCACAATTGACTTAATCATCTCAAAGGGAATGTTGTCTTTGATTGCGCTGATAAGAGGAACACTGGGGATCGGCAATCCACCCCGGAACAGCTTGTGCACTTCCTCATAGGAGTCGAAATCATTAAGAGACGGATCGATTCTATCGAATATGGATGCCACAGCTGGGATGAAGCCAGTGACCACTGATTTTATGGAGTACCCAAGAAAGTCCGACATCTTTAGGTGGCCGAACCTCTCATCTCTCGGTACATAGATATCTAGACTCAAAATCAATCTGCTCTCCGTATTGGGATCTACAACAAGCGGAACTTTCATTAACATAGAGACCAACAGGAGTTTTAGCCAGGCTACTATCAATGATATCGAAGAATCAGTTTCAATACTTAAGAACCTTTTTCTACGCCCAGCATTAATTTGTTTGAATCAGATGTAAGTAAATTAAAAGCTTGAGCTCAATCAAACCTGTTCTAGTGGGAGGGCGTCCGGTCTTCCCCCTACGAGGATAGGGGTACTCTTCTGAGCCTCCGAGTACAGGCCTGACGTCGCCGCCGTCAGGATTAGCGAGATCGTTGTAGTATGCATAGTTGTAGACGCGATCCCACTCCTGTAGCTGCCGGTTGACATCGTCGCCTCTTAGGTGACGGAGCTCGTCCTCTCTGTACGGCTTCAGAGGTGCTGGTGTTTGATGGGGAAGATACACCTGCAATAATATATTCTGCTAATTACTCTAGTCCCCACAATTGGTATTTGAAGATGAAATTTTGATTTAGGTTTGATTTCTCTTAACCCCTTAGGAACTTCTGGGGCGTCCATACAATGAACTAACGGGGTGTGTCATAAAACTCCCTGAGTTCAAAGTTGTTCCTAACAGACTCCTTTCCGTATAATTGACAAATAACTAATATGTCTTTGAGAGAACAATCCCAAATTCAGTCAAATTGTCATTTATATGCAACAGAGCCCTTTAATGTAGAGAATGAACTTACATCATTAGCGAAGAAGATTCGATCATAAGTATACTTGGTGGTATTATAGACCCATGAGTTGCAGACGAAGTGGATGCGACCGTGTCTGGGAAAATCATCGATGGTGACGCTCTTAAGATAAAATTGGTCGAGGTGATGGTTCTTGACGATGATGGCTCCTGGAATTCCTTGCCTTTCATTGTATTTGAACTTGATATCAAACGAAGATTCACCAGCAACTAATGAAGGCAGGTTCAAGATGCTTTGTTCTAAGTAGGCCGTCTCCCCTATCACTCCTCTGTTGCCGTTGTCTGTGCAAATTTGCATAATTACATTTATTCCATTATTTATTTATTTATTTATTTTTGGGGAGTGGGGGGTATTAACTTTATTATTCTAGGAAGTATATTAATATGTAGGTTATTTATTTTCTAATTAATAGATTTTCGAAACATCTTTCACCAGTTACTAAATAAGTTAATCATAAAATGAGAAAACATCCAATCATTTTAAAAATACAGAAATCACATCTTTGATAGCTTTTGAGTTACCCTGAGGGTACTAACATCAATTTTTTTTCTTGGGTACTACACTATTGCTGGATCAAATGAACGGCGAAACTTTAGTTAGTTAAGGCTTCGTTTGGATACTATAATGTTTCTCTTGTTATGTTTTTGTAAAAAAAAATATTATAGTCTTGTGTTTTTCTCTTAAAGTGTTTTCAAAATGTCACGTTGAGTGTTTTTGTTCAACACTAATTTGACACATTACAACATTAGTATTAGACATATTAAAATATTATATATTAATTATAATAAAATATATTATAAATAAAATGTTATAATATTTAGCTTACATTATTATAGTATTATAAGTATTAAATATAATACAGTATAATATTATATTATACTTTAATAATTTATATTTATATTATAATTGTTATTATATTATAATTATTACGTATTATTTTTAAATAATTATATATTTGATTATTTTGGTATATCAATTTGTTATTGTTATATATTAATAATATTTTTAAAATTATATTATTTTATTAATAATATAATATTATACAATTATTAAATATAATAATATGTTACTATTATATAAAATTTTATAATTACTAATTTATTATAAGTTATCTATTAAAACGTTAATAATATTATAGTGATTATAATATTATATATTATATTATATTATTATTATTTATTACCAATTATTTTCTTTATTTTTTATTAGTTTATTTATATTTTATTATTATATAATTCATTATCAACATATTAAATACTAGTATTTTATATGTTATTTCATTATCATATAACATATTTTAATTATTATATATTTATGTTATTTAATAAATATTACTAGTATATTAGATTAAATATAATATAATATATTATTGTATAATATAATAAACATGTTGATAATAACTATATATTAATTATATTTAATATGCTATGTTAGATATTATATTAACACCTCCTCAAACTCAAAACCAAAACACTAAATTTAAAATACCTAAAACTTATTTTGAAATATTGTGTTGTGTTTTTTATTTGATAATGATTTAGCTTAAAAAACACAATGGTTTCCAAACACATGGTGTTTAGTTTTTAACAAAAATACTATAAAAATAAGTAAAACATCATGATATCTAAACGGAGCCTAAGTTAATCATATGAAGAAGTAATTGGGAAAGAATGGGAGAGAGCTCACTAGGGTCACCAACAGTAGAACTAACAAGCTGAAATGAGACAGATTGCCCCAAAAACTCAGCAACTTCATCAATAATTGTGCCAGCAAAGTTTGTTACGTCTAGTACATTCTTTTTCATCAACACCACCTTCCCCTTAACCTTTGCATCCTTGTCTCCAAAAATCCCCCCAACAATCCCACCAATAGTCCCAGAGATCATCCTCTCTCTCTCTCTCTCTCAAATTATAACCAATAAAATAAAGATAAAGAAGGTGAGTGAGCTTTGCACTTATACTTAGGGGATATTTATAGTGGTTCCTAGTCTATAGTTTAATAATTAACTGGTACCTCAGTCTTGTGCATGCGAAGCTCATGTGATTATTTAAACAAGTATCTTTGCTTTTCTTCAAGTTCTTTCCCATAACGTCCCTTAGAGAAAGAGTAATTTCTAGTGATTATAATATTATATATTATATTATAATAGTCATGTTTGGATTAGGATTTGTTTCATCTCGGGACTAATTTAACTCGCTGTAATTCTAGGGATAATATGTTGAAAATGCATATTTTCAATGTACAGTGTTATCGGTTGACCGACTTCAAGCGACCGACGAAACCCCCTGCAATTGTGAAAAGTTTATGCTCGATCGACTGATAAGTGATCCATCGACCAATAAGCTCGTGTGCATGTTTTTATGCAAGTTATCGGTCGACTGATGAACCACATCAGTCGACCAATCGTAGTCGGTTTGTCAGAACAGATTCCTAATCTGTTTTGGTTTTGGAGTTTGTATAAATAGAAACACGTTTTCTAGGGTTTGTGTGAGGCATTCATCAAAGAATTTGGGTTGTTTTGAACACTTTGAGAGGGAGATTATTGTGAGGGGTGATAGATCATTGGTTAGGGTTATTTTGAGCATTTGTGAGAGTTGTAACCCGTTGTTTTCTCCTCCATATAGTAAAATCTTCCCATCTTCTCCCCGTGGACGTAGACAATTTGCCGAACCACGTAAATCTTTGTGTTTGTGTGTGATTTTGGTCATTTGGTTTGTGAATCATGCTCGTTGGTGTTCTCTTGTCAGTTGCTTACCGACTCGTTAGTGCTCGATGTAGCCTAGGATTTTCAGACTTAGGGTTTGCTTTGGGTGGAGGAAAATTCGTTGTTGGAAGCTTGGATTTTGGAGATCTAGGCTTCGGTGGAGATAACATTGTGGAGTTGCCAATGGAGATCTCGCCTTCCTCGTGTGATTGGGAGTTCGTGTTGGAATCCAATTTAGGGTTCAAGTTGGATAATTTCTCAAATATATCAAGTTCGAATCTTTCCTCTATAATTTGGAGTTAGCAAGCAATGACAGGAGATAGTGGTGAAAGTAGCAAGGCTACATCGAGCACCGTTCAGGTTGCACATTAGAATACGAAGATCAGTGTTGTGAAGTATGACGGCAAAATCAACTTTGGGGTGTGGTTGAGTGATGTGCAGGATGCGTTGAATACTCAAAATTTGGAAGAGATGATTATGAATCATGCCAGTTTGATCATTGCGTGTACTATCACAAGTTGCATGGAGGTGCGTACATTTACTTATTGCTTTTTGTTGATGACATGTTGGTTGCTTTTATTTCCAGATCCGTCATAGATAGATTGAAGATTCAGCTTTCAAGCGAGTTTGAGATGAATGATTTGGATGAAGCGAATTGCATTTTAGGGATGGAGATCGGCAGAGACAAAGATAAGGGTAAAATTTATTTGACACAGGTGGCCATGTTGGAAGAAGGTGTTACAGCGATTTAATGTGAGCATGGAGACGAAGCCAGTCAGTGTACCTTTGGGATCCCATTTAAAGCTTTCAGCTGATCTTTCACCAAAGTCAGTTGAAGATAGAGAGTTGATGTCGAAGACTCTGTATGCAAATGCAGTTGGAAGTTTAATGTACGCCATGGTATGTACGAGGCCGGATTTGTCACAGGCAGTGAGCATGGTTTCATGATACATGCACGACCCGAGTCCGAGTCATTGGGATGCCGTGAGGTGGATATTGAGGTACATTCAAGGTACTCTCAACGTTAGCTTGGTGTTTGAGCGGGACACTAGTGGTGGGAAGCTATGTATTGGATATGTAGATTCGGATTATGCTGGAGATTTGGATAAGCACCGGTCGACGACGGGGTATGTGTTTACTTTGACTCGTGCACCGGTGTGTTGGAGATGCACCTTGCAGCCTACAGTTGCTTTGTCGATGATGGAGGCAGAGTATATGGTGATTATGGAGGCTGTTAAGAAAGCGATTTGACTTCGAGGACTTTTGGAGGACCTTGGTATTTTATAGCGATTTGTCACCATTCATTGTGATAGCTTGAGTGCTATCATTTGGCAAAGAATCAAGTGTTCCATGCGAGGATGAAGCATATCGACGTTCGTTATCACTTCTTTTGAGATGTTTTTGAAGATGAGGATGTGGAGCTTGTGAAGATCCACACAAAAGATAATCCAGCGGATATGCTCATGAAGGTGGTCTCGAGCAACAAGTCTGATCATTGTAGAAGCTTGTTGCGGATTTGCGCTTGTTGAGACCATTTGCGGCCATTTGGATGAACTACGAGCGGCTTGATCCCTTGGGAGAGGGGGTACATAGGCAACCACATTGGTACAACCGGATTTAGAAAGACGACATATCAGTGCTTATGTTGGTGTCGGCTTAGTTTTGGGAACACTTCGCCAATGTGGAGAATTGTTAAAAATATAGATTTTCAATATACAGTGTTATCGGTCGACTGACTTCAAGAATGGGTCGACCGACGAAATCCCTTGCAATTGCGAAAAGTTTCTGCTCAGTTGACTGATAAGTGATCGGTCGACTGATAAGCTTGTGTGCATGTTTTTGTGCAAGTTATCGGTCGATCGTTGAACCACATCAGTCGACCGATCGCAGTCGGTTTGCCAGAACAGATTCCTAATCTGTTTTGGTTTTGGAGTTGATATAAATAGAAACATGTTTTCTAGGGTTTGTGTGAGGCATTCATCAGAGAATTTGGATTGTTTTGAGCACTTTGAGAGGGAGATTATTGTGAGGGAGTGAGAGATCATTGGTTAGGGTTATTTTGAGCATTTGTGAGAGTTGTAACCTGTTGTTTTCTCCATATAGTGAAATCTCCCTCATCCTCTCCCCATGGACGTAGGCAATTTGCCGAACCACGTAAATCTCTGTGTTTGTGTATGATTTTAATCGTTTGGTTTGTGAGTCATGCTCGTTTGTGTTCTCTTGTCAGTTGCTTACCGACTCATGTGATTTATGCACACCACCGCCGGGCGTAACATAATAATCTAAGAGACTATAGTGAGTTGAGTTTTATATAATTTGTTTAGCGCAACTTGTTATTGACATCTCTAATACCGATGATATGTCTTGAAACTTGTTATTACAAAGGGGTATAAGATTTGGATATAACTGTAAATGTCCACAGTATCCTTCTGCCTACTAGCCAAGCTGAGTTTAATCAATTGGCAAATCACAACTATGGATTTAGTCAATCGACTAATCACAATTATTCAGGTTTACGGTTTTTGTCAATAGGCAAATATCAAAGTACAATCTTTTGTCAATCGGCATCGATCTAACTTTTCTAATTCCACAAGTTCAAATCCCATAAGTTATTTAAAAAAACATATCCATAACGGTTCATGCCAAATTTTGTTTAAGTGGTAATAACAACATGCATCGTATGTCCAAGCCTTGATGGGAATTAATAAGATAACCATAGAGTCTAAATGCTAGATGTAATTATTTTCAATGAGGCAATGATAATGCGCCACCAACAAATTCATGAACGAAATTGAGAAATTTGGGATGAAAAATGTGAGAGTTAGAATATGCTTATAGCACCAACAAATCCATACCACATTACCGTATGTCACTAGCATTTTCCGCACACGATTATTTTTTTCTTTGTTATCCTTGTACAACAGTAGTAGGTGAGTGGAAAATCATCACTAAAGATCTTTGTAATA
>NC_033801.1:17370182-17389500 GCF_001876935.1 Asparagus officinalis
CTTTTTAATGACTAAATAGTCCAACCTAATCCCTCCCATATTTTAAACCAAACACTTTTAAACTATGAATACTTATCAACTCAAAATAATACCAAATCCAAACACGACCTGGATTTGTATCTTCTTGTTGGATTTAAATCTAATTAAATCTATTTTTGGACACATATGATTAATCTGTGTGTATGTTATCCTTCAGGATAACCCACTAAAGTGATCAATCAATTTGGGTTAATGGGTATTTAAATATAATCATGAGGTTATATGTGCAGATACCAGGTTGTAATTGTGATTTGATGAGGGGCCAAATTATAAATATACAACATCTATAAATAAGGGGTTATGGTCCCTAATCTAGAGTTACATTCTCTAATTCTCTTCACCCCCATCTAGAGAGAAATTTGGCTAGAGAAACCCTAAGGTTAGAAGATCCAAAACTCATCTTAAGTTTAATCTATGAATTCAGGTATAAGCTTCCGCTCTTTTCTTTTGATTCTTGTAAATCTCTTTGAATTAATCATGGCTTTATGGTTTAGATCTCAAGTTTTTATAAGATCTAACAAGTGGTATCAGAGCCACATGTGATTAATTCTTAGGGGTTTAAGTTCTTAAAAAATTAGGTTTTTTTATCTTAAAATCTCTGGTTTTGATTAAGAATTATTCTCGGATGAACAGTAACGTTCGGATGAACAGTTATGTTTTTATTTTTTGGATGAACAGTAATGTTTTGGAATTTTTTGGATTTTTCTTCGATTTTTTCCTGGATCTGGATCACGAAATTTTTTTTTTATTCTGGATCTGTTTTTGAAATAAAATCGAGAATTTTTGGATCTATTTGGTTTTTTGGTCATCGGTCTCGTGCTCCTCGTCGGCGCAACGTCGCTGGCGGCCTCGCTCTCGACTCCGACGGCGACGGCGACGTCAGGAAACCCTAGGGTTTCGACCTTTGGGTGCAGGAGCAATGGCGGCGACGGTTTCAGATTGAAACCCTAAGGGTTCGTGCGTGAAAACGTGGCGAAAATTAAGGAGGTGGTTACCTCAGATTTTGGCGAGGCTTGAAAGCTTCAAACGAACTTCACATTCGTTCTCAGGTGAGCCACGTGCTCAATTTAACCGAACTTCGCGTTCGTTCTCAAGTGAGCATCGCGCTCAAATCAAACGAACCTCGCGTTCGTTCTAAGGTGAGCATCGCGCTCAGTTCTAAGGTGAGCCTCGCGCTTAGAGCCTCGCGCTCAGTTCTAAGGTGAGACTCGCGCTCAGTTCTAAGGTGAGCCTCTCGCTCAGTTCTCAGGTGAGCCTCGGGCTCAATTTAAGTCGAACCTCGCGTTCGTTTTCAGTCGAACCTCGCGTTCATTTTTCAAACGAACCTCGCGTTCGTTCTCAAGTTGAACCCTGTGTTAGTTTTCAGTCGAACCTCACGTTCTTTTTTCAAACGAACCTCGCGTTCGTTCTCAAGTTGAACCTTGTGTTCATTTTCAGTCGAACCACGCGTTCATTTTTCAAACGAACCTCGCGTTCGTTCTCAAGTTGAACATCACATTCATTTTCAGACGAACCTCGCGTTCGTGCTTAGGTGAGTCTCGTACTCAATACAGACGAACCTCGCGTTCGAAATCAAGCGAACTTCGTGTTCACTATGGTTAAGCCTCGGCTTCTCATATTAAATTATGGGTCCACTTTGGTATACTTAATTTATTCAATTAAGTTATGAGCCCTATTTAAGCTATGAAAATTTAAATTAATTTAATTTAAATTTAATTTGGTTTTTAATCAATTATTTAATTCAAATATTATGACACAAAGGTGTTAAGGTTGTCTCTCACTCCAATTGATTAATTGAAACAAGAAGTTACCAAAGTAACCTCTCTTGTGTAGATTGTTCATGAGGAATGTGAGATGTTTGTGTGTATGCTAAATATTTAATCGGCCCAAAGGAAGGTTAATATTTATTTAGACTGTATACACATCTGCGATGATAAGCGTGTGACAATTATAAGGTTTACATGTGAATAATGAATCGATCCAAAGATAGTTTCATTATTTGACATGAGTTATTGTCAATGTTTGATCATTGCAACAAGGTATCACTTACAAGTTAATATTACTGTCCAAAGACTTGATATTAATGTTGTGCCGGTATCTTGGATGGGGATTGTCATTATTTGAATTTTATTGATTATGGTTATTGATGTGAGCATTTGTTGTTTTATTTCAGCTAATGCATCTGCTGCAACAATTTCTGCTAACATCAACTCAATTCCCATGCTAAATGGGACAAACTTCAAGGTTTGGAAAGAGAACATATTAATTGTTCTTGGCTGCATGGATCTTGACTATGCATTAAGAACTGAACAACCCCAACCTCTCAATGCGGATAGCACTCCTGATGCAAAGAAGGAGCATGAGAAGTGGGAGCGTTCAAATCGCATGAGTCTTATGATCATTAAGCGCGGCGTTCCGGAAGCCTTCAGGGGCATAGAATCCGAAGGGATTACTAAGGCTAAAGATTTCCTTGCCGAAATTGAGAAGCGTTTTGCGAAAAACGATAAGGTAGAAACAAGCACGCTCTTAGCTCGCTTGATTTCAATGAAGTATAAGGGCAAAGGAAATATCAGGGAGTACATTATGGAAATATCTCATATTGCTTTAAAGCTTAAGGCATTTAAACTCGATCTTTGTGATGAGTTATTGGTGCATCTGGTTTTGTTGTCTCTTTCTGCACAATTCAATCAGTTTAAGGTCAGTTATAACTACCAAAAGGAGAAATGGACTCTAAATGGCTTCAAAGCTTAAGGCACTTAAACTCGATCTTTGTGACGAGTTATTAGTGCATCTGGTTTTGTTGTCTCTTCCTGCACAGTTTAACCAGTTTAAGGTCAGTTATAACTGCCAAAAGGAGAAATGGACTCTAAATGAGCTCATTTCATACTGTGTGCAAGAAGAAGACAGGTTGAAGCAAGATAAGACAGAAAGTGCTCATTTGGCCTATGCCTCTAAGGATAAGAGCAAGAAAAGGAAGAATGATAATAAAGCTGCTAAGGGTCCAGTTCAGAAGAAACAACATAAGGATAATCAGAGTTGTTTCTTCTGTAACAAGCCTGGACACGTAAAGAAGGATTGTACAAAATATCACGCCTGGCGTGCTAATAAGGGTATGTTCCTTACTTTAGTCTGTTCTGAGGTTAATTTAGCTTCAGTACCTAGAAACACTTGGTGGTTAGACTCTGGTGCTACTGCTCACATAAGTGTTTCTATGCAGGGTTGCCTGAGCTACCGAAAGCCAAGTGATGTTGAAAGACACATCTTTGTGGGCGACGGACAATCGGTAGATGTGGAAGCAATTGGGCACTTTAGGTTGTTGTTAGGAACTGGTTCTTATTTGGATTTGAAAGATACTTTTGTAGTACCGTCCTTTAAACGGAATTTAATTTCTATTTCTGTATTGGATAAATCAGGTTATTCTTGTTCATTTGGAAACAGTCAATTTAGTTTATCTTTTAATTCAAATGTTGTGGGAACCAGTTACTTGAGTACTTATGATAACCTATATTTGCTTGATACAATTACTTCTTATAATGAATCCTTGCATGTGGAATCACGTGGTACTAAGCGTAAATTAAATAAGGAAAATTCGGCGACATTATGGCATAAGCGCTTAGGTCATATCTCAAAAGGTAGAGTTGAGCGTCTTGTGTCTGATGGCATTTTGGATTCCCTTGATTTTTCGGACTTCGACGTATGTGTTGAATGTATCAAGGGAAAACAGACCAAAGTGAAGAGATTAGGTGCCAACAGATCTTCGGATGTCTTAGAATTGATACATACGGATATTTGTGGGCCATTCCCTACGGAATCCTGGAATGGTCAACAATATTTTATATCATTCATAGACGATTACTCACGTTATGGGCACCTATATCTTATTCATGAAAAATCTGAGTCTCTGGACATGTTCAAAGCCTATAAAGCTGAAGTTGAGAATCAACTCAACAGAAGAATTAAAACCGTTAGATCTGATCGTGGTGGTGAGTACTATGGTAGATATGATGGTTCAGGTGAATAACGTCCAGGACCATTTGCTAGATACCTAGAGGAATACGGTATCGTCCCACAGTACACCATGACGGGTTCACCTAGCATGAATGGTGTAGTTGAAAGACGAAACAGGACTCTTAAGGATATGGTAAGAAGTATGATCTCTCATTCTTCTTTACCAGAGTCTCTCTGAGGAGAAGCACTAAAGACAGCAGCTTACATTCTGAATAGAGTACCAAGTAAAACAGTTGCTAAAACACCTTATGAGCTTTGGACTGGTCGAAAGCCCAGTTTAAAGCATTTACATATTTGGAGATGTTCAGCTGAGGCAAGGCCTTATAGGCCAAATGAAAAGAAATTGGACTCCAAAACAGTTAGCAGCTACTTTATTGGGTACTCTGAACGCTCTAGGGGCTATAAGTTTTATGATCCCACTATAAGGAATATTTTTGAGACGGGAACAGCAACATTCTTTGAGGATGTTGAGTTTGGGGGGAGAAATAAGGTTAGAGACATTAGTTTTGAGGAGGAATTGGCTTCAGATCCAATCCATACAGTTACTTTTGACAATATTCAGGTTCCTATACCTGTTGTTGCTCAAGAAGTAAATCCAGAACCTCAAGATGATAATGTTGAACAAGTCCCTGTTCCAGAAGAACAAACTCAACAACCTCAAGAACCAGTGCCATTAAGGAGATCCACGAGAGAAAGGAGAAATGCTATTTCGGATGATTATATTGTATTTCTTCAAGAATATGAGGAAAGTAGTGGAATGTTGGAAGATGATCCAATCAACTTCTCTCATACCATGAAAAGTTCTAACTCTCAACAGTGGATTGATGCCATGAATGAAGAGTACAAGTCTATGCAAGACGATAAGGTTTGGGAACTTGTCCCATCGCAGAAGGTGCAAAACCAATTGGTTGTAAATGGATTTTTAAAACCAATCGGGATGCAAATGGTAATGTGGAGAGGTATAAGGCACGTCTTGTGGCTAAAGGCTATACTCAAAAAGAAGGCATTGATTATACAGAGACTTTCTCTCCGGTTTCATCGAAAGACTCTTTCAGAACAATCATGGCACTTGTTGCTCATTATGATCTTGAGTTACATCAGATGGATGTTAAGACTGTATTTCTCGAGACATTGATGAGATGATCTATATGGTGCAACCAGAAAACTTTGTGTCGGGAGACCCAAAGAATATGGTCTGCAAATTAAGGAAATCCATCTATGGACTCAAGCAAGCTCCTCGTCAATGGTATCATAAGTTTCAACAAATAGTTATCTCGTTCGGTTTTGAGATGAACATTGTTGATGACTGTGTATATCACAAGTTCAGTGGGAGTAAGTATATTTTTCTGGTTCTGTATGTCGATGACATCTTGCTTGCCACTAATGATATAGGCATGTTGCACGAAACCAAGAGATTTCTATCAAAGAATTTTGAGATGAAAGATCTTGGGGACGCCTCTTTTATATTAGGAATCCAGATACATCGAGATCGCTCTCGGGGTATTCTTAGATTATCACAAAAGAGCTATATCGATAAGGTGCTTAAAAGGTTTGGCATGCAAGACTACAGACCAGGAGACACCACTGTGGCTAAAGGTGACAAATTTAGTCTCAATCAGTGCCCTAAAGGTAACCTTGAAATTCAGGAAATGCAGAAGATTCCTTATGCTTCGGCTGTAGGAAGTCTAATGTATGCTCAGGTATGTACGCGTCTGGATATTACGTACATTGTTGGGATCTAATGTATGCTCAGGTATGTACGCGTCTGGATATTACGTACATTGTTGGGATGTTAGGCAGATACTTAAACAACTCTGGTATGGATCATTGGATAGCAATCAAAAGGGTTATGAGGTATCTTTAGAAAACAAAAGATTATATGCTCACATACAGAAAATCAGAACAGTTGGAGGTCATTGGGTACTCTGATTCTGATTTTGCTGGATGCCAAGATAGCAGAAAGTCTACATCAGACTACATTTATATGTTAGCAGGATGAGCTATATCATGGAATAGTATCAAACAAACACTTGTAGCTTCCTCCACTATGGCAGCAGAATTTGTAGCTTGCTATGAGGCATCCAATCAGAGAATATGGCTGCGAAACTTTATCACGAGACTGCGCATTTTGAAAAATATGGAAAGACCACTAAGGTTATATTGTGAAAATAAATCTGCAGTAATGTATTCCAATAACAACAGGAGCTCAACTAAGTCAAAACATATTGACATTAAGTTCATGGTTGTGAAAGAAAGGGTACAGAGTGGACAGATATCCACAGAGCACATTGGGACAAACTCCATGATTTAGGGATTGACACCCAAGGTCTTTCATGAGCACATTGCTCATATGGGTGTGGTGTTATTTGAGGATATCATGATTTAGTGGGAGTTTGTAATTGTGGTGCTCTGTGTTTGGTTATATTGTCTGATCAGAATAAAGTATTCAGTTAAGACACTCTGTTACATTATGTTTGGTTTTGACCTCACTAAAGTAGGACCAGTTGAAAATAGACATGTATTGATCACATTGCATGTAATTTTCATGCTGCATATCCATGATTGATCTATGTCGTTTGATTGTATTGGTATATGTGACCATTGATGGGTCGAGTCACGATAAATGTGACGAAGGCCGCTTTGATCCTATATTGATATAGTCAATGGACGAGATTGTTCGGAAATACCTTTTCAGTGATAGCAATTTTTTGAGCTCATAAGGTTATACACAATTTAAGGAATCATATGGTGCCCAAGTGGGAGATTGTTGGATTTAAATCTAATTAAATCTATTTTTGGACACATATGATTAATCTGTGTGTATGTTATCCTTCAGGATAACCTACTAAAGTGATCAATCAATTTGGGTTAATGGGTATTTAAATATAATCATGGGGTTATATGTGCAGACACCAGGTTGTAATTGTGATTTGATGAGGGGCCAAATTACAAATATACAACATCTATAAATAAGGGGTTATGGTCCCTAATCTAGGGTTACATTCTCTAATTCTCTTCACCCCCATCTAGAGAGAAATTTGGCTAGAGAAACCCTAAGGTTAGAAGATCCAAAACCCATCTCAAGTTTAATCTATGGATTCAGGTATAAGCTTCCGCTCTTTTCTTTTGATTCTTGTAAATCTCTTTGAATTAATCATGGCTTTATGGTTTAGATATCAAGTTTTTATAAGATCTAACACTTCTCTATTACTAAAAATTAGTGAGAAGATTAGTGGGGAATTTTAATCTCCCTGCCTACTACAATATGCGCAACTCCGAATCCAACCCACAATCAACAAGATATAAAACGATCACAATCAAAAAGAAAAAAAACAGCGGGATTTACGTGGTTCGGTCGATCAACTTCGACCTACGTTCACGGGGCAATAATACGAGAAATTCACTATGTATCAGGGAGAACTACAAGAGGAACCACTCAACTCTCGTCTCTCAATCTCTCAACCTCACATACATAATCAACTCTCATATTCTCTCCAAAGCCCACTCCTTGTAATCTTTTGCACAGATAAAGATCACGAAATCCTAGCTTCTCGCACAATATTCTTGAATCAGGCTACGCCCTCTGCTAACCCTAGATTACAAGAATATTGGCTCTCTCTCTACTACATGTTTTCTCTACTCTCTTCTTCTTAGTTTTTTCTCCAACAATAGAAGAATATATATAGGGAAACCAAAACCATATCTCTAATCTAACTTCCTAATTAGAATAGGATTCAAACTCCTAATCATGATGAAACTCAAACTCCTAATCATGATAGATCTCCAACTCTATCTAATTCTCATATAGTCCTATAAAGAATCAAATACACAATCCTAATAAAGATAAAGACAATTAATAGGAATATAGTAATCACAATTGCCCATGTCGTCTATTAAATTATATAGCACCTTGGCACATACAATTCATGTGTAAGCAACAATAATTTTCACCGTATGCCTACATATGATAGGGGACAAATTATGGGTTGGATACGTGGACACATGTATCTTGTCTCCCTCCACACCCAAGTCAATAATTCAGAGAGCGAAATCATATCGAGAGCCCACTTAAAAATATTGTATTAGAACGTGATACACGTCCTCCAATTTTCTAGTTTAGCTTAATCGTGCCTTTTAAATTTCTAGCTTATCTTGATGGTATCCTCCAATTTTCTAGTTTATCTATAGCATTGTGTTAAATTTAAAAGTTATAACTCTCAAGATGGTGTTGATAATAGTATATTGTAGTGGGTTTTAGTCTCATGTTGGATGTGAGAACACACTTCACCCTCCTTTACTTGTATAAATATATGTGTATACTCAATATTCAACTCAAGAGAAATTTACCCAAAACTATCAGAGCTAGAGTTATTATTATTTCCCTTCCAATAAAAAATTTTAACGTTTCTGTGTTCTTTTGTCAAATCTTGGCCTTACTGCTTTGCAGTTGTTTAACGCTTTTTTGCGTTCCTCTGCCAGATTTTTGGCCTTGTCGCTTTGCGGTCTCTTAATGGTTTCAAGTTCTCGTATTCAAGATCGTTTCTCGGTCTTAATTAACTGTAGAACCCCGTAATTTTTATATGAATATATGTGAATTATTAGTAAATAAATAATTCTTTTATGATAAATAGCTTGAGGTCATTGATATACATGATAATAAGTTATTTGAGATGATATGAGAGTTTGGGTGTAGAGTTTTGTGCGTTGGTTTTGCAAATTAGCAAAACATGCACAAAAACTGAATTTTTCCAGATCAATCGACACATCAGTCGACTGACTGTATCGGTCGACACATCAGTCGACTGATAAGCTGATTTCCAGTTTTTACAGGTTTCGGTTCTGTTTTGTTTTGGTTCGGGTTTGGGTCGGGTTTAGCTGTTCATATATATTCTTTTTTACCCGAATTCACCCCTCTCATCTTCAGATCTGAGAAAACCCTAGCCCCCTCTCCTCTATCTCAAACCCTAATTTTGTTCTTGGTGATTTGGGGGAGAACTTGGAGGATTTTCGTCGAAATCTTCACATTGCAGCAAAGGGGATCCACTCTCTCTCAGATCCAGGAGTTGTTCATCACCCAGAGGCGAGTAACATCTCGCCCAACTCTGTCCCTTTTGTTTTACACGAATTTATTGAGTTTAATGAGTTTTGATTTAGCCAAAAAACGTATTTTTAGTACAAAGAATGAATCTTTATGGTATATGAGGTGGGGTATTGAGCATCTCAATTTATAAAAGGACCAACAATGTTGTATTAAAGAGATCTAGATCTGAAATGTGTTTATAAGAGATTTAACATGAGTTTTGTTTTAACATGAGATTTAACATGAGTTTTGTTTTAAAAATGTTTTAAAACATAAATACACATGTTTAGGGTTTTGTTTATGTATCCACATATGGGATTTCTGTTTCAGTTTAGTTCATACATGTTAATATCAGTATTTTCATGCTTGGGATTGATGGGGATGAGTTTAGATCGAATTTTGTGTAAATAACAACGTGTGCAGAGTTTCTGCAGTCTATCGGTCGACTGGTCAGTCGACCGACGGGCAAATTTTCAGTCATCAGTCGACTGATCAGTCAGCTGACGGGCTGATTTTGTTTTCTCAGCTTCTCAGTCGACTGATCAGTCGACTGGTAAGCTGAGGCTGTGGTTTTCTCAGCTTCTCAGTCGACTGATCAGTCGACTGGTAAGCTGAGGCTGTGCTGCCTGAGCCTTATCGGTCGACTTATGAGTCGACTGACGTCAAACACATCAGTCGACTGATGAGATGTTTTACAGATTCTTGATCTGTTTGAGTTGCTTTTTGGGGTCGCCTCGATAACCTGGCCCTAGTTTACCATGTTAATGATTTATCTGTACATGTGGGTTGACTTTTGGCACAAGTTTAGACATGTACACCGAGACGCGTGTGAGTATAGAATATGTATATCAGTCCGCATATACTTTTCACAGTTACACAGTCCTCGTATTGGACTATAATCCATAAAAGTCCTCGTGTTGGACTATAATCCATTTTTGTCCTCGTGTTGGACACTTGCCACTTATTCCATGTGTTTGGAAAACCACAGTATCTGGTTCCTGTATCGGACATATTTCTTAACCCTGTATATGACTTTGCTCATGTAAGCTATGACATGGCACTGTACTTATGCTCTGAGATTAGTTGTATTTCTTTTATTATTGTTCCTGTACTTGAACTTCGGGTTTGGTGTTTAGGAATTTACAATTTGAGATACAAGGTATATACATGAGAGTTTCCTTATTTGGATTATTTCGCTCGACGTACCTATGCTCGTGTTGTAAATTTCTAAATACAAAAAATCCTCTTTAGTAAAATCAATGATTTTAGATCTATTATGTATTATCTATATTTTCTTATACAACGAGCCATGTTCCCTTGGGGTTGGTTGTGATGTTGCTCGCTAGAGCTTTGACGCTCGTTGTCCCTCCCCCTTTCAGGTTACGAGCCAGGAGCCCGGAGAGTCGCAGGTTGATGGCGACACACTTTAGTGTTCAGCTGTCTATTTTAGCTATGTTTTATTTTGGAGCTCCACTGTAGATTTGTTTGACATTCGAGGACTATTCTCTAGATGTTGTAAAGGCTGTATGCCTTATTTCCTTTACTCAGATATTTGTACTTGAGACTTGTTGAGTATTCCAGTTATCCATTCAGACATTGGCTATGTATTTCTGTATGTTGGATGATGAGATATTTATGTGATCACTATCACTTCATCAGTTATTTCTTGCACTATCTTTTACTTGCTTTTGTACATACACCTATTGTTGACTCTGCTAGATAGATGTTAATTGTGATGGTGAAACATGTTATTGCACGGTGAGGTGCAAGGCAGGTTTGACATTCTTGGTTTCACCTTGGACTGCAGCCTTGTGTGAACCCAGGGGCGTCACATTAACGGCATCGTCGTTTCAAGCCGTCTCTCAGCCTCAAACAAACAACATTGCCGTTTCACAGTCAGTAACAGCATCGCCGTTTCAATCCATCTTGACGTCTCAACATCTCAACATCGGCATTAATCTGTTATAGGTCTCCGACGTAAGCATTCATCTTATCACAAATTTCTAATACAATTTTAGGAAAAAGTTACAGATTTGTAAGGCTAAATCTCGGTCTCCAAAGAGACTTTTTATTGAGAGATTTTAAAGTAGAAAATTATGAGGGTTTGTTTTTCTAGAAATCATTTTTATTTTTAATTTGTAGGTAAATTATTTTTTAAATTGAGGTTTTGTTCTAACGAATCACCTCTTAGTCAAAAATTTTACTGAATATCCAAAAATATTTTTAAAAAATACATTCAAGATGCGCGACTCACTTTGTTATTGTTTAGATCTGGTTAGGATGCAAGCACGTACCTTAAACGTGCATTTTAAGGTTATTTTTTTATTTTTGTAAAGATTTGGCTAGGGGGTGGTTGAATGAACCAAAAATCCACTTTAAAAGTTATTTACGTATAAATTGAAAATAAAAGATGGTTTTGTAAGATGACTCTATTTTCAAGGTGGTTTCCAAGAAAAATTATGACCCTCAACCTATAAAAGTAGGCTAAATTGGCAGATTGGTTTTTTACACAACCATTTTACCAGTTTTGTATTTTTTTTATTTTCTAGATTCGATGATATTTAGGTTTTTTTTTTCTGAGTCAAATATACAATTACATCCAAAACTTTGCAAATGGAGAAAAAAAAAAAAGAAAACCTCAAAACCTCTTCCTTCCAAGCATTTTTTTGGTCCCTCATGCTTTCTCTTTGCTATATTTGGAGGAATATTTGTCATCTCTTCTTTTGGTCCTAAAATTTACTTCCTTGTATTGCGCACAACATTCTTGCATAAGCTTAAGCATAGTTATCCTTATATCAATGTGCCAAATAATATTCTGGCACTTTCCTTATGAATATAAGATAATACTAATAGCTCACTGGTGAAAGTAGCGAGTTGCTGCTGAAGAGATTGAGAAATCTTGTGAGCTGTTTCTTCAAGCTGAGCTTGAGTAACATAACTCTGGTTCGGCTCTCTAGGGTGAGACTGATCAGCCCTATCTTCAAAATCAGACATGTTTTCTCAAAAAAGAAGAAGGCCCCCCACGGTGGGCGCCTAATGTTAATGTTAATGTTCAAACAGTCAATATATGTGATATGGAGGTTGATGAGGGGCCGCTTCCTTCCCCAAATATCCGGTTCTAAATTAAGTGGCTGAAAGTTGCACAAATAATAGTTCGTGAGAGGACGGGGACTGGTTCCCCCATGGTTCCTCTGACGATCAATTTAGTTAATAAACTTGAGTGGGAAAATGAAGAACTGCTTGAGTTCTTTAGTATAGTGCAGTATAATTGCTTAAAAAAGAATCCTCTCTGAAGAAGAAGAAGATCTCTTGTTGAGAATAGTATATCTATTTATAGTGGTGGTATAAGGAGTAGAACCATCATTTCTACCGAGCACAGAATGGCGGCAAACTAGCATGGTGTGGCTGCTGCCTCGACGTTTACTTTACGAGTATCGGCCGACGAGTGGAGGAGAGGTCACCCTTGCATTAAATGTGAAATGATCTGAGCTATGACGGTGCCGACGTGGCCCGATGAGTCATGAAGACTATCAGGGCTAGAGGCATGATGGCGCCTAACAAGCATTAAATACGATATTGACACATTGTTTGTGGGAGAGGATCGAGGTTGAAGTCGTCATTTGGTTTGGCCGAGAAGTAACACCTCTCGAGTCGACCTCGCAGAGAATCGAATAGCTAGTCAAGTGGGATCGTAGCGAGTCGTCTTTGAGAAGAGGGCTGATATCGCCCTTCGAATTGACATAAGGAGATATTGACTCGACTGGTTGGCTAAGTCGGGATCTTGCTGGTCTTGGCCGCCAATTTGATTGGGGCATGCAGGGGGACACTTGTCCGTTGCTAGCAAAGGGCCGTACTTTGACGACTGAAAATTCCATAACACATATTCATATGGCTTATTTGGAGAAAGAATATATAATAGTCATGCTTGGATTAGGGCATGTTTTATCCCAGGACTAATAATCCTGGGCATAATAATCCAAGAGATTATAATGAGTTAATTTTTTTCATAATTGTTTGGTTTAACTTGTTATTAATACCTCTAATGCCAATGATGCGTTTGGAAACTTGTTATTACAGAGGGGTATAAGATTTGGATACAACTGTAAATGTCCACAGTACACTTTTGCCTACTAGCTAGCCAAGTTTGAGTTTAATTAATTTGGCAAATCACAACTACAGATTTTGTTAATCGATCGACTAATCACAATTATACGGGTTTAAAGTTTTTGTCAATAGGCAAATACCAAACTATAATGTTTTGTAAATCGACATCCTAAACCGTTGCAATTGCTCAAGCGCAGCGGTTATCAAACTGTCTTCATTGCTGCCGTTGCCCTAGACATAAGGCAGCGGTTGCAAAACCTAACACAACGGTTTCTAAAACAAGGCTAACGCAACGTTTTTCACAAAATGCAACGTTTTTTGTAGCGGTTTACTGATGCCTAATGTAGCGGTTCCATACACAAAGGCAACAGTTATTGCAAATACCTAATGTCGCGGTTTCGTACACAAGGGCAGCGGTTTTTCCAAAATCAGAGACCAAAGGCAACGGTTGTTTTGTAGCTAATGTGATGTTTTGCTTTGCTATGGCAACAGTTTTATAAGACTACAGCAACAGTTTTATAGGGCTATAGCAGCACTTTTCAAGAAATTTGACCAATAAGCAAACACAATTACGTAAACCAAAATAAAAATGGAATAAGAACACACTACATTAAGATATCATCAAAATGAAAAATAATGAAGCATTCATATGTTTTAAGCCCATCATTCAAAAATAAGTAGTTACAAGACAACTTCAACCCATCAAAATATGATCAATTCACATGTACAAGTCTGTTCCAAAAGATTCATATATCAAAGCTATTTTGACAGCATTCTCCTATTTAAGTCTTTATATCCCCTGCAAAAAATAAAGAAACGTATCAAATATCATGTTAGCAACAAACTGAAAAGGTAATTTTTTTAAACTAACCATTACTAGGAAAAAAAAGCAATATCAGACCTACTGAAATGTCTATATATACTAATAACTTACTGCCAGCTCCTCCCACAAGCTCTTGGGCTTCTCTTGGGAACTAATGCCTACTTCCCAGTTCTCAAATTAATGTTTTTATTTGACCTTGTCCAAAACCTACAATTTTGCTCCATACAAAAAGAAAAAAATAGAAAAGCCAAGCAGGAGGGCAGGAAAAACATGTGTTTCTCCCTTTTCTCGTGTTTTCATTAGTTGAATTTCTAGTTACGTTTCTGGAGTAACAACTAGCCTCATTAAGATCATGAAGCTCATATCAAAACAGGGCTTAAATGATAAACCATTTTGAGAACCATGCGTAGACCCCAAGACCCAGATGGTTTTGTTCTTGGAGAGTGGTTCGGTTGCTGGATTGAAACATCGAAACCACATCGATGAAAGAGTCAAGAGCTTTCAAAAAGGTTCCTTTGAACTAAAGAAATACCATACGATGGGTTTGGCAGACCAGTATACACATACATCCCTCCCTATTTGCATTCAGCCTGCGTTCCCGGAAACTGGCGACCTTAAGGCCAAAAATGGAGAGGGAAATGGGGAGGCACTCTGCTTGAGTGCCACTTTGAGTCTGCTATTTGGAATCAAAACACTCACCTATATACTACTCACGATGAACTTAATACGTTGTGTATAAGTACGGAAATCATAGCCTGGTAAGAGGGTTAACTTGCACATATCTGTAGCATTTCAACTAGCCTTGCGTAAACAACTTTACAAACAAAATGGTGGAACATTACAGAAGTAAATCTATCACCTTTCATGACTGCTTGAATCAACAGATACTTCTGCAAAGTTTTCTTTTTTTTTACCATCTTAATCGTCCTATTTTATTCACAGTTCTCATCTTTCATTTAATTAATCTATTTAGTTGGAAGCATGGTGGTATCGCAACTAGACTACAATTAACTCGAAGACTTTACTTGCCAAGATACCCAGGAAATCAATGCTCTATATCACAAAGGCCGTTACTAGAGCAAATATATGTCTGTTTGAACAAAGGGATACAAGGTATCATGGTACTAAAAAAGGAAACGGATTAAAAGTAATATCTAGAAAGGATCACAAGAAGAACAGAAACAAGAAGTCCTAATGGGTCTGCGTCTAAGTCTCAGCATTGAGTATAGAATAATAATTGCCTTCCCCTCTCCCAATGCCCACACCAAATGCTATCAAACACGAAAGAAAGAGAAAAGAAGAAAGATACAGCATGAAAAATCAGAAAGAAGACAATTGAAAGATGATGCACAGGTAATTAGAAGATATAATCATGTTTAAAGAGAACTGGAAAACTGCATTTATATGAAAGAAGACCTTACCGTAAATGAAGAGCAATATAAGGGCTTCCACCTTGGCGCATCCTTGAGATTAAGGTGGCACCCAGCTCTTGAATTGAGGCTGAATATTTCAATGCTCTGTAGTTTACATGACATCTCAGCTTCTGAACAGATGTTGGAAGTCCATTGTTCGCCAGTCGGGAGTCTGTATGGGTGAAGTACGTAACCTTGTGCTGTTTCAAAAGTGGGAGAACATCTGATTTATAGTAATAGACCTGAAGATAGAGATTTAAAGTATCATGAATACATAAAATATCAAGTAAAAACAGAATACATCTTTCAGTGATCAGTATTGGTTTTTACCTTAGACCAGGATATAAAATATCAAGTAAAAACAGAATACATCTTTCAGTGATCAGTATTGGTTTTTACCTTAGACCAGGATACAGGGGCCTTTGTAAAATGTTCAATTTTCTCGTGTGAAACTGGCAGTTTTTCAACTATGTGAACCTCATCCTTTAAGGTCTTAATGAAATTGTAACTTCCATTATCAGGGCTTGATAGGGATTAGCTATCCATTGTGATTTTTAGACAGCCTACAGCAACGACAACCATATCACAAATCTGTATTCAGAAATATGATTTATCAGCTACTGTGTTATAGCATTTTACTTGCAGATTATATAAATCTAAAGATACAAGTCACACCCCAAATCTCATCTGATTTAAGCCCTCATTCGCATTTATCAGTAGGTAACGATTGGTCTTAGCATCCAGCTCTGCAAAAAATCCAAACCTTGAATTTCATGGGAAAAAAGAAGAATCCGACAATCTAGAAAGCTTACTTTTTTGGTGATCCACATGGCCAATGCACTGCGTGAAATTTTCACTGTTTGGCTTGGCCCATATACCTTTAAGCTAAAAGTTGAAAACAATGTTAGTAAATTAATATATAGGTCTCTGGAGCTACAAACAAAAAAAAAGAAGATCACGACAACTACATCAAACATGACTTACCTCAACAAAACCATTTTGATATCCTACTCCTGATGATACCGTTTTCAGAGTTCTTTCACTGTCACTAAGCCCCCTATGCCCATGATCATGAGATATTTGAACCTTTTGAACGGAAAGTTGGGTGCCAGATAAATCCTAGTAATCACCCAAATTAACACCTTGAATATTTCTTAAGTCCATCCAAAGAGAACAATATAGGAATCAGAAGTTAAAATCTTCACAATAAACATGTTATAGAAGTTGAGAACGAGGGAGAAGAGAGGGAGAGAGGGAGAGAAGTGACCAATACAGATTATCGGATGATGTCATGCATATATTTGAGCAAACCTAAGGATAAACATAAATTGGAAGAAGCAACAACAAAACGATATTGGTTTAAATATTACAAATGCATACAATAGGACAAAGAACTAGCACAATGACTTCCAACTTTTCCAGCAAGCTTACTCGCCAAAAAGTTAAATAATTCAAGTGTTTGAGAACTAATTAAGAATCTACCACTATTAGTGGCTAGAATATTTAGTATGAGAAGCTGTCTAAATTCCTCTCCCTCTCTGTCTTGTTCCAGAGAGTGGAAGAAAGAAAAGGTAATGAGCGAGAAACTTATTGCTTTTCTGCAACAATGTAAAGTCAAAGAACTAAAAGGCAATGAAGTGAAAGACTGGAAATATCTATATTTTCAAGGAAAATGATAAAAGGACGAATGGAAGAGAAAGGACACAACCTGAGGTTTAATAGCTCGGTAAATCTTTGAGAGTTCAAGGTGTCTCAGTCAAGCCTTAATAACAATTGATTGAGCCCTCTTATTTTATATATAAATCTCTCAACAAAATTTGGGTTTAGAAAACCTTTAGTAAGATATCAGTGACAGGATGAGCACTCTCTCACCTGATGGTGACAACACGCGTTAAGGAACAAGCTATCTTAAATAGTTCGTTCAATGTTCAGTTCATATGTCATTTGGCATGTCACTTAATAATCTAGCTAAAGCTTGAACCTCATGTTGATAAAAATTTTCCAGCTTGAATCAGTCCTACATCTTATATTGAGTAAGAAGATACCTAGACTTCTCTTCATGCATTATGAAAAGTGCTAATATCACTATTTGTCAAGTGCTACAAGTCACTAATCTCGAATTTTAACTAGAAAAGGATTGATTAACAGGTAAACAAGCAATTCTCAGTCAAACTAGGATAATCTCCATTGCCCAAGTCAGAAACCATGTTCTCCACTAGCTTAGAAACCCTACACAAAATTGAGATTGATGTCACTGAGTACCTAAGACATCATGTGTATAAGCTTATAATATTTGTGTGAATCAATAACATTCTTTAATTTATAAGCAATAATTATTACAAAAACTGAACATCTAATATTAAAGAAAATCAAACAAACAAACAGCTCATCCTAAGCTTAATATAAAATAAGTCAACTTCAAGCTCAAATTAACTCAGGTTGATTTCAATCCCAGCCTAATAGAAACCACAGATTTATGAATCTAAAACATAGCAACAAAACAATTGCATAAAATTTCAGATAAATCCTAAATTGTTTCTTCAAAACATTAGTTTATGCATAGGTCAGTTCCTTGCCTGTGTGCATCATTTATTTTTATTCTCATGCCCATGAATATGATAACGAGAATTCTGGTTTCACTTACCTGTCAAATCGAATTCTTCCTCGATTCCTTGTCAGCTAATTTTCCTCCACTACAAATTTACATGACTGACAACAAATTTCTGTGAGTGTATATATGCAAAATATTCAGTGGTTAAATTTACATGACTGACAACAGAGATGCTCGCCACAAAAAAATTTATCTGGCACTTCTCCACTTTAAATTACATCCAAATTCTAGTAGCATTAAACCCAATATATCAGCTTGAAACCAGTGAAAGAAAAATAAACGCATTCATTCACACCAAAAAAATCATCAATGGAGATAACTAGTTTCACACATTATTTCTGATTTTCACACATCAAGACATCAGTGAGTTCACAATCACAAATTAACAAGTAAAATAAAACATGCTTCCAAGAGACAACAAATAAATCTTGAAATAGATTTCATGTTGAGGAATCTAACCTCAGGGATCGACCTAGAGCTACAGATCGATTAATGTAGCAATCAAGATTATATGTTGAGGAATCTAACCTCAGGGATCGACCTAGAGCTACAGATCGATTAATGTAGCAATCAAGATTATCCACAACACCTAAGAAGTGAAGAAGAGATTTCTAAAAATAGAAAGGGGAAGAAACTGTAGAAATCGGAAATGAAAGGAATTGAGTACCTGAGAGTCCAAAGGAGAGTGATAGCGATGAGACCAATGAAGAAGAAGACACGAACAAGATTGGAGACGGATTAGCTTCGAGCTCGACGACGAAATCGGAGTTGAGATCGGAGACGAGACCAGCAGCTCGACGACGAGATTAGCTACGAGCTCGACGACGAAATCAGACGGCGAAGAGATTGACAATGAAAGAGTAAACCCTAGAAAGCTCAAAAACCGGATGATCTTGGCCACAACGATTTTAGGGAGCGAAAAATTTTGGCAACGATTTTAGGGATTTCATTTGAGAGAGAGAGAGAGAGATTTCGTTTAAGCGGTCAGACCATGGGCTTTACAAACTTAACTCTCAAACCCACGAACAATTATTAAGCCCAGGAACAATTATTTGGCCTATGGCAACGTTTTTCATTAAATGTTGTATTAGGCACTGCAAACCGTTACGATAGATATCTAACGCAACAGTTGAAACCGTTGCGCCTTAACCACTGCAATAGATCAATTATGTGGTAGTGCAAGTACAAAAAGTTATGCTTGGTAGTGATGTGTGATGTGCCACATCCCCCTCCAAGCATAC
>NC_033801.1:17389637-17422998 GCF_001876935.1 Asparagus officinalis
TATATATATATATATATATATATATATATATATATATATATATATATATATATAGAGAGAGAGAGAGAGAGAGAGAGAGAGAAATATGGGTATGCTTGGTACCCAGCACAAATTTTGTACTTAGTAGTGAGGTGACACAATCCCCTATACTCATTCAAATGGGGGACCACATTCACATGGGTTGAGAAGTGCATGAGGATATGTAACCTGGTACGAGGTTTACCACGTCCTGCCATCTATCTCTCTCTGGTGATAAGAAAAATAAAGTTTATGAGTCAAAACAGACCTTTATAAATAACGTATCACATTAAAATTTTCACAACATATAGTATTCACACAAATACTTTGCATTTACACCAAATAGTTGTCATAATATAAAAAAAAATTTCTCAAATTTTGAGATATACGCATATATCGTCCTCACTCATACTAGGAAATCCTTAGCGGACTCTATACATAAATCCTAAGAAACTCTATCCTAGCTCCACGACTCGACACAGGATGATCCTAAGGATACTGGAACTGGAGCTCTGATACCAACTGTGACGCCCCTAGGTTCACACAAGGCTGCAGTCCAAGGTGAAACCAAGAATGTCAAACCTGCCATGCACCACACCGTGCAATAACATGTTTCACCATCACAATTAACATCTATCTAGTAGAATGAACAACAGGTGTAGGTACAAAAGCAAATGAAAGATAACACAAGAAATACTGATGAAATGAAATCACATAAATATCTCATCATCCAACATACAGCAATACATAGTCAATGTCTGAATAGATAACTGGAATACTCAATACGTCTCAAATACAAATGTCTGACAAGAGGAAATAAGGCACACAGCCTTTACAACTTCTAGAACAAGACTCTCAAATGTCTAAACCAAAAACTACAGTGGAGCTCCAAAATAACATAGCTAAAATAGACAGCTGAACACTAAAGTGTGTCGCCATCAACCTGCGACTCTCCGGGCTCCTGGCTCGTTACCTGAAAGGGGGAGGGACAACGAGCGTCAAAGCGCTAGCGAGCAACATCACAACCAACCCCAAGGGAATAGGGCTCGTTATATAAGAAAATATAGTTAATACATAGTAGATCTAAAATCATTGATCTCACAAAAGAGGGTTTTAGTATTTAGAAATTTACAACGCGAGAATAGGTACGTCGAGCGAAATAATCCAAACAAGGAAACCCTCATGTATATACCTTATATCTCAAATTGTAAACCCCTAATTACCAAACCCGAGGTTCTAGTACAGGAATAATAATAAAAGAAATACACAAATCTCAGAACAATAGTGCAGTGCCATATCATAGCCTACATGAATATCATGTTAAAGTTTACATAAGTGTCATGTCAAAATCTACATAACCATCATGTCGTGATCTTCTGTGAGAAAGTCATATTCAGGGTTAAGAACTAGGTCCGAAACAGGAATTGTATATTGTGGTTTCCAAACTCATAGAATAAGTGGCAAATGTCCAACACGAGGACTGAAATGGATTATAGTCCAACACGAGGACTTCTATGGATTATAGTCCAACACGAGGACTGTGAGATAGTGAAATTATCACTGTGATATATAGTGAAATCTACTTATATCAATCCACACTCAAATCAGTGTATAAGTCCCCAATTTATACCCTCAGGTCATCTATCATGCATGGATACATAGTGAGACTAAATGCCAAGGTCAGATTATCCAGGCAAACTATCGAACATGAGTAAAATACTCAAAATACACCAAAACAGGAATTTTTGCAACAGACAGCGCGTCGGTCGACCGACTCGGTCGACCGCACTCTGATACGAGTCTGGCGGTCGACCTCTAGGCATATCGGTCGACCGACAGAACGTCGCGGTCGACCGCCGCGATCGACCGCGCAGAGGGCAGACGCTGCCCTGAAGCTTACACATTTAGAAATCATTACCAAGATCCCAAACATAATTAAACATGTTCTATGTATAGTTAACAATAAAAACAGGATTTTTCTCCTTTTTAAAACGTATTCAGATCTATACCTCCATAATAAAATTCATTGGTGAGCTTTTAAAATAAGGAAAAACCTGAATCTCATATTATGAGCCATAATGATCTATTAGCTATTCAAAAATACGATTTTGGCTCAATAAAACCAAATAAAACTCAAGTTTTGACATGAAAACAAAAGGGGGTGGAGTTGGGCGAAAAGTTACTCGCCTCTGGTGAGCAACAGATCGCTGAAACTGAAGGAGATCGTTTTCCTTCGCTGAATCCCACCAAGAACTGCTGCAAATCCTCAAGAACTTCTCCCAAATCACCAAACAAAGAGGATTAGGGTTTAAGGGAAGAGAGGGGGGCTAGGGTTTTGATTTCAGATCTCAAAAGGGGCTCTCTCGGATATATTAGCATATATACCAACTCACAAACCCGACCCGAACCCGTTTGAACCCGAACCTGAGAAAACCCTCTGATTCGCTGTGCGGTCGACCGACGCGGTCGACCGCGCAGCACAAAAATGTTTGCTGCTAGGCATCTCAAATGCTGGCCATAACACTCGATTTCTCTCACTTATAAACACATGTTGGGTTCCCAAACACTGATAAATATATACATCTTATATATATATAGTTATTTATCACAAAAGAAAGATTTATTACTATTTATTCACACAATTTCATTATAAAATTTCGGGGTTTTACAATATGAGTGGCGAGAGAGAGAGAGAGAAACTTATGTCAACTTAAGTTGACGTCCACTAAGTTTCTTAGTTATTGATGATCACTTGATTGAGCTACATTGTGGATGATCCGTTCCGTTAAACTTGATCTACATATTCTAAAACCCCATCACACCAAATTTGGGGTGAACCCGTCGTGGTTTGACCCTCCATCGAGCCATGTAAAAAGTTCTATTCATTCGAAACCGTTAAAATTGATACGAGTGGATGAAGGATCAAACCACAACGGGTGATGTCCACTTAAGTTGACATAAGTTTTTCTCAAAAACTTATGTCAGCTTAAGTGGACGTCCACTAAGTTTCTTAGTCATTGATGATCACTTGATTGAGCTACATTGTGGATGACCCGCTCCGTTAAACTTGATCTACATATTCTAAAACCCCATCACACCAAATTTGAGGTGAACCCGTCGTGGTTTGACCCTCCGTCAAGCCATGTAAAAAGTTCTATTCATTCGAAACCGTTAAAATTGATACGACAATAACAACGTGCATCATATCTCAAAGCCTTGAAGGGAATTATTATGATAGCCATAGAGTAAATGCTATAGATATAATTATTTTCAACTAGGCGATGACAATATGTCACCAACAAATTCATGAATGGAATTGAGAAATTTGAGATGAAAAATGAGTTAGAAGATGCTTATAACACCAACAAATCCACAATGCTTCTACCACATTACCGTATGTCACAGCATTTCCGCGCGCGACAATTTTTTTCTTTGTTATCCTTATATAACGGTAGCAGATGAGTAGAAAATCATCACTGAAATTTTTTGTAATTTTTGGTAAAGCTTTTTTTTTTTTTGGCTGGCTGAGGGTGGGGGTGCAGAGTCATTTTAGATTTAAACCAAAGTAACACCTCCGCTCATTGTTTAGTCCAAATTCTTTGGACTGTTTCTTTTTAACCTAATGCCTCCTATAATTTTGAACAAAACACTTTACTATTTTATTTTAAACGATGAAGACTTATTAACCCAAAATAATATCAAATCCAAACACGGCTTGATTCGAATTTTCTTCATTACTAAAAATTAGTGAAGAGACACTTCTTTTCTTATAGCCGTTATTGATTAATAAAAGATTATGATTAATTCTAGTGAGTGTATAATAGGAATAAAGACAATTAATGAGAATATGATAATCAAGTGTTATTTTTAGAATGGATTACAAATGTCCATGTCGTCTATTTAATTATACTAACAGGCATGTGCAGTGCATGTGTAAGAAACAATAATTTTCTCTACCTGTAGTAAAAAGCATGTAAAATTAAATTTAAAATGTGTATATATATATTTATTTTTCATGAAGTCTGTATACAAAAACTGAATAAATATATGCAATAATATTGTAGATTTTAAAAATCAAATCAAATCTATAATTGTCAAAGATGGATTCTATTGCATCCCAGTATAAGTAGATGTTGTGAGGATTTGCCTCCTCGTTCCTGTAAATTTAACTATCAAAAGAATATTTTATGCGTATACATTAAATATTCATAATTAATTCAATAACGATATATTCTAGTTACTTATAGAATTTAGGATAAAATGACTATATCCTTCTTAAAGTACCGTTGAACTCTCATCTTGCTCCTATATTATCACTTTGGCCTATTTTCTTCGTTTTATTATTTTTATTTGGCTAAGGGGGTCCCTTTGTGAGACAATTGTTAAAAACTTAATGGTATTTTAAAACTTCAGACAACCCCTAAAAAGTTTTAAATTTATAAAAAAGACACAATGAAACAAAAATAAAAATTATTAAAAACACGCTTAAAATTGAGAAAAATATAAACTATTCTCATGAAAATATGAAAATTATAAACGGCCACTAATAATTTTAGAATTTAAAAAAGGCAATCAAGTTTTCTAAATTACAAAAAGTACCTTGAAATACATAATTACAAGCACATCTCTAGATGTCTGAAAAATTACAAATCGATCATAAAAAATTCCAAATCTATAGAAAACAAATAAAAATTCTAAAAATTACAAGAAACACCTTAAAATTTCAAAAATATATCTATCTTTTAGGGGACCATTTGTAAATTTTTAGGGAATTTTTATGGTGTTTGGATTTTTAAGGCATTCTTTTTGTAAATTTTGATTTTTAAAAGATCTATTTCAGTTTTCAGATTTTTAGCGGGCTTTTTGTATTTTTTTAAAAAATTTAGGGTTTTTTTGTAATTTTAAAATTTTCAAGGTGTTCTGTCTATTTTTTGATTTTTCAACGTTTATAAATTTCATCTTTTCAAGAGGTGATTTATAATTTTCATGTGTTTTTTATAATTTCCAACTTTTAGCGATGTCTTTTATAATTTTTGAAAATTGTTTAGCGTTATTTGTAAATTCAATAAAAACCCTAAAAAATGATATGCTGCACCATCATCCATTAAGTATTTAATGGTTATTTGACAAAAGGCATGTATTGAGCAAAGAAATATAGTATAAGGAGGAAAATAGACAAATTGATACTTTAGGGTGCAATTTGAGACTTCAACAATACTTTAAGGGAGAGTTAGTCATTTTATCCTAAAATTTAATGTAGAACTTTACTTAGTTATATATAATTTAATTACATTTATAAATGTTCCTAACTAACTTTTTACATTTTATTTAGTAGTTTATAATATTTCATTTGGCTTAATTGCACTTGTATACCGTAAAGTTTTTTAAAACTTGTATTTATATACCCTAATTTGTTTTCATATCACTTATGTACTCTAAAGTTTTGAAAACTTGCACTTGAATACAATTTGCAATCTTGAGGGTATTTAAGTATAAATTTTAAAAATTTCGGGGTATTTAATTGTCAATTGTAAAAACTTTACGGTATTTGAGTATAAATTTTAAGAACTTTAGGGTATATAAATGATATAAAAAACAAGTGGAGATCACATAAAAAAAGTGAGGATATATTACTGAAAGTTTTAAAAACTTTAGGATATATAAGTGGTGCAAAAAACAAGTGAGAGGATATAAGTGCAACCTAGAGGAAACTATAGGGCAAGAAACTTACATACTAGTATGACTTTGTCTTTGTATATTTTATAATTTAAATCATAGCGCAGATTCAACTATGTTTGTACTAATCTTATTATAATGACATTGAATAATAGTGAATGTTCTAAAAGAAAACAAGAGGTAAAAAAAATGAGAGAAATCATTTCTTACCAAATTACTATTTTACCCCTTCAATTAAAATGGAAAGGAGGAGATGTCCTTGTGAAAACGACGAAGGAATTGAGGAAAAGAATTGAGAAAAACATGAAAAATAAGCAAGACAGATTCCACCACACCATGGTGTGGTGTCTGCCACACCCAGTTGCAAAATCTGCCCTATTGACATGGGTGTGGTGTCTGCCACACCATGGTATGACAGAGTCTGTCCTGTTTTTCAGGGGTGTGGTGTGTGCCACACCAGGGTGTGGCAGACTCATTTTTAGAATCTCAATCTGTTTGGGATTGTGTTTTGTTATAAATAGAATCATGTTTTTTAGGGTTTCAAAAGGAGAGAATTAGCATTATTTTGAACACTTTGAGAGGGGGATATTGTGAGGGAGTTGAGAGCTTTGGTTAGGGTTTTATTTGAGTGATTTTGTGAGTTGTAACCCGTTGTATTTCTCCTCCATATAGTAAAATCTCCCCATCCTCTCTCCGTGGACATAGGCAATTGGCGAACCACGTAAATCTCTGTGTTTGGTTTGATTTGTGTCGTATTTTGGTGAATTGTACTCGTGTTTGGTTTTGGTTTTCTTCTCTCATCACTCACCGACTAGTTTAGTTGTCGAGTACGCTTCCGCACGGCGCGCAACAGTCCTCCAATATTCCTTTAAATTATGACAGCCTCTATTTGGCTTTAATTTTATATAATATTATAATATAAATGGATATCAACTGTTTGTATTAAAAGGAATGTTCTCTTCACAACAATTTAGAAAAAAAAAGAATGTAAATCTGCTACGGGGACCCAAAATATGGGACCAAGGGAGGGGACAGGTGAGGTGTCCCCTCTCTATTGCATAATGAGTTGGCATGAGTTGGTATGGCCAACTCATTATGCAATAGGGAGGGGACACCTCACATGTCCCCTCCCTTGGTCCCATAATTTGGGTCCTTAAATCATTTTCCATAGCAAAGGCATGTGTTCTGGTATTTTACCTCAAGAAATACTTCAGTAGATCAATTAAGGAGAACGCAAATCTATAGTAAAGGCATGCGTTCTAGTATAATTTTATGTCAAGAAATATTGTAGTAGATCGATAATTGGATATTGGTGGAGGCATCAGCCTTTGTCATTACTCCTGCGCGGCGCCGGGGCTCGCGTGCCAAATAGCATCACTGCATGTTTATTTATGTATATTTATTTAAGAAAAATATCTTTAAGACCGAAAACATGGGACCCGAGTAGGCAAATTTAATGAGTGTGATGTACGTGGCAACTCGTGATGTACTTGGTAAATCATGTTGTTCCCATAGCTCATTGGTTGGACATGTGGACACATGCATCTTGTCTCCTTTCGTACCTACCGATAGTAATAAGTGGGAGGCCCCCATATCTCAATTATTGGTTACGCGGACGGACGCATGCATCCGGTGACCTGTCTCCTTTCGGTACCGAACAACAATGAGACGCAAGGGAAGGGTTTTTTTTTTCGTTGAGTTATTTCAATATTAGTCCCTCAATCTCAATATTGTTAGACCCTAGAGGGGGTGATTAGGGTCTTATGCTAATCTAATCCGATTAAATGCTAATTAAACTAATTAACAAATATATTCTTGTAAGATAAATATACAAAGAGTTATGTGCAAGAATATGCAATATACACAAGGTGATATATCCTATATGATAGAAAAATATGTAAGGATATATAAACAATAAGATATATCCTAACAAAGAGATATAGACAATATATGTGCAAGGATATATAAACTCAAGGGTAAACAATCTAAACTAGATAGTGGGCAATATAATCAACAAGCAATATACAAAGGCGATATAAGATAAGAACATAAAAGTAAGTGCGCTAATGAAATCACAAACAAACAATATGATTACGGAGTTCGGTCCCCACGACCTACGTCTCCGCTCCTCACCTCGAGGAGATCTCCACTATCACAACCGGGTTTTCTACGTTCACCCGAATAACGTTTACACCACACAATACAATCACTATGCAATCACACCTCACACACTAAGTGTTGGTCCTAGCCCGTGTCCTCCTCCTCAAGTGCTCGGTTACAACCTCTCCCTAGGCACGTCAACCGACGCCACTCCTCTTGGATTCGACCCCGTCTCTCACCACACACTTCTCTCGGTGTACAAGTGTATTACAAGTGAATCCTCACAATTAGGCACAATATGACAAATGATTGTTCTCTCTAACAAGGTGAGAACTCAATTAAGCACAACTCTTAGTCACAAACCCACAACCCCAAATTATACTATGAATGTAAATACAATAAGCTCAATAGGTTGTGTGTGAACAAAGAGATAAAACAATATAAACTCAATATGAAATCTAGCTTATGAAATTAAGAACAAACTTATAAAATGCTAGAATTGAGTTTAAGGAAACTTCTCTATAGATGACAAGAGAGAGGGAGAAGAATGAATGCTCAAACACCAAGGATGATCTCCACTTGCTCTTGTGAAATTTGCTCCACAAACCAAACTCTTGTAAATGCTTAAAAGCTTTTTAAACAAACACTAAAAACAAACTTAAACCCTTGATTAAAACTTTCTTAAACTAGTTTTAAAACTCTCTTGGTTCACTTGAAAAGACATCAGCAATGGGGTATATATTAGGCTCATGAAAACAAGATCTTAAAAACCAAGAAAAAACACACTCCAAATATTAAATAAACAAAAAACAGAACTAGCCATTACGTGCTAGCAACTGTGGGGGGCCGGCCCGGGGCGGCGTCGGTGCCTACAGTACTCGAGGTCGCACCGGAGTTACTGTAGCTCAGTGCTGCAGCTATTTTGTAAGATCAATTTTAAAATAGCTGAAATGAACTCCAAAAATTATGAAATTTTGTGAGAATGTTCTAGACATGTAGATGAAACATTGTTCATGAGAAATAATTTCTGAAAAATACTTTTCCCGTGAGAGAAATAAATATTTGCAACACAAATTTCATAGTTTTCTGCAAAAACTGTTAACATATACGGGATGTTTTTAAAATTCAATTCTGGGCCACAGTAAATCAACTCTAAAAATAGTAAAAATCTTTGAGGGAAGTTTGCATAAACATGTATATAAAACACAAAGAAATAATTTCTGAATATTCACTTCCCATTATGAAAACTCATGCGTAATTTTGTTAAAAACATGCAGAAACATCCTACGAACGAAAAACATGATTTTTGTGAAATTTCCATTAAACATAAACAAATCAATTTCCAAACTTGATGAAACTTTTACGACATGTTTGAGAAACATGAAACAAACAAAATGCTTAGAAAAGAATTTCTCAAATTTGAATTTTCATTTTGTGAAAACTCATGCTATTTTGCAAGTAGGTCCAAAACATGAAAAATCTAAAACCAATGCATTATATATATAACTATATATATACATAGAAACCCAAATACGTGTGTGTATATTATATGACTTAGAGTATCTAACACACATAATATAAATCCTAAACTAAAATTAATCCCAAGCTTGATTGGTCTTCAATAAGCTCTACTTGGTAATTCTCGCGGTGAGCAGCCTTGAACTTTGATCTTAAAACTTTGAACTGCAAGGCCTTCACCGACATTCCGCCAAACCTCCTTTGGAATGATCGTGAAGCTCTATTCCATCCATCCTCCAACTACGTTGGTTGTCTTACAATACCATACGGAAAACACAAATACTAGACAAACAACATTATGTGATAAATTGTTTGTTAAACATCGATCAAAACAAGAAGGCCCAACAAATATTCCAAATTAAGTCTTCTAAATCATGGATATTCTTATTATGGTCCTCTCAAAGCATCACATTGCCCATAAATAAGGACAAATTTTCAAAATCAACCAAATTCCGAGCAATTAATAGCAAAATCGACATTTGAACTTTAATTCAAGCAAAACCGACACCTTTTCTTCTGAAAAGGGTGCAGTCGGTTTTGTGGATCTGGCGAAAAATTTTTCACGACATACACGGGACTGCTAGTCGCCGTGTATCTTCGGAGCAGTTTCGAATAACACGGGACTAGCAGTCATCGTGCGCACGGGGGTGTAAAAAAACCACCCGCTAAATTCACCGCCACTCCTTTTCACCCAGACCCTTTCACCCCCCCCCCCCTTTCATCCCACTCCTCAAACCATCGACGCCGGACCACGACCACCGCCCAAGGACACTCCGACACCATCGCCTGCCGCCGACCAAGCGCCCTCCGACCACCGCCGCCGCCGACCAAGCGCGCTCCGACCGCCGCCCGACGATCAAGGTAAATGTGGTTTTTTTTTTTTGATTAGCCATGAAATTTCAGATTTGGGAATCGATTTGGGTAGAGATTTGGGAATTATGGTTGAGATTTGGGAATGGATTTAATTGAGATTTGGGATTAAAGTTGAAATTTGGGAATGTATTTAGTTGATATTAGGGAATTAGGGTTTAGTCATGAATAATGTGATTAGGGTTTAGACATGAATAATGTGATTTGATATTAGGGTTTAACCATAATTTAGACATGAATAATATGATTTGGGATTAGAGAATTTAGCAATTATTTGCTTTGTAGTTGAGATTAGGGTTTTAAATTTGACTTTAAATTAAGATTAATATTTACAGTTATAATAGATTATTTACATATGATGGACTGTTGATTTTCAGCTTCGATGGCAAACTCTATACCCATTATTTGCTCCTTTAATGGGAGCCTCGGCGTCGGATTGAATAGTATGCCGATGTATGAGGGAGGTTCTAGGAAAATATTTATGTTATCCAAGTCATTAAATTTTGATGGAATGATGAATGAAATATACAGAGTTACGAAAATTAATAAAGCATGGTATGCAATTAAAGTGTTCTTCAATTGTCCGATAAATGAGAGTAGAACTATTGCTGTGGCGATTACCGACGATGAGGAATTGAATGACATGAAACAATTAGTGGAGAAGCAAGTGTCAGTTGAGTTGTTCATTGAGAAGTATCCGATTCAAGAATTTGCCCAAGTTTCACGACCACAAGGAGAGTTTTCTCGGATGATGGACTTAGACAATGAGTCGAGTGGTTTTATGACATCTCCAAGTCAAGAGCCATGGTGTTAACTACAACATTTAAGTGGGCATTCTCTTGGTGGGACGTCAAGTACTATATTTAACGATGCATCGGGCTATGTTACGGGTGATCTACCGGCCGGATCAATTGTAGAAGAAGAAGTAAATGATGACTCAGAAGATATTGAAGAAGAAGACGTGCAAATTGATAGCATGCATGTGGCAGTTGGAATCGATAATGATTCTCGTTTGATGGATCAATTTAATGTTAACAATGATTATGTGGAAGTTGAAGATCCGTTGCCCGACGAGTTTCATAATGAATATTGGATAAATACTTCGCAAGCTGAATTTGTTGATGTTGGTCCAAACTTTCAACGGCCTGAAGACTTCACTTTTAAAAAAGGGGACCTATTCGAGAGCAAGGAAGCATTGATCTTTGCGGTGCGAGAATGGTCTATAAAAAATCAGGTCAAATTTAAGCCTGTAAAAACTAATACAACCAACTACTATGTAAAATGTTATTTCAACGAGAAGAATGAAGTAGAGCACTAATACAACCAACTACTATGTAAAATGTTATTTCAACGAGAAGAATGAAGTAGAGCATGCAAATGAGCAAGATGAGAGAAACAGGAAATGTCCTTGGTTGCTAAATGCCGCTGTGAGGAAATCAACAAATGGCCAATTTGTAATATCTAGATATTGCGGGCTTCATACATGTTGCAATCCGTCGGTGGACGTCGATCTAGATATTGCGGGCTTCATACATGTTGCAATCCGTCGGTGGACGTCGATCATTATTCTGCATCTTCCTCTTATATATGTAAGCTAATTATGCCTGAAGTTAGAGCTGAACTTGATCTAAATGCAAGTTAGATATTTCAAAGGGTGTATGATATGCGAGGCATTAAGATATCTAAATATAAGGCATATGATGCAAGGAGGAAAGCGTTGTCGAAAATATTTGGAGATTGGGAAAAATCTTATGAATTACTTCCACAGTATCTCGAAGCTATCAAGCGAAATAATCCGGGTACTGAATATGAAATATTGTCTGAAGAGATTGCACCGGGGATGGAGAGGTTCACTCGAGTATTTTGGGCATTTGGTCCGGCTATTAAGGGCTTCACTTTTTGTCGTCCGTTATTGAGCATTAACGGTACACATCTATATGACAAGTACAAAGGCGTGCTTCTTGTGGCGACCGGTGTAGATGCAAATGGCGGTTTATTTCCTCTAGCATTTGCAGTTGTGGAGGTAGAGGATACTTCTAGTTGGAAGTGGTTCTTTGAACTTATATACAAGTGGATTCCTAGTGTCCGTGCGCCCAGATTAATTACTTTTATCTCAGATAGGATGAAAGGAATTATAAGGGCATTACATGAGGGTTTTGGTGCACCACATCACCATCGATATTGTTTGAGGCATATAAGAGATAATTTTAAGAAAAAACACGGTGAGATTAATTTGCAAAATCTTTTGTGGCAAGCTGGGTGTGCAACCGATACATTAGTGTATGAACATTGTAGAGAGAAGATCAAGTCTTTGTCATTAGATGCACATAATTGGATTGAACATAACTTGAAGCCTCAATTCGAGCATCGATGGGCATTATGTAAGGATGAGGGTGTGCGGTTTTGCATGATGACAACTAATTGCTCCGAGAGCTTTAACGGCGTTCTTAAAGGAGCACGAGCTATGCCAATACAATCATTGGTTGCAAGAACGTTCTATAGGCTAAACTCATACTTCAACAAAAGGCGTGAGGACGGTGTAGACTGGACAACGCGTTACACACCAAAGAATGAGTCTATTTTGCATAGAAGAATTGAGGCGGCAAGATTATGTCAAATTACTGTATTCAATGACAATGAATGGCAGGTACAGGATTATGACGGTATCTACACCGTTAAACTGTTTGATGTTGATTGCACTTGCACATGTAACATACCACAACTTCAAAAAATACCTTGTGCACATGTTCTTGCGGCTTCCTCCAATCAGCCGGGTGGTGCGAGAATTCCATATAATCGGTATTGTTCACCATGGTATTCAACAATTCATTACCGAAAGACATACAGTGAGAGTTTTCATCCACCCGATGATAGTTGGTATTGGCCTGAATATACTGGATCACGGCTAATTCCACCTCAATACAAGAGACAAGCAGGTCGACCACGATCTGTACGAATTAGGGGAACCATAGATCAAGGACGAGAAGGAATTGTCAAGCATAAAAAATGTAGTCTTTGCAAACAACCGGGACATACTCGACCTCGTTGTCCAGCTAGACTCAATAGATAGCAATTAATTGGTAATAATTGACATATTCAAATTGTGATTTATTTTAATGTAGACAATATAATTAGTCGTGGATCGGTTATTGATATGTTATAATTGTATGTGCAGGTATATACACCATGGAGCCTGGACCGACGAGTGATGAGGTCCTATATGACCAGCCTCGACACCGTTCACATGTTATATCCTTTACAGAGGTAACTAAGTTTCGTATAATTTCAATATTGTATTCTTATAATATTGTATTCTTATATATTCATTTGCTTTACAGAGAGGCCCGGATATTGTTATGGTTAATCATAGCCTCAGCCATAGCCGTTGGCATCTAGAGGATGAGCGCATAATAGCAGCTGTAGGACGGGCCGACTTCTTGACATGTTCAAAGCTTCGTTGGATGAGGCTCGATTGGCCCCTACTCATCGCTTTAATAGATAGGTGGAGGCCGGAGACCAACACTTTCCACTTTCGAATGGGAGAGTCTACTATTATGCTACAGGATGTAGCTATGATACTTGGTCTCCGCATAGATGGTCCGTGCGTTACCGGCAGCGATAGACATTTTTGGCCGGACAAGTGTGAGGAGTTGTTAGGTGTAGCTCCAGAGTCAATGCCTGGAGGAAATATTAAATTGAAGTGGCTAAAAAATACATTCTCGGTACCGTTGCCTTTTGATGCGCCGCAAATATTGATTGAGCAACATGCACGTGCATACATTATGCACATGATCGGTTCAATATTATTTCCAGATTCGAGTAAAGATAAAGTGCATGCCAGGTATCATTTTTATCAGTATTTACAATTATGTCTGTTGATTTAGCTTATTTTGATAACAGAGTCAATGTTGTGAAAATGCTAGGTGGTTACCACTTATCGGGGACTTGGACACATGTGGTGCGTTATTGTGGGGTAGTGCGGTTTTGGCGTACCTATATAGAGAGATGTCTAAGGTTGCATTCATGAAAAATAGTGACCTCAAAGGATGTCTCAGCTTACTGCAAGTATGGGCATGGGAGAGGCTGCATTTGAAGCCGAGACTATGCGTGAATTTACAATTAGACGGACAAATTCCACTAGGATGCAGGTATTATATTTTTTAACGTAGTAAATATAATTGTAGTTATTCATTTGGTACTGAATTTTGAAACTAACACAGATGGAATGTCCAAAAATGTTTTGACGAGACCCCGGCGAGACAGTTAGATTTCTACCGAAATGAGCTTGACCGCATGAAGATTTTTCAGGTATCATTTCTATAAAAACGAGTTTTTTCTTCTATATATCAACTTTCGTTTTAATGATATGCAACAATTATATGTAATACTCTGTAGATGGAATGGGAGCCCTACACCCCATTTCTCGATCATCTACCCCCGATATGCACAGAATACCCAGTTATATGGAGAGCCAGAGTTCCTCTAATATGTTTCGAGATAGTAGAAATGCATGTACCGGACCGCGTGCTTCGACAATTTGGTCTTGCACAACATGTTCCGCAATTTGTTGAAAAAATAGAGAGGAAGGCGAAGAAAGGAGGCCAACAAAAGGACTGGGCAGCTGAGCATCAAAATTATATACACAGATGGAATGATAGACATTTTTGTATTGTTGAGCAAATCGAGCCAACTCCCCAGGAATCAGATTACTACACTTGGTATTGGAGGATAACTAGAAGATGGATACTCCATGCGACCACATCCCCGGTTGAGTTGCAAAGAGGATATGTGCCTCGGGGTATAGATGAGAGAGAATTAGTAAGTATTTTTAAATTTATTTTAAGTTTATTTTTATTAGAATTTTTCAATATTGCTAAATTATGTTTTTTTAAAAATTTGCAGGTATCAGCAATAGATGATGTTCAAACCATTGCAAATAGTGGCTTGGAATTGGCTCGAGCAGGTAATATAGAATTAAATATAAAATTTACATATTGTAATTTGAATTTTAAAGTAATTTTTGCATTTCGGATTTTTTTGAATTATCTCTCGCAGGTACATATCCCGAAGCACAGAAACATGCATCAATATATCAGTCGATAATGCAGAGGCTTCACCAAGCCTTACATCGAACTCATGAAGACCTTCATGATGGACGAGAAGTACCTCAATTAGTATACACACGTCAACAACGACACAGACGAGGACGACGCAGAAACGACAATGAAGCTGGGCCTTCCCAACGTGTTGACGATGGAGCTGGACCGTCACAACCACAAACGCAACCGGATCATGAACTCATCGAAGGTCGGGATAGAGGAGGCCGAAGACAAAGGAGGAGGAGAAGAGTTCTTGGATGTATGTAAGCTAATTGGTATTGTTATATAAATTACAATCCTATTTTGATATGTACATTACAAACGTATTTCGGGACAATAGATGGTTTTTGGATTTGTAGCTGAGATTGTGGTGTGACTTATTAGATTTGTAAGTGGGTTTGTGGCGTGATTTGTTGGATTTGGATTCGTAAGTTTGTGGCGTGATTTGTTGGATTTGGATTCGTAAGTTTGTGGTGTATTTTATAATTTTTAGATTTGATATGTGTTTATACAGGGAATTGACATATGAGTTTGTACAGGGAATTGATATATATTTATGCAATGGTGTAATTTATGATTGTTGTATTTGAAATATGAGTTTGTACAGGGAATTATCCCGTAGCAGAAATACTTCAGTGAACGTGCAGGAAATGCACGGGACTGCTAGTCCCGTGCATTTCATTGCGCCCAGGAAGTGCACGGGACTAGCAGTCCCGTGCACTTCATTTTTATAGAGATGTTAGTCTCTGCACAAAACACGGGACTGCTAGTCCCGTGTTATTCGAAACTGCCACGAAATACACGGGACTAGCAGTCCCGTGTATGTCGTAAAAATTTTTCGCCAGCAAAACCGACCCTTTTCAGAAGACTGAAAATGGTCGGTTTTGCTGATTAAAGTTCAAATAGGTCGATTTTGCTAATTAATTCTCGAATTTGGTTGATTTTGAAAATTTGTCCTAAAATTAAATCTCTCTGTTTAAGTAAACATTTATTTTGATAACTTGGGTTGAGTTAAACCTTAATCCCATATAGTTAATTATAATAGTGATCATTGGTTAAACTTTCCCATCTAGAACCCCTAATCACCACTCCCCTTGCCCCCTTTTATCGCGATAGATAACTAGAAACAAATTTCTTCTAATTTTATTTTTATTTAAATTGAATTCAAAATGCTACAGGACTAGTGATAATTTTCTTAGTTTACAGCAAAAATGTATTAAAAAAACCGTAAAACGAATAGAAACTCCTAACACAAGGTTAAAATTCAAGGGTATAATGGGGAAGTCATCACTACAAGGTAGATTTAAAGAAATAATCTTTTAGATCTAATTATTGTCAACCAGCTGGGACCTAATTGTAAGCAGTATGATTATTTGAGGGACATATATGAATTATCATGATGTGGAGGACTAATTTGAAAATATTAGCGATGCGAGGGACTAATATTGAAATAACCTTTTTTTTCGTCGGGCGTCGGGCATTGGGAGAGGACTACATAGAAAATTTTACCCAGAATTTTTTGCGGCGGCGGCTACATAAAGAACTTCAGCCACAATGTGATACACGGATTCCATAGAAAATGCTCTGTTTTTTACTACTTGTGCTGGAACGTAAAATTGTAGTTCTAGGTTTTCATCATAATTTTAAAGTTTTAATATAATACGTTGGTGCCTTCTTTCTCTCGCTTACCATACTGCAATAATTTTAAGATGACTTAGGTTCTAATTTTGTGTTCACGACTTTCGAAGTGGATTTAAAAAAAAAGATATCGCTCAAAGAAGGTGGACTTTGGCTGATAAAAGGGCCTTCGGGCTATGTGATCATGTTGGAGATAAAATAAAATCCTCAAGCTTCAACCAATAGTATAGACATTAATCATCGCCACAAGTTCAAATTTTAATTTGGTGTAAAATCAGAGAATTAAAGAGATTGCATTGCTTCTCAATGTTGTAATACAGGTAAATATAGATATAGGATGTGAACAAGATGAAATGACGCTAAATCAACTCAAAAGCTGATTTTAGCACTACCTCTATTAGTGGTAGGTCACTGATCATCGACGGTAAGTAATGACCAACGATGGTACTATGACTCATCGATCGTGTCAAAGTCTAGAGACATGATTATCATCGGTGGGCTTCTCAACAATCAACGTTCTCCTGACACTATTGATAGTCGAGAGCCACTATTGATGGTAAAGTTGGCAAATTGTGTTGTTCCTTGTTTATATATATACTCCAAGTTCTTTCGTATATACTCCAACGTTCTCCTGACACTATTTGTTGATTTAATCTCGTTGTTCCTTGTTTATATATATACTCCAACTTCTTTCATGTTTAGAATATATCTTTCCTGACCTAACTTTACGTGAGATTATACATTGAAAGAGAGAGAAAAAAGAGGAGAATTCTAGGGTTTGATATTTGAGAGATCAAGTTGAAAGTTTTGATTCCTGGAGCCTCGACAAACTCTTACTTGAAGTGCACAAGATCTTATGATCATATTAGCAAGAAGTGTTGCCATTGGATTTGATTTTCTTCATCATTATTCATCAAGCTTCGCTTATGTCCTTTAAGGAACTATTTGTTTTAACAAAAGGAATATAAGATTATTCTTTTATTCTGAGCTTATTATATGTGTTTGGTTTTACTTCGAACTTCTTTTACGGCATACCCGGGCTAGTTGATTTGAGGGTTGGGATTAGAAGGGCTAGGAGTTACTCATTGTGGTAGTTAGGTTAGACGACTGGTTTCGAATAGAAACTAGGGTGCAGTCTTGTAAGCATACTAAATTGGATTTGTGATTCAAGTGAGCTCTTCGCATAGTGAGGAAGCTCTTTTGCAAGAAGGAAGAATAGGCGCATGATTGTTTATTCGAACCACTATAAAATCTCATATATTCTTATTGGTTGGTTGCTTTTTGTCCAATGATCTTGAAGTTTGGAGTATTGTTAAAACTAGCTATAGAGAACCAACTACTACTGTTAAAGAGGCTACTGTAGTCACACTTAGAGATAAGTGGACCCCTGGTGGTAAAAAAACTTTACTCTTTGAATGCAAAAGCAATAAATGTTCTTTATTATTCTTCATCTATTGAAGAATTTAAATGTGTGTCTAATTCTTCTACTATGCAGGAAATTTGAAACACTTTAGAAGTTATGCACGATGAAACTTCACATATAAAAGAGGTGAAATATATAATTATTATGAGTAAGTACACAAATTTCAAAATGAAGGCTTTGGAGAGTATACATTGTTGGCCTTCTTGTTTTGATAATGATTAACAAACAATTTACAGCTAATGTTGTTTGTCTAGTGTTTGTGGTTTTCTATTTATTGTAGACAAATAACAAGTTGGAGGATGGATGGAATAGAACTTCAACGATCATATCCAATGGAGGTTAGAGGAATAGTGGAGTGAAGCAATGTACATTCAAAGTTAAAGATCAAGTTCAAGCTTCATTCGCAAGTGTACCAAGTCGAGCTTATTGAAGATTAAGATCTAGCTTGGGTAACTTAGTTTAGGTTGTATATTATGTGTATTAAGTACCTTAAGCTCAATATCATATACACACACGTATTTGGTTTCTATGTATATATATAGTTATATATATGCATGCATGGTTTTGGGTTTTCATATTTTGACCTATTTTGTAAAATGATGATATTTTTTATTTGGGAAGTCCTTTTTGGAAACCAGTCATTGTAGCATGTTTATTATTATGTCTACAATCATTCCCCAAAGTTTTATATTTTTTGAAATTTCTTTGATATTTTTAAACAGTATTTTAAAATCAGAAAACTGTTTCTAAACTTCTATTTTCATATGTCAGTTCACGGTCGACCGCCACGGTCGACCACACCTGAGTCTTTTCTATAGTGGGAAGCAGAAACTCTCGCGGTCGACCGCCACGGTCGACCGTTAATGCTGAATTCCTCACGGTCGCCCGCCGCGGTCGACCGTCGAACTCTCTGGAGTCTTTCCTGCTTTTTTGTTGCTCGCGGTCGAACGCCGTTCAGCCCAATGGCTATATTGTACATAATCTCATTTCTGATTCTGTGGGGGGTTTTTGGTCTTTTGCTTGGGGCTTTTGGCTGAGATCTTGGGAGGCTATAAATACCCCATTGATCTCAGTTCTCAAGATATCCAAGAAGTTTTTTTAAACAAGTTTTAAATAAGGGTTTAAGTGTGTTTTAGTATTTGTTTGGTTTGTTTTTACAAAGAGGAGCTTACATCAGTTGTTGAGGAGTTCATCTTCAACATTTCATCATTCTCTCTTTGTATTTATAGAGAAGTTTTCTAACTCTTTTCTCTAGCAATTTCATTATTGATTTTCATACTATTATTATTGCTAGTTTGATATTTGAGTTATTTTATTCATTGTTACACACACCCACATTGAGCTTATTGTATTTTTCATACATAGTATATTTAGGTTGGTGAGAGTTGTAACAATTGAGTGTGAGCTTTCATTATGTTCTCGTCCATAATAGAGAATAATTATTTATTGTAATTGTGCTTATTGTGAGATTCACTTTGTAATACACTTGTACACCGAGAGAAATATGTGACGAGAGTCGGGAATCATCCCAAGAGGAGTGGCGTCGGTTGACGAACCTAGGGAGAGGTTGTAACCGAGCACTTGATGGAGACACGGCTAGGTCCAACACTTGTGAGGGTGTAGAGTGGGTTTGCAAGAGTGTGAGTTGTAGAGTTTTCGGTTAGCTAGAAAACCGAGTGTGTAGAAGTTCTGGCTTCCAAACCGGATTATGATAGTGGATTTCTCCCCGGGAGTGGGGAGCGGAGATGTAGGACGGAAGGTCCGAACTCCGTGATCATTTGAGTGTGTTTGAGTTTGTCATTGGCGCATTTGCTTTTGTATTTATCTTATATCGCCAATTGTGCATTGCTCATTTTATTTTATCCACTATCTTGTTTATGTTTATTTCACCCTTGTGTTAGTTTATATATCCTTGCATATATTTTTATCATATAGGATATATCACATTTTTTATTTTGCTTATCCTAACTCATATATCTTGTTGTATTTCATACTTACTAGGATAACTTGTTAATTAATTTTAATTGGCATAAAATCGGATTAGATTAACATAAGATTCTAATCACCCCCCCCCCCTCTAGGGTCTAACATACAGGACATGTTCTCCATATTCACAGATATTGTGAATAATTCAAAGGCTTTGGGAAAGGAACATGATAGCAAGGAGCTTGTGAGAAAAATTCTTCATTCTCTTTCTGGGGATTGGAAACCAAAAAGTAACGGGTATTGAAGAACTAACTTTTGAGAATCATATAGGGAATCTTCTCACATATGAAGTGCATTTGAAAGAAAGAGAAGAAGATTCAAAAAATAGCCACAAGAAGAAGTTGTTAACTTTGAAAGTGAAAAGAAAAAAAATCAAAGCCCAACGCAAACATGGGAGTGTGCAATATATCAAAATGCCCCGCACAGTGCTGTTGGGGATACACAACCCCCCTGATGCGATTTGGAAATAGAGATTTAGGAGAGAAGAGAGAAAATCAAACAATCTCAAACACACAAGATTTACGTGGTTTGCTTCTCAATGTGAGAAACTACGTCCACGGCCGCCGCAGGAGAAAAATTTACTATTTTTCATCTTAATACATCATGCCCTAATCAACCCTTTTATAGACTTAAGGGTTTAACAAGTAAAAAAAGAAACAGATCAAAACAGGTCAAAATTCGAATCTGGGCCGAAACCCGACTCGCGGTCGACCGCCGCGCCATGCGCGGTCGACCGCGATGCAGTTCAGAATCCAGGTTGCTCTCTGGACTTTGAGCGGTCGACCGCTGCGCCACCTTCGGTCGACCGCGACGAAGACAGAAAGCTGGGTTGCTCTCTGGACTTTGAGCGGTCGACCGCTGCGCCATCTTCGGTCGACCGTGAAAAGTTTCTGGCCTATGCACCCAGCTGTGCACATAGGCGGTCGACCGCCGCGCCCTGCTCGGTCGACCGTGATGCAAAAAAGTGTCTCCTTCGTCGTTTTGCTTGAACTTCGCCATCGTCGATCATGTTCATCCTGTTCCAACTTTGTTCCTCTTCATTCTGAAGTGTAGGGCATGCCTGATAGTTAGGCTTCACATATCCTAACAAGTGCGGGCCATTATGAGCCACACATGCATAGAATAGGGAGGGGGAGGGTAGTGTTAATATTTCACTGCACTCATCGAGATATGATAACACCTCACATGGCAGGTTATTCTGATAGGAAGTGCACTCAAACCTAGGTGTGAGCACTAGTTCTAAAAGTGAGAAAGAGATCAGATTTTAAAAGCCTTCGAATTCTTCCTCAAATCAAAGGATGGTCTGAGATTCTTGCAAGATAAACGAAGTAGGCAAGGTAAATAAATTTAATTCCAGTAATTCTAATATTGAACCAACTTATTTTTGATACAGGATACATGTTCACTTAAGGAATAATTGCTCACTAAATAAAAAGGACTATAAAGGAAAGAGCAGAAGTTTCAAAGTGACTACATGGGAATAGTCGTAGAGTAGTTCGAGCGACAATAATGAAAAAGCACACAGTCAGGTCATGGCTAAAGATAGCAATTCAGACGATTCTAAACATGAGAGCTCCAATAATGATGTATACCCTACATACAATAATTTATATTCTAAATATAATAAAGTGTTTGGTCAATTCGAGAAACTTGTTGATAAATATAATACTTTAAAAATATGCTTTCAAATCTAAAGAATGATAACAAAATTTATAAGAGAAGTTAGAGAAATTCACTTTAGAGTTAAATGTTCCTAACAATGCAAGTTAAAATATTTCTTTTGAGTGCGTACAATATCTTATATATAGACATGAATTGTGATTTATCCAAACAATAAACTGATAAAAATAATAAAAATAAAAAATTAGTTCCTCGAGTAAATGAACTTTCATGTGAGTTGTCTTATGAACAAATAAAGTCTGAAACTGGATGCACTACTATAATTTCAAAAAATGAATAACTAATGACCAAAAATATTAATTTGTAAATGTTCGTGTAGAAATTTTCATTGGGTTCTACAGGTTTAAATGTGGTTCTTTTCAGTCAATGATCTACAAAAGTTAAAACTAAACTTGGTTATTGTTGGGGTTGAACACACAACATTTGTCCTTCCGAATCTTGTGTCGAAAGTAAGCAAGCAGAGAATCATAGAAAATAAAAGAAAAACTTACAAGAAAGAATAATCAAACAGAGAACACTAAATTTAACGAGGTTCGGTAAACGTGTCTACGTCCTAGGGAGCCACACCAAAAACTTTGATTAATTGAAGAAGATTACAATGCTCGCAATAGTCCTCTCTCTCTCTCTCTGATCTTTGATTCTCAAAGTGCCGTCAAAATCAAGATAGATGATTCAATTAAACATATGAGGAATCTAGAATTGAATTCAATTAAACGTGTCAACACGTAGTTGATCACTCATAAAAAAATTAGATCATAATGATACATCACTGTAATTTTCACATGACGAGTCATCGTGACCTTACTTATTGTGAGTAGTTGTACCAAAATAGTTAGTTAAAATAGTATATTCAACATTTTTCGATAAGAGATATCACACTGTCCGTGACCTTAAATTTTGTGAATAGTTGTACCAAAATAGTACAGTTAAAATAGTATATTCAATATATAATTATAACGTTTAATCGTACCATATCTTCATAATATTTAAATTTTACTCGACGCCAATTTCAAAAACAGATTAAATAAATCGGTTTTTCTATAGAGTGATCTTGGGCACTCTATAAGAGAGGAGAGAGATAGAGAGAAATAAATGAGGAGGGGGGCCCCCTGATTTGCATTGGGATCCTCTCTTCATTCATTTCTCTCTATCTCTATCCTCTCTTATAGAGTACCCAAGGGCACTCTATAGAAAAACCGTAAATAAATATCGGTCACTTCGTGAATCGTGGATCCTGATCCTGGACTGATCCTTTAACCCTGTCCTCAGATCTCACTTGCTTCAGAATTTTGATTGAGTGGCACGGACGGTTCTTTGACGCCACGTGCTCGAATTGGAACCTGGTGAGCTTATTAATGCACCTGGCCCGCGCACATGGGGCGTGGCACCCACGTATGATAGAGAACAAATTATTATTTTCTTTTTTGATCGCATAGAGGACACATTATTGGTTGGGTACTGTCGGTGGGCACGTGTATTTTGTCTCCCTCCACCCCCAAAGTCAATGATAGAGGCGAAATCATATTGAGGGCCCGACAGAAAAAAAAATTGTATCAGAACGCGAGTCACGCCTTCCAATTTTCTAGTTTAACGCAATCATTCATCTTATCGGAAATTTGTAATACAATTTCGGGAAACATTAAATTAGGAGAGACTCAAATAGAGCACCCAAGGCATGAGACAGTTAAGGTGTTACCAACTGGTTACATGATGTACTGTTTATGATATATTGTTCATAAATAGTACATCATGCAACCGGCTGGTGACACCTCTGTGAATACGTGGGGACCAGTGGCCCATGTGAACGTCTTCCCACGCGTTTCTTTAACGCGGTTTCACTGCTGGCCCACGAACTTGATTTTAACCGCTGGCCCATGAATGTGTTTTCATCAGGCTATATATAGCCATTTGATTTTGCCCTAGGGGTTCGTGCAATGCTTGGTTTGTGCGGCTGTTTTCTTCGGTGCAGGAGCTTTTGTATTTGTGGCTGCAGGAGAAAAAACGCTCAAGTGTTGAGGAGATTTTGGGCAGTCCCTTTTAGGGTTTTGTGCATCTCTTTGAGAGAGTTTTTGTGAGGGATTTGAGAGTTTGTGTGAGGGTTTAGATTGAGTGGTTGTAAACCCTATTTGTATTCTCTCCCTCTATTAGTAGATCTCCCCCCTCCTTGCCCCGTGGACGTAGGCAATTTGCCGAACCACGTAAAATTGGTTGTACTGTTATTTGTGTGATTTGTAATAGCTTTTAGGTTCCCTCGACGCGCAGTCCTAGAGCTGACGAGAGGAAGAGCAAATATACCACTTTGATGGGATATTAGGCTTCAGATTCTTGTTCCCTTTGAGAAACAAGAATTCTTATTGCGACCTGACTCTCTTGTTGTGCTGTCGAAGTGCTGCTGAAATTTCCGCTGCGCGCAAGAAGTGGTATCAGAGCCCAGATTTCAGATCTAGGGTTTTTTGGTGGAGGAAGATTCTTGTGTGAAGCTTGGTTCTTGGAGTTCTAGGCTTCGGTGGAGATAGCATTAGGAGTTGCCGTTGGAGATTTCGCTTTCCTCGTGTGGTTAGGAAATCTATTTGGAATCCAATCTAGGGTTCAGTTGGGTGGTTCCTAATTCTATCAAATTTGTTCTTTCTCTACAATTTGGAGTAGTTCGCAATGGGAGAAGAAAGTGAAAGCAGCAAATCGATGGCGGGTACAATACAAGTTGGTTTTCAGAACACCAAAATTAGTGTGGTGAAATATGACGGAAAAATCAACTTTGGTTTGTGGATGAGCGACGTACAGGATGCGCTCAATGCTCAGAATTTGGAAGAGACCATCACGGTCCATGAGAGGCCACCTAAATATGAAGAGGCGGTATGAGATAAGATGAATAGGAACGCTTGTGGGGTGATCGGGTCCTGTTTGGAACAGGAGCTGAAATATGATGTGATTGGGGTGACGTCTGCGATGAAGATGTGGGAAATTCTCAACAATAAGTACCTTACAAAGAGTGTTGAGAACCGGTTACACTTGCTACGTAGGTTATTCAGATTCCAGATGTCCAGAGGCACCTCGCTTGCGGTTCATGTGAACAACTACACTAAGTTGTTGTCGGACTTGGCGAATGTTGATGAGAAGATATCGAATGAGTACAAGGCGATTATTTTGTTGGGCTCCTTATCGGATGAGGAGTATGATACCTTCGTGCTCACTTTGTTGAACGGGAGATCTTCTATCAGCTATAGTGAAGTGACTAACGCTTTGACAAATTACGATTTGAGGAGGAATGATAAGGAGACTTCCCGTGCTAGCACTTCAGGCGAGGCCTTGTCGACGAGAGGTAGAAGCCCATATCCGAAAGGTGGTAATAGAGGAAGGTCAAAGTCTAGAGGCCGCCACCAATTAACAAAGAACCAATGTGCATTCTGCAAGGAGCAGGGACATTGGAAGAGAGACTGTCCGAAGCTCAAGGAGAAAGAGAATGGCAAGAAAAAGGGGCGAAGGCTAATGAGGTGAACATTGCGAAAGGCGATGATTCCGATGATTCATGCTTTTCTCTACTGATTACTCCGGAGGTGAACCATGTGGATGCATCAGATTGGATGCTTGATTCCGGCGCTACCTTTCATGTGACCCCTAGGCGAGACTGGTTTGCATCTTTTGAGAAAGTCGATGGGGGCGTTGTTGTCATGGGAAATGATCAATCCTGTGGCGTTTGTGGGATAGGTACTGTGCGGATTAGGATGCACGATGGAGTAGTCTGTGAATTGAAGGAGGTGAGATTCGTTCCTCAGCTGAAGAAGAATCTTATCTTAGTTGGAGCTTTGGAGGCGAAGGGATTTAAGGTGACTTTCGAAAACGCTGTAGCGAAGGTTACTAAGGGATCATTGGTGGTGATGAGGGGAGTTCGCAATCGAAATTTGTATTATCTGAATGGAAGCACCGAGATTGGCCAGGTTGCTTCGGCTATTTCAGAAGCGGACATGAGCAGACTTTGGCACTATAGATTGGGGCACACAGGTGAAAAGTCACTGCAGGCATTATGCAAGCAGGGGCTATTGAAGGGAGCCAAGAGTGGGAAGATTGAGTTCTGTGAGCACTGTATTCTTAGCAAGAATACAAAGGTGAAGTTCGGGACTGCCATTCATCAGACGAGGGGCATCCTGGATTACGTGCACACAGACGTTTGGGGTCCCACCAAGCCTGCATCACTTGATGGTAGACATTGGTTCGTCACTTTTGTAGATGACTATTCTAGGCGTTGTTGGGTGTACACCATGACGAAGAAGAGTGAAGTCCTAGATTTGTTTGTGGAGTGGAAGAAGAGATTGGAACTGCAGACTGGGAGAAAGATCAAGACGTTGCGATCCGACAACGGTGGTGAGTATACTTCAGACCCCTTTTTGCAGCTATGTCGAGACGAGGGCATAGAGAGACACTTCACGGTTAGTCATACACCGCAGCAGAATGGGGTGGCAGAGAGATTAAATCGGTCTTTACTGGAGAAGATCCGATGCTTATTGTCGCAGAGTGGTTTGGAGAAGATCTTTTGGGCTGGGGCACTTATATATGCGAGCCACCTCATTAATAGGCTGCCTTCATCTGCGATTGAGGGGAAAACCCCTATGGAGATGTGGTCGGGAAAGCCAGCACATGACTATAACCAGCTCAAGGTATTTGGGTACCCTGCATATTATCATGTTAAAACTAATAAATTGGAACCTCGAGCTAGGAAGGCCATATTTGTAGGATTCAAGCGTGGTGTCAAGGGATACAAGCTTTGGGATCCAGTGGATAAGAAGATTGTGCTGAGTAGGGACGTCACATTCGATGAGGCTTCTATCTTGAAGCTTCCTAGCTCTCATAAGGTGGAGAGCTACCCGACGGAGGAGATATCGCAGGTGGTGGAGATCGATGCAGCTCCACATTGTCCAGATGGTACAGTATCCATGCAGGTGCCGACTGAGGTGACGCCAGGCGAGCACGACGATGACACGGAGGATACGAGTACAAATGTGCAGAATCAGGAACCGACGGCTCAGGTTCAGGATTCTATTGCGGCTAGGAGACAGAGGAGAAACATACAGATGCCAGCACGGTATGCCGACACAGTTGCGTATGCACTTCCGGTGGAGAGTATCGATGAGTTAGTGCCTACTACATTCAGAGAGGCCGAGCAGAGTTCGGAGGCTGATTCGTGGCAGGTGGCTATGCAGGAGGAGATGGAATCTCTTCATAAGAACGATACATGGGAGCTTGTTGAGCTTCCAAAGGGGCGGAAGGCAATTGGTTGCAAGTGGGTATACACGAAGAAGGAGGGCATTGAGGGCACTCCATTGAGGTTCAAAGCTAGGTTGGTTGCGAAGGGCTATGCACAGAAGGAAGGAATAGATTATAATGAGGTTTTCTCTCCGGTGGTGAAGCACTATTCGATTCGGATTTTGCTAGCTTTGGTGGCACAGTATGGATTAGAGTTAGATCAGTTGGATGTGAAAACGGCATTTCTTCATGGTGATCTTGATGAAGAAATATATATGACTCAGCCATTGGGATTCCGAGCTGCAGGGAAAGATAAGTTGGTTTGCAGGCTAAAGAAATCGCTATACGGTTTGAAGCAGTCTCCTCGACAGTGGTATAGGCGATTCGATGGTTTTATGCTTGGTCATTCGTACACTCGGAGCCAGTTTGATCCTTGCGTATATTTTCGCAAGTTGAAAGATCGGCAGAGACAAGAAGAAGGGTAGAATTTGTTTGACACAGGTGGCTTATTTGAAGAAGGTTCTACAGTGATTCCATGTTAGCATGGATACGAAGCCAGTTAGTGTACCATTGGGAGCCCATTTGAAGCTTTCAGATGGTCTTTCACCGAAGTCAGTTGAAGATCGAGAATTGATGTCGAAGACTCCATATGCGAGCGCGGTTGGGAGCTTGATGTACGCAATGGTATGTACGAGGCCAGATTTGTCACAGGCGGTGAGCATGGTATCGAGATACATGCACGATCTAGGAGTGGGTCATTGGGACGTCGTGAAATGGATTTTGAGGTACATTCGAGGTACGCTCAATGTTGGTTTAGTTTATGAGCGGGACACTAAAGGTGGGCAGTTATGCATTGGTTATGTTGATTCGGATTATGCCGGGGATTTGGATAAGCGCCGGTCTACGACGGGGTATGTGTTCACTTTGACCCGTGCGCCGGTGTGTTGGAGATGCACCTTACAGTCGACGGTGGCTTTGTCTACGACGGAGGCAGAGTATATGGCAGTTACGGAGGCTGTGAAGGAGGCTATTTGGCTTCGAGGACTTTTGGAGGAACTTGGTATATCGCAGAGGTCCGTCACTATTCATTGTGATAGCATGAGTGCTATCTATTTGGCGAAGAATCAGGTTTTTCATGCGAGGACGAAGCACATTGACGTTCGTTATCACTTCGTTCGAGATGTTCTTGAAGATGGCGATGTGGAAATTATGAAAGTCCACACGAAGGATAATCCGGCGGATATGCTCACTAAGGTGGTTCCGAGCAACAAGTTTGATCATTGTCGAAACTTGTTGCATATTCGTGATTGTTGAGGCCGTTGACGGCCATTTGAGTGAACTACGTTCGGCTTGATTCCTTGGGCAAGAGGATACGTAGGCAGTCTTTCAGATGCAGTCGGTTTGGATTAGTTGATGGGGGTGAGATTGTTTGGACTCTCGTTCGGGTTCTCGACTTATTGTGGATTGAGTTCGTACTGGACACAACAAGTGGGACATTTGATTGCTTTAGGTGTCGGCTCAGTTTTGAGAAAACTTCACCGAGGTGGAGAATTGTGAATACGTGGGGACCAGTGGCCCACGTGAACGTCTTCCCACGCGTTTCTTTAACGCGGTTTCACTGCTGGCCCACGAACTTGATTTTAACCGCTGGCCCATGAATGTGTTTTCATCAGGCTATATATAGCCATTTGATTTTGCCCTAGGGGTTCGTGCAAGGCTTGGTTTGTGCGGCTGTTTTCTTCGGTGCAGGAGCTTTTGTATTTGTGGCTGCAGGAGAAAAAACGCTCAAGTGTTGAGGAGATTTTGGGCAGTCCCTTTTAGGGTTTTGTGCATCTCTTTGAGAGAGTTTTTGTGAGGGATTTGAGAGTTTGTGTGAGGGTTTAGATTGAGTGGTTGTAAACCCTATTTGTATTCTCTCCCTCTATTAGTAGATCTCCCCCTCCTTGCCCCGTGGACGTAGGCAATTTGCCGAACCACGTAAAATTGGTTGTACTGCTATTTGTGTGATTTGTAATAGCTTTTAGGTTCCCTCGACGCGCAGTCCTAGAGCTGACGAGAGGAAGAGCAAATATCCCACTTTGATGGGATATTAGGCTTCAGATTCTTGTTCCCTTTGAGAAACAAGAATTCTTATTGCGACCTGATTCTCTTGTTGTACTGTCGAAGTGCTGTCGAAATTTCCGCTGCGCGCAAGAACCTCAATTGTCCCATGCCTTGGGTCCCCTATTTGGGTGCATGTGGCAACACCCTTTGGGAAAAAATATACAGGTTTGTGAGGCTAGATCTTGGTCTCCAAAAAGACTTTTATTGGGATATTGAAAGTAGAAGGTTTTGAGGGTTTATTTTTAAAGAAATTGTCATTTATACGTAAATTATTTTTTAAAGTGAGGTTTTTTTCTAATCAATTACCTTCTAGTCAATATTTTTACTGAATATCTAAAAAATATTTTTTAAAAATTACATTCAAGCCGCGTGACTCACTTTGTTAATATTTATATCTTGTTAGGATACAAGCACATACCTAAAAGGTGCATTTTTACGGTTATTTTTTATTTTTGTAAAGATTTGGCTAGTAGGTGGTTGAATGGAACAAAATCCACTTTAAAAGTTGTTTACATATTTTTAAATAAAAGATGATTATATAAAATAACCCTATCGTCAAGGTGGCTTCTAGAAAAAACCAAAATTATGACCCTGAACCTATAAAAATAGGCTAAATTGCCAGATTGGTTTTTTGTACACCCCTTTTATCACTTTTGTATTTTTTTTCTAGATTCGATGATATTTAGGTATTTTTTCTAGGTCAAATATACAACTACATCCAAAACTTTGCAGAGGAAGAGAGAAAAAAAAAAACTAAAAACCTCTTTCTTCCAACCATTTTTTGGTCTCTCATGCTTTCTCTTTGCTATATTCGGAGGAATAAGGTGCCCTCTACTTTTTTGCCCAAAAATTTGCTTCCTTGTAGTATGCTCAACATTCTTGCATAAGGTTGAGCACAATTATTATTCTTATATCAATATGCCAAACAATCTTCTAGCACTTTCCCTATGATCATAAGATAACATTAATGACGAATTTTTGGGTCTAATTGTACATTTCGTAAAAAAAATTCAAAACATCGTTGGTGTTGATGGCTACGACCAAACAGTCAATCAAATCCGGGCTGAGATCGGTTTTGATCCGGAACTGGATCGGTGCCCCCTAGGTCCTCGCCGGAACGGGGTAGGGGAGAGTGATAGACGGGCCGCTCCCTTCTTCGACTTTATGCCAGGTTCTTGAACGGGGGATTGATGTTCAAGCTGCACAGACAAGAAGAACCCGTGAGAGGGCGGGGACCAGTTCCCCCGTGGTTCTTCCGACGGTCAAGTTAGTGAAACTCGAGTGCGGAAGGGGAAGGTTAGGAACTGATGTGGTTCTTGAAGTGGTAACGTGCATGCCCAAAGGATCTATATGAGCTCGATCCCCTATCTAGACGAAGAACTGTGTGTTCTTTTTCTTTTTAGAGAGAGAGAAAGGGGAAGGTTTAGCTTTCTTCTTTGGTCTAGCTTTCTTCTTTGGTCCTCTCCTCCTTTTTTCGGTTAGGAGTATACCTTTGTATATCTCCGTCGTCGGGATAAAAATAGGTCACCTCTAGCCTAGCACAGGGGGGCGGTGATGAAATGCGGGCTAAGAGTCGAGTCATCCATCGCTTTACAGGTGTCGGCTGATGACTGGAGGGGAAGTCACTTCGGTACTGGAGAGGGTGTCTCTGCATTTTCAGAGAAGTGATTAAGAGCGTGGCATAAGGCACACTGGCATGCTGAGTCATCCCTCACTTTACAGGTGTCGGCTAGCGACTGGAGGGGAAGTCACTTCGGCACGGGAGAGGGTGTCTCCGCATTTTTCGAAAAGTGATTGAAAGCGTAGCAGAAGTCACGTGAGCATGCTGATAAGTCATGGAGACCATTAGGCCAAAATCTAGATAAGACTTGTCCGAGATGGATTGAAATGCTAACATATGCTCTAGAGCTGAGGCTTGAGGCAGGGGTCGAGTCTTCAACTTAGCCGACAACAAGGAATGTCATTCAAGTCGTCTCCGTGAGTTTCCAAGTGAATGATCGAGTGCCCTAGCGGGGGTTATCCTTGATGATAGGGTTGACTAATCCCGCCTTTCGTGTCGGCATGAGAGAATGATGATTTGATGAGTCGGCGGGGTCGAGGCCTCCGTTGGATTTGGGCCACTTAAGTGGGTTGAGGTCATTTTGTCAGGACTCTTATTGTATTATTTTGTAAATATGCGTATCTTGAGTAAGTAAATACCATAACAGTTGGAGCTAAAAAAAAGCAAACTTACAATAGGAGCGAAAAAGGTTTTTTAATAGTTTTTAAAATAATTAGCAAAATCAACCCTTTTTTTTTTGAAAAATTAGCGAAATCGACCTTTTTTTACTATGTCATTATAGTTGGCTACAAAGAGGTTGATTTTGATATGTTCTTTAAAATACACGGGACTACTAGTTATTCTTCTGATTCTTTTAGAATACACGAGACTAGTAGTCCCATATATTTTGAAGATTATATTTTACAAAGTCGGCCTCTTTTTGGTTGGTCGTAATAATGTGACTAAAAAGAGATCGATTTTACAAACTAATTTATAAAAGAGTCGATTTTACTAATTATTTTTAAAAAATAATCTTTTTTTTAAAAAAAATTCTCCCATAACAAAATATCAACCTGATAACTTAACCTATGAACCCTCATCAAATTTTCAAAGTTTTGATATAGCATGGTAAGAGCTCATATTGATTCTATATGTTTATTAATTGTAGTAGTTCGAAATTGATAAGAACTTTGCTACAGGGGCTCAAAATATGGGAACAACAGGAGGAACATGTGAGGTGTTCCCCTCATATTGCATAATAAGCTGTTATTATTTAATTGATAATGGATACATCCTGCGACGTCCTATTTCTTTCCTGTATTATTTAATAGAGGGTCTTCTTGTCAGGTTATTATCAAAGAACATTGGAATTGGTAAAATATCACACAGAGCAAGAGCAGATGACACCCAAGAAAATCATATTAATTTAAAAAGGGAAAATTGCTTAGAGTAACTAAAAAAAGTTGGGTCATGCATCCTCCTCCCCAGCCCCAAAACCATAACCCCCAAGCCCTTAAATTGAAATATAAGTGAAACCAACCCCCAAACAGTATATATACCCACTGTCTAAGAAATTAATTCCCAAATTACCCATTCTTCCTAATTTAAAACCCAATCCCTTTCCTCCCCTCCCCTCCTCCTCCCTCCTCATCTGCATCCTCTCCTCCTCCCCCTTCCCCCTCATCCCCGACCCCCTCCTCGGCTCTATCGGCCTCCTCCCCACCCCTCGTCTGTGACGCCTCTGGGTTCACACAAGGCTGCAGTCCAAGGTAAAACCAAGAATGTCAAACCTGCCATGCACCACACCGTGCAATAGCATGTTTCACCATCACAATTAACATCTGTCTAGTAGAGTCAACAACTGGTGTAGGTACAAAACAGGCAAAAGATAATACAAGATATACTGATGAAATGATAGTAATCACGTAAATATCTCATCATCCAACATACAGAAATACATAGTCAAGATCTGAGTAAATAAACTGGAATACTCTACAAGTCTCAAATACAAATGTCTGACAAGAGGAAATAAGGCACACCGCCTTTACAACTTCTAGAATAAGACTCTCAAATACCTAAACAAAACTCTACTGTGGAACTCCAAAAGAAAATATATCTAAGTAAACAGCTGAAGCTAAAATGCCTCGCCATCAACCTGCGACTCTCCGGGCTCCTGGCTCGTTACCTGAAAGGGGGAGGGACAACGAGCGTCAAAGCGCTAGCGAGCAAATCACAATCAACCCCAAGGGAACAGGGCTCGTTATATAAGAAAATACAGATAATACATAATAGATCTAAAATCATTGATCTTACTAAAGAGGATTTTTTAGTATTTAGAAATTTACAACACGAGCATAGGTACGTCGAGCGAAATAATCCAAACAAGGAAACCCTCATGTATATACCTTACATCTCAAATTGTAAACCCCTAAATACCAAACCCAAGGTTCTAGTACAGTAACAATAATAAAA
>NC_033801.1:17423553-17455944 GCF_001876935.1 Asparagus officinalis
GTGAAACCAGAGATGTCAAACCTGCCATGCACCACACCGTGCAATAACATGTTTCACCATCACAATTAACATCTATCTAGTAGAGTCAACAACTGGTGTAGGTACAAAACAGGCAAAAGATAATACAAGATATACTGATGAAATGATAATAATCACATAAATATCTCATCATCCAACATACAGAAGTACATAGTCAAGATCTGAGTAGATAGACAGGAATACTCAACAAGTCTCAAACACAAATGTCTGACAAGAGGAAATAAGGCACACCGTCTTTACAACTTCTAGAATAAGACTCTCAAATACCTAAACAAAAGTCTACTGTGAAACTCCAAAAGAAAATATATCTAAGTAAACAGCTGAAGCTAAAATGCCTCGCCATCAACTTGCGACTCTCCGGGCTCCTGGCTCGTTACCTGAAAGGGGGAGGGATAACGAGCGTCAAAGCGCTAGCGAGTAACATCACAACCAACCCCAAGGGAACATGGCTCGTTGTATAAGAAAATACAGTTATTATATAAGAGATCCAAAATCATTGATCTTATTATAGAGGGTTTTAGTATTTAGAAATTTACAACACGAGCATGGGTACGTCGAGCGAAATAATCCAAACAAGGAAACCCTCATGTATATACATTGTATCTCCAATTGTAAATCTCTAAACACCAAACCTGAGGTTCTAGTACAGAAAATAATAATAAAAGAAATACAACTAATCTCAGAACATAAGTACAATGCCAAGTCAAAATCTACATAACTCCCATGTCGTGATCTTCTGTGAGATAGTCATATGCCGGGTTAAAAATTATATCCAAAACAGGAACTATATACTGTGATTTCCAAACTCTTGGAATAGGTGGCAGATGTCCAACACGAGGACAATAGGTGGCAGATGTCCAACACGAGGACTGAAATAGATTATAGTCCAACACGAGGACTGAAATAGATTATAGTCCAACACAAGGACTTCTATAGATTATAGTCCAACACGAGGACTGTGAAATTGTGCAACGGTCGCTGGGATATATAGAATAATCTACATATACCAATCCATACTCAAATCAGTGTGTAAGTCCCCAATTTATACCCTCAGGTCATCTATCATGCATGGACACATAGTAAGACTAAATACCATTGTCAGATAAACCAGGTAATCACTCGAACCTGAACGAATATTCAAGAATGCACAAAACAGGGAAAAAGCAACAGAGAGAACGGCGGTCGACCGCACCGGTCGACCGCACCGGTCGACCGCTCTCTGATACGGGCTCTGCGGTCGACCGCAGCTCCAAAACGAGCCCAGCGGTCGACCGCACCGGTCGACCGCCGAGCGGATAGAAACCCAAATCTGGGTTTCTGTCAGCTCGAAACCTGAAACAAAATTAACGAAATTTCTACGATAACAAGAGTTCTAAAGTTCTGGAAAAATGTAACTAGTCTCAAGCATGAAATCCATATTCCCAATATTTCAAAATACATGAGAAACAAATTGGAAACGTTTTAAATGATAGTAAAACATGGTTAAGCTCTTGTTTAAGAAAACTCAGATCTAGATCTTCATTAGACAAAACGTTGGTGAACTTTCATAAACTGAAATATCGATTCTTGCAATCCATAATGTAAAGAACTCATTTTTATACGAAAATACCTGTTGGGCTCTTCAAAAACTCATGAAAAATCAAAATAAAACCATAGAAAATAGGGGTGAGGGATTGGGCGAGATGATACTCGCCTTAGATGCTGACAACTGCTCTGGAGATGATCCTTCTTTGCTCAAATCTGTGAAAAATCCCCTGGAACTCCTCCAAACTCCTCAAATCACCAGGTCCAGCTAGGGTTTTAAGAGAAGAGAGATGGGGGCTAGGGTTTTAGGTCTGATGTGAAATAGGAGCTCTCTTGGGTTGGAATAGTATAAGTACTAATTCCCTAACCTGACCCGAAACCCAAAAGACCAAAATAAAAACCCGTAAAACCCAAACCTGAAACTCTCTAAAACCGCTGTTCGGTCGACCGATGCGGTCGACCGCCACGGTCGACCGTGCAGCGGTAAAATGCCTGCTGCTAGGCATTTTACATGCTGGCCTTAACATCGATTTCTCTCACTTATATACACCTGTTGGGTTCCCAAACACTGATAAATATATACATCTGATATATATACATGATTATTCATCATAAGAGAATGCATCATCTCCGACAACCCCTCGCCTCCCGCTGTCGGAGGAGGCGGTGGTAATAAGACACACGACGTCATCTCGAATCTCGCTCGCCTCGTCCTTCGAGGCATCGTCAAGCCTCTACAAACCCTAGGTCAGATCTTGGACAAGAGATCTCTGGAAGCTTCATCGTCGGCTTGCTCTCTGGTTTCGTCGGAAGTTTCACATCACTCGCCGGCCAGAGGCGAGCAGGTATCAATTTGACTGTGTAAAACTTTAGAGTTTATTGATTTGATCACTATTTTCTGTAGTTTCAATTTAGTTTCTTGAATCTTAGGGTTTTTATTTTTGAGAAAAATTAAAGGCGTTTATCTTAATATGTTACTTGTCCAGAATGAAGACACGAAGAATTCAAAGAATTGGGGGAGTGTTGAAAAGATTGTGCTAATGATGGTGCTGGGTTGATCTGAGGTTGGTTGCTTTGATTCCTTCATTTATTTTATTTGTTTCTTGATCTGGATTGCATTTACACGAGATTGCTAGAAAGTTGTTGTCTCGTTATGTTGTAATGCTTATTTAGTGTCTTGTAGCTGAAACTGGATAAATTCTGAATCATTTGCTTTAGCCATCATTTTAGTTTCTAGGAACTAGCTTTTAGTTAATTAATATGAGAAATTTGGCCGCATGTATTAGTTTGGACTTCAGAAAAAAATCATGAACTTGGACTACGCTTCTTCCATAAATATTGGAGAAAAGATATGCTATGCATTATGTACTTATAGTTCTATGGCGCATGTAGCATGATTATTGAATTGTCCTAAGATGTTGTTTGACGTTCAATTGATGCAAAAATATTTTGTTAAAATACAATGTTTTATCTTGATTATTCAAAACCTTCTAAAATCATCCTTTGTTTGCTATATCTTTTTCTGGGACAAGGCTTGAAGTGTCCTGGCAGTTTTAGGCAGATGCAGTGTAGTAGATAATATGTGGAAAATTAAGATGTATGAGATTTTGGAAATAGTATCAGGATTCAGGGACTCTTTACTGCTGTTATGTGATATTTATACATTACAATGTGATTTTACCTCTTTTCTATTTAGGTATGATTATGGAATACATGCATATTTTTTCATCAAAGCGATCCTAGAAGGAAGGGAGGCAATGAATATTGACCATCCAACTATTTTTAGATAGGATGGTGAGTGGATACGACCAGGTGTCGACATTCAGAGCATTCGAATATAAAGTAGTTCCTTGTCGAACGCAAAAAAAAAGGCTCGTAAGTTTCTCTAAACATCTTATATTTACCAATTTATTAATACACGTGATAATTGCTTATGTCACGTGTTGGTTTCATGTGACATAGTGACATTTTGGGTGATATATTCTTCTGTTATGTTATATTTTGGTATTCTGTGTGACTTATGCTACTGTTATGTGATATTTTGGTATTATGTGTGACATATGTTGCTGTTATGTGACATTTTGGTATTCTGTGTGATATATGTTGTTGTTATGTGATATTTTGGTATTATGTGTGACATATGTTGCTGTTATGTGATATTTTGGTATTCTTTGTGACATATGTTGCTGTTATATGGTATTTTGGTATTCTGTGTGACATATGCTGCTGTTATGTGATATTTTTATATTCTATGTGATATATTCTCATTATCAGTTACATATGTTGTAGTTTAAGTGTTATGTGATATTTTTATAGATATGATTGTGGCATACATGCATATTTTTTCCATCAAGTTGATCCTAGAGGAAAGGGAGGCAATGAATATTGAAGCCTTGCAAAGAGAGTCTGAGATGTTACGGGCAGGACTTGCTGCTCAAATCATATGCGAAGGTCGTAAATGGAAGTAGTTGTGATTGAAGTTAGATATTGATGATCTAGAATATCTTTTGTACTTTTGGGGTAATGATGTACCATTGATTGAGTGAAAGTATTAGACAAAAATATATAACTGTTTCATTTGTTGGCTGTTGGATGTTTACTAGCTGTTTGTAAATGATAAAATGTGCATTTATAATTTCTTGGTGATCTTTTTTCTTTAGCATATTAAATGGAATCTGAAAGTAAAGTTCTTTTACCCTTTTTAATTTCAGAGCTCCAGCCCTAATTCTACTAATTTAGTGAAATTATGCGGTGTTGATGATAGCAGGACAGAGGATTTGTACTCAATTTGTTGGTTCTTTTTCTCTTTTTAATTCAACTTCGGATCGTTCTTTGAGAATTATAAATTACAGTTTAGAGAGATGGGTTTTACCTCAAGTGTTGCTCAACATATTTTAAAATTATTAGAGTTTATTGCATACAAGTATAAACAACATCCAAATGTCACATACAATACCTAAATGTCACGTATAAACAACAAATGTCACAAACAACACCCAAATATCACATACAACACCCAAATATCACATACAACACCCAAATATCACGTATAAATAACAAATGTCACAAGCAACACCCAAATATCACATACAACACCCAAATATCACGTATAAATAATAAATATCACATACAACACCCAAATATCACATACAACACTTAAATACCACATATAAATAACAAATATCACAAGCAATACCCAAATATCACATACAACAGATATAAGTCACATCTAATAGAGTCATTCTACATGTGACACGTAGAAACAAGTTACAGTCATGTGACAAATAAGCACATTCACTATCAACAAATTACACCCAAATCAACACACAAATATCACAAATCAAATCTAAATATCACATATAAGGTAGAACTGTCACATGTAAGATTGAATTGTCACATATAACATAGAAATTCACATGATATGCTTATTTGTCATATTTACGGTTAACTGTGATACATATATGTTCCAAAAAATCCCTCATTTTCCCATTTAACCTTGAATAACTAAGTTACAATCTCAACCCATCATCCCATTTCCTTCGTAGAACCAATCTACAATAATATGTAGTACAAACAATGAATTCAAAACTCAAATTTAAAGCAAACAAATTTAAAATAAACAAAAATCATATTTGCCTCGCCGCTAGATGCAATGGCGTCTTCCCAAGCTTGTAATTTGACAAGAACACTTCACTAGCTTCTCCTTTGTTAAATCCTTCCATTTTTACTACAAGCCCAAAAAAAATGGAAGTCCTTTGTTAAATCCTTCACATAACACTTAAACCCGCTAGTATCGTCCACGAATAGAGCTCGACGACCAATTCCTTCAATGCTGACCCAGATCTTCCTAGAAAGATCTGCCCGGAACAAATAGAAGTCCTTAAATTCGTAGCCACTGACCTCTTCCACGAGCATCAATATCTCGCCATTTAGCTATTGTTGATAGTGAATGTGCTTATTTGTCATATGGCTGTAATTTGTTTCTACGTGTCACATGTAGAATGACACTATTAGATGTGACTTATATCTGTTGTATGTGATATTTGGGTGTTGCTTGTGATATTTATTGTTTATACGTGACATTTGAGTGTTGTATGCGATATTTGGGTATTGTATGTGATATTTGTTGTTTATACGTGATATTTTGGTGTTTTATGTGATATTTGGGTATTGCTTGTGACATTTGTATTTTATACATGACATTTGGGTATTGTATATGATATTTGGGTGTTGCTTGTGATATTTGTTGTTTATACGTGACATTTGGGTATTGTATGTGACATTTGGGTGTTGTTTATACTTGTATGCAACAAACTCCAATAATTTTAAAATACATTGAGCAACACTTAAGGCAAAACCCATCTCTCTAAACTGTAATTTATAATTTTCAAAGAACAACCTGAAGTTGAATTTAAAAAGAGAAAAAGAACCAAGAAATTGAGTACAAATCCTCTGTCCCGCTATCATCAACACCACATAATTTCGCTAAATTAGTAGAATTAGGGCTAGAGCTCTGAAATTAAAAATGGATAAAGAACTTTACTTTCAGATTCTATTTAATATGCTAAAGAAAAAAGATCACCAAGAAATTACAAATGCATATTTTATCATTTACAAACAGCTAGTAAACATCCAACAGCCAACAAATTAAATAGTTATATATGTTTGTCTAATACTTCCACTCAATCAATTGTACATTATTATCCCGTAAGTACAAAAGATATTCTGAATCATCAATATCTAACTTCAATCACAACTACTTCTATTCACGACCTTCGCATATGATTTGAGCAGCAAGTCCTGCCCGTAACATCTCAAACTCTCTTTGAAAGGCTTCAATATTCATTGCCTCCCTTTCCTCTAGGATCACCTTGATGGAAAAAATATGCATGTATGCCACAATCATATCTGTAAAAATATCACATAACACTCAAACTGCAGCATATGTAACTGATAACGAGAATATATCACACAGAATATAAAAATATCACATAACAGCAGCATATGTCACACAGAATACCAAAATGTCACATAACAGCAGCATACGTCACACGTCACAAAGCATGCCATAATGTCACATAACAGCAGCATATGTCACACACTATATCAAAATGTCACATAACAGCAACATATATCACACAGAATACCAAAATATCACATAACAGCAACATATGTTACACATAATACCAAAATATCACATAACAGCAGCATAAGTCATACAGAATACCAAAATATAACATAACAGGAGAATATATCACCTAAAATGTCACTATGTCACATGAAACCAACACGTGACATAAGCAAGTATCACGTGTATTAATAAATTGGTAAGTATAAGATGTTTAGAGAAACTTACGAGCCTTTTTTTACGTTCGACAAGGAACTGCTTTATATTCGAACGCTCTAAATATCGACGCCTGGTCGTATCCACTCACCATCCTATCTAAAAATAGTTGGATGGTCAATATTCGTTGCCTCCCTTCCTTCTAGGATCGCTTTGATGAAAAAATATGCATGTATGCCATAATCATACCTAAATAGAAAAGAGGTAAAATCACACTGTAATGTATAAATATCACATAACAGCAGTAAAGAATCCCTGAATCCTGATACTATTTCCAAAATCTCATACATCTTAATTTTCCACATATTATCTACTACACTGCATCTGCCTAAAACTGCCAGGACACTTCAAGCCTTGTCCCAGAAAACGATATAGCAAACAAAGGATGATTTTAGAAGGTTTTGAATAATCAAGATAAAACATTGTATTTTAACAAAATATTTTTGCATCAATTGAACGTCAAACAACATCTTAGGACAATTCAATAACCATGCTACATGCGCCATAGAACTATAAGTACATAATGCATAGCATATCTTTTCTCCAATATTTATGGAAGAAGCGTAGTCCAAGTTCATGATTTTTTTCTGAAGTCCAAACTAATACATGCGGCCAAATTTCTCATATTAATTAACTAAAAGCTAGTTCCTAGAAACTAAAATGATGGCTAAAGCAAATGATTCAGAATTTATCCAGTTTCAGCTACAAGACACTAAATAAGCATTACAACATAACGAGACAACAACTTTCTAGCAATCTCGTGTAAATGCAATCCAGATCAAGAAACAAATAAAATAAAAGAGGGAATCAAAACAACCAACCTCAGATCAACCCAGCACCATCATCAGCACAATCTTTTCAACACTCCCCCAATTCTTTGAATTCTTCGTATCTTCATTCTGGACAAGTAACATATTAAGATAAACGCCTTTAATTTTTCTCAAAAATAAAAACCCTAAGATTCAAGAAACTGAATTGAAACTATAGAAAACAGTGATCAAATCAATAAACCCTAAAGTTTTACACAGTTAGATTGATACCTGCTCGCCACTGGCCGGCGAGTGATGCGAAACTTCCGACAAAGCCAGAGAGCAAGCCGATGATGAAGCTTTCGGAGATCTCTTGTTCAAGATCTGACCTAGGGTTTGTAGAGGCTTGACGATTCCTCCAAGGACGAGGCGAGCGAGATTTGAGATCACACCGCAGGTCTTATTGCCGTCGCCTCCTCCAGCAGCGGGAGGTGAGGGGTTGTCGGAGATGATGCAAAGGGGAGGGGAGGGGAGGAGGCCGACGAGATGAGAAGGGAGGAGGAGGGGAGGGGAGGAAAGGGATTGTGTTTTAAATTGGGAAGAATGAGTAATTTGGGAATGAACTTCTTGGACAGTGAGTATCTATACTATTTGGGGGTTTGTTGCACTTATATTTCAATTTAAGGGCTTGGGGGTTATGGTTTTGAGGCTAGGGAGGAGGATGCATGACCCAACTTTTTTTAGTTCCTCTAAGCAATTTTCTCATTTAAAAATAAGTATTAGATTACCATATCTTCATAAATTCTAGCATTGACTTGCTAGACTCAATAGGATTTATCAAAGAAACACCATCGTCCCAAAAAATTTTTTTAAACCTTCAATGGAAGATCATCTAACAAATTCTACCTTTTATCAACAATTAGAGATAGAACTCTACATCAATTAGAACTTATTTGAAAAGAATTTTGAATTTCCACTTGACTTTTTTAATTTTAGTCATCTGGAGTCTGAGTCCCCCATTCTATCCTTTACCCTTTTTTGTAAGTGTTCATTGTTCAGCGCTTTAGCGAGAAGATATAGTGAAATCTGTCTTAACTTTCTCTTAGTTTTCTATTTTTGAGAAAGAAGCACGTATATTTTACCCTTTCTTTCTAAGAATTCATTTTATGTAAAATTTGAGAAAGGAGTCCTTATGTTTTATCCATCTCTTCTAAAAAATTTTCAACTTTCTTTTTTTTCTTACAATGAAAACCCCTAAATTAATAAGCAGGCATGAGTGCTTTTTAGAAGAGGTCTAAAACTTAAGGACTTCATTTTCCACAAGAAAAAAAAAAGAAAAGAAAAGGTTGAGCATTTCTCAGAGGAGGGGTAAATTTTAAGGATTTCTTTGTTGAAAATAAAAGGTGGAGGGCGTTTAACTTTGATCAATTCTATACTGTCATCCCTATCCCTTTATTACATGTCCTTCTTTAAACTCCCATCATGGCTTATCAAAGCTATTGACATAATAAGAAGGAATTTTCTTTGGAATGACAATCCAATTTCTTCCAAACCGAAGTATCTTGTTTCCTAGGATACAGTGTGTAAAGCAAAGCAAGAAGGGGGCTTAGGAGTCATCAACCTAGCCTATTTCAATTCAGCCCTTCTTTCAAAATGGATTTGGAAAATCTTTGATAGAAACAATCTCATTAGCCGTGTGTTCTTCTCTCTGTATTCTAATGACGGGTCTAACCCTGTCATCTGCTATCCAAAATATTCGGCCTCAAAATTCCTTAAAGATTTGTACTCCACTAGATGGCAAATAGGAGATGGCAAGTCTTGTAGATTTTGGATTGATAGGTGGGCATGTGCTAATTCTCTCAGAAGTTTGTTCCCCAAAGTATTCAACCTAGCCTTCTCCCCCATCTGCAATACTCACTCCCAAGGGTACAGGGCTGTCAACTGCTGGAACTGGCACATCATTCTTAGAAGAGGTTCCACCATAGCAGAGAGAACATAAATTGCTAAACTGAGATCTTTTTTGGATACACTGTCCAATGTAGATAGTCATTCTTCAGGTTATCTTTGGTGGCCTCTTCACCCTTCGGGTATTTTTTCAATCAAGTCCCTTTACTCTGTTGTAAACTCAGGGGGTGTGAAATCACCTCTATTCAAATTCATTTGGAAATCCCCTCTCCCGACTAAGGTTAAGATTTCTGAATAGTCAGTAAGAATAAACTAAACACAAAGGCAAATCTGATATCTAAAGGCTGGATTGGTGACCCCCGATGCCTGTTTTGCTACCAGGAAGTTGAGAGTCAAAATCATTTATTTATTCACTGTCATTTTGCAAGAGATGTTTGGTCCTTGCTTTTCCCTTATATCAGTGCAGATTTCTGGCCTCTCCACATGGATGAATTCATCAACAGAAGCAAGAGCCTCCTGATTAGCTCAGACATCAGATTAGTATGGAAAGTTGTGTTACCTTGCTATTGTTGGTGGATTTGGAATTGTCGTAATAATTTAATTTTTAGAGATATATTACTGACTCCAGATAATACTGCTTCTAATATAGCAAGGTACACTCTTCTATGGACAGGGGCAGAAGAAGACAGAATGACAAGAAGAATCCACATGGCAGCTATCAAGTTGAAGTTCCAGGAAATAGCGAAGAAGAGAAATGATGATGTCGCATGTGACAATTTCTAGGGAGTTATCGGAGCCACCCTTCCCAGAAGACATAGTCTCTATCCTCCTCTCGATATACGTGGTTTCGAGGGGTAGCTTTTGTGTTCTGTACTTTCTCAAACTCTGTTTTGGTTTTTCTTTCTTTTGATCTTTCTTTGCGAAATAGTAGTTTTTTCTTTTTATTAGTGAGGGGAGACACGCGGGACACTTGTTCTGATAGGTGATGACAAGGTCCGCTCCCTATCGTTCAATTAGTCCCACGCCTTTTCTCCTCACTAAGCTGTTCTCTTTTATAATTATCATGGATTGGTAAGCTTATATATATAATGAACAGTCTCTCCCTGTTTTTTCAGTCAAAAAATAAAATAAAATAAAAGCTGGAGGCTTTCTAGAAAAAATAGGGTAAAACTTAGAGGTTCATTCCGCTCTCTTCTCGAATAAGAGTTCTTTCAATTGAAGTGGTATTTGTTAGGACTGTCCAAAAAGCCCGGTGGCCCGGGGCCGGCCCGACTCGGGCTTGGCTCGGAAACCCGGACCAGACCTGGGTCCGGTCGTCGACGCCCGACCTGGAATAGTAATTTTTTAATTTTTTTATGTATAATATATGTATAATATATATATATATATATAAATATATATATATAATATTATATATAGTATATATTATATATATATATTATATATATATATATATATATATATATATATATATATATATATATTATTTGTACTCTCTCTATGTATATAATTATATATAAGTATACTCTCTCTTATATATGTATAATATATATCTATATATATATATATATATATATATAATATATACTATCTCTCTCTTGGTATATAAGTGTAATATAGTATATATAAGTATACTCTCTCTTATATATATATAATATATGTATAAGTATATATAGTATATAGTGTATAATGACACGGGCCCCGTCGTGCGCGCCCGGCCCGGAATAGTAATTTTTTTTTATGAATAATTTAATGTATATAATATATATATATATATATATATATATATATATATATATATATATAATATATATATATATATATATATATATTATAATAATATATTATATTTATACTCTCTCTCTCTTATGTATATATATATATATATTTATATAAGTATCTCATCTCTCTTATATGTTATATATATATATTTATACTCTCTCTTATATATGTATAAGTATAATATAAGTATACAGTGTATACTCTCTCTTATATAAGTATATATATATTATATATATATATATATATATATATATATATATATATATATATATATATATATATATATATATATATATATATATATATATATATATATATATATATATATATATTTATATATAATATTTCTCTCTCTCTATGTATACAAGTATATTCTCTCTTATATATGTATAATATATGTGTATATATATTTATACTCTTATATAAATATACTATATATATATACTCTCTCTCTTAGTCTAGTGGTAAAATTTAGGAGTTTGAAGAGGAGGTTAGTGGTTAAAATCCTAGCCACAACATATATATTTAGAGGTCTTTGATTAGGATAAAAAACTCCCTAACTTTTAAAAATCGTAAAAAAACTCTAAATTTTCAAAATTTATAACCAGTACACATTAAATCTATAAACTATTGGCAAAGCACTTATATTTAAGTTTTTTAAAAATTAATCTATAATTTTAATAATTACAAAATTAACCCTAAAATTTTTAGAGTTGTAAGAAATATTTTGATATTTAAAAATTACCACAGACACATGAAACATAAAAGTTACAACTACGAAACTTAGAAGTAAATTAGTTTTAAAAATTATAAATCACATCCTTAAAGTTAAAAACTACAAAAAAGGGCTTAAATTATAAAACTTATTTTATTATCCCTTTTTAGCATCTAAATAGTCTAAGTTGATGTTGGTAAACAAAAAAAGAATTGATTAAAAATGTTTGGTTAATGAATAAAAATCTAAAAATATATGAAAGCTATAAAATTATTATCACTGTATAAATCAAAGTAACTGTATATAATTTTACTAATAAGTTGGAGTAGCAAAAATATATTAGTAACATTAATTGATAGATGTTTAAATCCATAAAAATGATAAAAGACTATAATATAATAGCTTTGTATCAATTGATTATAATTTAGAAATATTAAACTCTGATGTTAATAATATTATAGGGTAAAATAATGTAAGGAATTACGTATGGAGAAACTATCAGAATGTTCAGAGATATCATTTAAAAGAATCATGTTATTTCTGTTGCAAATAAGAAGGTGACAGAAATAAATCTAAAATTCAGAAAACATCCATGAATCATTTGAATTGGCATTAACATAAGGCATATCTATCAAAAACGCATCGACTAAGTTCCATTGAAGAATAATTTAACAACTTTATCTCAACCAAAGAAGAATTCTCCATGAAAGATGTAAGAAAAATTAGTAAGTATTCATAAATTTCATACTTTGTTCTTAAAATACTAAAGAAATTAAATATTAATATTATAATCTAAGTCAAATTGGTAATGAAAATATAGGTATTTAGTTTAAATCTTTGTGAAAAATAATAGGGATAGAGCAAAGGTAACATTATTGACATAATAGAAACTCTTATAGGATGCAATCAGAAGAATTCATTGTAGAATAAAAAGAGGTAGCTCCTAATCTTATTTAAGTAATAAATTAGGAATACAAATAATTTTATTTATATGAAATTAACATTTATTCTCATTAAAATAGGAAAAAATCAAAGTCTGTATTTTAAGAAGTTTGTGTTGAACATTAGAAATATATTTGACTTCTTTGTGAAGTTAAACGAGATGATAAAAGAATAATGAGCCTAGGAAAGATAACAGTACAAAAATATAACTCTAGCATGATGTCACAATCGATATAGATGATGAAGATACTATTCTAGAACTGGCCCGAGACAAAGATAAAGGTGAAGAAGGATTGATCTTATCTTAATAAAAAAATAAAATAGAATGAGTAAAAGATAATATTTTCTGAATGATTTATAGAATATTTTAATTGTTTTGAGGGAAATTAAGAAGCTTTAAAAGGGAGTTGCATGAACTTTTTAAAGTAGTTTTATATGCTTATGTGGATACTTTTATCATATAAAAGTATACTAGAGTTAGCATTAATATTTAATTTATAAATTTTTTAAAGTCTATTAATGATTATGAACAAATCTCTTTCTCTTTTGTATCGTTTTAGTATACTTTTAATCAATCATTTTGCCTTGTTGATTTTAAATATGCACCTTCCTTGTATAACATTGTTTTAATAATTTTCACTTTTACAACACTGTACTTTTTTAAGTAAATCTTGGTTTTATGTCAGTCAAATAATATAAAAATTTAAATTAGCTTCAAATTATATTTGTTTTCTATCAATTTAAATATCAACATAAAAATTTAAATTAGGTATAGCCTATTTAAACAAACATCAAAGAAAATAAATAATTACAATGTTAAAGTTTAGAGATAAAAGTAAGTACAAACTATTAAAGAAGAACCGAAGAACAAATTTTAGTTAGGAAAGAAGCCAAAAGTACTTAATCATGGTGTCTTACCACGTGCATTACACATGTATAAAACCTAGTATCACTAAAATTCTAGGTTCAATTGCTCTTTTCCCTAATGACAATATTTGAGAGGAAACAAGGTTGACTTATAACTAAGTAGAAAAAAATTGTTGGTTATGAATTTATTGACTATTTTAGTACTCATGAGATGAGCTCCTTTGATGGACTAAAAGGGAGGTTTGGGTCTCGGTGTAACCAAGCTTCAGAAACTTATATTCTCAAACAATGTAGAAAGATAAAAAATACTTCAAAAGAAACTAGGACGAAAAATAACTCATGATTAATTCTAACAAACTATGTACATATATGGGAGACTTAATTTTTTTTTTGGTTGGGTCGGGTTAGGAGGGTGGGGGTGCAAGGGGTGCACATCCAAATTTAATGGAGCTAGTGTTAGGTACCCACTCAAACTCCAAGTTGGATGTGGATATAAACAATATGCCTAATCCTAATAGTTTTCTTAGAGACTAAGTTAACTTGGTGGGAAAGTCATGAGTGTTTTTAAATAAGACGTCATATTCTAGGGTTTTAGAATAGAGAGAGGGAGAGAGATAATATTCTTGTAATCAGGGTTTAACAGTGGGTGTAACCGGTTTTAAGGGAATTGAGAGAGAGAGAGAGGGAGAGAGAGGGAGAGAGAGATTGACAGTCTTTGTCTGTATAAAAGATTATAATTTGAAGGTGATAGTGGATTGTTTTCTATCCCGTAATTTTTTTCTATTGAGGGTTTTCCACGTTAAATCTTATGTGGTTCTATTTGTTGCGTTTGGTGGTTTTTGAAATTTTTGCGAGATCTAAAAATCCCAACCAGTGGTATCATCTTGATTCTTTTTTGCTGTATTTGGTGGTTTTTGTTGCGTTTGATGGTTTTCAGGGTTTATCTGCTACATTATATCCTTTTTTTTCTTCATCTTGATTCTTGTAATGCCACCCTTCAATCCCGCATGATGACGACATCTATCTTGAAAACTAACACAATGATTCATCACCATAGCTTTAATACCACTCGTTGGGGAAATTTAGCCTCCCCGTATACTATGATCTTTGCAACTTGGAAGCGAATAAACAATCAATAAGATGGAAAACAACCACAAGAAGAAAGAACACCAAGATTTACGGGGTTTGATCGACCAACTTTGACCTACATCCACAGGGTAACAATATGAGAAATTCACTATGAATCTGGAAGAACTACAAGAGGAACTACTCAACTCTCACCTCTCAATCTCTCAACCTCACATATATAATCAACTCTCATATTCTCCCCAAAACCCACTCCTTACAATCTTTTGAACGGATAAAGACTGCGAAACCCTCTCCTAATATTGTAATCTTTTGCATGGATAAAGACTACAAAACCCTCGTCTCTCACACAATATCCTTGAATTAGGCCATGCCCTCTGCTAACCCTAAATTACAAGAAAATTGGCTCTCTCTCATCTTCTTCTTTGTTTTTCCTCCAACAATAGATGAATATATACATGGAAACCAACACCCTATCTCTAGCCTAACTTCCTAACTAATATATGATTAAAACTCCTAATCATGATGAGACTCAATCTCTTAATCATGATAGATCTCTAACCATCTAATTCTCATAAAGTTATACAAAGAATTAAAAATACAATCCCAACAATCTCCATCTTGGATTTGACTCCCAAACTCCCTTAAAAATATATTATTCCCGTCTTGAAACTTTGTATCTGCCGCTAGCAACTTCTATTTCTTTGGCACTCCAATCAGAAGCACCCACACTCCTAATTAGAACACCCGCACTCCAACCGGGATGCCCCGTGACCCATGCTATCTTTGGCGCCTCCATCTCTCTTGTGTGCACCAAGAGATCTTCACTACCTCTAATATCATAAACTAATCAACCATGCTTTTCCTCTACAACTGCATCGTTCATCCCAAATAATCATATCGATTTACCTCTCCAACTCTACACTACGAGTCGGGTGCCTTTATCTCCTCTATCACTTGGCTTGGACCGAATATGAGCGCTTATCATCTTCAAGTCCAATGCCACTATCTCCAACTCCATGTATGTCACTCAGTCGTTCCTTCTTGCAAGCTCCACCTAATCTAGTATCATCCTCCTAAAGTCTACACACCAACAAACTCCTGCTCCAGCGATGACTTTAAATAATTATATGCTGACAACTCTACTGTTAGAATCATATATGATTCTCTATACCAGTCTTATTTGTCGCATACTCGTTTATCCTATCTACGATTTGTCTCGTTACCACCATCATAACTTATCAGCACTTTCTGACCAATCTGAGCAAAATTTGAAAAACCCTCCCATCGTGTATACAACACTCCAAAACCTAGGAATGAACTCCTGGCTCACTGAAATCCGCCTCCAAACCCTCGATCAGAAGATAAATTAATTTATACCGTTAGATTTGATTTAATAATTTTTAACCAAACCCTCACCCATGTGAATAATGTTCTCATCTTATAGTGTTCCTTCGCTACAGTACCTTCTTTTTTTTTTCTTCACCTTGATTCTTGTAACGCCGCCCTTCAATCTCGCATGATGACGACTTCTATCTTGAAAACTAACATCAATATTCATCATCATGCCTCTAATACCATTTGATGGGGAATTTTAGTTTTGCCGCTTACTATGATCTCCGCACCTTAGAAGCCAATAAACAATCAATAAGATAGAAAATGACAACATTCAAGGAGAAAGAATATCAAGATTTATGTAGTTCAATTGACCAACTTTGACCTACATCCGCAGGGCAACAATACAAAAACTTCACTATGTATCATGAAAACTACAAAATGAACCACTCAACTCTCACCTCTAAATCTCTCAACCTCACATGCATAATCAACTCTCACATTCTCTCCACAATTCACTCCTTAACAATCTTTTGGACGGACAAAGACTACGAAACCCTCTCCTAATATTATAATCTTTTGTATGGATAAAGACTACAAAACCATTGTCTCTCGTACAATATTCTTGAATCAGGCTATGTCATCTGCTAACCTTAGATTATAAGAAAATTGGCTCTCTCTTCTCTTCTTCTTGATTTTTCTCCAATAATAGAAGAATATATATATGAAAACCAAAATCGTATCTCTAGCCTAACTTCCTAACTATAATACGATTCAAACTCCTAAGCATTATGGGACTCAATCTCTTAATCATGATAGATTTCTAACCCTATCTAATTCTCATGAAGTTATACAAATAATCAAAAACACAATCCCAACAATTAGGCATCACAAGAAGAATGTTAGATGATAAAACATAATATCAATGTTTTTAGTTCTGATTACTAGATGAATTAATTAAATTCATATTCCTTTAGCAAATCGCTTATATTCCTGTAGTTCCCCAATAATCCAAACCAACATTTGATCGGTTGAAGGCAATAAAGGAGAAACTCTATTTTTAGGTGGGGTAGGGTGGGGGTGAGGGGACCTTGAGGGTGGTAAATTGGTCAACCTGACCCGACCTGACCCATATAATATTGACCTGATCTGACTCAACCCATCAAATAATTTGGTCAACCCATTTAGATCATTCACCAACCCAAATAATGAGGTTATAAATTGTGTAGTGTTCGTAGATTTTGATTCTTTTGGGGCTTTTTCAAATTTGACTTATTTAAGGTGTTTTTTTGTAACTTTTGCAACTATTAGGATATTTTCTGTAAATTTTAACATATTCATATTGTTATTTATAAGTTTTATATTTTGTACAGTTTGTAGGTTTTGATATTTCAAGGGCGTGTTTTCATAAATTTGATTTTTGAAGGGTGTATTTTATAAATTTTGAAATTTTAGGGTGTTTTTTGTAAATTTTAAAATATTCATGGTGTTGTTATAATTTATAGATTTTTATAATGTTTTGTAAGTATTGATATTTTCATGGTTTTTGGTAAAAGTTTGAATTTTTGAGGATGTTTTTCAGTTTTTGAACCTCTAAGAGTGTTTTCTACTAATTGCAAAATTTTTATAGTATTGCATGTAATCTATGAATTTTGTAGTGTTTATAAGCATTGATATTTTATGGATGTGTTTTTAAAAAAATTTTAATGTGTGTAGTTGAATGGAAAATGAGTTAAAGTTAAAACGGTCGGTGAGTTGACCTATTTACGATTCGATTACTAAATGGGTTCTTTTGGTCGACCCGTCTGTGACCTGACCCGTATAAAGTGACTTATACCCGTTTATAACGAGTCGGGTCGGTTGGGGTTAGGTCAGCGGGTCGGGTCATAAATTACCACCCCTAGATAGAGTGGGTTGGGGTGAGGAGGGGGTGCGTTGGTTGAAGTTTTTTGATTAGGACTAGAAATTTTTGTAAGATTCATTTTTTGAGTTAGTTGTTGAGAACTATGAGTTAGATTTTAAGTATTATTGGTTTAGGAATAGGATTCAGATTTAACTTTATTGTGTGCTTGATTGTACATGATTATAATTAAGACTCAAATTTTAAAATCCAAATCTCAATCATACTCTGTACATTCTAGTGAAAAAAACCATTAAAAAGTCCAAGTTAAAATTGAAGGATTGTGAAGCTACTCCTTAGATTTTCTCTCTCTCATTCTTTCAATGACTCTACATTTTAAAAAAACTACTAACTAATATTTACATAACACTTCTCATTAATATTAAATACTATTTTTATTATGTATTAGTAAAATGTTAAATATATTTAATTTCAAATAGTTTTAATCTAATTATTTAAATATATGTAATACATTTAAAATGAAATATATATTTGATAATTAACATTATCTAATCTCTTTTATATTTAATACTATTTAATAATTTAATTTATATAAATGTTTAATATATTTAGTTTAAAAGGTTATATATTTATTATTTAACATATTAAAAATATAAAATAATTTCATATTTAATATTAATACTACTTATATAAAATATTCAATTTAAATATTCGACAAGAAACCATAGCAAATATCTAAATATTAAATATAATAAACATTAAATTAAATAATTAAATAGTATATATTAAATTATTTAAATATTTATTGTTATTTAAAAATAATTTTATCAAATATAAAATTTATTATACAATTTTAGATATTGTTTAATCATTCCTTAAATATATTTGATATGAAATATTACTCAACCATTTGAATCTTTAATATTTATTCATCTAATAATATTGATATTAAATATATTTTTTATTTATCAAATTTTAAAGTATATAAAAGAAATTACTAAAATTCATGAATGAAATATATATTTTATATTTTATACGTTTTAAATATATGTTAATAGTTATATATTTAATATTTATCTTAAGATTAGATAATAAATTTATTTAAGTAACATTAAATATAATTACTATCTCATATATTAAATAATAAAATAGTAAATATTTCATAATTTATATTTTATTTGAATGATTGATATAAAACTTTCTATCATATTTAATGTTTACATATTGACTATACAAATTAGCAGCAAAAAAATCAACCTTAAATTGTAATTTGCATAGAATTAGTAATTTAATACTAATCATGTTTTTTAATATTATTGTAGTTATGTTTGTTAATAGTTATTTAACATTCAATGTGAGAATCCATCCGGAAGTTTAAAAACCTCTTAGAAAGTCCAAAATTCTAAAGAAAAAAAAAATCCAAATCCAAATCTGAATCTGAATTCTGGAATGTAGGATTCTTGGATAACAATCCTATTCCTCCTATACAATCCCGAATGAATAATACCCCTTAGATCCTTACACATATATTCGTCTTAACAACGTGTCACTTTGGATGGAATAGAATAAAGGGGAGGGGAAAGTGGAAGGGATCTAAAAAAATTAACAGTCTTTTTGGGATTAGGAGAGGAGGGCATCACCTATCAATGTAATCTAGTTCTTCCCATCTTTGAGGGGAATCAAATGGAAGAGAACGAGGCTTGTTTCGCTCCCCTTCCCTTCCCATCGATCTCCTCATTTCTCTGCTCCCAAATCCCCAAACATAGGGGCAGACTGACACCAACTCGTCAAATTAAAAAAAAAAAGGAGGAGGTATTCATTATTTGCAATTTTTAAGATGATGGGGGACTGAAGAAAACCTTCTAAATTGCTTCTTGCTAACAGCAACTCAGGAAGCGAAGGGGTTTTCAACCTTTTCTAAAGAACATGACTGCGAGATCTTCCCTTATGCGATGAAAGCCCCTCTTAGCATTATATCAAAACTTTAAAATTGTGAAAAGACTTAAGAATTATAATTTTTATATTCTAATATGCCTTTATAGGTTGAATGCCCTTTTCTTTATGGTTGAAATATGAACACATGTAGCAATAACAATTTTAAAGTCCGCATTAAATTTGTGGCTAACAAGATTTGAACTGGGTTTGACTTTGATACCAAGTGAAAATCCCTCTAACCATCATGTCAAAACTCCAAAGTTAGGATAAGACTTAAAGATCATAATTTCATATTTTAACACATGCCCTATTTGTGAGCCGGCTACATCTAGCTCCATAGATCATCTCATCCCGCATTCTCAATGAGATTTCTAAAATTAAACCTTTTGTCCCAATTGATTTATTTTAGTTTTCTCATTTTAGATTTGTTTTGGACTGGATTTCTAAATTTTTCCTCTTTTGATTTGTCTAAATTTTCCTCTTTAGATTTGTTTAGGTTTTAATCTCTTAGGGTTTTTTTTTTTTGACTAAAAAACAAGGGTTATACCCTGTTCATTAAAACCAAAAGTATGTTTACAAAAGCAAGATACGAATTGTATCCATAGAGATTAGTAGATAGAAAAAATAATTTCTCTTGTTAGTGATGTAGGACCTTCTTCTTACAAACATCCATGAAGATGAAGAGAGGGCCTTGCCGTCATTCACCGTTGACATGGATATAGGTAAGAACCAAAGCCAGCCATACATTTGATCAAGAGAAATTAAGTTTTCTATAAACTAATTTAACAAAATAAAAACAAAAGCTGATATATACACAGCTACATCAGAAGCTACAAAAAGATAATGATATGTCTCTAGGAAAGAAGCTGATATAACACTACTCTAAGCTTCAGCGCCATCCTTCTTCTACAGAAATGTAGATGTTAATCTCCTTGCCGTGGAACAGGTCTTTCTTGTAAGGCTTTAGCCAAACACAGATCATCCTTTCTTCTTCCTGCTCCTGACCATTCATATAAATAAGAGATGGTAGAATTAATGATATATCTAACAGAGAAAGAAGCTTCTTCAAATACAAATTTGTTCCTTGAAGACCATATAAACCAGCATACTGTAGGAAAAATACATTTCCATAAAATTCCCTCCTTTTTTTCCAGAGATGCAATAGATAGCATAAAATCCTCTAGAGAGTATGGCCATGTAAAAGGCAAATGGTAATCACTGAAGTGCTTCCAAACAGTAGATGCAATATTGCACGAAAAGAATATGTGCTCTGCAGATTCAGGATTTGATTTACAAAAAATGCACAAAGGATCACCTTGCCAACCTTTTTTCAGGAGATTGTCTTTAGTATGGAGACGATTCATAGATAAAAGCCATGTGAAGAGTTGAATCTTGCTTGGTAAGAGAGGATTCCAAACAATACTATATGTGGATGATTTAATGCCTCTGGAAATTAAAAAGTCATAAAGGGATTTAACAGAGAAGAGGCCATTCGATGTTAAGGACCATAATGGAATATCCACCTGATTCGAAATTTTGTGCATACCAATACAATTCATGAAATCCAGTTTGACAGAATGTGGTACTGATGTAATGCTACGCTTCAAGAGGGGGTGCCAATGCCAATTGTTGTTTTGGAGATTTCCTTGACTACGAATAGAGACATTGTTAGACCAGGCTAGAGAGTATAAGGATGGATATAAACTGGAAAGGGAATTCTTACCAATCCATTTATCCTCCCAAAATCTGATTTTATCCCCAGAACCAAGAGACCATGATAGAAGTTGTAAGAACACATATTTATTTGAAATGATATCATTCCACACTAGAGAGTTAGAAGCTTTTGAAGCAACAGATTGCAAAGAAGAACCTTTTCTGACATATAGATGGTAAAGGAATGCACCAATATAAGAATCTCTATCAAGACATTTCCATAGCCATTTTGAAAGAAGAGAGATATTAAAAGTTTTGAGATCTTTCACTCCCAAACCTCCTTCTAATTTATTCATGCAAACCCTTTTCCAATTGACCAGGCATTTGAAAGGTTTAGAAACTGATTTACCTGACCAAAGGAAGTTTCTTCTGATTTTGTCAACTTCTTTGATCAACCATCCTGGTAATCTCTTAGGGTTTGATTTTAATGATTCTTTCATCTCAGCCAAGATTTTTCTGAAATTCAAAGTCCAGTAAACTTGTTAAGAAGTTGGTTGCTTTATATGATTATATCTTTTATTAGTTTATAAGTTGCTACAGTTGGCACTAATCTTGCCCATTGTAAGTTTGTAACGGTAACTGTTGAAAGAACAATTTGGACAATAAAAGTTATTAAGAATGTCCGTTCAAGACAGAATGTGAGATGAGTATATGACTTATTGTTTGGTGCCTAGTGTTAAAAATATGTATATTTTCTAATAATAATGAAGAAGATCATGAGACAGGTTTACGGTTTTTGTCAATAGGCAAATATCAAACTATAATGTTTTGTCAATCGGCATCCAACTTTGCAGCTTCCACAAGTTCAAACCCCATAAGTTATTAAAAAAACATATCCATAACGGTTCATGCCAAATTTTGTTTTAAGTGGCAATAACAACATGCATCATATCTCAAAGCCTTGATGGGAATTAATATGATAGCCATAGAGTCTAAATGCTAGATGTAATTATTTTCAATGAGGCAATGACAATGCGCCACCAACAAATTCATGAACGAAATTGAGAAATTTGGGATGAAAAATGTGAGAGTTAGAATATGCTTATAGCACCAACAAATCTACAATGCTTCTACCACATTACCGTATGTCACTAGCATTTTCCGCACACGATAACTTTTTTTTCTTTGTTATCCTTATACAACAGTACTAGGTGAGTGGAAAATCATCACTAAAAAACTTTGTAATATTAGGAAAAGTACAAAATTTATGGACTACTTCTTTTTACTGGACTAAATAGTCCAAGGGCCTCCAAGCTAATCCCTCCCATATTTTAAACCAAACACTTTGTTATTTTATTTTAAACTATGAATACTTATTAACCCAAAATAATACCATATCCAAACACAACCTGGATTTGGATCTTCTCTATTACTAAAAATTAGTGAAAAAATGACTACTTTCGTATCATCATTATTGATTAATAAAGATTCTGATTAGTTTTATTGAGCGTAAAATAAGAATAAAGACAATTAATAGGAATATAATAATCAAGTGTTACTTTTAGAATAGATTACAATTGGCCATGTCGTCTATTAAATTATACAGCACCTTGGCACATGAAATTCATGTGTAAGCAACAATAATTTTCACCGTAAGCCTACATATGATAGGGGACAAATTATTGGTTGGATACGTGGACACATGTATCTTGTCTCCCTCCGCACCCAAGTCAATAATTCAGAGGCGAAATCATATCGAGAGCCCACAAAAAAAAATTGTATTAGAACGTGATACACGTCCCCCAATTTTCCAGTTTAGCCCAATCGTACCTTTTAAATGTCTAGTTTATCTTGATGGTATCCTCCAATTTTCTAGTTTATCTATAGCATTGTGTTAAATTTAAAAGTTATAGCTCTTAACATGGTATTGAAGCAACTTGTTGTGCTATGATACCACTTATTGGGTGGGGTTCGCGAAAATCCACACAAATGCCGAGAGAAGGTCATACAAGATAAAAAATAACGGCACAAACACAAACAAACAAATTTTACGTGGTTCGGCAAGTTGCCTACGTCCACAGGACAAGAAGGGGATGAGTTTTCACTATTAGAGAGAGAGAGGGTACAAATGGAGATTACAAAATCATTCAAAACCTCATAAATTAATCTCTCAAATAAAGCTCTCAAATCTCTCACCAAATCTCCCAAACATACAGCTCAGAAGTCTCTCAAATTCCCCATTTTTACTTATTTTTGTAGAAATGACAGGAACAGGCTTACTGGGCAGCAGATTGGGTGGCGGTCGACCGGTCCGGTCGACCGCGTTCGTGCACAAGACTCAGTGGGCATCAGCTTTGGTGTCGGTCGACCGGTGCGGTCGACCGCAAGGTCTGTTTTGGTGGCGGTCGACCGACCCCTGGACCTTGGGCCTGTTCTGGAGTGTGGGCGGTCGACCGTGACGGTCGACCGCCGAAGCGGTTTTGGGCTGGGTCTGTTTTCCAGACCCGTTTCGTTTGGGTTTTCTATAAATACCCAAACTTGGTTTTAGGGTTTGTAAGCAAGGGGTTTTAGCAGCCATTGAGGGTGAGTTATTGGGCTTCTATTGTTGGAGCAATTGGGAGAGATCAAGAGTGATTTATTGAGGGTTTTGGTGAGAGATTGTAACCCTAGTTGTATCCCCTTGATTTCTAATAGTAAAAACTCCCCCCTCCTTGCCCCGTGGACGTAGGCATCTTGCCGAACCACGTAAAACTGGTGTTAGTGATTGTTTGTGCTTGTTGGTGTGTTGGTTTATCTTTTCTTGGCGATTGGTTTGGATTCTCGAGGCGCAACAAGTGGTATCAGAGCTCCGGGCAACGCTTGGGCTTTTTGGAGGTATAGATCAGTTGGGAAGTTCATCTAGAGCTTCGATTGGTGACAAAGGTGGGATCTTTGTGGTAAAATTTCTATCTTTTTCAAGTTGGATCTATTCTCTTGTTTGTTCCGCAATTGTTTGGGTGCTTTGAGATTATGGCCGGAAAGGATAAACATAGGGAGGGTTCTTCTAGTGTGAAGGCCGTCCAAAGTTTGAATATACACTCTTTGAAAATTGATGTGGAAAAATTCAACGGCACAAATAATTTTGGACTTTGGAGATGTGAAGTCATGGATGCGCTAAATGCGCAAAATTTGAAAGATACATTGGAGTTGGACGGGAAACCGGACAACATGGATGAAAAGATTTAGAATAAAATGAACAGAATGGCGTGTGGTGTGATTAGGTCTTGCCTTACCCAAGATCTAAAATATGATGTGATGGATGAAACTTCGGCAAAGAAGATCTGGGAGGTCCTAGAGGGCAAATATTTGACAAAGAGCGTCAAAAATCGTTTGTATTTGAAGAGGAGGCTTTATCGCTTCCAATTGTCGAAAATCGTTTGCATTTGAAGAGGATGCTTTATCGCTTCCAATTGAAGAAGGGGACATCCATTAGTGATCACATGAACCACTACACGAAGCTACTTGTAGATTTGGCGAATGTAGATGTCGTTGTTGAAGACGAGGACAAGGCATTGTTGTTATTGAGTTCCTTGCCCGACGAGGAATATGAGACCTTTGTCCTCACTCTTATTAATGGGAAGGCATCTCTTTCGTATAGTGAGGTCACCGCAGCCCTTGTGAACTATCAACTTCAAAAGAAGGACAAGGAGACTTCCATCGAGCCGGTTGCGGGGGCATTGGTTGCAAGAGCTAAAAGTCCAAACCGTGGGAGAAGATCACAATCTAGAGGGGGGCATCCTGCAGTTGGTAGGAATCAATATGCCTTTTGTAGAGAGGATGGACATTGGAAAGCCGAATGCCCAAAATTGCAAGCCGTGAAGAATAAAGGAAAAGCTATTCAAGCTTCAGAGGTAAATGTTGCCAAGGCTAGTGGCGATGTTTCAGATTCAGATTCTTCGGGCTATTCGTGCCCAGCTCTTCCGTAAGTTGATGTTGCCGACTCCATCGAGTGGATGTTGGATTCTGGTGCTACTTACCACATATGCCCTAGAAGGGATTGGTTCTCCAGCTTTCAGGAGTTGAAAAGAGGGGATGCTGTTCTCATGGGTAATGATCACAGATACCCTATTGGTAGTATTGGTACCGTTCAGATTCGGATGAGTGACGGGATGATCCGGGAGTTGGCTGATGTGAGGTTCGTTCCTCAACTGAGGAAGAACATCATTTCACTTGGGGTATTGGAGGCATCAGGCTATAGGGTGACTTTGGCGGATTCTCGCTTGAAGGTCACATCGGGGTCCATGATTGTGATGAAGGGAGTCAGGCGGAGTAATTTGTATTATCTACTTAGGAGCACGGTAGTTGATAGGGCGCTGACTACTTCTATGGCTAGACTGTGGCATTGTTTGGTGCTGGGATATATTATTGGTTATACCGTGCACAAATTATTGAGGAGTGCTATGACCTACAGATTGAAGTCCTGTGAGCACATTGGTATGAGCGAGAAGACCGAGGTGGAGTTCAGCACTTCTATCCATCGATCGAGGGGTCTTATTGGAGGTGTTCAGTCAGACATTGGGGGGATTTCCGAGGAGGCATCATCGGGAGGTAATCGTTATTTTGTTTCCTATGTTGGGGATTGTACTAGGCATATTTGGGTTGCAACCAAGTTCTGTTGGTATAAAGCCCTAGTAGTCCGCAACAGTTGGAGGAGGTGTATGGGTAGAAAGGTTACCGGTTGTACTTGTTCTAGTTGGAGTCCTTTCTTGCATTAGTGCCGAGCTCATGGCAGTTGGAGACACTTCAGAGGAGAGGAGACAGTGGGGCGACGTGATGAGATGACGGATTCAGTGAGCCGTTCTTTTCTGGAGGAGGATCGGTATTGGTTGTCGTGCAGTGGATCTGGTATTCAGGCTTCGACATGTTTGAGTCATCTTATGAGGTTGCCGACTGCTGCGTATAGAGTTGTTAGATCTGGTGGAGCTGCTTCAGATTTTGGTTGGCGTCGGATATTGGGCTACCCAGCACTTGGTCACATCGCTGATGTGAGATTGGATCCGATTGCGCAGTTGGGATTCAGGAGTTTATTCGGCTATTAGTTGGGAGCTTCTGAGTTTGGTCTGGGCAGGTTTGTCACTTTGGACTCTCGGCAGGTTTCGGCTATTAGTTGGGAGCTTCTGAGTTTGGTCTGGGCAGGTTTGTCACTTTGGACTCTCGGCAGGTGAAGAGTATTGATCAGGTCAGAGGGATATCGCACCGGGTGGAGGTTGATGCTACTCCACATTGGGTGGAGCTTACTCCACATACTCCAGGTCTTTCTGTATTGGTTGGGATTCCAGCTGAGGTGGCACAGCGTGGGATGTTGAATATCATTTCTCCATGATAATGTTTTGATGATAACAATCTATATTGTGTGTGCACTAACTTTCATATGCAGATTTCAATATCAGAATATGTACAAGTGCAAGTGGATATCAATGCATTTTGAAGTGAAGAAAATGAAGAAATTTTTCTTTACTTAGAATATTTGTACAAGCCTTGATTACACACACGCACACACACACAATTTTAGAACACACTAACACAGACTTAGTGTGTTGGTTAACTATAAAAATCCCCTATGTTAACCATTAGAATAGTAGTTAAAACTTAATTATAAAAACTCATTATTTTTGAATTTTTGATCTTAATAGTCGACTAATTAGGATAGTAGTCGACTACTCATGTATATAACTCAAATACATGTTTCTGTCTTTTTACAGTACAGTCGACTACTTTGACTATTAGTCGACTACTAATTCTGAACATTCAGTTTTTATTACAAGTGGATATTTTCTGTTTTAAACCCAAAATCCAATAACCATACCCATTTCACTTAAGTAAAAGTCATCTCAACCATTCATTTTCAACTACACCAATCCTAACCATTCAACTAAAATCTAATCTTAACCCTACATTCATTTCAATATCAAATCTGAACCATACATTGAATTTCTTTTTCTAAAAACAAATTAAAATCAAAAATTGCCATATAACTATACCCAAAAACCGAAACCTCTTCTCCCCTACTTCAGAAATTCGATTCCAGGTTAGGGCATTCTTATCTCTCTCAAAATTTCATCAATTTCCTTCAAATTCTCTTCAATTTCATCAATTCTGTCAAATATTCAAGCTCAGTAGACGACTAATCCAGGCTATAGTCGACTAATCTAGGGTTTCTGCAGTTTGGGGTATAATTCTAAACTTGCTCTTTTATTCTCTTGTTATTTATCTAGTTCATCATGTCTAGGTCTAAGAAAGCAAAGCAAACTCACAGTTCTGTTAATGATGAAATCATCGTTTATTTAAAAAGTCCTGAATTATTGGAAGAATTTAACAAACTATCATCTTTTGAAGTTCTTCCAGGACGATTTGTGAAGTTCGATGATTTCATTCCATGGAACTTTAATTCTTATTTTGAAAATGTGGGCTTGCTTGAGTTATTTTCTGCTGAAAATAGGAAACCATCATACCCATTTCTTGTGCAACTGTTCTATACCAATATAGAACGTGTGGGTACAATTGGTGGTTCTGAAAAAATTAAAACCCTTGTTAAAGGAATGGAGATTGAATTAACTACTAAAACAATTGGTAAAATATTCAATATTCCTTATCAAGGAGTTTCTCTTAGCTCTGTTAGGATGAATGATTCAGACTTGCTATCCAATCACATATTTCTTCCAGGACATGGAAAACCTTTGAATAATTCAAACAAACTTCGTCCAATTCCTAGGTTCATTGCTCGTATCCTAGCCTATAACTTGTTTCCAAAAACTGGAAGTTTTCATTTCATTTCCCTAGAATTAGCAAAAGCTCTATATGCTATTATGGGAAATATTCAAGTTAATTGGGCTGAGGTTTATTTTGACAATCTTCTGACCATTCCTAGAGGATTTCTTCCTTATGGTGCATTCCTGACTAAGATCTTTGACAAATTCCATGTCGATCTCAAATCTGAAAAATCTGTTGTCCGTTCAATTGAATTTTTTGATTCAAATGCCCTAACTAGGATGAAATTGACATATTTTGAAATTCAAGATCACAATCCTCAAAATGAACCTGTTCAAAATGAACCTGAACCTCAACAAGAAGAAAGTCCACAAACCTCAACTCAAGCTGGAGCCTCCTCAAGTCAAGCACCACCATTTCCTACTGAACCCTCATGTTTTTCAGACGTGCAATATAATACTTTGAGTGCACGTATCCTAGAATTGGAAACTGGTCAAAGAGCTCTATATGCACAGAACAGATATATCATCAGTAATCAAGAAGATCTAATCAAAAAGTTTGAAGACTTGAACTCAAAGCTTAATTCATATTTTCAAGGCCAACAACCTCCTCCAGCACCTTATGATTTGTTTATGTTATTTGTCAAAACAATTATGTTATTATGTTTAAAACTATGTGGTTGTGTTGCTATTATGTCAAGTTTGCTACAATATGACTGTGTGTTAAGTTTGCTACTATGTTAAGTTTACTATTTGAATTGCTACTATTTTGGTAAGTTAATATAACTGCTATATATTTTAAACAGATTATGGTGATGAACATTGTGGAACTTGTGGTCTTTATGGCAAGTCTTTGCCTACCAATATGGATGGGTGAAGTTATGGACTATGTTCATAACCTGGATGATTTATTTGAAGTATTAGCTCATGTTGAAGAAATTATGTTATGTTTAGGTTCTTCTTTTTGTTGATAACAAAGGGGGAGAAATAGTTAAGTTTTATATTATTTATTATGTATGTTAAAAAACTTTGCATATATGCAGGGGGAGTAAGTATTATATGTTTTAAGTTTTAATATGATGCATAAATTATTTGTTATCATCAAAAAGGGGGAGAATGTTGAATATCATTTCTCCATGATAAATGTTTTGATGATAACAATTTATATTGTGTGTATACTAACTTTCATATGCAGATTTCAATATCAGAATATGTACAAGTGCAAGTGAATATCAAGGCATTTTGAAGTGAAGAAAATGAAGAACAAAAGATAATGTATTTGAATTTTTCTTTGCTTAGAATATTTGTACAAGCCTTGATCACACACACACGCACACACACAAAATTTTAGAACACACTAACACAGGCTTAGTGTGTTGGTTAACTATAGAAATCCCCTATGTTAACCATTAGAATAGTAGTTAAAACTTAATTATAAAAACTCATTATTTCTGAATTTTTAATCTTAATAGTCGACTAATTAGGATAGTAGTCGACTACTCATGTATATAACTCAAATACATGTTTCTGTCTTTTTACAGTATAGTCGACTAATCAACATTATAGTCGACTACTGAAGAAAATGTCAGTTTTCAAGTTTCTGTCAAATTACAGTATAGTCGACTAATGAACATTATAGTCGACTACTGAGAACATTTTCCGAAAACACAGAGTCTGTTTGAACTCAGTGTAGTCGACTAATGACTACAGTAATCGACTACAAAGACAGTTTTCCAGTTTTTCAGAATTTGAATTTCTAACAGTTTTTGGCCGTTTTTAAACGTTTTTAAACTTTAAAAATTGTCTTTTCAAGGGCTATATATATAGGTTATTTGTTCAGAAAAATACAAGACATATATACCCATAAGCTTTGATTTTTGTACAATTTTTCAAGTGAAAAACATTCTGATTTTCTGAAAAAGAAGAGTTTCTGAAATTGCCTATATACTTTCATCAAAAACAAATCAATTAGACAATTTTACAGAGATTAAAAGAATTCTAAGCCACTGCTGCACTTCATTACACATTCAAGGCTTATAGGATCATTGTGTTCTTACTACAACAAGTTTTTCTCTCGGTTGTGAGAAGGTTAATCTCTTGGCTTAGAGATTGGTGTTCAAATTGGCAAGGAGTTTGTAAATTGGTATTGCAATTTACAGGGACTTGCACATTGGTCAGGTTTGCGTTTGATTTTGTAAGTTTATTCAAAATCATAGTGAAAACTCTCAAGCGGGATTTGCTTGGGGACTGGATGTACACTGGATTGGTGAAACCAATATAAAATCCTTGTGTTTGTGTTTGCAAATTTCTGAGATTGTTATTTTTCTTTGTAATTTATTATCTACTTTGCAATAATTTTAAAAGAACACTATTCACCCCCCCTCTAGTGTTCTAGTGTATCTATTTCAGATCCTACATGGGAGTCATTTATTTATGGGGGCAGATGCGATTGGTGGTGGATATTTTTTGGATACGGCCATTGTTTCACCTCAGGTGGAGGTGTTCGGATCGCTTCAGTTTGGGGTCGTCGATGATGCTATCAGCCGCAAGATGGATTGAGGGCCTTTGTAGGCCAAAGGTGAACTACGTGAAGGCTTGATTCCTTGGATAGGATACGTAGGCAGTCAGTTTTCTGATGCAGCCGATTTGGTGAGCGACATCGACATTTGGGGTGAGTGTTCGCACTCCCATTTGGGTCTCAGCAAGTGAGACATTTGGTGTAGTCGGTGTAGGCTCAGTTCGATTTGGTGAGTAGACACAGTTATTTTGGGGTTGAGTGTTCGCACTCCCGTTTGGGTCTCGACGTGTTGTGGATGGGGCCCGTTGTCATGAGTCCGTTGCCATGACGTATGTAGGCTGTCTAAAAATCATAATAGATAGCTTATCCCCCATCAACCACTGATGATGGAAGTTACAATCTGACGACTTCCAGAAGGCTGTAATCTGAAGACTTTCGCGTAGATTGTTGAAGGTTACAATCTGACGACCTTCACAACGACGGATGAAAACTCTATTCAGCAGTCTTCACAATCTACAGTGAAAGTTACAATCTGACGACTTTCACACTCCACAACAGTTAAAGCCAGGATTACTGAACAACGGTCCTTGCAATGCACCACAGAAGAAGCTACAAGTCAAATAGCTCATTCTGAGACGCGGATGTCATCCCCGCGTCACCACTTTGGAAATGTGAGCGACCCTCGCGTCGCCAAGCCACGGCGACCCTCGCGTCGCCAAGCCACGGCGACCCTCGCGTCGCCAAGCCACAGCGACCCTCGCGTCGTCAAGCCAAACGTGAGCGACCCTCACGTTCAATGGTGTTCAACCAACAGCGACCCTCGCGTCGACAATGCACAAGCCAAACGCGAGCGACCCTCGCGTTCAATGGTGTTCAACCAACACCCAACTTCGCGTCTCAATTCAAAGAACACGAAGTTGAGTTCTGAACGCCAGATTGGGCGTTTGACTCACTCAAACATAAGTCGAACGGTTCCAAAACCGTTTATCCCACGTCCTGAGGGATTTTCACCCACGTAGGAGCGGATATAGGGGTCAGTTACAACCCCTTATCCCCCTATAAAAACTCAACGAACTCAACTGAGTTAAGGGCTGGCTCTTTGCAAACAGGAGATTTAGCAGGAGGTTGGATTTTTTGGATCTGAACCACAGGGATCGGATTTTTGATAATTAGATCAGAGGTTGGATTCTTTATCATCAAAATCACTCTGGTTGGGAGATTCGGCAACGACAGCAACGAAATCCTCGGAGATAGGATTTTTGAATCAACCTCAGAAGATCAAATCTGAGAGGATTCTTCAACAACAGAATAACGGCTTGATCACTAACCGAATTTTCGGTTCTAACAACTCTATTCACAGAGTTCTAACTCGTTCAGAGTTCTTAAACTC
>NC_033801.1:17459908-17460336 GCF_001876935.1 Asparagus officinalis
TGAATATGGAGTGGCCCCTGTAGGTGTGCGTATGGTGGTGCGATAAGCCCAGAGTGCTTCACCGAGTTTATCGTCTCAGTCTCGTTTATTGGTCTTCACGAGCTTTGACAGGATCTGGGGTGGCCCCTGTAGGTGTGCGTATGGTGGTGCGATAAGCCCAGAGTGCTTCACCGAGTTTATCATCCCAGTCTCGTTTATTGGTCTTCATGAGCTTTGACAGGATCTTAATGATCGTCTTGTTAAACGCCTCAGCTAATCCATTCGCAGCAGGATAATAAGCTGTAGACGAAACATCTTGAATTTTGAACTTGTCACAAAACCTGACGAAGGTGTTGCTTATGAACCGTGGACCGTTGTCATGAATGATCCGTCTCGGCACGCCGTGTCTGTATATGACATGATGCTTGATAAAATTGATGACGTTGTTC
>NC_033801.1:17460421-17467598 GCF_001876935.1 Asparagus officinalis
AATGGCCAAGACGTGGTTGACGTGTGTAAATGCTCTGGTGGTTGATGCATATAATTTGCATGTATTTGACAAGCATGACACTCTCGGGCGTATTCGATTGCGTCACGAACCATTGTTGGCCAAAAATATCCCATTCTCCTGATGCGATTGTAAGCTGTCTAAAAATCACAATAAATAGCTTATCCTCCATCAAACACCGATGATGGAAGTTACAATCTGACGACTTCCAGAAGGCTGTAATCTGAAGACTTTCGCGTAGATTGCTGAAGGTTACAATCTGACGACCTTCACGACAACTGATAGAAGCTCTACTTCAACAGCCTTCACAATCAACATCGGGAGTTACAATCTGACGACTCTAATTCAACAGCCTTCACAATCAACATCGGGAGTTACAATCTGACGACTCTCATATTCTCAAGGAGCCAAGACGAAGATTACAAGACAATGATCTTTGCAACGCTATGACAAAAAGAGATTACTTGGTGATAATCTCTGCAACGTTCAATGGTGTTCAACCAACAGCGACCCCCGCGTCGACAATGCACAAGCCAAACGTGAGCGACCCTCGCGTTCAATGGTGTTCAACCAACAGCGACCACCGCGTCGACAATGCTCAAGCCAAACGCGAGCGACCCTCGCGTTCCGCGTCGTCAAGCCACAGCGACCCTCGCGTCGTCAAGCCACAGCGACCCTCGCGTCGTCAAGCCACAGCGACCCTCGCGTTCAATGGTGTTCAACCAACAGCGACCCCCGCGTCGACAATGCACAAGCCAAACGCGAGCGACCCTCGCGTTCAATGATGTTCAGCCAACACCCAACCTCGCGTCTCAATTCAAAGACGTGAGGTTAGGGTCCTGAACGCCAACGTGGGCGTTTGACTCATTCAACATGAGTTGAACGGTTCTAAAACCGTTTCCCACGATTTGGGGGCGGTTACACCCCACTTAGGAGAGATTTAAGGGGCGGTTTCACCCCCTTAATCCTCTATAAATAACTGAAGATCAATTCAGTTCAGGGGCTCCTTTTTCGGTTGGATTATCTGCTTGGCTTGGATCGACTACTGGAGACAGGCTTTTGAGGAGATCGGCATCATCTTCCAACGAATATCATCTTCAACTTTAGCAACAGGGAGCCTCTGTCCTTGGCTTATTAACCGATCTTCGGTTCAAATCAACTCTTTTACAGAGTTCTTCTAAACTCGTTCTGAGTTCTCAAACTTGCCACGCAAGTTCTCCACAGCGTCAAATCGTGAGGAGAAAATCACGTTCCAGTGAATCAAGACGTTCGGATCGTCAACGAGAAGCAAACTCGACGCGAGCATTCGAGGGGCGAGCATTCGAGGGAGGCACTCTATCGCCACCGTGAAGAACCCAGTTTTAAACAAAGAGGAAGAACCAATTTCGTTCTCCTCTCTTTTGTAATCAAATTGTAATCGGAATCAAAGGAATACAAGTCAATTTTCTTTATTCACTTCTTTACAATTTTTTCCTACATACAACGTACTGGATGCAGCAGTTGAGGCATTTGGTTTGATCGGTGTCAGCTCAGTTTGGTAGAATCTTCGCCGAGGTGGAGATTTGTAGAAATGACAGGAACAGGCTTACTGGGCAGCAGATTGGGTGGCGGTCGACTGGCCCGGTCGACCGCGTTCGTGCACAAGACTCAGTGGGCATCAGGATTGGTGGCGGTCGACCGACGCGGTCGACCGAAGATGGTAGCGGTCGACCGACGCGGTCGACCGCCGTACTCTCTGGACCTTTTGGGCTTGCTGCTGGATGGAGGGCGGTTGACCGACCGGTCGCCCGTGCCGATCGACCGACGAAGCGGTTTTGGGTTGGGTCTATTTTCCAGACCCGTTTCGTTTGGGTTTTCTATAAATACCCAAACTTGGTTTTAGGGTTTGTAAGCAAGGGGTTTTAGCAGCCATTGAGGGTGAGTTATTGGGCTTCTATTGTTGGAGCAATTGGGAGAGATCAAGAGTGATTTATTAAGGGTTTTGGTGAGACGTGCACAGGAGTTTCTGGGCATCAGGATTGGTGGCGGTCGACCGACGCGGTCGACCGAAGATGGTAGCGGTCGACCGGCGCGGTCGACCGCCGTACTCTCTGGACCTTTTGGGCTTGCTGCTGGATGGAGGGCGGTTGACCGACCTGGTCGACCGCGATGGATCGCGGTCGACCGTGCCGATCGACCGACGAAGCGGTTTTGGGTTGGGTCTATTTTCCAGACCCGTTTCGTTTGGGTTTTCTATAAATACCCAAACTTGGTTTTAGGGTTTGTAAGCAAGGGGTTTTAGCAGCCATTGAGGGTGAGTTATTGGGCTTCTATTGTTGGAGCAATTGGGAGAGATCAAGAGTGATTTATTAAGGGTTTTGGTGAGAGATTGTAACCCTAGTTGTATCCCCTTGATTTCTAATAGTGAAAAACTCCCCTCTCCTTGCCCTGTGGACGTAGGCATCTTGTCGAACCACGTAAAAATGGTGTTAGTGATTGTTTGTGCTTGTTGGTGTGTTGGTTTATCTTTTCTTGGCGATTGGTTTGGATTCTCGAGGCGCAACAATTTTCTCTTCTAAAACGTTCTATATATATAGAAATCCTAAAACCAAAAACATACTAGGAATTCTAAAACCAAAAACAAAATAAATTAGGAATACCAATAACATATTACCAAAACAGATAAGGAATCCTATTACCAAAACAGATTAGGAATCCTAATAACCTGTTACTAAAACAGATTAGGAATCCTAATAACTTGTTACCAAAATAAATTAGGAAATATATTAGGAACCTGCTATCCAACAATTCTCCACATCGGTGAAGTTTTTCCCAAAAATGAGCCGACACCAACCAAACCAAATGTCCCACTAGTTGCGTCCAGTACGAGTGAAACAAATTCACGATAACAGACTCAATCCACAACAAGTTGGGAACCCAAACGAGAATGCTAACAAACTCTAAATGTCAGTATCAACTCACCAAACCGGCTGCATCATAACTGACTGCCTACTTATCCTCTTGCTCAAAGAATCAAGCCTCACGTAGTTCACCAAATGGCCTCCAAAGACCCTCAACCAACTAGAAGGATTCTCAATCATTCACGATCATCACCAACAAATCTGCAGTTGATAACTCTCCCACTGGCCTTAAAGTAAAACGAACCAAACACCTCAACCTGAGGTGAACCAATGGCCATAGCCAAATCCAAACTGTGTCCACCAGCTGCACTCGAATCCTGATCCTCAATATCATCATCTGCATCCACATCAACATGATCCCAAACTGTGTCACCTCAGCTAGAATCTCAAACGATACATAATAATCTAGAGAACGTGGAGTAATCTCCATCCAACGTGGAGTAGCATCACTCTCTACCCGCTATGATATCCCAATGATCTGTCCAACACTCTCCACCTATTGAGAGTCAAATATGACAATATCGCTCAGAACAATATCAGAGTCCCACACCTGGTAATCAAACACGTCTCTGATCCCAAATGTGCACTCGGATCAAATTTCACATACTTGATGTGATAATATATTGGGCATCCAAATATTCGAAGCAACCCAAAATCTGAAGCAGCTCCACCAGATCTAAATACTCTAAACGCAACAGATGATAACCTGTAAATAAGATGGCTCCAATATGTCAAAGCTACATCACCAAAACTCCTCTGCAAACCACTGCTCGATATCAAACACTGATCCTCCTCCAACAAGGAACATCTCATCAAATCTGTCATCTCATCTCATTGACCCAATGTTTTCTTTCCAATGAAGTGTCTCAAACTGCCTTGAGCTAGGCACAAATGCAGAAAAGGATCCCTCTTGTACTTCCTATCAAAATTAGAAGTAAGTAAATTTACCTTTCTGCCTATACACTTCTTCCACCTGTTGATGACTACTAGAACTTCACTCAAACCGGACTTGGTTTCAACCCACAAATGCCTAGAACAGTCTTTAACACAGAAAACCAAATACATATTACCTCCTAATGATGTCTCCTTAGAAGGCCCCCAAATGCATATGTGAACATCATCTAGAAGGTCCTTCTCTCGGTGAATACATGTGTCAAACTTCACATTGGTCTTCTTGCTCACACCAACATGTTCATAAGACTTCAATCTGCAGGTCAAAGCACCTCTCTCCAATCCATGCACGGAATCAACACTCGAATGTCCCAGCCTCCTCAAATGCCACAGTCTAGCCGAATCAATAGAAGTCGTCAGCGCTCCACCTATCACTGTGCTCCTAATCAAATAGTACAAATTATTTTTTCTGACGCCCTTCATTATAATCATGGACCCTATTGTGACCTTCGGACATGCATCCTCTAAGATCACCCTATAGCCTGATGCCTCCAAAACTCCAAGTGAAATGATGTTCTTCGACAACTATAGAACGAACCTCACTTCCTTCAACTCTCTAGTCACCCCGTCACACATTCTGATCCGAACTGTTCTAATACTACCAATAGGGTATTCATGATCATTACTCATGAGCACGATATCCCCTCTTTCCAGCTCCTCAAAGCTGGAGAACCAATCTCTCCTAGGACAAATATGGTATAAAGCATCTGAATCCAACATCCACTCCCTGTAGTCGGCATCACAAACTAATGGTAGTGCAGGGCACGAGTAGCCCGAAGAATCCGAATCTGAATTGTCGCCACTAGCATTGGCAACATTCACCTCTGAAGCTTGTATAGCTTTCCCATTATTCTTCCCGGCTCGATCTTTCAACTTTGGGCATTCAGACTTCTAATGTCCATCTTTTTTGCAAAAAACATATTGATTCCTACCAACTGAAGGATGTGCTTCTCTAGACTACGACCTCCTATTTTGGTTTGGACTTTTCCCTCTTGCTGTCAATGCCTCCACTACTACATCATTAGAAGACTCATTGTCTTTCTTCCTAAGCTGATAGTTCACAAGTACAGCAGTGACCTCACTATACGAAAGAGATGTCTTTCCATTAATTAGGGTAAGAACAAAGGTCTCATATTCCTCGTCCGGTAAGGAGCTCGACAACAACAACGCCTTGTCCTCATCATCGATCATAACATCCACATTCGCTAAATCCATAAGAAGCTTCGTGTAGTTGTTCATGTGATCACTAATTGAGATTCTCTTCTTCAACTGGAAACAATAAAGTCTCATATTTAAATGTAAGCGGTTCTCAACACTCTTCGTCAAATACTTGCTCTCAAGAATCTCCCAAATCTTTTTTGTATAAGTCTCATTAATCACATCATATTTTAGATCCTATGTTAAACAAGACCTAATCATGTCACACGCCGTCCGATTCATCTTCTTAAAAGAATGTCGTCCGGCTTCTCGTCCAACTCGAAAGTGTCTTCCAAATTTTGTGCGTTCAGCGCATTCAAAACTTCACATCTCCATAAGCCAAAGTTGTTCGTGCCATTAAACTTCTCCACATCTATCTTTATAGAGTGGATATTCAAACTTTGAATGGTTTTCACGCTAGAAGTACCACTCTCAACATCTTCTTTCCCGGCATCTTCCTCAAAACACCAACAAACCAATGCGGAAAAAACTGAAAGAAAATAGATCTAAACTACGAGAAATGTAGATTTTTACCTCTAACTGAAACCCTAACAAGAGCCTCTGAAAGATCTCACCCCCACATGACGGAAGATAAGATCCACAATAGTAAAAATCCTACCTTTATCACCAACTAAAACCCTAGATGAGCTTCCAAAGCGATCTACTCCTCCATCCAATCCCAGGTGTAGCCTTGCTCTGATACCACTTGTTGTGCTGTGATACCACTTGTTGGGGTTTGCAAAAATTCATGCAAACGCCGAGAGAAGGTCACACAAGGTCAAAAATAACGGCATAAACATAAACAAACTAATTCTATGTGGTTCGGCAAATTGCTTACGTCCACGGGGTAAGAAGGGGGTGGGTTTTCACTATTCGAGAGATTGAGTACAAATAGAGATTACAAAATTATTCAAAACCTTATAAATTAATCTCTCAAACAAAGCTCTCAAATCTCTCATCAAATCTCCTAAACATACAGCTCAGACGTTTGTCAAATTCCCCTTTTTTACTTATTTTCTCTTATAAAACGTTCCATATATATAGAAATCCTAAAACCAAAAACATACTAGGAATTCTAAAACAAAAAACAAAACAGATTAGGAATCCTAATAACATGTTACCAAAACATATTAGGAATTCTGTTACCAAAACAAATTAGGAATCCCAATAACCTATTACCAAAATAAATTAGGAAACATATTAGGAACATGCTATCCAACAATTATATTAGGAAACATATTAGGAACCTGGTATCCAACATAACTTATATTAGAATCATTCATCTTATCACAAATTTATAATACAATTTTAGGAAAAAGTTACAGATTTGTAAGGTTAATTCTCAGTCTCCAAAGAGACTTTTTATTGAGAGATTTAAAGTAGAAAATCATGAGGGTTTGTTTTTCTAGAAATAATTTTTTATTTTTAATTTGTAGGTAAGTTAATTTTTACAGTGACGTTTTTTTCTAACGAATCACCTCTTAGTCAAAATATTTACTAAATATCCAAAATTTTTTTTTAAAATATACATTCAAGATGCGCGACTCACTTTGTTAATGTTTAGATCTGGTTAGAATACAAACACATACTTTAAACGTGTATTTTTTAGGTTATTTTTTTGTTTTTGTAAAGATTTGTCTAGCAGGTGGTTGAATGGAGCAAAAATCCACTTTAAAAATCATTTACGTATAAATTAAAAATAAAAAATGGTTTCGTAAGATGACTCTATTTTCAAGGTGGTTTCCAAGAAAAATTAAAATTATGAGCCTCAACCTATAAAAGCAGGCTAAATTGGCATATTGGTTTTTTACACAACCATTTTACCAGTTTTGTATTTTTTTTCTAGATTCGATGATATTTAGGTATTTTTCTGAGTCAAATATATAATTACATCCAAAACTTTGCAAATGGTACTCATAAGACAAGCTCCTTCGATGATATTCGATATTCAATAAGTGGAAAAAAAATATTGGTTATGAATTTATTGAGTATTTTAGTACTCATAAGACAAGCTCCTTCGATAGACTGATATTCAATAAGTGGAAAAAAAATATTGGTTATGAATTTATTGAGTATTTTAGTACTCATAAGACAAGCTCCTTCGCGAGACT
>NC_033801.1:17467603-17497434 GCF_001876935.1 Asparagus officinalis
AAGCTTTAGAAACTTATATTCTTAAACTATGTAGAAGGTAAAATTACTTTAAAAGAAACTAGGACGAAAAACAACTTATGATTAATTCTAACAAACTATGTACATATATAGGGGACTTAATTTTTTCTTTTTTTTTTGGTTTTGGGGGCAGGCCCGGCCTAAGGGGTAAGCGAGAGAGGCGATTGCCTAGGGCCCCAAAAAACAGGGCCCCTAAAAACTCCGAACTTCCTTTGATGATTGAGGACAATATTAAAAAAAAATCATGGGAGTCTCATATTCCATGAGATTAGGATCTTTGACGTAGTTACCAAAGTGAGAAAACAAAATTAGAGTCAAACGAACGAGGCAAACAACAACGTGGCATTGCATGCTCCAGCACGTGATAGACATTATATAAGTCAACTTATGCAAGTATTAAATATTTTCTCCACGTGGGAATGCCCACTACTTGTCTCCCTCTATAAATTTGCACTGTAGACGCCTTTAGGGTTTTTGTTTGCCTAGGGCCCCCGAATGCTCGGGGCCGGTCCTGTTTGGGGGTTGGGGTGGGGTGGGGTGGGGGGGATCGAGTTAGGCTTCACAAGATGAAGGTTAGATTATAAAACATTATATCCATGTTTTTCTAGTTCTCATTATTAGATGAATTAATTAAGTTCATATCATTTCCTTTAGCAAATCACATATATTCCCATAGATCCCCAATAATCCAAACCAACATTTGATCGGTTAAAGGCAATAAAGGAGAAACTTTTGATCGGTTGAAGATTGTTAATTAAGACTAGGAATTTTTGTATGAGTTACATTTTGAGTGTTATTTTGTAGAACCCCGTAATTTTTATATAAATATATATGAATTATTAGTAAATAAATAATTCTTTTATGATAAATAGCTTGAGGTCATTGATATACATGATAATAAGTTATTTGAGATGATATGAGAGTTTGGGTATAGAGTTTTGTGCGTTGGTTTTGCAAATTAGCAAAACATGCACAAAACCGAGTTTTTCCAGATCAGTCGACATATCAGTCGACTGATTGTATCGGTCGACACATCAGTCGACTGATACGCTAATTTTTAGTTTTTCAGGTTTCGGGTCTGTTTTGTTTTGGTTCGGGTTTGGGTTGGGTTTAGCTGTTCACATATATTCGTTTACACCCGAAATCACCCCTCTCATATTCAGATCTGAGAAAAACCCTAGCCCCCTCTCCCCTATCTCAAACCCTAGTTTTGTTCTTGGTGATTTGGGGAAGAACTTGGAGGATTTTTCATCGAGATCTTCACATTGCAGCGAAGGGGAACCTCTCTCTCTCAGATCCAGGAGTTGTTCATCACCCAGAGACGAGTAACATCTCGCCCAACTTTGTCCTATTTTTCTAAACGTTTTCAAAGGGTTTTTATGAGTTTTGATGAGCCAAAAATGTAATCTTTGTACAAAGAATTGATTTTTATAGCATATAGTGGGAAGATATGTGATTTTAGAATATTAAAAACCCACCAACGTTTTTTGAATCGAAGATCTAGATCTGAAATGTTTTTATAAGAGATTTAACATGAGTTTTGTTTTAAAAATGTTTTAAAACATAAATACACATGATTAGGGTTTTGTTTATGTATTCACACATGGGATTTTTGTTTCAGTTTAGTTCGTACATGTTAATATCAATATTTTCATGCTTGGGATTGATGGGGATAAGTTTAGATCGAATTTTGTGTAAATAACAACCTGTGCAGAGTTTCTGCAGTTTATCGGTCGACTGATCAGTCGACCGACGGGAAAATTTTCAGTCATCAGTCGACTGATCAGTCGACTGACGGGCTGATTGTGTTTTCTCAGCTTCTCAGTCGACTGATCAGTCGACTGGTGAGCTGAGGCTGTGCTGCCTGATCCTTATCGGTCGACATATGAGTCGACTGACATCATCAGTCGACACATCAGTCGACTGATGAGGTGTTTTACAGATTCTTGATCTGTTTGTGTTGCTTTTTGGGGTCGCCTCGATAACCTAACCCTAGTTTACCATGTTAATGATTTATCTGTACATGTGGGTCGATTTTTGACACAAGTTTAGACATGTACACCGAGATGCGGGCGATTTTAGATTATGTATATCTGTCCGCACATACTTTTCACGGTTACACAGTCCTCGTGTTGGACTATAATCCATAGAAGTCCTCGTGTTGGACTATAATCCATTTCAGTCCTCGTGTTGGACATTTGCCACTTATTCCATGTGTTTGGAAACCACAGTATCTAGATCCTGTATCGGACATATTTCTTAACCCTGTATATGACTTTCTCCCATGAGTTTATGACATGACACTTATGTAGATTACAACATGGCATATATGTAAGTAATAACATGATGCTCATGTAAGCTGTGACATGGCACTGTATTTATGCTCTGAGGTTAGTTGTATTTCTTTATTTATTGTTTTCTGTACTAGAACCTTAGGTTTAGTGTTTAGGGATTTACAATTTGAGATACAAGGTATATACATGAGGGTTTCCTTGTTTGGATTATTTCGCTCGACGTACCTATGCTCGTGTTGTAAATTTCTAAATACTAAAATCCTCTTTAGTAAGATCAATGATTTTAGATCTATTATGTATTATCTATATTTTCTTATACAACGAGCCCTGTCCCATTGGGGTTGGTTGTGATGTTACTCGCTAGTGCTTTGACGCTCGTTGTCCATCCCCCTTTCAGGTAACGAGCCAGGAGTCCGGAGAGTTGCAGGTTAATGGCGACACACTTTAGTGTTCAGCTGTCTATTTTAGCTATGTTTATTCCTCAAATTTCGAAATAAAAATATATGTATCTTCTGTTTTATTTCCTAGGAATTTTGGAAGCATGTTTATGTAATACGGTCTAAGCTCGAAATTTGCTCCATTTGCTTCGGGGAGCCTTATGCAAGATGGAATTGCCTTTCTGGTAGGGTAACACATATCCTGGAGAACAAGTTGATTTGCTATTTCTTGGATTGGTTCAACACGGATTAAACGATGAGAATTATCGCTAACCCAAGTTTGCATACACCAAAACAAATATTTTTTTAAGAAAAGAAAGAAAATTAGTTTTTTTATGAGAAGAAAAGAAAATTCTTAACTAAAACAAATCAAAGCAATCACTTTTCAATCACTCTAATTCTAGGGTTTAGCCTAACTCAACTAGACCAGCTCCTAACCAAAAACTCCTACAGTGAAAAGATTAAAGTTTTACCCAGGTAGTTAGCCAGGTAAGAATAGTACTAGAGGGAAGTTTTACCCAGGTAGTTAGCCAGGTAAGAATAGTACTAGAGGGTGATCAGAGATCAATTAAGTACCTTGTTCCTTGCGGAGCGCTTTACGCAACCCCGAAACATTGTCTTAGACACCAACTAATCTGAGAAAACTTAAACCGGTTCACTTAAGGATTTCTTATTCCTTATTGAGCTCGAATCCTTAGGGGCCAACGTCTAATGAGTTTTAGAAGACTTGGGTTTGTGAAGTGAGGAATTAGTGATTTGTGGGCTAAGGAAAGGGTGATGAAATCCCTTACCTTATCTTGATTAGGGGTTTTGCCCTTAAGAATGTTTTAAGTGTGTGCCAAATCAAGTGCTACAATCACTTTGGTGAATTCCTATAAACTATATGAAATGCAACCCTAGAAATTAAAAGCGACTAAAAAGGATGATAAAAAGAAAATCTTTATATTTTTTAATTATGGTCAATAATAATAAAATGTGAGAAGAGAGCTATTGTTTGAATTTATTATCTTGTTAGTTAATGTCGAAGTGAAAGGTAAATTTTATTATGGTCAACAAAAATAAAATCTTTTTTTTAAATCCTAATTATCTCTAATTGTGAAGCTAACTAAAAAGGGTAGAATTAAAAACGCTAGAAAGAAGACTTACTCGGAAGCAATTCTCCAAGTTCTTCTTGATCTTCAATTCAAGATTTTCAAGCTCCAAGCGGTTCCTTCACAAGAAAACACACAAGTTAAAGAACCAAAATAATAAAATCCTATTTTAGCACCTTCCCTGGCAATGGCGCCAAAAACTTGATGCGGCATAATTATGTAATAAAATTGCAAGTGCACAATTGATCAAGTTATAGTATAAAAAGTTATCGATCCCACGAGGAAGGTGATTTTAAGAGATTATTAGAATTGGTTCTTATATTTTGTGCGTGACAAAAACAAGATTAAAGAATAAGTGTGATTGTGATGAGTGATTTTTGTGAATATATGCAAGTACAATAAATTGAATTTTAGAGAAAAGAAATAAGAATCAAAGAATAAATAAAATCACAAGGCAAGAAAGAAGAATGAAAGAAATAAAATCAAGAATGAAAAGAAAATTCAAGAAAGTCAAGATGGATGATTCAATTTAAGATATGAGAAATCTAGAATTTAATCCACTAGCTAACTCAAATATAAAATACAAACTATTCTGTTTTTTATCATATTTCAACTTAGATTTATTAAGCATAGACTATCAAACCATTTAAGAAAAGTATAACCTATCAAACTATCATCTAAGTTAAAATTACTATTCATAATAAGAATAATAACAAGATAGTAATCCTAGAATTCATAAGCATAACCTATCAAACCATTTAAGATAAGTATAGATTATCAAATTCTTCTTCTACCGATTAGTTCTCTAGTTGATTATCTTAAACATGAATATTTTAAGTGTAAGAGAATAATTTGCATAATATAAAGGAAATTAGACTAGCATCATACAATTCTAATATTCCTACAAGAATTAATTTCACATCTCAAGAAATAAAAACAAGAAGAAAAAAACTAATTACAAAAATAAAAAGAAAAAAATCTGACTATGAACAAGAAATAAATCTAACTACAAATAATTAAAATCTAAACTACAAAATAAATTACAAAAATTAAATGCAAGAAAATAAATCTACTCTACAAATTAAAGTGCAAAAAAAATAAAAAGATAAGAAAATAAATCTACACTACAAGCATGAATGTAAATCTAACTAATAAGCAATAATAAAGAAATTACTAAAAAGAAATAAAAGAGGAAAATAAAAGAAATGTAAACCTTCAAATTGCTTTTCATCTCCATCCTCATCATTCAACAAAGAGGAGAAAAGACAAATTTAAAGTGGAGAAAAATTATTATTATTAATTACAACAAAAGTTATAATTTTTGGAAGGCCTTCTTAATTAAGAGTAGTCCTCCTCTCCAAATGGAGTTATAAAATTTTTCACACCTCTAACCCCTCACGCTCTACCCCTATTTATAGTAAACATCAGTGAATGAGAGCCCTTGGATTCAAATCTTATCCAAAACCAACTTATAGTAAACATCAGTGAATGAGAGCCCTTGGATTCAAATCTTATCCAAAACCAACAAATTTCAGCCTTAGATCTGTAACAGAATGCCGATGGTATCGGATTCAAATCTTATCCAAAACCAACAAATTTCAGCCTTAGATCTGTAACAGAATGCCGATGGTATCGATGCCGGCATCGATAGGGGTATCGATGCTGGCATCGATGTCAATCTGTCTCTAGTTGTTGTCCGCAAATTCTTTCTTCCATTGTCTTGTGGGCTTGGTTTTTTGGCTTTTGCTTGGACTTTGGGCTTTGGGCTTTGACATTTTCTCTTGATTTTCCACTGGGCTTTGATTTATTTATTCATTAAATATTTGAAAGAATTCATTTGGCTTCATGAGCTTCATTTCTTTATTAAATCAAGGGCTTGTTGTTAAGAGATGACAGTTTTGAGATTTATTCTTCATTAACCTGCAATTAAAGAAAAAAAAACAATTATTAGTGGTATATTTATTCATATAAAATAGATAATGAGGGTATAAAATTGCAATAAAATATGATTATCAGGAGACCCTTTAGAGCAAGTATATGACCAAGAGTGTGAAAAATCGCTTGCATTTGAAGAGGAGGCTTTATCGCTTCCAATTGAAGAAGGTGACCTCCATTGGTGATCACATGAACCACTACACGAATCTTCTTGTGAATTTAGTGAATGTGGATGTTATGATAGAGGATGAGGATAAAATTTTGTTATTGTTGAGTTCCTTGCCAGATGAGGAATATGAGACATTTGTTCTTACCCTAATTAATGGGAAGACGTCCCTTTCGTATAGTGAGGTCACCGCTACACTTGTGAATTATCAGCTTTGAAAGAAAGATAATGAATCTACAAGTGATACAATAGCAGAGGCATTGATCGCAAGAGGAAAGAATCCAAACCGAAAGAATAGGAAGTCACAGTCTAGAGTAGGGCATCTTACAATTGGCAAAGATCAGTGTGCTTAGTATAAAGAGACTGGTCATTGGAAGAAAGATTGTCCAAAGCTCAGTGATTGGATGAAGAATAAGCAGAAGGGAAAAGGGAAGCAATCATCATTAGAAGTGAACATCATTATATCGGATGGTAATCTTTCTGAGTCATCTGTTTATTCGCTTTCTATTAGTCCCATAGGTTACTATTCAGAGGAATCAGAGTGGATGTTAGATAGTGGTATGACCTATCATGTGTGCCCTAGAAGGGAATGGTTCGTCAGTTTTGAGAAGCTGAAGAGTAGTCTGGTGTACATGGGTGACAACCGTGCATGTCAGATCCTTGGGATAGGAAGAATTTGCATCAAGATGTATGACAGGACAGTTAGAGAGTTACATGGTGTGAGATATGTTCTTTCTTTAAGGAAGAACTTGATCTCGATTGGAGCTTTGGTTGGAGAGGGTTTTAGAGTTTGTATCGAGGACATGATTCTCGAGATTGTGGAAGACTCTCATATTTTGATGAAAGGCGTTAGGAAGAATAACCTGTACTATTGATTAGGAATATGGTGACAGGTGGAGAGCTGACGATTTCTATTGATTCGACTAGACTGCGACATTTGAGGCTTGGTCATTCCAGTATTGATTTAGAAAAAGGTTCATCGTCCTGCAATTTGAAGTCCAGTGAATATTTTGATGTGAGCAAGAAGACCGAGGTGAATTTTGGCACCTCTATTCACAGCACTAAGGGTCTTTTCGATGGAGTTCACGTGGGCATTTGAAGGCCGTCCAAGGAGGCATTATTGGGAGGTAATAGAAGTTTGGTTTCCTTTGTTGGTGAATATTCTAGGCATGCTTGGGTTGCAACAAAATCTCGATTGGATAAAGTCCTAGTAGTCTCCAACAGATTGAAGAAGCGTGAGATTAGCAGAAAGGTGAAGTTACTTCATTTTGATTTTGGTGGGAGGTACAAGAGGGACCTGTTTCTGCATTTGAGTCGAGCTCACGGCATTTTGAGATACTTCGGTGGAAAGAAAATCTTGGGACAACGAGATGAGATGGTAGATTTGGTGAGATGTTCCTTGCTGGAGGAGGACCAATGTTTGATGTCGAGCATTGATTCTGGTGTTAAGCCTTCAACATATTTGGGTCATCTTGGTCATAAGTTGTTGACTGCTACGATTGGATGTAAAACTCCATTAGATGTTTGGACTGGTAGTGTCACTTCGGTTGAGGTTTCGATGAGGGGGCTAATTGACTCTCAACAGATGAAGAGTTTTGGACAGACCATAGATGTATCGCAACGGATGGAGGGTGATACTACTCCACATTAGGTGGAGATTACTCCATATACTCTAGATCATACTGCATCGTTTGGGATTCCAGCTGAGGTGACATAGTTAGGGGATCATTTGGATTTTGGTGCAGATGATGAGTTGGTTGATTCGAATGCAGGTGGTGGATATGATTTGAATACGGCCATTGGTTCACCTCAGGTGGAGGTGTTTGATTTGTTTCACTTTGGGGCCATTTGGAGAGCTATCAGCCGCATATTTATTGGTGAAGAGTTGAGAACTTTTCTATTTGATTGAGGGACTTTGGAGGTTATTTGGGAACTATGTGAAGGCTTGATTCCTTGGGCAAGAGGATACGTAGGCATTCATTTATCATGCAGCCGATTTGATGGGTAGATACCAACGTTTGGAGAGTGTTCACGTTCTCATTTGGGTCTCGACTTGTTGTGGATTGAGTCCGTTGTTGTGATTTCGTTTCACTTCGTACTGGACGTAAAAAGTGGGACATTTGGTTTGGTTGGTGTCGGCTCAGTTTTGGCAACACAGCTACGAAGTTCAGATTTTTTGAAGCAAGGAATATTTTGGATGCTGCACGGTCGACCGCGAGTGGCGCTACGGTCGACCGCGAACGTGCACAGCACAGGAAAAGTCTCTGGACTTTTCGCGGTGGACCGCAAGTGGCGCGGCGGTTGAACGATAAAACCTTGTAGTGTTTTTTGGTTTCGGTCGTTGGATCCGGTCGACCGCGAGTCAGGTCTGGGCCTGCTTCGGTTTCCTACACTGTTTCGGTTTCCTGTTTTATATAAATAGGAACATAATTTGTTTAGGATTTATTGGATCATATTGATCACTTTTGGGGTAGCTTGAAGGAGAGTTTTGAGCACAGAAAAGAGAGTTCTTTTCTGAGCAAATTGTTTGTGGGTTTTGTGAGAGATTTGACAGTTTTTTTGAGAGGTTAGTTTGATTGATCTTGTAATCTCTATTTTGTACTCTCTTTCTCTACAGTGAAAACCCCTCCCCTTCTTGTCCCGTGGACGTAGGCAATTTGCCGAACCACGTTAAACTTTGTGTTTGAGTTTGTGCCATAATTGTTTGATTTGAGTTGCCTTCTCTCTCGGTGCTTGGTTTGGTTTCTCGGTGACAACAAGTGGCTTCCGCGCACAACACGCAAGAAGAGTGATAATGTAAACACTATATTCTAATTTGAAATTATATGTTGAAAGTCTTATTATGTGATATTGAAATATTAGTGAATTACGTGAAAACTTTTACATATTTTCATGTTTAACTATTAAAATTTTTTGGCCAGGTCCGCCGTTATCTAAACATGCCCTCGGTTCATAGGCTCCAGATCTATCGATTGTCTACGATTAATACTAGTATATGCAAACATTTCACACTCAACGGCCGGCAGAAGCCAGACTCACATTATTCCGTAAGGACTACATTCCCTTCTCACCAACAAACCACTCCCCTCGACAACAAGCAACATACATTACAACCTCGACACAGCTCTTAAGCAAATACATCACTTATTCATCACAAACACTTCCCGTACGTAATTAGATAGAAATACTGTTAGGAATCCCCTTGCCGGTAATCCCACCCTCACTAGTCGGAAATAGCAAAGTATACGGCACATTCACCTGACCGTTCCTATTCCTCAAGCTCGGATCCTTATTCAACCTCTCAATCTTATTCGCAATCTCGCTAAGCCTTGCCCCGAACCTCTTGAACGCATCAATAGCCTTCTGATCGTTAGTCCACTCTGTCGAGTCCCTCGTCCCCAAATACACCTCATCAGAAGCATGAGTCGATAAAATCTCCATCAGTGATATGCCGATGATACTCTGAAGCTCAGTAGCAATCGTCTTGAGGAAAACCTTCTCCGGGTCTGTCTTCAGTTTATCATATTCAGTTGTGCCCTCAACGGGCATGAACCTGCGACTGATGGTAGGGCGATTTGGCACGTAGGCGGTGTAGGCGTACTGGCCAAAGTTGACTGCAGCGTGCAAAGCGGATGCGATCCAAATGATGATGGTACATGAGTGAGTTAAGTCGTCGAGGGTTTGCATTTTGGGCCACCAGGGTCGGTCTTTTAAGTCTCCGTGGCCAACTTCACGGACTTCTTTCCACCAAGCTTGGAGCTCTGCATCGGACTGGATTATATCGTCAGTTGGGTAGTAGATGGAGCAGTAGTCTTTCACCCATGACTCGATTGCCGACCAGATTTCAAGTCCGTCGGTTGCGTAGGGGTAGTCGTTGATTAGGAGTCGGAGTTTGTTTGGGCTTGACGGGTCCTCTACTGCAACTCCTCTGAGATAGGAAAATTACATACATTCGTAATTAGGCTAGAGGGTGTTTGGGAATGCTTTCTTTTTTCAAGTTTTTAAAGTTATGCTAGCTTTTAGTGGATTTTGGCTTTTTTGATAACAATGCTATAAAAACTATTCGAGTAGAATAGTAATTTATTTAGCCAAACCTAGCTTTTTTAAAATGAGCTTATAAGTTAGTTTTTTAAAAGCTGCGGTATACCAGCTTTTTTAAGATAGGACTTATAAGCTAACTTATTAGGCATTTTACCAAACAGATAAATGAAAAAGTTTAACTTAAAAGCTAGTTTGACTAAAAAGCAAGCCTCTCCAAACACCCTCTAAATCAGTGCATCATTTGATTATGTCATTGCAACACATAAACACTAACCTAAACAGTCAAAATATAAATGCAAGCAAACTATTGTATCAATGTAATCATCAACTTTAAAAATCTTGCATTGTGCTTACTCTCTATGAATCTTCTGCAGAGAATTCTATAAGATTTTCCCCCTAAATCTTTATGCAGTTTAAAGTGCGGGAAAAAAAAACTATGTAGGACATTCTATAGAAAATCATTTAGGTAAATATGGGATCACACAATGCATGTCCTGTTACTTTTTTCTAAATCAATGTGAACAATATACAACAGCAGTAGAAATATATAACAAAAATTGTACGATCATCAATTTTCAAAATAAATGTCTGAATTCGTGTGATTTTTTTTATTCCTCTCCGTATGGTGAGTGCAAATTCAATGAACAGCTTATATGCAAGCAGGTCGTTTTGATGAATAAAGAGGTAGGAAGTTAGTAGTTTAGTCATTGCTTTATCTAGTACGTATGGATCAGAATGACCCACTTACATGTAGACTGTTCTAATACGATTTGTTTCCTATATTATAGTCTATAAAGGGACCTCATTTTTTTTCCCTATGTTAGAGTGTAAAAATATAACTCTCAATACTAAGTTTTCTTGCAGAGGTAGAGACTCTTAAGAGTATGTAAAAATAAATTAAAACGTGCATATACCTCTTGAGGAGATCAGTAGGGAGAGCTTGGTCAAGGAAATTCCAATCCTTGTAGATCACGGCAGACATTTCCATAGCAAATTTGTCTGGAAACACAATCGATTCCAGGATACCGCCAGCATTGATTAGGGCTTGGCGAGCAAAGGCATTGATGTTCATTGTGTCACGGTAGTGAGGGACCAAAAGCTTGTTGATGGGGTGAAGCACACTCAGGTGTCGGTTTGTTGCGAGGATGAATGGCTCAGTCACTGCATGTGTTCTAAGCCTGCGAGGGATTGAATCAATCTGACGAAGTTAGATCATATCAACCAGACATTTTGAGGGTTATATCTAAAGCTCCAAAAGTCACTAGATTTTGTGGGAGTTTCAAACTTTTTTGGGGATTACCCCGAAGCTTATACTACATTTAGAAATAGGGTTATTCATACCAGTGGCTGATGAGTTGATGAACACCGTAGTCATTAACCCCAACGTAGGCCTTCGCTAACTCCCAAATTGCACCCTCAACCCCAGACAACTCCGATGGCGTAAACACTTGGTTAACTGCACCCTTTTGCTCTCCATCAGGGTGTGGCAAGCTGAGCTCAATTGCTAATGGCTTCAGAGTTCCATCATCTTTCAAGAATAGAATTGTTCTTGTTGCATAGACTTTGTTAGAAGTTGTGTTGATTCTGTTTATGTACGGAATCAATGCGTCATGATGATCCAAGATGTAGAGCCTATCATCACTCATTGCCTATTACCAAATTATTATTAACGACGATTGATTAGTCCATATAAATTGGGATTAAAAATGATCCATTTGTTTGGTTATTTGAGCATATGAAGTATATAAAGTATGTGAGTCTACCTGTTGCACAGATAGGCCACCTAGGTTCTTTTCAACATCTGCTGCTGTTATCGAGCTGATTTGATTACCGTATTTGCTAGGATCAAGTCCGCTTGTTGGAGGAAATTCCTGCAATATTAAAATTCATTACTTAATATATTGATTTAAATAGGAATTTTCATAAGAAATTCTTGGACATATTTGGCATAGGTGCATGGATAGAAATTAAGGAAAAGAGTTAAATAAGCTGATCTGTCCAAAGGTATATAACTTTTAAATTTGATTGATTAAGATAGATTAACTCACTTTACTGCATGTCAAGAACTTTGTGTATGACAAGTTCAGAAAGGATGAGCTCTATCTCTAACCTTTCACCTATAGTATCTTGTTAAACTTATGAGAAATATAAAAACAAAGCCTTCTCTCATTCTTTCATCTAAACAAGGTTAATTAATGGTAACAATCTATGCTGGTTAGATTTACCTGTAGTCTACAGATGATATGAGGGTTGACACCAGCAAGCATTTCTCGTGCAAATTCTTCATCAGTCCTCCAAGCGTATTTATCATCTACAATTTGAAATAAAGAAAAAGATAAAAAAAGTTTTAATAATGATTAAAAAATGTATACATTATCGTATACAAAATGTCGAGAAGCAAGTACCTTGGATCAGTTGTGGTATGGGGTACTTCATAAAGCTCTGCCCATTCTGAGTGCTGACAACTGCCTTAATCATCTCAAAAGGGATGTTATCTTTGATCGTGTCAATAAGAGGAACACTAGGGATTGGCAAGCCACCCCTAAAGAGTCTGTGCACCTCTTCGAACGAGTCGAACTCATTGGGCGTCCCATTGAATATGGACTTCACTACCGGGATGAAGGAATTGGCTAGTGATTTGATGGAATATCCGAGAAAATCTGACATCTTCAGGTGGCCGAACCTCTCATCTCTTGGCACATAGATGTCGAGACTACAATAAAAAGTAATTTCGTTGAGATACAGTCTTAACAGAGTTTAGTTAGGCTACTATCAACAGTATCGAAGAATCAAATTCAAAACTTCAAAATTTCAAGTTAATTGCAACGCCGAAATTTAATCATTAATTAATGAAATTGTGAAGTTGACATTTGAAAATGGAAAATCACGATTGAAATAATTCAAGTTCTTGCTTCAAATGATCAAATATACAGCGGGTTGCATCAAGTTAAAATGATTTGCAACTTAAAGAGTCAAAATTTAAATCTGAATCAAAAGTTGTGGCATATAGGATACTATTGATTGCGACCTACCTCAACTAGATTAGCATGCATTTAACGAGCAAACAAAATAATTATCAAGGAATGGTGGAAATAAATTATCACTTTCTCTAGCACAATGAGCTGAAGGAAGAGCACTGATGACGAGGTCTATCTGTTACGATATGACTTAAAGAATGGACTTCATTAGTAGTCTACTATTTGATAGCTTATTTAAAAAATTAGTTATCACATCATGCTCATTATTTTCTTCCTGATTAATGTCTAAATCAAATCTAACCTGTTCTGGTGGGAGGACGTCCAGTCTTTCCCCTACGCGGATAGGGGTATTCTTCTGAGCCTCCAAGGACAGGCCTGACAATGCCGAAGTCAGGATTAGCAAGATCATTATAGTATGCATAGTTGTAGACTCGATCCCACTCTTGCAATTCTCGGTTGACATCATCACCCCTCAGATGACGGAGCTCCTCGTCTCTATATGGCTTCAACGGTGCTGGTGTTTTGTTAGGGAGGTACACCTGTAATAATATTTTGTCAATTGTCAAGTTAAGTTTTACATACGATCATTTCATTATTTTTGTAGGGAATGTTTTTTGTTTTTTGTTTCGCTATGGGCCTCATACATATTGAAAGCTTGATCCTCCCCCCTCCTAATCCCACCCTCCTTCCCCCTCATGATATACTAAGCAATAGGTTTTTTAATAGGGATTTTGCGTATAAACCCACAACTTTACTTTCATTTACCGAAAGGCCACCTAGTTCTTTATGTTCCCATGAACCCAATATATAAAGTTTGTTTACCTTTGAACCCAGAAATATAGAGTACATATTGTAGGCTATCTAAAAATTATTGCAGACAGTTGATCCCCATCAAACAGCGATAATGGAAGTTACAATTTAACGGCTTTTAGAAGGTTACAATTTAAAAACTTTCACGTAGATCGATGAATGTCATAATCTGACGACCTTCACAACAACGGATGAAAGCTTTAATTCAACAACATTCAGAATCAACATTGGGAGTTACAATCTGATGATTCTCATATTTTCAAGGAGCCAAGACGAAGATTACAGGATGACGATCTTTGTAACGATCTAGCAAAAGATACTACAAATTAACGATTTCTTCAAATTAAAACGTAGATATCTCTCAAACCGTAAAGAATTTGGCGAAATGGACGGAGCAAACCATACCCTGTGGGTTGGTTTGGTCGGCTCCGTCTCGTCGAGATAGTCAATTTTCATATATAATTCGTCCAATTCTGACTTACGGTTTAAAAGTTATGACATGTTCTTCGCAGCAAGTTATGTTCTGAAGTCCGTATGCAAGAGTGGACTTCGCCTGAACATTGGACTTCACCTGAAGCTCGCCAAGCTTACATGAGGCTCGCCTCTACGTTCTAGAGTCAAAACGACACAACCACTACATAATCTAGCTGCAAACACAGCTCAAATCCAATCGCAAACACAGCTCAAATCCAACCGCAAACACAGCTCAAACCTAACCACAAACACAGCTTAAATCTAGCTGCCAACGTAGCTTCCAAATGCCGCCAACGCAGCTTCTAGACGTTGCGTTCGAACGCAGAATTTGTGCCTAGCAACGCAGGACCTGCGTTTAACTCATTCAAATATGAGTTGAACGGTTTCGAAACCATCTTCTCTCCACGATTTGAAGAATTTCTCCCCACTTAGAAGCGGATTCAAGGGGTAGTTACACCCATTAATCTCCTATAAATAGCTGAAATTTCAGCTTAATTAGGGCCGGTCCTTTGGAGGGGAATTTCTGGAGAATTAAGATCGGCACAATATTTCTTGACAGAAGAAGGATCTCGGCAATCTTCAGACCCTCAGAGTTGTTCTTGGAGCTTTCATCAATCTTGACTTACAAACCGATTTCGGTTAAATCAATTAGCTCTTTCAAAGAGTTCTTTCAAAACTCGTTCTGAGTTCTCAAACTCATTAAGAGATTCAAATTTATCACACAAGTTCTCTACGACATCAAATCCAAAAAGATTCAACTGTGTTCCACTATGTAAAATGTTAGATCATCAACGAGAAGCAAACTCGACACGATTTTCGAGGGAAGCATCTCATCGATACAATGTTAAGTTAGACGGGATATACCCCTCAAAACTATCATCATCTTACTAGTGCGGCCAATCAGAATCAAATAATAAGATGTCGAGGACATAATACTAGTTTCTATGATATCAGGAGCGAAGTCACAAGAGCATCTCTAAGGGGCCGAAAAAATCCGACCCCTTAGCTTAATTAAGGGACTTCGGAGGGAAAGCTGCTCTAACGAGCTGGAAAAAACGCCCTTTCACCCAAAACCCCTCAACTCTACCCAAATTAAGGAGCCCCTAATATTGTATATTAATAGTTTTGTTAAATAAAATTAATATTAAAATAATATGAATTTAAATTTAAAATAATATTTAACTTTTAACATGATTTATATAAATTAATTACTTATTAAATTTTAATATGATTAATTAATTTAATAATTATATAAAGGTAATTTCTTAATTTAAATTAATTACTTAATTATTTTTAGTTATTAATATTTAATTATTTATTCATTTATAATAAACCATATATTTAATTAAATTCTAATTTATAATCTTAAAATACTAAATATAAATAATTAAAAGGTAGGGGAATCTTTAAGTGCAAACAATTGAAGGAGAACTTCCCCCTCTCTTATAAGTCCCCCTAGATTAAGGGAGATTGGAAGGATCCCTTGAAGATAGCTCTATTGTTGAAGATTTGGTGAGGTACCAGTATCTAGGATTCTTGTCGAGTTTAGCAGGATTTAAATTGCAAAGGTCATTAATGTAATCAGTCAATTCATGAAAGCCACCTTATAGAAGTTTGAACTTCTCCTTTAATTTATATTGTAATCAGTCAATTCATGATGCGACTAGCTCCTTTTGTTTATCCTTTAGATAATGTGATGTTATACCTATTCTTACTTATTAAATATAGATAGATGTCGTTTCAAAGCATAGACCATCTTATAGACTTTAGCTACCATCTAAATCGTTATCCACTTTATTTATGACAGCACATAGCGACTGTAATATATATAAAAATCCTTCATTATCACTAAAAACAACATATCACTATCACCTACGTAATAGAAACAACAAAAAAGACTTCCATCGAGTGTTATCTGATTTATAACCTTTTAAACTTGTTTATCTCTTCATCAAAGCCTAAAGGGGCTAATTGCGCGTAGGTCCCCAGTAGCATGGGTATTTCGAACTAACCATCTCAAATAGTTTAATCGTGACGCATAGACCGTCAGCTTAATTTTTTTGTGACTTTTTTTTACCCTAAGATTGACTCAATAGTTTCACTCCAGAGGCAATATTAGCGTAAATTTCACAAACGGTAGAAGAGTTAAAAAAAAAAATTGAAGTACTGGAGCATTTGCAACGATAAAACTTATAGGAGTAGTAAGCTAAGGAACAACAATACTCCAGGAGGTCTATCTGCAATCAACCCAAAACTTAAAATTAATTAAGAGATTTATATACTTACATCATTAGCAAAGAAGATTCGGTCATAAGTATACTTAGTGGTGTTGTAGACCCAAGAATTGCAGACGAAGTGGATGCGGCCTCTCCCGGGGAAATCTTCAAGCGTGATGCTCTTAAGATAGAACTGGTCGAGGTGATGGTTCTTGACAATGATGGCGCCTGGAATTCCTTGGCTTTCGTTGTGCTTGAATTTGATATCAAATGCAGATTCACCAGCAACAATTGAAGGCAGGTTCAGGATGCTTTGCTCCAAATAAGCTGGCTCCCCTACTACTCCTCTGTTGCCATTATCTACCACAAACAAGTAAAATTTTATTTACCGCCTCTTCTATTCTTGAATTTAAAAAATTAACTTCCAAAAATTCAACAACATTGTGCATGTGATGATTTAAAAAATTTCTCTTTATCATTTTGATAGATCTTAAATCCGCTTGGCTTTTTGGGAACTTCATCCAAATTTTAGCTATAGTAAGTTTCATATCAAAAATGAAAAAGAATCAATGGATTAGAGAACTCACTAGGATCACCAACATTAGAACTAACAAGCTGAAACGAGACAGATTGGCCTAAAAACTCAGCAACTTCATCAAGAATGGTGCCAGCAAAGTTAGTTAAGTCGAGCACATTTTTTTTCATCAACACCACCTTCCCCTTAACCTTTACATCCTTCCCTCCAATCAATCCCCCAACAATCCCTCCAACGGTCCCAATGATCATTTTTGCTAGCTCTCTCTCCCTAATAGCCAATGAAATGGAAGTGAAGAAGATGAGCGAGTTTGCTCTGAGATTGGGGGTTATTTATAGTACTTCTTGGTGCATAGTTTAATAATAAAGGACGGCTCAGTACGTCTTGAATGTGCACGCGAAACATGAGCATGAATTATTTAGAGACAGGATAACATTTATTAGGGTAGGTGATCTTGTTGCAGCAATTTTCATCAAGATGAAGTGTAGTGGATCAATTATTTGACTTGGGTAGTAGGCGCCGTATACATATCTTTCATAATTATTGGACTTGGGTAGTAGGCGCCGTATACATATCTTTCATCATTATGATTTTCTGTGTACTAGATAGAAAAATTTAATATATAACAGGATAATGCAGGATCAGAAAGCAAGGTTACAGTTAAGCACGTGATGGGGAAAAAAAAAAAGGAAAATAAAAGGATTGCTGGCAAGTCCCTAGTGAAGATGTTGAAGATTTTGTTTGATAAGGATCATGATTCATGACTTTAAAACTTTTTAATGAGGACACTAACATCGAAGGCCCACATCTTCACCATATCACAATATTCCAAATTAAATGCGGTGCGGATGAAGGTTTGAAAACAATATAGACTAGTTACCGCCGAGAGGTGAGGTCAAATGGTTAAGAGGATCAATATGTTCTCCCAGTAACTGGGTTTGAATTTCTTTTTTGCATTCAACATATTAACTCAAGCTAATAGAGATCTTCTACATCCTAAATTATAGAGATCCTCTGCATCCTAACGTGTGGTTGGGCTCGAACTCAGTAGCTTGAGAAGAGATCCTATACATATTAAATTATAGAGAATTTCTATAATTATATAGGTGGATGAATAAGTTTGGCTAATGCAATAGGCTCTACGAATAGATATTTGTTATCTATGTCATCTCTCTCAAAACCATCATCAAATTTCAATCTTCAGAAATTTGATCGAGGACGACTCACCCTTGGACCCTCACTAGTTTTGTCGGGACTCAAGCAGTAGCTTCTCAAATAAAAACTAACAAAGACAGCTCAATATATCAAACATTCAACATATATAATTCTCAAACTTTCTTAGTTTTCATTTTAATTTTTTTCAAATAAACCATTGAGGTCGTAGTTAAGATCAACGTCGAACATGTAATGGTGTTCTAGCTGGTGCTATTCATCATTTTTGATACGAAATTGAAACTAAAAAAATAAAAAATAAAAAATAAAATAAAACGAGCAAGAAAATGGGGAACTGCAACTAGTACTTTGCAAAAAAAATGTTAAGATAGTTGTTATAGATGAAGGATGAGGAGGTGTAAATAAATACATGCGGGATTTACTGTGAATTAATGGGCTTAGTAATTAGCATCAAAATCATTTTAGGAGTGCCAGGTGAAGAAGAAGAAGAAAGACAAATAATTAGATACAATTATTTATGAAAATGTCATTTGGAAAAGTTAGGAAAAATTGTGTCAAGGCCTTAATTTCTAGAACCTCATGTGACCAACCCTTCAAGCTTTTTCTCAAGTGGTTCATGTTTGGGTAGAAAGTAGATGTTTTCATTGCATTGAATCTATTACAACTTTGGTCGTTACAATAAACTCAAATAAACGAGAAAATAGATCTTTTTATAAGATCGACTTATACAATAAAAATATAAAATAGTACAACTCTTGTCAAATAGCGCAACAGACTTTTATCACTCGCTGCTTGCGTGAGAACTTCGCCTATGCCGGGGACGTTAATATCTGTGGATCACCACGGATCAGATCCGGTTAAAATATTAAGTTAATCAAAGTTCTTACTTCACGAAGGAAGTAATCGCTGCAGCGGTAATCCCGACCAAGCGAGATTACTGCTCTTCTCGAGATTAAGACTAAGCTTAAATCCGGAGGAATAGGGGACGAGTCTCAGATCTCTCGAACTCCACTCTTTATGCACAAGAATTCGCTAAGATTTGCTAACCCTCGTTGTAAATTCATGGCTCCACTCTCCAATTCGGTAGCGTTCCGCCCTCTTGATCTCCGCCCCGTGAAATGAACCCCTAGGCCTGTATTTATAGGCTTCGATTGGGGGTATTTGTTAGACCCTAGAGGGGGGGTGATTAGGGTTGTTGGACCCTAGAGGGGGGTGATTAGGGTCTTATGCTAATCTAATCCGATTTTATGCCAATTAAAACTAATTAACAAATTATTCTTGCAAGAGAGATATACAATATGTTACAAGCAAGAATAAGCAATATGAACAAAGGTAAATATCCTACAAGCAAGAATAAGCAATATGAACAAAGGTAAATATCCTAGCAATGAGATATACTATGGGATATATGTAAGGATATATAATCACAAGGGTAAACAATCTAAACTAGATAGTGGACAATATAATCAACAAGCAATATACAAAAGCGATGAACATAAAAGTAAGTGCGCCAATGCAATCACAAACAAACGATATGATTATGGAGTTCGGTCCCCACGATCTACGTCTCCGTTCCTCACCTCGAGGAAATCTTCACTATCACAACCGGGTTTTCTATGTTTACCCGAATAACGTTTACACCACACAATACGGTTTTCTAGTTTACCGAAAACTCTACAACTAACACACTCTTGTAATCCCACTCTACACCCACTCAAGTGTTGAACTAGACGTGTCTCCCTCAAGTGCTCGGATACAACCTCTCACTAGGTTCGTCAACCGACGCCACTCCTCTTAGGATGATCCCTGACTCTCCCTACACACTTCTCTTGGTGTATAAGTGTATTACAAAATGAATCTCATAATAAGCACAATACAAGGTGTTTGTTCTCTACAATGAATGAGAACGAATTATAAGCTCACTCTCTAAGTTACACAATCCCACAACCCAATTATACTATGAATGTAAATACAATAAGCTCAATGGTTGTGTGAGTGTGTAAACAAAGAGAAAATAAAATCAACTAAACTCAATATGAACACTAGCTTAATAAAATGATAATCAAACAATATAAAATATAAAGCTTTGAGTTTAGAAAACTTCTCAATAGATCAAGAGTGGAAGGAGAAGAGTTGGATGCTCAAACACCAATAGATGATCTCCTCTTTAAACTTGTTTTAAAAACACTCTCTTGTTGTTGCTGGTAGAAGAGGGTTTGAGAGGTTTATATAGGAAGAGAAAACAACAGCAAAAACCCCAAACAAATCAGCAGAGAATCCCACGGAATTGAAATTTGATTCTGTACCCAATATAACCGTTGGGCAATCGGTGGTCGACCGTGAGATTTTCGCGGTCAACCGCGAGGGATTTTCGAAGCTGAGAAACCAACAGAAAAGGCTATGGTCGACCGTGGAAACTTACAGACTGACGATCGATCGCCACAGTCGACCGCGAAAGTTTCTGTTGGTTTCTGAGGAATAAACATTGGCGTGGTCGACCGTGGCGGTCGACCGCGAACTGATACATGAAAATACAGGTTTTGAAAGTTGGGTCGACCGTGGCGGTCGACCGCGAACTGATACATGAAAATACAGGTTTTGAAAGTTGTTTTCTGATTTCAAAACCCTGTTTAAAAATATTAAATAAATTCCAAAAATTATGAAACATTGGGAAATGATTATAGACATGATAATAAACATGCTATAAAAATTAGTTTTTAAAAAGGACATCCGAAATGAGAAATATTATCATATTGCAAAATAGTCCAAAACATGAAAATATGAACACATGAATTTTGACATTTTGGCTAAACCATGTTTTGAAACTTTACAAAATGATTTTGTGGACTTAATGAATGATTGTTAAGTCCATAAACCATGAAAATAATATTTTCTCAAAATTGCATATTCTATGCAATATATTCTCAAACAAAATAGAGTATGAAACATATGATTATATATATGAATGTAAATTTGTTTCATATCTATATAGCTAAACCAAAACAGAATAATAAATATGAAATATGTAATCTCATATTTATAAACATGAAAACTCAAAACTATGTATGTATATATATATAACTTGTGTTGTATATATATATATATATATATAAGGAAACCAATATAATGTGTGTGTATATATTATTGAGCTTAAAGTACTAACACACATAATATAAACCTAAACTAATGTTACCCAAGCTTGATCTTGATCTTCATTGTATCTCAACTTGGTAAACTTGGATGAAGCTTGAACTTGGATCTTCAACTTTGAATAGCAAGGCTTCATACCACAATTCCGCCAACCTCCATTGGATATGATTGTGAATGCGTAATTCCATCCATCCTCCAACACGTTGTTTGTCTATAATAAATAGAAATATACAAACACTAGTGAATGCGTAATTCCATCCATCCTCCAACACGTTGTTTGTCTATAATAAATAGAAATATACAAACACTAGACAAACAACATTAGTGGTAAATTAATAAATAGAAATATACAAACACTAGACAAACAACATTAGTGGTAAATTATTTGTTAAACATCATTAAAACAAAGAGGCTAACAATCTTCCCCTTTTTGATGATGACAAACAATTTACAAAAAAAAAAGATATATATGCATGAAGGAAAATGAATGTACAAATGTACAATATTATAATTATCATGCATAACAAGGAAAGAGTATATTCACAATATTTCTCCCCCTTTGACAACATCAAAAAGGAGAAAATCATATAGATGAAAGAGAGCGAAAGCTCCCCCTACCTATAAGCATGGGTGAGTATAACACATAAAAAGATATAGGGATTGCTCCCCTATCAAAATGCCTCATGAATGTATGAAATGAATGCTAAGGCATACATATGCGAGAAAGCATAGATTAAAAACATGCTAAACATAACTCACATACAAAAAAGATAATGAGAACACATATAAATATGAAAGAAGTGTCTCATTACACAATTTTAAAACATAGTGTATAAAAATAGATTTATGAAATCAAAAGATAGAACATGAGAATCATGCAAAAAATTTTCAAATGAAAACAAATTAATTAATGAAATCATAAATCAAGATTTAAGTCCAAAAACAATGTTTGATCAAAAAAGGAATTTTTCTTTGTAAAACTTGATCAAACCACATAAAGAATACATTATAAAGCATATTTGAAATTTGAATAATCTATTTGTGCTTATATAATGAATTCAAAAGAACGAATCAAAGCAAAATTTTCATAGTTCAAAAATAACATACAAGAATTATGAACTATGGATTTAAAAAAATCATTTTTAAGAGTATAAAACCAAACCATCATTGATTTTTAAAAATCAAGAGAGGCAACCATATCTAACTCTTGAGCTAGTAACAACCCATATAAACATTTAAGCACCCGGTAAACATGATTTGGGAATAAACACCCAATAAACCCGGAGGGTTATATAAATACAAACCTATCATCAAAACAAAACCAATAATCATGAAAACAAAAGAATTTGACCAATAAAAGGAGTTGTTTTCATAAAATTTTAAAATACATTTTTCAAAACCAAGAAAAAGAAAAATAAAAGTACTAAAATTATTAAGTTAAAAATTATTTTGGCACCCAAGTATTCTTGGTGCTGGTTTGTTTAGGGACATGACCCCTATCATTATGGCTCAAAGCCCTAGGGTTATGAACCCTCTTGGGCACATATGGTGTACTAACACGGTCAAAACAATATTCATTCAAATAACCCTTCCGATTGTAATTTGTGTAATGAAAGACATCCATTTATTTTTGTGGACCATTAGCTTGTGCACGGGAAATATTTGTAAACATAGATGATCTTTTAGGATTATTTTGCAAATATGAAACATTATCAAAACAAAACTTTTCTAAGCGGCCATATCTACCACAAACATCACATTTAAAAACATGTGGTCTACGAGAAATATTTGGCAAATAAGATTTTCTTTTTAAATCAAAACAATATTCGGCCAAATGACCAAAACAACCACAAAGATCACAATGATACATATTAGCATGTTTATGATAAACTTTATGAGAATGAGCATGTGAATGTGTATGTGTATAAGATGATGAAGCTAGATGAGATGCACTAGGAGTATTAGCAATCTTAGGTTTGTATGCATCATAGCAAAATTTAGCAAGGTGGTTTTTACGACCACAAATTGAGCATTTATAAACTTTACTATGCAAGTGTGCATAGTGTGTGTTTGATTTAGAAGTGTTAACACAGGATTTTACACACAAGTCCATAAGCTTTTTGTTATTTACCATACATGCTTTTAAGGTTGAATCTAAACAAGATGTGCGATGTTTAACTTGACTCAACTCATCATTTTGCATACATGTATTGGAAATAGAAGTAGATGAAACATGATCATATTTAAATGAATTAAACTCATTTCTAATTATTTCTACTTCTATCATGGCATTATTATTAGTATGAGTTAAGCTAGCAATAGATGAAGTCAATTTTTCATTTTCTAAACTTAGCATGTCATTGTTTTCTTTAAGTGTAGCATTCTCCTTAGTAATGACATCAAGTTTAGAGGCTAACAACTCATGATCGGATTTTAAACTAATATGCTTGCTTTTAAGATCAATAAAATTATTTTACAATTTTGTATAGGCATGTGATAATCTCTCATATGCATAAGCGAGTTCATTAATAGATAGATCATTATCGGATTCCGAATCACTTACCACATTAGGGTTATGCCCTAATGGCCGTGTGCATGATGCTCCTCTATCACTTGAAGTTAATTCCACCACAACGCGTCGAATCTCCTCCAAATCTCCTTGATATGCTTTAAAAAGTTTCCAAATCGTGTAAGCACTATCAAAATGAGCAAGTTCGTTAGAAATACATGGTTCAAAAGCATTATGCAAGAGTTCTAACATTAACTTGTTCATTGTAAATATTTTCTTATCATGATTACTATCAAAATGAGCAAGTTCGTTAGAAATACATGGGAGGACCACATTCACATGGGTTGAATATGGTCCCCCAATTAAATGAGTGGATGGGAATGAGACACCTCACTACCAAACATAAAATTTATGCTTGGTACCAAACATACTCATTTCTCTCTCTCTCTCTCTCTCTCTCTCTCTCTCTCTCTCCCATTGCCTATAAATAGCAACCTTAGGCCTCATTTTTGAGGATCTGGATTTTTTTGGAGAGTTGGCGAAGCCCTGCTGCAGTGAAGAGTGGTCGAGCGCTTCAACAGAGGAGAGGTCTTCATCAGATTCTTCATCACCCGTGTCCGTTCCTTAGTATTACCCTTCGCCGGTAATCCTAAGAAGAGCAAATATCTCGCTTTAGCCGAGATAGGTGCTTAAAGCTTCTAGATCTCCTCGCGGATCGACGAAGCTCTGTCCGATTTTTCCGGAACAGATCTGAGTGCCAGGTAGTCCACGGATATCGACGTCCCCGTCACAGGCCAAAGACCCACGCAAGCAAGAGACGATAAACGGAGCTTGCGTTTATTTTCAAGAAAGTTGTAATTTTTATTTTTGTTATTTGAATTCATTTGTAAACGATTAAAGTTCTAATGAAATCAATGATGAAGGCAACTTTCCTCAAAAACAAACTGGAATACGTGGTCTTTTGTCCTTTTTATGGTCAAAGACTAATCAGCAACGCGTGTTAGGCGCTGACTCATCCCTTCTTAGGCTTCGGGATGAAATTCCCCAGACTGAAATTCTGGTGTCTTCTTCAATCGGTAAAAGACTAAACCGGCAACGCGTGTTAGGCGCTGACTCATCCCTTCTTAGGCTTCGGGATGAAATTCCCCAGACTGGAATTCTGGTGTCTTCTTCAATCGGTAAAAGACTAAACCGGCAACGCGTGTTAGGCATTGACTCATCCCTTCTTAGGCTTCGGGATGAAATTCCCCAGACTGGAATTCTGGTGTCTTCTTCAATCGGTAAAAGACTAAACCGGCAACGCGTGTTAGGCGTTGACTTATCCCTACTTAGGCTTCGGGATAAAATTCCCCGTGCACCAAGTGCCCGGATTGGAAGTTGAGAATTGTGTCTTTTCTAAGAGCAAAGATAGACTGGGAAATGGGAGAGGAAGAATTTTATATTCTATCTCCCAGTACTGAAGAGGAAGAATTTTATATTCTATCTGCAGCTGGAAAGGAAACTCGAGGTGGGATCTCCACCCCCAGAATCCGGCAGGATGAAACTAAGAGTAGGATCTCCACTCCGAGAATCAGAAAAGTTCAAACGACCCTACCTTTTATAGGATTATAGGATTGGTCATTTGAACCCAAAGAATCCCTCATTCATTGAGGAGAAAACCCAATTTCAACCCTAACTTTTATAGGTTTGGTGGAAAAGGGAACAAAGGTGGATTTTCGTTTATCGAAAAGGAATGACTCGGTCTTAGTCTTAACTATTTGTAGGCTTGACTAAGCGAGATCGGGAACAATCCTAACTTTTATAGGTTTGACTGTTCGAATTGAAAGTGGACCTCTCGTTCATGGAAGGAATCGAGAGAGGAATTTGGCTTTGGTCCTAACTTTTATAGGTTTGACCTGAAAGCAAAGAAAGTGGAATACAGGTAGCAAAGAAAGTGTTAACTCGTATTATCACTCAAAGGAAGACTTTAATGCTAGGTGATTAGGACCAAACATGTTGAGTCTGAGAAATGCCAACGACGGGCAGATGGAAATGTTGGTGGATCCACTGTCGTTTAATTTGATCAGCGGATGGTTTGGTGAGGAAAGATTAACCTATCAGAGGATTGGATCTCATCACAAAAATAACTCATACGAGTTAGAGAATTTTGATAAAAATAAGAAGAAACATTCTGTCATTCAGAGTTCGAACGTAGATTTCTTATTCATCAATTCTACAATGACTGGGTTATCCCTAAGAATACCCATGTGATATTCTTCCGGGAACTTCCCGATGCATTGGTCATCCTGTAGATACTAAGGATAGTATTTTTTTAGGAACTTGCCGTTTATCGGAGATTTCTTATTCATCAATTCTACAATGACTGGGTTATCCCTAAGAATACCCATGTGATATTCTTCTGGGAACTTCCCGATACATTGGTTATCCTGAAGATACTAAGGATAGTATTTTTTCAGAAACTTGCCGTTTATCGGCATCATAAGCCGGTCACCGTCCTTGGTGACAAGGCGATATGCGCCACTCGAGTAGACTGTCTCCACTACGAATGGTCCCTCCCATTTGGGTTCAAATTTACCCTTCTTCTTGGAGTTAAGGATCATAGGCCGCCTTTCAGCTAGAACCAAATCCCCTTCTTTGAAACTCCTTTGTCGAACCTTTTTGTCGAAGGCTCGAGAAATTCTAGCTTGGTAAAACTCAATATGCTGTTGAGCTTCCAGGCGCTTTTCATCGAGCCTCTCGAGTTCTTCGAGGCGTTTCTGATGTTGTTCTTCGGTCGTCATCTGGGTTGAAAGAGCGATCCGAAGAGACGAGATTTTAATCTCCAATGGAAGAACAGCTTCACATCCATATACCAGTGAATACGGGGTTGCTCCCGTCGGTGTGCGCACCGTGGTCCGATAGGCCCATAGAGCCGCGCCAAGCTTGTCATCCCAGTCTCGTTTATTAGTTTTCACGATTTTTGACAAGAGTTTGATGATAGTCTTGTTGAAGGCTTCATCTAATCCATTTGCTGTGGGATTATAAGCCGTTGACGAGATATCCTGAATTTTAAACTTTTCGCAGAACCTTATGAAGGCGTTGCTGACAAACTGAGGACCGTTGTCATGTATGATTCGTCTTGGAACACCATACCTATAGATGATATGGTGCTTGATGAATGCAATGACATTACTCGTTTTAACTTCTCTGAGTGGAACTGCTTCGGCCCATTTGGAGAAGTAATCGGTAATTGCCAGGATGAACCGGTCACCTTTGACTGATGGGGGATTTATAGGGCCAACAATGTCCATTCCCCAAGTCTCGAACGGCCATGACGTAACCGAAGGATGCAGATGCTCCGGAGGTTGATGCATATAATTCCCGTGTATTTGACATGCATTACACTTTCGGGCATACGCAATCGCATTACTCATCATGGAAGGCCAAAAATACCCCATTCTTCTGATGCGATCATAAAGCTTAGGACCAGGTTGGTGTGCGCCACACTCTCCTTCGTGCGCTTCCCTAAGGACCTCTTCAGCTTCTTTGGTTGATAAGCAACGCAATAGCAAACCATCGTACCCCCTGCGGTACAACGTTCGATTCTCCGTGTTATAGTAGAATCTTGGTGCTCTCCGTCGGATCGACTCTCTTTCCTTCACATCTTCTGGCAAGATTCCATGCAAGACGTAGTCGATGATGGGGAAACGCCAATCTCGTGGTTCGAACTCGATTCGAGTAGCGTGCGCCTCTTGAACCTCTTCTTCCTTGGCATCTTCATTGTAAAGCGGTATTAGGAGTTGGTGAGTTCTTACCGTAACAAACTGCTCTGCTTCGGGAGGTTGTGCCAGAGATACGGCCAATGCTGCTAACGCATCTGCATAGGTATTCTGTAGTCGTGGAATATGTTCGATAAAGAATCCTTCGAATGATTCCGCCATCTCCACTGCCATCTTATGGTATGGTATCAAATCTTGACTTCGGACTTCATATTCTCCTTGCACTTGCTTGACTATTAGCTGAGAATCGCCGAAAGCCTCGAGATACTCAACCCCCAGCTCCTTAGCGAAATTGGGGAAACTAAGACAACTCCAACTCCGAAAGAAATCTTAGAGCGTCCAGGAGTACCTGTGACAATAGCTGCTCGGGAAGCGCCATCGAAGTACAAACGCCATACTTGTTGGTGCGAAGTTGCGTTGACTTCGTGGGCTTCGTCGGGTAGATCGTCATATATCTCGGCGGTGTCCGTAGTTGGATTGTCTGCCAGGAGATCACAGATGGCCTGCCCTTTTACTGACTTCTGTTGTTTAAAATGTAAGTCGTATTGGGACAAGAGTAAGGCCCATTTTGCTAATCGCCAGCTCATGGAAGCTGGTTGAGTCATGAATATTCGAACCGGATTAACTTTAGAGATGACATAAATGGTCTGCCCGACCAGATAATGCCGCATCTTCTGAATAGCGAACACCAAGGCGAGGCATTCTCTCTCAATCATAGGATATCGAGATTCGGCGCCTACCATGGTTCGGCTCAAATAATATACTGCCTGCTCATGACCGTTATCGTCATCTTGTGCAAGTAATGCACTTAATGAGTGGCTCATCGCCTTGACATAAATCAAGAACGGTTTGCCCGATTTCGGTGCAACGAGTACAGGAGGTTTCGAGAGATATTCTTTAATACTCTCGAATGCCTTTTGACAAGTGTCATCCCATACAAAAGACACGCCCTTCTTTGCGAGCTTGGAGAATGGTTGGCATTTTCCTGAGAGGTTCGAGATGAACCGACGAATATAAGCTAATCGCCCTTGCAATCCTCTGAGCTCCTTGAGGTTTCTCGGAGGCTGCAATTCATTAATCGCCTTTACCTTATCAGGATCGATGTGAATACCTTTGGTGGTGACGACGAATCCCAGGAATTTACCACTAGACATTCCGAGGAAAGACTTGGTAGGATTCATCTTCAATTGATGGGCTCGCATCAAGTCGAACATGGTCTTCAAGTCCTTAATGTGATCTTTTTTATCACGACTTTTCACGACCAAATCATCTACGTAGCATTCGACAGTCTTTCGGAGATGCTCCTGAAAGATCTTTGACATGGCTCGCTGATATGTAGCACCTGCATTCTTTAAGCCAAATGGCATAACCGTGTAGCAGAAGATGCCGAGAGGCGTTATAAAAGCAGTATGCTTTTCATCATCTGGATGCATCTTTATTTGGTTATAACCAGAGAAACCATCCATGAAAGACATTCTCTCGAATCCGGACGTATTGTCAATGATAACATCCGTGATGGGAAGGGGAAAATCATCTTTTGGGCAAGCAGCGTTGAGGTCTCTAAAGTCAATACAAACCCTGATCTTCCCGTTCTTCTTAAGGACTGGGACAATATTGGCAAGCCATTCTGGATGTTGCTCGCTTTTTAACTTCAGCTTCGATCGCCTCCATCATTTGCGGACGAAACCGTCTTTGTTGTTGTTTGACAGGTTTGACATCCGACTTAATATTGAGGCGATGCACTGCTACGTTTGGATCGAGCCCCGGCATGTCTTCATAATTCCAGGCGAACGCATCGATGTACTCCCTGATAAGAGAGATCAACTCTTCTTTCTCTTCGGGTAGGAGATTATCGCTAATGAATATCGGCTTCGGATTTTATTCACTTTCCATATTCACTTGGACTACTTGATCTTCGGTAGGAGGTTCTCTTTGCTCAAACCTATCACCGTACTGCATGTTTAAGTGATGAACCCATGGATCTTCCCATGTCGGCATCTGGTCGTCTTCCTCTATTGTGGTAGGATCGACCGTAACCATGTTCGACATCAACTTTTTGAACATTTCACCGATACTAGTATCGGAATCCCAAGCTGAAGAATCGGATGAGCATCCGTTTCTAGCTTTGTTAGCAATTTTATCGATGACTTGCCAGCAACATTCGTCGTCGGATGAGAAGACATAGCCAAGACCTCTTTTATGGCGATAATAATCATCGGGTTTTCCCTTCGGTACATAGGCCATTC
>NC_033801.1:17498434-17525007 GCF_001876935.1 Asparagus officinalis
CTCCATTATTGTTGTTGACAGGAGGGATAGTTATGTTGACATTATCCTCTCCCCGTTCATTCTCCTCTTTGTTCGTATTATTGCGACGACTGGGTTCTCCTTGGTGAGTTGTCAGAGCCGCGATTTGTTGGTCATGCATCTCTCTCATTTGCTGCATGGCCATCTCCATCTCGAACTTGAAACTTTCCTTCTGCCTAGCCAGGGCATCTTCAAGCATCTTGGTTACTTGTTCGGCGCTGATCATGAGTGATTCGTAAGGTTGCCCCGCACTAGATGTCGTGTCGATCTGCCTCTGCCGGTCATATTAACGGATACTTCTAGGTGTTCGTCCTCTTGGCGAACGAACTTCTTCCCACGAAAATGCCTTGGCTTGGAAATCCTCTCGAATACCGAGACTCTCTTTGGGGTCTTAGAACAGTAGCATTCTGATAACACCGCCCTGATGATGTTGGCACACGGACAGTGGGGTTCCGTGTCTCGAGCATCTCTCTTCCGAGACTTATTCATACCCCCAGCTCTATAGTACAACTCAGCGTGACCACAGCCCCTCCTCCAAGTCGCCCTCCACCTCACGCTGACGAGCTCACCGCCAACAACCCCCTGTGTCGTCGCTCTCTGTGCCACAGCAGTCGCGCCTCCAGCTCGCCGTCTGCCCCACAGTCAGTTGCTGCCCTCGTCGCTGCCCGACGTCCAGCCTTAACCCGACCCGAGCTCGCTGTTGCCTGACGTCGACCTGAGTTCTTCATCGTGCTCCTCCGCGTCAGATCTGACCCGTGTTGTCGACGTCGAATCGTTCGATGTACCTGAGGCAAGATCCCTCTTGCTCATTGACTGTCATTTTAATTTTAGATCTGTGAATTTAATTATATGCATAGATAGACTGTATTATGATAATGTTGTATGTTGTGAGATATCTGCATGGGTTTGTTGATGATTAATATTAAATAATGATATTATGATAAGAAATTTAAAGGAATAATTATTTTGTGTAAAAGTGGTTATTTTGAGATGTTTTAGAATTATTATGATGAGAAAAGAGATTATTCGAAAAAGGAGGTGGTTTTGAATAATTATTAAAATAGATAATTTAAAATAATTTATTTTGGGAAAACAGGTTATTTTGAATTGTTAAACTATTTTGAGAAAGGATTATTTTAGAATAATTATTATGAATTAAAAGAATTTATTTTGACAGCAGAATCATTTTTGGATAAATATATTAATTAAAAAGAATTTATTTGAGAACGAAATCATTTAGAAAAATTATATTAATTTAAAAGGAATTATTTTGGAAAAAGAATCATTTTTGAAAATTATGATGATTTAAAGGAATTTTTTTGCAAAACGAATTATTTATTTTGGATTTTAAGTAATTTATGATTTTGTGTGGGTAGTTATAGACTATGACATTTCATGTACAAAATAATCACGATTTTCGATTTTATTTTTAACCGTAGTCATATTGGATATTATTTTAGCTGTGAATAATTTTTATGAGTAGTTTTGAGATTCAGATAACAAGATATTAATGAAATCGGACTGTATGCATGTTTTTACTGATTCATGATTACATTTCATGTTTTGTGATTATTTTACTGTATTTGACATGTCTGCTTTTATTGTTCCTGGTTATGTTGAGAACCCTTAGTAATTCATGACTTAGTGGTCTTGTGCGTCATGAACAGACCTAGTGACATGTGTAGGTGTGTTGACTAATTTAGATGGTGAACCAGAGATATTGTGGACTTTGATTGTTGATTTAGAAAAGCGAGAAGAGTTGGGATGGGGGAGTCATTGTTCATGTGTTCGGATGTGGCTGTTGATGTATCTTCCAAGCTTGCACCAGTGAGTTTGTGTAGCACTGGGGCTGGTTTGTTGGGTCAAAGTGAAGTTTATGTAGTCACTTTGGACCGTGAAGTTTATATTCACCCGAGTTTAGCTTGAGTTCGAACCAGGCTAAAAACGGATTGCGTGTAATCCTCTGACCGAGTTTGTGTAGCGGTATTAGATTCATGTGGGGGATTTGTGAACAATCAGTTATCTGATAATATGAACGTTGACTCTGTGTGAGATATGAACCAGTGACCTGTTATAGGATGGCTAGTTATATGGCCTTGTTTTTTTGGCTAGATATGATTTCTTGTGAGATGTAGGCCAATTGTACTTCTTTTCATACATAGATCAGAGTTAATATTTAATTATCTACAATTTGAGACATATGGTATATACATGAGGGTTCTCTTATTTGGATTATTTCGCTTGACGTACTACGTCTCTTGTTGTAGATTTTTTATTAATTCCATCTAGTTGTATGACCTTGTTACTTGGATGATTATTCTGATTGCTAGCTGCATGACTTCGTCACCGATTGATTTTTGGATTCTTTGATTATTATATACTATTGATGGATTTCATCTAGTTTTTAGTATTCCAGTTGTATGCTTCTATTTATTATTATTGTTTTTGCCTTGGTCATTCGACCGTTTCATTTCTCCCATGCGGGATCTTGTCGTGTGCCATGCACGCTGACGTACATCTATTTTCTTCGGTGTACGTCAGATTTAGGAGACGGACAGCCTTAGTTCGGAATCGTACAGGAGCCAGAGGATTCTCAGCAGGAGTACCTTGCAGACGGAGTAGAAGAACAAGCTGAAGCGTAGTGGTTTTCTTCCGTAATAGAAGTTGGATAATATGACTCTTTTATCATATTTTTTTTTCTTTAGTTTGATAATGGATTTCATATTTTTAACAGTACTTTTTTTATGGACTATATATTTTTATATTCCTAGTTAGACCGTTTTTGTAATAAGGATATGTTTGACCCATATTTTTATGTCTAGGATGATCTACTTTTGATGATATGTCTATTTATTATTCCTGGTTGTTATTATATTCTTACTATTGTGATCTGGGACCTGTGATAGATATTCTTTTGCTTGACGCTTAACGTATTAGATTGAGAAAAAAATGAAAAAGAAAGAAAGAAAGAAAAAATTTAATGTACATTTCTTCTCAATCTAATACGTTGCGGGCTTGTTCACATTCTGATTCTCAGGTATTTTGGGAATCAGGGTGTGACATAAAAGATTAACAAGTCCAAGAACGATAACAGTACAAAAAGTACAACTCTAGCCTGATGTCATAATTGAGTAGATGATGAAGATACTACTATAGAATTGCCCGGAAAAAAGATAAATGTGAGGAATGATTGATATTAGCTTAGTAAAAAAATAAAACACAAGGAATAAAATATAATATTTTCTGAATATTTCATAGAATAGTTTAATTATTTTGAGTGAATTTAGAAATCTTTAGATGGGAGTTTCATGAGCTTTTTCAGTACTTTTATATGCTTGTATAGATGCTTTTATCATATGAAAGTATATTAGAGTTAGCATTAATCTTTAATTTATATTTTTTTATGAAGGATATCAATGATTAGGAACAAACTTTATATTCTCTTTTGTATTGTTTTAGCATACTTTCAAGCAATTATTTTGTCTTATTGGTTTTAAATATTCTCCTTCCTTGTATAACACGTTTCAATATTTTTTACTTTTACAACACTGTACTTTCTCAAGTAAAGATTGGTTTCTTATATGTCAAAATAATATTAAAATTCAAATTAGCTTTAAATTATATTTGTTTTCTATCAATTCAAATATTAACATGAAAAATTAAATTGAGTGTAGCCCATTTAAACAAACATTAAACTAACTAATCACAATATTAAAGTTTAGAGATAAAAGTGAGCATAACCTATATAATAAAGTAGAACTGAGGAACAAATTTTAGTTAGAAAATAAGCCAAAAATACTTAATCATGATATTTAACCACGTGCATTGCACGTATATAAAATCTAAATATATATATATATATATATTATATATATTTATATATATATATATATATTATATAATATATATATATTAATATATATTATGACCACACACACACACAGTTCTCTATTGAATTGGTAGTATGTGGGATGATTTGATACACACATCTAGATAAGAGGGTTGATGTAAGTTTGAAAAAAAAATTTTTTTTAAAATCTCCCCCCTCTTCAATTTACTGCTTTCTTCTCTCATCTCTCCTTCTCCGTCTCTCTCTCTCTCCTTTTCTCTCTCCCTGATTTACTACGCCTCAAATTCCAAACCGCGCCGGCGATCTGGCGTTGTTCTTGAAGGGAGAGGCTGCGGGTTTTGAAGGAAGAGAAGTGAGGTGGGGTTGGAAGGGAGGGCGAGCTATGGCGGGGTTAGAAGATAGACGGAGCGCCGGCGGGGTTGGAAGGACAGGGCGGCGGTGGCCGTTGGAAGGGAACGGGGCGGCGACAATGGGGTTGGAGAGGGAGAGACAGTGGTGAGGTTCGCGACAACAAAGGTGGGGCATAGCGGCGATAAGGTTGGAAGGAAGGGGCACGGGGCGTTGGAAGGCGAGGGGCGGTAGGAGGGTTGGGAAGGGAGCGCGGGTGGAAGCGAGGTGGGGTGGACGGTGCGGCGGCCGGTTTGAAGGTGAGGAGAGTAGTGAATGAGGGGGGGAGGAGAGAGGAGAGAAGAGAGAGAGGAGAGAGAGATGAGGGAGAGAGAGAGAGAGAGAGAGAGATTGAGCAGTAAATAAGGGAAGAGAGGGGAGAGAGAAAGATTTTTTTTAAAAAAGTGAGGTTTTTTTATAAACTTACATCAACCCCTCTCTATCTAGATGTGTGGGCCAGATCAGATCAGTCCACATCACTACCAAGTTCAATGGAGAAACTTGATACCAAGTTTCTCCATTTCTCTCTCTATATATACACACACACACACACAAGGTTTTATGCATGTGCAATGCACATGGTTACGTATGATGATTAACGTGCAATGCACATGGTTAAATACGATGATTAAGTATTTTTTATTTTTTTTCTTTACTAAAATTTATTTCTTAATTCCACTTTGATTATTTCTGCTCGTTTATATTTTTAAACTTTAGCATTGTGATTATTTATTTTCTTTGATATTTGTTTGAATGAGCTACACCAAATTTAAGTTGTCATGTTGATAATTGAATTGATAGGAAATAAATGTAATCTAAAGACAATTTGAATTTTCATGTTATTTGGACTGACATGAAATCAAGCTTGACTTGAGAAAGTATAGTGTTGTAAAAATAAAAATACTTAAGAAAATAGTATTATAAAAGAAAGATGTATAATTAAAGCCAATAAGCCAAGGTGATTAATAAATGTGAGCTAGAATGAAAACTAAAGAGAATATAAATTTTGTTCCTAATCATTGATGTACTTCAAAAAAAATCACAAACTAAAAATTAATACCAACTCTAATACACGTTATATGATAAAAGCATCCACATAACCATGTAAAATATTTAAAATGGTTCATGGAAAACCCTCTAAAGATTCTTGATTTTTATTAAAAAATTAAGTTATTCTATACAATATTCTGAAAACAAATCTTTTATTCCTTCTATTTTATTTTTTTCTGAGCAATTGTGGAGTTGCGTCTTCATCGTCTACATTGATTGTGACATTAAGCTGAAGTTAGATTTCTTGTTCTATTTTTTTTTTAGGCTCGTTCATCTTTTGTCTTCTCGTCTTACTTTACAAAGAAGTTAAATGTATTTCTGATGTTCAATAGAAAATTATAGAAATGTAGAATTTGATTATTAATTTTTGTGTTTCATTAACACTAAAAGTTATTTTCATGTATATGAACTTTTAGTGTTTTTTGATTTATTTTTAAAAAAGGTTAGGAGTTATCTCTTTTTTCTCTATAATGAATTCTTCTTGTGTGCATCTAATAAAAATTTCTATTGCGTTAAATAATGTTACATTTGCTCTGTTTCTGCCATTTTTCATAAGGATTTAAACTAAATAACTATATATTTCATTATAAATATGCCTTAGTTTATAATATTAATATTTAATTTTGATATGTTCATTTTATGAAAAAGAGATATTACTTAACCTTGGTACTGTGTCATTGGTGATTATGTGACATTTATCATTTTGATACTCTTATTAACATCTCTATCTAACTTCTTGTTGTAGCATTTGCCAGCATAGAAATATGGCTTAACTCTATTGTAAATAATAGTTATATTTGCATTATAGGTCCAATAGCATGTCTGCATATTGATAAAGTATTTTTTAAGTTTAATTGTGTTAATTTCAGAGTAGGTCTAGTAAGATCATAACTCTTAGAATGTTGTGATGATTGCATGTATCAATAATTTAAATTTGTGTTATATTTATAAAGAGCCTTGACGGAGATACTTTTGTTTTAACAGCTTGCTCTAAATAAGCCCTATATGTTAGCTTTAAAGTATAATATTTTTTTATCGTTATATATGGATGTTTGCTTGGTTTACTTACCATTATTTTATTTTATTTAATAACTTGTGTCTTTAGGTTGATATATATTGTTAACACAATTTTATGACGACATGCATATTTTTCCTATAAATTTGAGACAGATATAAGGTAAATTTTATGTTTAGTGATATTTAATAAGAATTTTAGTAGCAAAATATGTTACTTTCATATTTAAAGATCTTGAAATCTGACAGTGCTATTACATGCTTATGTTTGATCATGTCTTTAAGAATTGATCCTTCATTGGTAGTAATATCCTCAAATAAAGTTACTTGCAGAGTTATGCTACTATATAGGAAAAATAAAATTATTAATTATAATTTTTTAACTTATGTTATTATAACTAAGTATCATGTAAATATCTTTTGTCCATTATTATGATTTCCCTCCTCTTATCTGGCATATTATATCTTATAATATAGTTGATCAAGGACTTCACTTTAGTTTATGTTACAAGATTATTTATATATAATTTTATATTGAGTTTATGATTCCTTTAGTATTTCAAGAAAAAAGTATAAAAATTTATAAATACTTACTAAGTTTTCTTGTATCTTTCATGGAGAATGCTTTTTATATTAGGATAAAATTATTCAATATGTTCTTCAAGGGTAGCTCAGTTGATGCTTCTTTACTAGATATACCTTTTGTCAATATCAATTCAAGTGATTCATGAATGTTTCTGAATTTTGGGTTTATTTCCTTTATTTTTCCATTTGAAATAAGAACAACTTGATTCTTTTAAATGATGTCTCTGAATTTTCTAATAGTTTCTTCATACATAACTCATTGTATTTTTTTACCCTATAAATATTATTAACATTAGAAATGAATGTGCATACATTATAATCAATTAATGCTAACCTATTATATTATAGTCTTCTATTAGTTTTATATAATTTAGTCTTCTATCAATTAATGTTATTAGTAAAATTATATGCAGTTCCTTAAATATATATAGTAATGTTAAATTTTAATCTATCATATATTTTTTAATTTTTATTCCTTAACTGGATGGTATTAATCTATTATAATTGCTATTTTTTACTAGAAACAACTTAGACTACTTTTAGATGCTGAAAAAGAATGATAAACTTTAAATTAAAAGTTAAATTTATATATCTTAATGAAAGAATATCAAATATTTACTCCTTTCTTTGTTAAATCTCGAGCTTTTGTAATTTTAAACTTTGGTGAGTGTGTTGTGCAATTTTCTAAACTTTGATAGTATTTTTTAAAACTTTAAATTTTAAGTTGTGTGCTTATAACTTTTAAAATTTCAGGATTTTTTTGCGATTTTTAACTTTTGAGGGAGTTTTTGTAATTTTTATAAATTTAAGGTTTTTTTATAAATTTTAAATTTTTCGGTGCCTAATAATAATCCGTGGAATTCATTTATGTTGTTTGTAAGTTTTAAAATCTCTGAATTTTAGAATGCTTTTTGTAATTTGAACTTTTAAGGCTATTTCTGTAATTTTTAAAATATTAAGAGTGTTAATTATAAATTTACAATTTCTCGGAGCTATTATTAATTTTCAGGTTTTATGTTTGTTGTCTTAAGTTTTAAAAAATTAGGATATTTTGTGTAATTTTAAAATTTTAAAGATATTTTGTGTAATTTTTAAAATTTTAGTGTTTGTTAAATAATACCTCATGTATTATAATATGTTATCGATGTATAATTTTTCTTAATCTTATTTTTTTTTAAATTGTTGATCTGTAGATAGTTTATGTGAGGTTAATATAGGATATAATTAATATTAGATAGATTAAGATTTAAATAAAATATTTAAAATAATATTTTATGTAGTTTATTAACTTTTTTTTAAAATTGTTGAGCTATAGACAGTGAAAGTTCATGGGGATTAGATAGGATATAATTAGAATTAGAATATATTATGATTTAAATAATATTAAAAATAGTGAAGAGTAGTATTGACTATGAAAAGCTTTTTCTGAACTCCTGTTTTTAGTAAGAATACATGATGTATATACACATACTATGCGCACGCACACTATGACATAAGCTTTGGTCTGTCCTATTTTGATGTTTAATTTATTTACAAGGGATACTTGTGCCTATATCACCCACATGTTTGTTAGATTGTTAACGACTGATTCCAAATCGGTTGTAGTGCTTATCCGATTTTCAGATATTAGTTACGTTATGCAATTTCGTCGCCTATGTTATTTCTCGTATTAGATATTAGGGCATCTCCAACAGCTTCTCTAAAGTTTTCTTTAAAATGGGGAAGCAAAAGTTATATTCTCCAAATTATTTTTACACCAACTCCAACAGCTTCCCCATTTTGAAGAATCTCTTTTTTCCTCCAAAAATTTGGAGAATGCTGCAGATTTGGGGAAGCTTCCCCATTTTTTCTAGAATGCTGCAGATTTGGGGAAGCTTCCCCATTTTTTCTCCTCCATCCCTATTTTGGGGAATGAGATGAAAAATCTGTTGGATCAAAAATCTAACTAAATTCTACAAAAGTGAGAAATGGGGAAGCTGTTGAAGATGCTCTTACAGGCATAGCCAACTTAAATCCCACAGTAAAAAATAGATTCTCTACACTGTTGATTATGGAGAATACCTACAGTTAATTACTTTGGCTATCACTATTAGCAGTGGGTCCCACAATTATTATTTATATGATTTACATAGACGGTGTCGCTCATGGGATTCACAGATAAGTGAACAGATTAGATTGACGAGTGAAAATAGCACAACTCTCTATGCCATTCATGTTTTATACCGTGAAATTAAATTTTGTTACGATTTTTTTCAATGCTAGCCCCTCAAGTCTTTAGTGTTTTGATGACAGTCTCCCAAATCATTGATATTGTTGCTCTTGGGTCCCCCAGACTTTTACTGAGAAAACCCGAGTCTTTATTGCACCCCATCGAAACGAGGACCAGCTCTCGATTTTTATCTCATTTTAGAGAAATATAATTTTATAAAAAAATCTACAATGAAAAATCATATCAGACTAGCCTACAAAGCTTCAACATACACACTGCAAACGTATCTCGAGCGCCTGCTCTTCGAGCTCAAAACCTGCAACATCACTAAGAGCAAGGGCAGCAGCCTCCCAAAGAGGCTCTTAAGAATGATGTGACAAGGAAAAGTTCCCAACATGCTCCAACAAGCTCCCAAGGAGGCTCCTAAGTCTTAGTTAGTGGTGGGGTCCATCATGGAGCTCCTAAGAGCTCCACAAATTTATGGAGCACTTGGGAGCTCCTAAGGGGTGGGGGCCTACTAAAAAATATTTTTTTATTAGATTTATTGTTTTAAAATATATTTATAAAATGTTAGGGGCTGTTTGGTTGTTGTTGGTAAAGTTGTGTATTTATGACACAACTTGAAAAGTTGTTGTCCACCTCATCAATTTTACTTTTATATTTTTCTTTGTTTGTTTTTTATTCCATTGGAATCATAAATTGCTTGTTTGGTTTGTAAATGTAACTTTAATTGTTTGTTTGGAAAGTGTAAAAAGTGGTCCCTACTCAAATGATCATATTGGTTGGAATTATTTTTTATTTTTTTTCTGACTTCAATGTCAGTTTTCTCCTAAAATCATGTCTTTTTTTTATGAAATCACTTTACAAGCCATATCAGCATATGAAATCACTTTACACTATTTTCACAACTACAAACAAACAATTGAAAGTGATGAAAGCTGACATTGGGACCCACTTTTTTACACTTTCCATCCTTTTACATGGTAAAAACATACAAGCAAACAGCCCCTTAGAGGTAGAAGAATAGACTTTTTAAATAATATTTACGCTCCTAATTGGGAGTTTGTTGGAATATTTGTGCTAGTAGGAAGCTCCTAAGTGGGTCTCATGCTTGAGAGCACTCCAACAAGAGCTCCTTACTAGGAGATTGTTGCACTTGCTCTAAAACAACAACACAATGCAGCGCTTTTTCCCATAACCCACAATCCTCCAACTTGCCAACCAGCCTAAAAATATTATTGTTAGTTTTAAAATGAAGGAGACAGAAATTCTGAGGCGTGAAACACTTTCCTTAAAGAAATATTTGCCCCCACTTGATATTCAAAGTTGCTTCGGGTTAATGTAAATTTTCTTCCCAGGATACAACAGAAAATAAAAATTCCAGTAAGCAAATTTAAAATTTTCCTTAATTCGTTGTGAAACAAGTTTGTAATATTGCAGATGTTTTGATAGAAAAGATTTAGAAAAGAATTATTATTTTTTAGATATCTGAAAACATAAACTATTTATAGGATTGAAAAGATGCTTCCAACAGTCATTAACTTTTCAAAACACCCATTGGAGCAAACAGTCACTTTTCAACAGTCACTTGTCTTTTCATAATTTTTAAAAATTCAAAATAACATTAGAAATAATATATTCAATATATAATTATATATAAAAAAATAGAACATTTAAGTGGCTAAGTGCGTCAAAATCGCGCATTATTCGCCCTACCCGCACGCGGGTTTAGAAGCATATACTTTGATCCATTATTCAAAGCTCAATAAGCATTCAATGCTTTTAAACCTCTAAAAGAATGATCAAAATTCCAATGTGGGACTATCTTGTTTTTTTTAAACCAACAAATACTAACAATCATCACGGCTTCAAACATCAGAAACAAGCAACCAAAACCACTAGAAATAAAGATGCACAATCAAATGTTTACTGGCATGCATGCATTTAGAAAAGAAAATGGAAGTACCAGACCAAAGAGCGCACACAAAAGAGAAACTACACCTTTATTGTGACATTTTACAAACCATCCCTCAAACATACGCAAGCGCGATCAGCACTACAACAAACGCATATCGACATCGGACTCCCCTCTGCCTACTACAAATTAAAGAAACCATTCTTCAACGATATCATCTAAGAAACTGTCAATAACATCAAATGCGCACGCACCTATTGCACTTTTTTAGGTATAGTAGCCAAATCAAGAGCAGGCCCGTACAATTTAACCAAAGCTTGCACACACCAACCATGCCCGTCATCAACCATTGGCATCCTCACCTCGATAAAAGGCAAGGCTGCTTGCTGACTTTCGGGCACAAGAACCCCAGCAAAAACCCTGAGAACATTCGAAGCATCAACATCCATACACACACTGATCTCAACCGAGCCCTTTGGCCCCGGAGGAATCCCCATAAGCTTGAAATACCCTAAAATATGATTCTCTTCAGCCTTCTTCCCTTCTCCTTCATACACAACAATCAATGCCTCGGTCTGATTATCATTCGCCGTTGTGAACAGCATGTCCTTTCTTGCAGGTATCGCGGTGCTTCGGTGTATGATCGTAGCATATCCATCGCCATTTGCACGGATTCCGAGGCTCAAAGGAGTAGCTTGGATTGTCAGCAAGTCCAAGCTCCCGGATGAGTCGCTGATCCCAGAAGTGATTGCTCCTTCGAGAGCAGCTCCAACGACTGCTGCCTCTAAAGGATCGATACCCTGGGACGAACCATCTCTCTTGCATAATCCCAACACTAAGTTTCTAATTTTTGGGATTTTTGAGCAGCCTCCTACTAGTATAACATCATTTATATCTTCAGCAACTAACGTTGCATCAGCCAAACATTGAGCCACAAGTTTCTCACACTGCTCAAACACCAGAGAGTTAACTTGCTCAAACTCTGTGCGATGCAATGACTTGGAGGCTTTCAACTCCTCTCCCAAATCCACATTGATTTGGACACTGTCTTGGAAAGAAAGCTTATGAATTGCATCTTGAGCTATAGTACGAAGAACCCCCATCGAACTTATATTATTGACATTATTCTTCGAACTCAAATTCTCAAAATCCGGCACAAGATATCGCAACACGTTTTGTAGCATATCCTCTCCCCCAATTGCACTTCCTACTTGAGCTCTCATTTGAGAAACTCCACCAGCAGTAGCAGTGATGGCAACATCGCAATAACCTGCACCCATGTTAAAGATCAATGCGACCTTCTCAATTCCACTCCCCGTATTATCCTGAATTTGCTGCTGCTGCTGCTGCTGAGCATAGATAAGAGCCACTGCTGTGGGCTCTGGCATCAACCTGAGAACATTAAGTCCAGCCATTGCACAAGCTCGCTCGATCCTTGTCTGTTGAAATCGACTAAATGAGACAGGAATAGTCAATACTGCGTTCCTTATAGGACGTTTGAGCTGGATCTCAGCCATTGCTTTAAGTTCAACTAGAAATATTGCAAGAACTTCTTCCGGCGTAGTTGACCTCCAAACACCGTTAACTAGAGCTGCGATGAATGGTCTAACACCAATATCGAGGGTTTGTACTAAGAAAGGTAGGGTTTTACTGGCACGGACTACTGGGTCGGTGTCGATTCTACCAATGAGCCGTTTCATGTTAAAAACTGCACCTCCAGAAAATATTTCTTGCTCGGAATGAGGAAGCTCTTCGCTGATTCCTCCTGACGGGGCTTCATCTTTGAACATGACATAGGAGCGCATTAGCTTTTGGTTCCGAGTGTTTCTAAGGAGTTCAACTCTAGAACCATTCCATATTCCGACACTGCATTTTGATGTTCCAATGTCGATCCCAACTGCGAGGTCAGGGAAGGGAGGTTGATGTTTGTCTTCGCCGGTAGTTTCACTGTCTGATGCAACTGTGTAAACTGGCTCAGCCATCGTTTCCTGTAGACTAAAGGGGAAGGTTCATTAAGAAATCAGCAAAACAAATATATATTGAACTGTAGCTCATTTAATGATCAAGAAAATTGTTTGGTGAGGAAAATGGCAACTGGTGTGCTATTCACTGGTCATTTGGGTTGCTCCCATTAATACAAGTTAAACAAATTGATTACAATAAAATTAGCATGTACCTAAATTTTGCAAGATTTGTCAAGAGTGAGAAACATAAAATATCAAAATCAAACCGGTATGCTAAATGAAGAATTATAATCGGGGCCAGCTTGACCTACTAATCTGAAACTATTATGTAAATCCAAGATATCCTGCATTGTAAATGTTAATAAAAAAAGAATGATATTGATTTGAAGAGCTCACAACACTTGGTTAAATCACACTCCCAAACATAAATTTAACTTGCAAATTCCTGTACGCGGTTTTTTTTTTTAATTTAAGCCATGAATCCTATCACCCACTGAGAAACTTAGAAACGACACAGAGAGGTAAGGTTTGCATTTAAGATGTTGATTTTAATCCTTTTTATTATTACTGCCATCGTGACATGGCTACACTCCAGGAGAGAATGTAAGCAAACGCATTCATTGTTGAATCTCCATTTTACATTCCTCTTTTTTTCGCCGATCTGTGGTTTTATTCCCTGTTGTCGCTAGCAGGCTAGCTACCTATGAAGAATAGAGAAGCAGTAAGCAAGCCAAAAGGGCTCTCTGTGATACCATCCATTTGATAAGATTTTCATCAACCTCCATAATCTGTGAATATTTTCGTTTATTGATAGATGTTGGGACAAACCCGGGGTTCAATAAAGCATGGTCTCGGCGAATAATAGAGTGAAAGTAATAAAAAGAACATAGATTTAGGTAAAAACCCACCTAAATGAATTTGGGTAAAAACCATGAACAATGATAGAAAAATCCACTATAAGGAAAAACTTAGGAGTTACAATCTCTCTTTTGCAAGGAGAAACTCTCTTTATTTATTTTCTCTCACACTCTTCTATATGTGGAATTGTTTCTAAGATGAATTTTTTCTGAAGAGTTTTAGACTATTTATAGTAGCTGGGAAAATACTATGCACTAATTTTATAATATTATTTTACTATACAAATTCACTTTCGGTGTCTTGCCACTTTCGGTGCGAATTATTTAGTGGTGGGGTCCACGCCCTTTTTCATTGTCAACAAATATGGCTGACAATCTCCCACTTAAAGATTTGATTGAGTATCAATCATATATTCACACCATTCTTTTTATCTTACTAACTTCATGTTGCTCACGTCTCTGACAGACCACAAGAGGATCGACATCAAATAAATTTGTTAGTATTAATTTCTTTTGTTAAAAAACTTGCTAGATTATCTTTGATGTGAATTTTCTGCATATCCACTATTCCTTCTTCCGCTTTCTCACGAACGAAGTGGTATTGAACTTGAATGTGTTTTGTCTTTGAATGAATGACTGGATTTCTTGCTAAATACAAAGCACTCTTGACTGTCACAAAATAAAAATATCTTTTTTTGTTCATGCCCGAGTTCCTTCAGCACCATCTTCAACTATATCGCCTATTTACTAGCTTGTGTAGGTGCTATATATTCTGCTTCTGTTGTTGAAGTAGTTATAACTACATCTGACTGTAGTTTTGAAATTCAGCTTACAGCTCTGCCAGTAAGTGCAAACACATAATCTGTGATGGATTTGCTATTATCAAGATAACCTGCATAATCAGAATCAACATATCTATTGATAATAAAATCCGATCCTCCATAACATAATGCAATATTTGAGGTTCCCTTATTATATCTTAGGACCCTTACAGTATTCTAATGCTCTTTATCAGGATTCGTCATGTAACAACTAACCACTCCCACTGATTGTGTAATGTTTGGTCTTGTATAAATCATATCATAGCGAACATTAAACTTCCCACTGCTGATGCATACGGTACTCGAAACATCTCCATCCTCTTTTATTCACTATTAGGACTCATACTAAAAGATAACTTGAAATTAACAGAAAGTGAGGATAGAAATTGACTTACAATCTTGCATGTTAAAAGTACCACAAGATTTTCTTCAAATAATTCTTCTGAGAGCAAAATCTTCCTATTAATTCTGTCTCGATAAATTTACATCCCTAGAATCTTGTTTACAAATCCTAAATCCTTCATTTTAAATTCTCTAGCCAACTGTGCCTTTAACTCTTTTATACAATCTTTGTTGGGGTCGTCAACATACAATAATAAGATAATAACGTTATTTTTATAAAACCTCTTGAAATATGCACAATGATCTGAATTAAGTGTTGTATCTAAGGCTCATGGTGAATGAATCAAATCTCTTGTACCAACACCTCGACACCTGTTTTAGATCGTATAGAGATTTGGTTAATCTGCAAATCAAGTTCTTTTTTTCTTTTTATTCAAAACCTTTTGGTTGGAGCATGTAAATTTCTTCTTTAAGATCTCCATAAAGAAATATTGTTTCCACATCTAGCTACTCTAGATGTAAGTCAAATATAACGCTCACAGCCAGGGTATTCAGACTGTTGTTAGTCGAACTATAGGAAAAAATATTTCATTAAAATCAGTACTTTCCTTTTGAGCACATCCTTTTACCACCAATCTAGCACAATATCACTCCACTTGATCATCGCTATTTCGCTTGATCTTATAAACCCATTTATTTTCAATTGTATTTATTCCATATGGTAGTGACATAAGTACCCAAATCTTATTCTTATAGAGAGCTTCAATTCCTTTCTGCATTACTGTCATCTACGATGCATCTGTGCTATTTATAGCTTTGTAAAAAATTAATGGCTCTCCATCCTCTGTTACAAGACAGTATGCAAAATGAAGATGATAAGATAGAAAGAATGATGTGAAGATATGATTAATACTCAATCAAATCTTTAAGTGAGAGATTGTTAGTCGTATTTGTTGACAATGAAAAAGGGAGTAAACCCCACCACTAAATAATTCACATCGAAAGTGTGGCAGGCATCGAAAATAAATTTACACAGTAAAATAATATTATAAAATTAGTGCATAGTATTTTCCCAGTTACTATAAATAGACCCAAAACTCTTCAAAAAAATTCATCCCAGAAACCAACTCCACATATAGAAGAGTGTGAGAGAAAATAAACAGAGAGAGCTTCTTCTTGCAAAAGAGTAATTGTAACTCCTAAGTTTTTCCTCCTCATAGTGGATTCTTCTATTCTTGTCCGTGGTTTTATACCCCAAATTTATTTAGGGGGGTTTTCACGTAAATCTGTGTGTTCTTTTTATTACTTCCCTCTACTATTCACCGAGACCCTGTTCTACTGGGCCCTGGGTTTGTCCCAACATGGGGATTGCTCAAACATCAGGGTGCCAGGTTAGTTTGATTTTTCGCTAGACATACATTTGCACATCCCAGAGCCTTGTTACCCATTGTTTACCCAAAAAAGAACTAGAGAAATCTGCATACTGAAACTGTGCTGGCTAATAATGAAGGCCAGAGGTTGGTATTAGCTAGATATGACGGCTGTATAAAGCATCACAGTGAGCCTGACCTTCACTAAATAGGAATGAATCTCCAAGTTACTCTGATCAGCGTGGGTTTAAACCGTTGCAAAAAACATCTACTTTGGGATTTCAAATTAACAGCAGAAAGCCCCCTGTTTCACTGTATTATGTTACTTACAACTTGATCAAAATTAAAAACGCTATTAACAAATGAGAGATGCTCTGAGACTAACAACAGCCAACAAGTAGTTCGACGAAATGCTAATATGAGCATTTGATATGCCAGAATAACCTAAACGCAAGAATCACTAGCAGAGATCGAGAAGCCCTTAACCACACAGACACATCAAAATCTGAAGGGAGAAAATAGAACGAGAACAAAATAAAATGAAAAACTTACCGAGAGAATCAGTGAGCGAGCTTCGACCCTCAGATTAAAGCTGACGTTTTCGAACACGCTTATAAAAAAAGGGGAAAGGGGAGAGAAAGGCCGGGTTTGTTCTGGAGAGACCGAGTGGGGACTTCGACTGTTCGACAACGAGGAGCTCAGTCTCGTTTCGAGAAGTGTCTTCTGGGGGGCGGTTGCTTAAGGTGTGGTGCTCGGCGTGGAACTTCCTCTGGCTTTTGGCGACTAATGAACAGATGCCACGTTATCTGTAGTGAGGTTGTTGACGACGTGGATGGATTCAGATGGTCCAGGCCTGTGTTTTGTGTTTGGACGCTGTAGTTTTGGTGGGTGGGCTGGGACGCGGGTGAAATGAGCGCCATCAGCTGGAATTGCTGGTAACTAGCTTCTTGCCCTGGTTTGACCACCTAATGAAAATTAATTATGTGTATATTTAAAATTCATGGTTTTTCTGATCTATAACTCATTTTTAAATAATTTTTATTCATTTCTAATGAATGCTAATTTATCATATATGCATCAAAATTTATAATTTCATGAGCTATAACCCATAATTTTGAATAAATTTTATTTGTTTTTAACGAATACAAATTAATTATGTGTATATTAAAATTTACAATTTTTATGAACTATAATCCATAAGTTTTACAAATTTTATTCGTTTCTAAAAAAAAGAAAATTCATTATGTGCACATCAAAATTAGCGATTTTCATGAGTTCTAACCCATATTTTTATCATTTTTTCTTCGTTACGCATAAATAAAAATTAATTATGTGTACATTTAAAATTCATATTTTCATGATCTATAACCAACATTTTCTCATGAAAAATTCATATTTGATGATCTGTAACCCACATTTTCTTAATAAATGCTAATTATCTATGTGTACATTAAAATTTGTGCTTTTCCTAGGTTATGACCAATGATTTTTTATATATTAGTTTGTTTTGAATGGACGATTATTATGTGTACATTAAAATTTACGATTTTCATGAGCTATTACCCAAGATTTTTAAAAATATTTATTTATTTCTAACGAATGAAAATTAATTATGTGTACATCAAAGATTACAATTTTCATGAGTTATATAACCCACAACTTTTATCAATTTCTATTCATTATGTAGAAATGCAAATTAATTATATGTACATAAAAAATTTACATTTTTCATGATCTATATACACTAAATTTTAAAAAAAAAATTAATCATTTCTAATAAAAGCTAATTTATTATATATACATTAACATTTTTTATTTCAATTAGTTATTATCCATAACTTTTTTCTTCTTTTTATTTTAAATGAATATAAATTTTATTATGTGTAGATCTAATTTTGATGAGCTGTAATCCATGAATTTTGACAATGTTTGGTCATTTATAATGAATGCAAATTTATTATCTATACATCAAAATTCACGTTTTCATGATATGTAACCCATGATTTTTTTAAACTTTATTTATTTTGAATGAATGCAAAAGTTATTATGCATATATAAAAATTAGTAATTTTCATGAGTTATCTCCCATGATTTTTATAAATTTTATTTTTTTAATGAATATGAATTTATTATGTGTACATAAAAATTCATGATATTTTTGAGCTCTAACCCATGATTTTTATCAACTTTTGTTCGTTATGTGAAAATACAATTCATTATGTGTACAACAAAAATTCATGACATGATTTATAACTTATAATTTTTTACATTTCCAACAAATGTACATTTTTAGGTGTACGCAAAGATTTGCGATTTTTATGGGTTAACCTATGATTTTTTTAAATGTTTTTGAAAGAATTTCAATTTATTATATGTACATCAAAATACATAATTTTCTTGAGCTGTAACTCATGATTTTTGTCAAATTTTATTCACTTTAAATGAATGATAATTTATTAATTGCATGTTAAAAATCACTAACTTCATCAGCTATAACCCATGATTTCAAATAGTTTTTGTTCACTTCAAACTAATACAATTTTATTATATGCAAATTAAAGTTGTGATTTTCATGAGTCATAACTGTTTGGGTCAAAAGTTGCCTTTTCCATTGTTTTCAAACCTGTTACACCGTTTATCGATTACAAGTTCAAACTGAAAAGAGAGTTGATCTTTTTATAAGATCTTCTTACAACGAAAAATAAAGATTACAACTTTATCAAACAAAACGCAGCAGTAGTTTATCTCCCGCTGCTTTGCGTGGGATCTTTGCCTGTGCCGGGGACGCGTTAGTCCGTGGACCACCGCAGACCAAAGCCGATCGACAATATAATTACGCTCTTGTTTCACGAAGGAAACAATTGCGGAAGCGACAATCACGACCAAGCGAGATTGTGGCTCTTCTCGAGATTAAAACCAAGTTTAATCCGGAGGAAAGAAGGGAAAAGAATCACAAACCTTTCGAAGGGGCTTTCTTTATGAAAGTGTTCGCCAAGCTCTGATGATTCTCCTCTAAAATTGGTGACTCGGAACTGTGCGAGTCAGCATTTGGTGACTCGGAACTGTGCGAGTCAGCATTTGGTGACTCGGAACTGTGCGAGTCAGCATTTGGTGACTCGGAACTGTGCGAGTCAGCATTTGGTGACTCGGCACTGTTCAAGCTTCTAAGCAATGTTTCGTGATATTTCCAGTTTCTTTGTTTTGCGTACGCTTCGTCGCCTTGCTGATTTTGGATGAATTCCTTTGACTTGGATAATAATGTTTACGTCTTTTCCTTGTCTTGCACTGTGTTTGAGGACCTATGGGTAATTTTTAACGCCTACAGATACCCCCTCCAAAGTGTTTCAGTCTCGTTTCTTTTATAGAGGAGCCTGAAATACTTTGGATATGATAGGCTATATTTGCAGAAGGACCTGACATGGGTTTCATTTCTTGACTCCTTCAGCCCTCAATCTATTCAGAGTTCTGTCGAATAGATGAAGTTTTTACGGCTCTTACCGACTACCGTTCGAATCGGGCTTACATGCGGATTGTCTAAATCCGTTCCGCATGTGACGTTGTGCTAAAGTTGATTCTCTTAGTGAAACTGGTTTTCATCTTTATCTTTATTATGATTCGTCATTCCGTTTGAAATGATTGACCATAATACTTTTAGAATTTTTGGTAAATTCTCAGCCATCAACGGGTTTGATGAGCCTTTACCGACTACCGTTTGAGTCGGGCTAGTATGCGGATTGTTCAAGTCCGTTCCGCATGTGACGTTAAGCTAAAAGAGTTAACCCTTTTAGTGCTACGATCTTGAATACGTAGACTTCGTCTTTCTCCTGTGAAAAGACTAAACAGCAATGTGTATGAGACGTTGACTTAGGATTTTTGGCAAATCCTCAGCCTTCAACGGATTTTACGTGCTCTTACCGACTACCGTTCGAATCGGGCTTACATGCGGATTGTCTAAGTCCGTTCCGCATGTGACGTTGTGCTAAAGGAATGAACTCCCTTAGACTTGATGCTACGACTTCGAATACGTAAACTTCGCCATTGTTATGGGAATAGGCTACCCAGCAACGTGTTTTAGACGCTGACTTATCCCTACTTAGGCTTCGGGATAAAATTCCCCAGAATCGAACTCTGGTGTCTTTTTCTTCGGAGAAAGACTAAACCGGCAGCGCGTGTTAGGCGCAGACTTATCCCTGCTTAGAATTCGGGATAAAATTCCCTGTACCTGTGAGGCAGATTTTTGGGAGTTGACAAAGGTGGTGTCTTCTCTTGGGGCAAAGACGAACCCGAAATGGGAGAGGAAGAATTTTATATTCTATCTCCCGACACTGAAGAAGAAGAATTTTATATTCTATCTTCAGCTGGAAAGGAGACTCGAGGTGGGATCTCCACCCCCAGAATCCGGAAAGGTGAAACTGAGAGTGGGATCTCCACTCCGAGAATCGAAAAGATTCGGATAACCCTAACTGTCGGAAGGTTTGATTACCGAACTAAAGATGAATTTCTCGTTTATCGAGAGTGAATTGTGGTTTTGGTCCTAACTGTCGGAAGGTTTGACCAAGCAGGAGTTTGAGGTGATCCTAACTGTAGGAAGGTTTGATCACTTGATTTGAAAGTGGACCTCTCGTTCATTGGAGGAATCGAGAGGGGGATTTTGGTTGTGGTCCTAACTGTAGAAAGGTTTGACCAGGTGACAGATCAAGATTTATTATATCCGGACTCTAACTATGAAAGTGTTGAGTGCACGAACATAGCGTAAGTTTGATTGGATTAAACTTGATCGAATTTAACGGTCCCACCGTCAATTAGTCTGATCGGTGAGAGATTTAGTGTTCATCACTTTGTTCATGTCGATCGGGTTATCCCTAAGAATATTAAAATTCTTTTGGGAACTTCTCGTTACACGAATTATCCACTCCCAGCTTCGGGTTATCCCTAAGAATATTAAAATTCTTTTGGGAACTTCTCGTTACACGAATTATCCACTCCCAGCTTCCTTTGCAAAACTGGGCATGGTATTGTACTCAGTTGGGTGTCCGAGTTATCCTTAAGAATATCAAGCATGGTATTCTCCAGGAACTTCCCGTGAAAGAAAGGAAACAGTTTAGACTCATATACCGGTTGGAGTATGTAAGGAAGCAGTTTAACCTCATGATACTCTTTGGAGTTTTTTCGTTCTTATTTGGCTTATCTGAGCGATATGACGCCGGCTTCAACCAAGGTCTGAATGCTATTCTTGAGAGCAAAGCAATCCTTGGTGGGATGAACGACCCTCCTGTGGTATGCACAGTACTTTGGGTCTGTAGTGTTGTCAGCTTCCTCCTGTTTTGTGATAGGTGGTAGCTTGATCTTGTCGCTTCCAAGGAGGGATTCGAAGATGGCTGGAACGTCTTCGTCCTTGAAAGAGTACTCTTTTTGGAGTCTCGGACCCGAAGTCTTTTGCTGTTTTCGGAGTTGCTTTTGCGACGTCTGGTTAGCGTCAACAGCTGTTGCAGGTGATTTGCCTTTGCCACGAGAGGCAAAGTTAGAATTCGGAGGCTTAGTTGTTGATTGACCCCTCTCGGTTTTCTTCCTTCGGAGGAATCGCTCAGCTTGCTCCCCTCGGACCTTCAGATCCTTCCACGTTTTGGACGGTGCTGTTCCCATAGCTTCTAATACATCTATGGAAAGATTATTATGGCACGTCTGGAGTATGAACTCCTCCGTGACCGGATCTCGGCAGTTCATTGCCTTGTTCCGGAAGCGTTTAACAAAGTTTTCCACGAGTTCTCCATCCTTCTGCTTTTCTTCAAAGAGCGTCCCGATTGACACCTCCGTGTCATCGTCGAAGAAATTAGCGAGAAACATGCTTTCCATATCGTCCCATGTAGTGATACTTCCCGGTTTAAGCCGGCGGTACCAATCAAATGCAGCAGCGCGAAGGGTTCCTACGAACGATCGTACCATTAGAGGTTCGTTACCTGAAATGATCCCCAGGTGAGACTTGAAATAAATCAAGTGTTGGGTAGGGGAGCCCCTTCCATCGAATGGTGTGAAGTTAATCAAATTGAACTTCGGTGGGTATGGAATGGAGTCCCACTCCCTCGGGTAGGGACACGGAATGCCAGTCTTTTTTACTTCTTGGGCAGACATCAAAGCATTGATTTTGCTTTCCAAGTCTTTCATCTTAAGATCTTCGCCTACCTCACTCTTCTGGCGATTTTGGGGATGGATATTGATACCTCCCCCAGCGTTAAGAACGCCTTCCGTATTCCTGTTCTTGTGGGGAGTCTCGATGTTAAGATTTTCTTCTACCTCTGAGTCGCTATCTATCCGATTAGCGGTCGGACGACGACTAGATTCACCGCGCTGGTTTGTCAGCTGTTGGAGTTGTTGTGCGTGTAAATCTTTAACACGTTGTACAGCCATCTCCATTTCAATTTTGAAATCCTCTTTTCGCTTGGCCAAAGCTCCTTGAAGAAGTTGAGCAATCTGTTCTGTGGTGATCATGAACGACTCTCGAGACTGTCCTGTACTGGATACAGTAGCATCTGAAGCAATCGCTGAGTTAGCATCCGATGCTTCTTCGTCTGAGGACTGTCTTCTCTGGATTCTGTTGTAATTGTAATCCTTAGGCCTTATAGCCCCGGTTTGCAGCCGAGTTAACCGTTTGGACATTTGTGAAAAGGGCTCAGGGTTGTAGCGCCGCGTGGACTTTCCTTTTTCTGCCATATTAATCGTGAATTCCGAGAGTTCACGTTCCCGAACGGGTGGCTTTCTTTTACGGAAATGTCTTGATTTGTTTCTCTCCGTTTCTGTAGAAAGTCTTTCAAACACTGAAATCCTTTGCGAGGCAGTCTTGGAACAGTTACATTCTGCTAGTACTTCCTTGATGAGTTTAGTACAAGGACAACGAGAATCCCTTTCTCGAGAGTTTCTCTTCCGAGATTTACTCATACCCCCAGTCTGATAGTACAGCTCATCGATATTATTATCGGAGCCACCTATCTTGTGTTGGCATAACCCTCTTATTCTAACATCGTCTTCTTCTGACGAATAAAACTCTCTTTGAGGATATATCGCTCCGTCATTATTTTCAAGAGTCGCTCGTTTGAAAACTCGCCTTCGCGCGCGTGAGGGTTCAACAGAATCTCGAACTTCTACCCGTAGCCCAAGGCGAGCGGTTACTGGTACTTTCTCTGTATGAGGGATTTTTGAGTTACTGGAGACTCGCTCCCGACCCCCATTCTGACAAATCATGCGGGGTTTATTTTTATGCAAAGGGCCGAGACGATCCATAATGCTCATTTTAACTCGGGATGAGTCCACGCCGCCGTGGGGTTTTACAGGAGGTGAGGAAGTCATCGGAACAAAAGCAGGAGCTGTCGGAGACTTGAAGCTGGTCGCAGGAGGCGAAATTTCTGCAGACAGAGATGAACCAGCTCGCGGGTCAGCAATTGGTGACTCGGCCTTGGCCGAGCCAGCGTTTGGTGACTCGGCCTTGGCCGAGCCAGCAGCCTGTGCCTCGGTTTTTTCGGGCTTTGTTCTGGATTTTGGCCTCCAGATTTGACGTGGTTTCGTCAGTTTAAAGTCTGCAGTACTTGTTTGTAGTTTCTTGGCCTCTTGTACCAGGATTCTTGCGTGCGCAAGTAAAGCGTGGCGCTTCTCGGTTCGTTCTTTAAGAGTGGAACGTGTCCTCTTAACGGGGACCCATTCATTTGTCGTTGGTTTGGACCAATCGCTAAGTCGCTGCTGTGCCTGTTGGCGTCCTCTAGACTTCAGATCCGCTTCGTAGCGGATTCCATCCACCGGCTCTGAGGCCTTGGCCAATTGGCGTGCTAGGCGTTGACGCCGTCTTTGACGCGCCCTCTTGGATAAAGTTGGTTCGGCCTTGGTAGCTTCAGCTTCACAAGGAGTCTTTTGAACCGCTGCGGGATGAGGTTCTTGATTTTGAACCTTCAAATCCAAATGTCCTCGACCTTTCCTTGTGGAGTTTCTCCTATTCCTACGAGGGGAGGATGATCGGGAAGAGGAGGATAAGTACTCTTCATATTTTGCTTGGTCGAACTCGTACTCGACCTCCTCGTTGATCGGTATGACGATCTTTGGTTGCGACACTACAGCTTTTGCAGAAAAGCTGTCGGCTCCCACTGTGGTCGCCAGTTTGTTTGTGTCAAAAGTTGTCTTTTCCATTGTTTTCAAACCTGTTACACCGTTTATCGATTACAAGTTCAAACTGAAAAGAGAGTTGATCTTTTTATAAGATCTTCTTACAACGAAAAATAAAGATTACAACTTTATCAAACAAAACGCAGCAGTAGTTTATCTCCCGCTGCTTTGCGTGGGATCTTTGCCTGTGCCGGGGACGCGTTAGTCCGTGGACCACCGCAGACCAAAGCCGATCGACAATATAATTACGCTCTTGTTTCACGAGGGAAACAATTACGGAAGCGACAATCACGACCAAGCGAGATTGTGGCTCTTCTCGAGATTAAAACCAAGTTTAATCCGGAGGAAAGAAGGGAAGAGAATCACAAACCTTTCGAAGGGGCTTTCTTTATGAAAGTGTTCGCCAAGCTCTGATGATTCTCCTCTGAAATTCGTGGTTGACTGGTCAATTTGACAGCACCTCGCCTTCTTAATCTCAAATCTCCGATCTTTTATAAAAGAAGACCTTAGGCTTCTATTTATAGGCTTTTTGAGATGTGTCTCCTAGTAGGAATTGATGTTTAAACGTTATCTGCGGTTTATAACTGTCTAAACGTGTTTATGGATAACCTCAGAGCAGTTGGAGAGGTTTTGGGACGAAAGAATCCTTAAAAATCATCGACATCCGTGTTTGGGGAGGTTTTGTATCCAACAAGAGTCCTGGTGACTCGGAACTGTGCGAGTCAGCTTCTGGTGACTCGGAACTGTGCGAGTCAGCTTCTGGTGACTCGGAACTGTGCGAGTCAGCATTTGGTGACTCGGCACTGTTCAAGCTTCTAAGCAATGTTTCGTGATTCTTCCAGTTTCTTTGTTTTGCGTACGCTTCGTCGCCTTGCTGATTTTGGATGAATTCCTTTGACTTGGATAATAACGTTTATCGTCTTTTCCTTGTCTTGCACTGTGTTTGAGGACCTATGGGCAATTTTTAACGCCTACAATAACCCCTGATTTTTGTCAATTTTTATTCATTATGTACCTATGCAAATTCATTTTGTGTACATTAAAATTTATATTTTCCATGAACTATAATCCATGACTTTTGACAATTTTTATTCATTTTGTATGAATACAAAATGTATGTTTTCCATAATTTGTAACCCAAAATATTTTTATAATTTCTTATTTTTAATAAATAAAAATTTATTATATGTACATCAAAATTAGATATTTTTATGAGTTATAACCCATGATTTTTTTTAATTTTATTTTTCTAACTAATATGAATTTATTATGTCTATATTAAAATTCACGTTTTTTATGAGCTATTTCCCATAACATTTATCCATTTTTATCATTTTGAAAGATTATAAATTTTGTAATTATATGTAGATCAATATTTGTATTTTTTATGAACTGTAACCCATGAATGTTTTGTAATTTTATTTATTTTTAGTGATGTAAAGTTATTATCTATACATCAAAGTTTACAATTTTCATGAGTTATAACACATGATTTCTATAAAGCTTTATTTATTTTTATGAAATAAAATGTTATTATGTATATATCAAAATTCATGATTTTCATGAGTTGTAACCCATAATTTTAATAATTTTTATTAAGTTTTGTTCATTTTGAATGAATGATATTTTATTATGTGCATGCTAAAATTCACCATTTTCATATGCTTTAACCCATGATTTTAATAGTTTTTATTCATTTATAACGAACACAAATTTATTATATGCATATTACATGTTTATGATTTTCATGAGGCATAATCCATAATTTTAATCAATTCTTGTTTGTTTCGTATGAATGCAAATTTATTTAATGTACATTAAAATTCTCTATTTTCATGAGCTATAACATATAATTTTTCATAACTTTTATTTATTTTCATTGAATACAAATTAATTAGGTGTACATCAAAATTTATAATTTTCATGAGCTATCACCCATGATTTTTTTTATTTTTTCATAGTAATGCAAACTTATTTCGTGTACATCAAAATCCACATTTTTATGATTTATAACCCATGGATTTTTATTATTTTCTTCTTTTCAAG
>NC_033801.1:17525019-17588706 GCF_001876935.1 Asparagus officinalis
TGTAGGGAAAATTGCAAAGAAGAGAATAAAGAAAATTGATTTGTATTCCTTTTGATCTCGATTACAACTTGATTACAAAAGAGAGGAGAACGAAATTGGTTCTTCCTCTTTGTTTAAAACTGGGTTCTTCACGGTGGCGATGGAGTGCCTCCCCCGAATGCTTGCGTCGAGTTTGCTCTCCGTTGACGATCCGCACGTCTTGATTCACTGGAACGATGTCTTCTCCTCACGATTTGACGTTGTGGAGAACTTGCGTGGCAAGTTTGAGAACTCTGAACGAGTTTAGAAGAACTCTGTAAAAGAGTTGATTTGAACCGAAGATCGGTTAATAAGCCAAGGCTAGAAGAAGCTCTGTGGTCGATCGTTGCTGAAGGATCAAGGCCGATCTCCTCCAAAACCTTTGCTGCGAAGTCCCAGATCCGAAAATGCCAGCCTTGCTACTAACTTTTCCGTTTCCAAAAGCCAGCCTTAACTCAGTTGAGTTTACCCATATTTATAGGGAATTAAGGGGTGTAACCGCCCCCTTACTTCGCTCCTAAGTGGGGTGTAACCGCCCCCAAATCGTGGGAAGCGGTTTTAGAACCGTTCAACTCATGTTGAATGAGTCAAACGCCCACGTTGGCGTTCAGGACCCTAACCTCACGTCTTAGGATTGAGACGCGAGGTTGGGTGTTGGCTGAACACGGTTTCGACCTTGGCGTTTTTGATGTTGTAACGCGGGTTTCGACCCTGGCGTTTTTGATGTTGTAACGCGGGGTTCGACCTTGGCGTTTTGATGTTGAAACGCGGGGTTCGACCCTGGCGTTTTGATGTTGTGACGCGAGGTTCGACCTTGGCGTTTTGATGTTGAAACGCGGGGTTCGACCCTGGCGTTTTGATGCTGTGACGCGGGGTTCGACCTTGGCGTTTTGATGTTAAAACACGGGGAGGACCTCCGCGTCTTGCCTTGAAGAGATTATCACCAAGTAATCTCTTTTTGTCATAGCGTTGCAAAGATCATTGTCTTGTAATCTTCGTCTTGGCTCCTTGAGAATATGAGAGTCGCCAGATTGTAACTCCCGATGTTGATTGTGAAGGCTGTTGAAATAGAGCTTCCATCAGTTGTCGTGAAGGTCGTCAGATTGTAACCTTCAGCGATCTACGTGAAAGTCTTCAAATTGTAGCCTTCTGGAAGTCGTAAGATTGTAACTTCCATCATTGATGGTTGATGGGGAAAAGCTATCTATTGTGATTTTTAGACAGCCTACAATATGTACATCAAATTTACAATTTTCATGAGCTATAACCCACAACTTTTATTCATTTTGTACAAAAGTAAATTTATTAATTAGTGTCAAAATTCACATTTTTCATGATCTACATAACCTATAATTTTTTATATATTTTTTTGTTTCCCATTAATATAAATTTATTGTGTTTACATCAAAATTTGCGATATTCCTAAGTTATAAGCAATGATTTTTGAAAATATTAGTGAATTTTGAGCAAATGCAAATTTATTATGTGTACATAAAAACTAATGATTTTTATTAGTTATAACTCATGATTTTTATAAATTTTAGTTTTTAAACGAATGTGAATTTAATATGGGTAAATGAAAAGTCACTATTTTCATGAGCTATATCTCATGATTTTTGTCAACTTTTGTTCCCTATGTAAGAATGTATATGAATTATGTGCACAATAAAATTTCACGTTCTTCATGATATACAACTTAAGATTTTTTTATAGTTTTTGTTCATTTTCAATGAATACTAATTATTATGTATACACCAAATTTTATGATTTTCATGAGTAAGAATCCATGATATTTATAAATTTTTATATGTTTTGACAAAATGCAAAAATTTTAGGTGTATATCGAAGTTCATAACTTTTATGAGTGTAACACATGATTTTTGTTAAGTTTTATTCATTTTGAATGAATGATAATTTGTTATGTGTAAATTCACTATTATCATGAGCTATAATTCATGATTTTTAACAATTTTTTATTTATTTTCAACGAATACAAATTAATTATAGTCATATTAAAGTTTGATATTTTTATGAGGCATAACCAATAATTTTTATCAAATTTTTACATTTTATATGAATGCAAATTTATGATGCGTACATTAAAATTCATGATTTTCATGAGATATAACCCATAATTTTTTATAACTTTTATTCATTTTTAATGAACAAAAATTAATTATATGTACATCAAAATTTATAATTTTTATGAGCTATAACCCACAGCTTTTATCAACTTTTTGTTCATTTTGTACAAATGCAAAGTTATTAGTGTACGTCATAATTCATTTTTTCATAATCCATAACCCAAAATTTTTTACAATCTTTTTACTTTCAATGAATGCAAATGATTAATGTGTACATCAAAATTTACAATTTTCATAACCTCCAACTTTTACCAAATTTTATTCATTTTGTACGAATGCAAATTTATTATTTGACATTAAAATTCATGCTTTTCATGATCTAATGAATGCAAATTTATTATTGGTACATCAAAAATTGTGATTTTCTTGAGTTATAACCAATGATTTTCTTAAACATTAGTTTGTTATTAATGAATATGAATTTGTTATGTACACATTAAAATTTACTATTTTCATGAGCTATAAGCCATAGTTTTTATCAATATTTGTTCATTATGTGTGAATGCAAATTAATTATCCATACATCAACAATTAACATTTTTCATGGTCTATGAATCATGATTTCTTATAATTTTTTTCATTTTAAATGAATGCTAATTTATTATATATACATCAAAATTGATTATCTACATAAGCTATTACCCATAACTTTTGCCCATTTTTTATTTTCAAAGAATAAAAATTTATAATGGATTCAAAATTATTATTTATATATCAAAATTTATATTTTCCATTATCATAACCTGCTATGTTTTACAAGTTTTATTTATTTTGAACGATTATAAATTTCATATGTGTACATCAACATATCCGATTTTGTGGAGTTATACCTATAATTTTTGTAAAATTTTGTTTTTTTAGAGTGAATGGAAATTGGTTATGTCTACATAAAAATTCACAATTTTTATGAGCTATAACCTATGATTTTTTTTTCGAGTTTTGTTTGCTTTGAATACATGATAATTTATTATGTGATTGTAAAATTTCACTATTTATTTTGCGAATATCAGATTTTATGTGAATGTCAAATGATAATTTATTATGTGAATATCAAATTTTACTATTTTGATGAGCTATAACCCATGATTTTTATAGTGTTTGTTTGTTTTGAACGAATACAAATATAATATGTGAACACTAAATTTTATAAATTTTAAGAGTCATAACCAGTGATTTTTGTCAATTTTTATTTGTTTCATAGAAACACAAATTTATGATGTGTACACTAAAATTTATGAATTTCTGAGCTATAACCTATGAAACTCTTGTCAAATTTTGTTCATTTCGTACGAATATAAATTTACGCTTTTCATAACCCACAAGCTTCTACAATTTTTGTTTATTTTTAATAAATTAAAATTTATTATATGTACATCAAAAATCACGAATTTCATGAGTTATAAACATTAATTTTAGTAAGTTTTAGTTTATTTGAACAAATACAAATTTATTATGTGTACATCAAATTTCACTGTTTTTTTGAGCTATAGCCTATGATTTTGGTCAACTTTTATTTATTATGTAAGAATGCAATTTAATTATGTGTACAACAAAATTTTAAATTTTTTCATGATTTATAGCTAATAAATTTTTACCCTTCTTTCTATTTTAAATGAATGCATATTTCTTATGTGTACGTTAAAATTTATAATTTTTATGATTTGTAACCCATGAATTATGTAATTTTTATTTAAGTTGTATGAATGAAAATTTATTATGTATACATTAGAATTCATAATTTTCATAAACTGTAACCCATTATTTTTGTTAAGTTTTATTCATTTTGAATGAATGATAATTTATTGTGTGCACGTCAAAATTTACTATTTCATAAGCTATAACCAAAATTTTTAACACTTTTTGTTTTTTCAATGAACAAAAAATTATTATATGCACAATAAAGTTTGTGATTTTCATGAGGCATAACTCATGATTTTTATCAATTTTTTTCATTTCATACCATAGTGCCACATGATCATAGGGCGAGCGGGGCCATGGTGGAAGGTACGTTCCTTGTGAATTCCTTCTCAGTCCGAATTCTTTTTGATTCAGGAGCTTCACATTCATTTATATCTCTTGCATTCATGGATAGGCTTTAGCTAGTTGCACAGCCTTTAGACATCCCATTGTCAGTTTCTACTCCTTTAGGTGATGTGTCCTTATTAGAGAGTATTTGTAAGAGATGTGTTGTCAGCCTAGACGAGTCTGAGTTCATAGTTGATTTGATCATCTTGCGCATGTATGAGTTTGACATGATTCTCGGTATGGATTGGTTATCTTCCTACTATGTCAACATCAACTGTTTTACGAAAGCAGTCAGTTTGCGAGCATCCGATGAGATCGAGTTAGTTGTAGCAACCTCATAGGGGAACCGGTTTGTAGAGTCTTTTCTAGCATATGAGGAGGTGTTGTAGCAGGATCAAGGTGTCGTTTTGTGCGAGACCAGAGTAGTCTCAGAGTATCATGATATCTTTTAGGACATACATGGATTACCTCCAGTGAGAGAGGTAGAGTTCTGCATAGAGTTGTAGCCAAGCACTGCACCGATATCCCGTGCACCCTATCGTATAGCACCTGCCGAGATAAGGGAGTTACAGACTCAGATAAAGGAGCTCAGTGTTCAGGGATTTATTCGCCAGAGCCATTCTCTGTGGGGAGCGTCGGTCCTTTTTGTGAAGAATTAAGATGATGGTAGTCTTCACCTTTGTATTGATTATCATGAGTTGAATAAGGTCACCATCCGGAACAAGTATCCATTGCTGAGGATTGATGACTTATTCGACTAGTTGGGGAACACAGTATTTCTCAAAGATTGATCTTCGATCTGGTTATCACTAGTTGTGCGTTCGGGAGATGGATATTCTCAAGACCGCATTTTTTACTCGGTATGGGTCCTTTGAAATTTTTTGTAATGCCATTTGGGCTAACTAATGCACCAACAGTATTCATGGATTTGATGAACCTGGTTTTTTATCCGTATCTGGACCAGTTCATGATTGTTTTCATCGACGACATCCTCATCCATTCAAGATCAGAGGATGGGCATGAGCAGCATCTTCGTTGGCGTTGGAGACTCTGCGAGAGCACCAGTTGTATGCAAAGTTTAGCAAATGTGAGTTTTGGCTTACAGAGGTCAGATTCTTGGGTCACGTTATTACCAAGAAGGGTATTGCAGTTGATCCATGTTTGGGTGGAAAACTGATTTCTTTGATGAGTCCATTACAGCTTCAAACACTTACAATAAACTCAGAAAAATAGCCTTTTTATAAGACTTTTAAATCAAAAGTTACAATTTTCTCTCAAACTACACGCTGTTAGACCCTAGAGGGGGGGGGTGATTAGGGTCTTATGCTAATCTAATCCAATTAAATGCCAATTAAAACTAATTAATAAGTTATCCTAGCAAGTATGAACTATAACAAGATATATGAGCTAGGATAAGCAATATGAATAATGAGATATATTCTAGCAAAGAGATATAGGCAATGTATGTGCAAGGATATAAAACTAACACAAGGTGATATATCCTACCAAAGAGATATACAATATGATATATGCAAGGATATGTAAACTAACACAAGGGTAAACAAAATGAACTAGATAGTGGATGAAATAAATGAGCAATGCACAATTGGCGATATAAAATAAATACAAAAGCAAATGCGTCAATGACAAACTCAAACACACTCAAATGATCATGGAGTTCGGACCTTTCGTCCTACGTCTCCGCTCCCCACTCCCGGGGAGAAATCCACTATTACAACCGAGTTTTTTACGCTCACCCGAATAACGTTTACACCTCACAATGTCGGTTTTCAACGCTCACCGATCAACGTCACTCATCACACTCGGTTTTCTAGTTCATCGAAAACTTCACAACACACTCGGTTTTCTAGCTCACCGAAAACCTTACAATCTCACAATGTAACAATACAACAAATGATTGTTCTCTAATATGGATGAGAACTCAATTAGGCTCAAATCAATATTACTATTTCTCACAACCCCAAATATATTATGAATGCAAATATAATAAGCTCAAGTGGGTGTGTGTAATAATGAGATTAATCAAATCTAAACTCAATATGAAACTAGCTTTAATAAGATGATAATCAAACAAATAAATATAAAGCTAGAAAAGATTTTAGAAAACTTCTCAATAGATAACAAGAGATGGAGGAAGAATAGTTGATTGCTCAAACTCCAATAGATGATCTCCTCAAGCTCTTGTGGAATTTTCTTCACAAACAAACTCTTGAAACAAACTTAAAAACCCTACAAAATTGTAAAACTCTTTTTAAAACTCTCTTAAATATCCATAAGAAACAATGAAAGTTGAGGGCTTTTTATAGCCTCTTAAACCAGCCACAAACTCCCAAAAACCGAAAATATCAAAAACTAGCCGTTATAGGCTGAAAAGACCAAAATACCCCTAAATTCAGCATTCTGGAAATTTACGTATCTAGTATTATAAAATAAATTAAAAATAGTAAATCAACTCTAAAAATTATAAACCTTTGAGGGAATGTTCTATACATATATAAGAATATGTTAGATAAAGAATTTCGGAAAAATCATTTCTCATTTGAGAGAAATAAATGTTTAAACACAGATATATAGTTTCTAAAAATCTGCTGACATACACGATTTTGTAAATTCAATTGGGCACAGTAAATCAACTCCAAAAATGGTAAAATTTTGAGAGAAGTTTCTAAATATGTAGATAAACATTTCAAAGAAAGAATTTCTTAAATATCACTTCACATTTGTGAAAACTCATCTGTTTTGTAAAAACATGCACGAATGAAAAAACATGATTTTGTAAATTCAATTAAACGTAACAAATCAATTTTAAACTTGATGAAACTTTGGAAAATGTTTGCAAATGTGATTTTTAACATGTTACAAAAAAGAATTTTCCAATTTGCATTTCCTAATTGTGGAATCTTATTATTTTACAAAATCACATAAGTATGGACTTGTAGAAGCTTGATCTTGACAAAATGAGTTTAAACAAAGTTTTGAAAAACTTTCCAATAGATTTATAAACTTAATAAAAGATATAAAATAATATCGTTAAGTCTATAATCCAAAACGACGATAAACTAAACCAAACGTGTGTGTGTGATATTGAGCTTGAAGTATTAACACACATAATATAAGCCCTAAACTAATTTACCCAAGCTTGATTGGTCTTCAATATGCTTGACTTGGTAATCTCGCGGATGAAGCTTGAACTTGATCTTTAATTTTGAATTGCAAGGCTTCACTCCACTATTCCGCCAACCTCCATTGGATATCATCGTTGAAGCACTATTCCATCCATCCTCCAACTACATTGTTTGTCTATAATAAATAAGAAAACACAAATACTAGACAAACAACATTAGTGGTAAATTGTTTGTTAAACATCATCAAAACAAGAAGGCCAACACACGTAATAGAAGTTTATCGCCTATTGCTTGTGCGGGATCATTGCCGGTGCCGAGGTTTATCCGTGGACCGCCTATGGATCAGATCTGGTGAGCAGAAGTTTGGATAATCAGTGCTTTCGCTTCACGAATGAAGTGATTGCAACAGCGGCGATTTTGACTAAGCAAAATCACGGCTCTTCTCGGGATTTAAGACTAAGCTTAAATCCGGAGGAGGATGAGATGAGTCTCAGATCTCTCGAACTCTTACTTTGTTGAAGAACTCCGCCAAGATCTGCTAACTCTCTGAAATTCGTGTTCCAATCTCCAATTTGACAGCACTTCGTCCTCTTGATTTCCCGATCTTGAAAAATGAACACTAGAGCTCTTATTTATAGGCTTGGTTGACGGTTTCTTCAGATCAAAACGAGGGATTCCCTCTATCTTCGGTTAGCAACTGCATAACCACTGTATCAGAGCAGTTGGAACTCCCAAATCCCGAAAGAATCCATAAAAGAACCGAAAAAACTGATTCTGGCCGATTCACCGAAGTGGCTCGGCCTTGGCCGAGCCACCAAATGGTGGTTTGGCCCGTGGCCGAGCCACTGGTCTGATCGGATTGTTTCGATGCGTCCCGGTCGCCAGAGGCTTTCGTGGTTTTCTAGAGTTTGGCTCGTTCCGTCGTTTGTATGTATCTCATTGTTTCGCCAACCGGTACGCTTCCTCGATTCGCTTTGCGCGTTTCGTGAACGCGCGGATCATTTTGACGGTGGGTGGGCTAATCTTTAGGTTACTTGGCTTGCCGTTCCGATGGCCAGCGGATGCGCGGGTTACTTGGAACTAGCTAATGAGCACGCGTGCCAATTAGAAATAGCCTGTGAGCGCACGAGACACCTGGTTTATCATTTCGGTGATCGTTGAGCGTACATGCCACTTGGTTGAATCTTCTCGACGTGGATGACGATGTTTATCGCCTCCTCTTCGTCTCAAGCCGCATACGGGAACTTATAGGCATTTTTAAACGCCTACCGATACCCCCTCCAAAGTGTTTCAGCCTCATTCCTTTAAAGAGGAGTCCGAAATACTTTGGACGTGATAGGCCTACACCTTCAGTCGGTATTAAAGGACCTACAACCGATTTTAGTTCTTGACTTCTCCACACTTCAGTTTGTTCAGTGTTTTATCGAACAGTTGGAATGTTTCTGGTGCTGCATTTATCGTCTGACCGTTGCCAAAGTCTCGAATCAGAATTTGGTGAGTCAATTCTGGCTCATCTCGCTGAGTTGACTTTTGGATTAATTATCTGCATCGCAACGCGTTAACCGACGTTGACCTAGGGCTACACGTTGATCCGCGTTGACCTTAGGGTTTCATGTCGATCGACGTTGACTCTCATTACAATGCGTTGACCGGCGTTAACCTAGGGCTACACGTTGATCGGCGTTGACCTTAGGGTTTCGAATCGATCGGCATTGACTTTTATCACAACGCGTTGACCGGTGTTGACCTAGGGCTATGCGTTGACCGGCGTTGACCTTAGGGTTTCAAATCGATCGGCGTTGACTCTCTCCACAACGCGTTGACCGGTGTTGACCTTAGGGTTTCAAATCGATCGGCGTTGACTCTCATCGCAACGCGTTGACCGGCTTTGACCGACTTTGACCTAGGGCTATGCGTTCACCGGCGTGACCTTAGGGTTTCGAATCGATTGGCGTTGACTTAGGGCTACGCGTTGACCGGCGTTGACCTTAGGGTTTCGAATCGATCGGCGTTGACTCTCATCGTAACGCATTAACCGGCGTTGACCTAGGGCTACGCGTTGACCGGCGTTGACCTTAGGGTTTCGAATCGATCGGCGTTGACTCTCATCGCAACACGTTGGCCGGCGTTGACCTAGGGCTACGCGTTGATCCGCGTTGACCTTAGGGTTTTGCGTTAATGTGAGGAGAACCAGTTTATACTCGTGTACTCCTGGGAGTTTCGGGAATTAGTTTAACCTCGTGTACCTGTCGGAGGTTGACAGATTATCCTTAAGAATATTATACATAATATTTTCCAGGAATTTCCCGTCAATGGTGAGAAATAGTTTAGACTCATATTCTCATTAGAGTATAAATACGGGCGTCGAATACATCGAGAAAAACCTAAAAGTGGTTCAAAATTCATATGAATTATCCCCGGATCCTCCCCACGCACGCGAGCCCACATTTCGCGGCTCACACGCGTGTGAATCAACAAATTAGGATCCAAATTCGGGTCCGGTTCATATGGGTTCGGTCCAACCCAAGATCCCCAATATAAAACCCGATATCCCCTTCTCCTCTTCTTTTTTTTCTCTTCCGTTCGGTTCCAGCAGCAAAGTTCCTTCTTTTTTCAACCGTGCTTTTTGGCTCGCGCTTTAACGCGCGAGCCAAAAATCTTTTGGGTTCCAAAAAAAAAAACCCGCCCACTCCTCTTTCAAACTCCTTCTTCTTCAAGAGTTCTAGAATTCCTTCTCCTCTTAAACCCTTAAACCTTCCTTCTTCAAAGCTCTCATCTTCTTCCTTCTAAGCTTTCATCTTCTCCAAGGCTTCAAGCAAAGCAAGTTGGGTTTGGAGGATTTTGGGCTTCATCATCAACAAGGCTTCCTCTTCAACACTTCCCCAAGCTTTGGTAAGGTCCTCTCTCCCTCACAACTTCAATTTGATTTACCTTTTTTTGAATTCTTCAAAATCCAAAACCCTAATTTTTTTGATTTGGGGGAAAACTCAATTTTCCAATTTTTTTTGCTCTTGAGGGGTTGGCCGAAATTTGAAAGATGGATTCCCTCACCCTTGATCTCAATATTTTTTAATTTCATGCATATATATGGCCGAAATTTGAGAGATGGACTGTGTGCAAAATTTAGGGAAATTTGAGGGGGGTTTTGGCCGAAATTTGAGGGGTATTTTTGTGTAAATTTGGACTGAAATTTGAGGGGGTATTTGTGTAAAAATAGGACTGAAATTTGAGGGCTTTTATATAAAAATAGGACTAAAATTTTGGGGGTTTATGTGTAAAAATAGCTAAAATTGTTGAAGGTGTTATGTGTAATAATGAGACTGAAATTTGTAGGGTTTTTGTGCAAATTTGGGGTTGAAATTTTTGGGGGGTTGTATATGTGAATATGGGCTGAAATTTTGGGGCTGAAATTTTGGGGGTGTACGTGCAAATATGGGCTGAAATTTTTGGGGTGTACGTGCAAATATTGGCTGAAATTGTTGAGGGTGTTTTCCCCTTGTATATATGAATTTTTGTCGTGGGAATTTCTTGTGTCGAACCCGTATATGCACGATTCTGAAACTCAATTTAATATCCATGTTTCTAATTTCGGACGATTCCGTAGGCTTGTGAATCAACATGTTGAGGTGGTCGAGACCCTGTGCTTGACTTTGCGACCTTCAACTCGATTCTCCTTTCTTTCACCTTGAATGAGATGTATATTACGTAGGTTTAATTGGATTTTTTAACTGAAAAATCCTAAATTTTAGAATTTCAGTTAAATATCACAATTTCCCTTTTTAATTATTGGATTGTTGATTCGCCGATCTCGATATACCTGAACCACTGATTTCTCTTGCAGATTAGCTATGTCGACGAAGAAGTCACGTACCGCGAGGGGTCGTTCTGCTACCCAGTCACCCGAGCCCGAACCTTTCAGTTGCACCGGTATAACGTTGTCATTTCTCTTATTTACGACTTTAATATTAACATTGCATCTTGCATCCCCGCTTTGTTCTCCTTGGTGAGGCAATTGAGAAGAGCCGTCACCCTCCTTCGTAGGTGTGGCCGCTTCATAGCCGTGTCTCGCTTGGTCGAAGCACGCCTACATTAATTTGGGGCGATTTCACCGGTATAAAGCCGTCACTCTCCTTCATGGGCGTGGCCGCTTCATAGTCGTGTTTCGCTTGGTCAAAACACGCTTAAAATTAATTTAGGACGATTTCACCGGTATAGAGCCGTCACTCTCCTTCATGGGTGTGGCCGCTTCATAGTCGTGTTTCGCTTGGTTAAAGCACTCCTACATTAATTTAGGGCGATTTCACCGGTATAGAGCCGTCACCCTCCTTCGTGGGTATGGTCGCTCTATAGCCGTGTTTCGCTTGGTTAAAGCACTCCTACATTAATTTAGGGCGATTTTACCGGTATAGAGCCGTCACTCTCCTTCGTGGGTGTGGCCATTTTGTAGCCGTGTTTCGCTCGGTCAAAGCACGCCTAAATTAACAAGCACCTTTTCTTCTTATTCTTCTTTTTTTTTGCTTGGAAACCCACATGGATGTATTATGCATGATATCCCCATTTTGTTCTCCTTAGTGAGGCAATCGGGAACTTGGAAACCCACATGGATGTATTATGCATGATATCCCCATTTTGTTCTCCTTAGTGAGGCAATCGGGAAGAGCCGCCATTCTCCTTCGTGTCCCCATTTTGTTCTCCTTAGTGAGGCAATCGGGAAGAGCCGCCATTCTCCTTCGTGGGTGTGGCCGCTTCATAGCCGTGTTTTGCTTGGTCAAAACACGTCTAAATTAACTTGGGGCGATTTCACGTTGTATCACATCGCGCGGGGTAAGGTATGTTGTCGCATTGTTGTGCGATAGCATACTTTATCTTGTGCGCGCGTGATACCGTTGAAACCGTCTCACCAATTACAGGATCGTGACTCTATCTCACCACCTCGTGAGATGAGTTCAACGCCTGTTTAGATAACCAGAAAACTTCATAATTACATTTTGTAAATGCGCATTATTTGTTTCAATCGAATTCCCTTCAAGGGCGATCAACGCCAATGCGGTGGAAGGCCGCTCTGGCGAGGCTTATGCTTCCGCCAACGACCCTATGCTCATTCCGGCTATCCCCCAATTTGCTCCGGGTGCACTTGAAGAACTTCCCCAACTAATACACAAAGGAGATCGTCGTACCTTACGGCAATTGATTACCGACGTACCTCTGGTTGAAGATGTTAACTCCACTCACCCCCTAAAGAAGCCAGATTATCTATTTGGCGACTTTGTTGAGGATCCGATCATCATGCCCCTCAAAGCTGAGCAATGGTTACATAAGGATGAAGGGGGCTTCTTATATATCCCTCATATTCCTCTCAAAGCTGAGCAATGGTTACATAAGGATGAAGGGGGCTTCTTATATATCCCTCATATTCCTCGTCATCGCTCATTGACTGAACTACGACAATAAGGATGAAGGGGGCTTCTTATATATCCCTCATATTCCTCGTCATCGCTCATTGACTGAACTACGACAACAGGCTGTTAAACGAGAGATGTCGTGGGATCTGACGGAGGAACGTGAACGTGTCCATTGTGGGTACATCACTCATCATTCCGCTCTTGGTTCAAGTAACAGAAATCGTGTCATCGGATTGCATCCTGATGTATTGGGATTGAATGACCCGCCACGAGGCGAGGTATGTGCGGTTGCTAAAACTCTGAAGAATCGCCTCGCAAGACTGGGGAGAGAGATGTCTGCCACTAACCACAGATGCTATGGTTGGGTTCATTCTTCAGATAAACTTTGGTGGTCTCGCCTAACCAACTATGTGCTCGCTCGATAGAGTGAAGAATTGAAGGCCAGTGGGCTGTACGCGGCCGTTCGTGCTACTATGTATAGACTGACTATCAGCATCCCCCACTTCCTTGCATTGATGGAGCTTTACAATCCCGACACGAATACATTTCTAACGAAGCACGGGGAATTAGGATTAGCTCTCCATGAGATGAACAAGGTTTCGGGTTTGCCCATGGGGAATATGTTATACCAAGAATATTTCCCTTCGAATCGGGAGTTACGTCAGTTGAAGTCGACTACCCCGAATCGCTACGACACTTTATGGGATCTCACATGCCATTACTACACAGCTTTGGCAGGTGTCGACCCAGTTTGAAGAGGACCAAACCGCAAATTACCTTAAAAAGATTTACAAATTATTTATTCAGAAATCTATAAAACAATTCTGGAGAAGCAATTTGTGAGTTGAGGCCGTCGACTTCGACGGAGATTAACGAGTTAATTAGAAGTCCGACGCTCATTCCTACACCACTGTCGGTATCGAGGATGATTTTCCTGCTGGGACCAAGTTCCATACCTTCTTATGGCATACTATGAAGCCTATTCACCCGATGACTCTGCTGGCTGGTTATCTTACCATTTGGCTAAAGAAATGCGTAGTCCCATATCAGCCTACGGATGTTCTGCCCGTGGAGGTACTTTACCCCACTGTTCAATTGGCTCATCGGAAAAATCTTTCTCTCCTCCCGGCAATGATCGCCGATATCCACCGTGGACTTCGCCAAATGATTTGTACTTTCACTCAGGAAGGAAGTAAGCCAAGTGCTGTAATCCAAACGGCCAAGGTGGAGTTGCCCTACGCTTACCTGATGGCGTGGTTTGTTCTTCACCGTCCCGACATGATGGATGCGCCAAAGGTTGCGAACCAATCCATCCCCTTGCTGCAACTGATAGAAGATTGTAAATGGAAAGGACGAGGGTTCTTGGACATACGGAAATGACTGTAAGATCATAAATACTGGGTTGTCTCGACCTGCTTCCCTCGATTTTCGGATCGTTATGGTGATTCATTGGTTGACATGGAGAAACCTGGTACTAGTCGGACCTGCCTTGACACTGGATGCTTTGATTGGCTAGTGAACATCAGGCCAGGTTATGTGGTTTTCCGAGTAAAGAACTGATGTTACATAGAACCGTATCTACCATGCAGGTTCGCACAACAACTTGGATATGATCAAATATATGTTGGGAATCCAAGTTTAGGACTCCGGACTCGCGGTGGCCTAGTAGACGGTGCCCGGGCGTGGTTGTGAAATGTTACGGGTTGCACTGGCGCCAGGTTTAGTCTTCCGGTTGCTGAATGCTAACTGGAACTTACCTTCTTATATTGCTGTTGGTTATTAGCAGCCAATGAGTCCGTCGTGGTGAAGCCAATTGCCGAGTTGACGGCTGAGGCAATAGCTCGGATTGCTACCCAAATGGTTTATGAGGCCGAGCACCAGAAGAGGAAAGGCAAAGAACTCGTCGGTCCTTCTACAGATAAGGAACAAGAGGACGATCCCTTCTTTTTTGAAGAAGAATGTTCAGATGCAGACCGGTCCTTCTACAGATAAGGAACAAGAGGACGATCCCTTCTTTTTTGAAGAAGAATGTTCAGATGCAGATGTTGTCAGCGGTAAGGCTAAAGCGAGAGGACGATCCCTTCTTTTTTGAAGAAGAATGTTCAGATGCAGATGTTGTCAGCGGTAAGGCTAAAGCGACAGACCATGATGAAGAGGAACTCGACACAGGTTTGTCAGAGCCCTTCTTCGCAGAGCTATTAGATCTGGCAGTCGCCGATCAAATTCGCCGACTTAAGACCCGCAAAAGGTGGAAAGCTTTACCCGCTTATCCTCACAAAATGTTTGTTGAAATTCCAGGTTTAGGCTCTGAAGGAGGAAAGGAAGTGAAAGGTCGTCGCTTTACTCACACTAGTTCTCGGACCGTGGCTCGAATTGATCCCTTAATTGAAGCATGTGCTGAATCCATACCCAAGTAGACCTGCGGATCCTAACGAGACGCGGCCTTGTAAACATTAGAAGATGACTTTGAGGCGAGGCGTCACATCGTCAGTTCCCAACACAGAACCACTCGTTGACATACCCATTGTGGGAGGTAATGTTCCAACTCTTGTCATCTTTTTGACCTTTTCTTCTACCAAACTTTAGATTTAGCGGATTTTCTATTCCAGAAGGTCATGATGAAGATTAAATGATGTACAATCCTCCTTCTCCCGACTTAGACTTTTTTGAAGGGTCATGCTTCGCGTCACAAACAGATGAGGCTGTGAATCAGGATCTAACAGGTATTGAAACAGATATGGCACCTGGAGCTGGTGAAGGTATCGTTGTAAGATCTGATTTGTCTGCGGTGATTGCTAGCCCAGGTATCCCTATTACCGGTAGTACAACTTTTAGATGGCAATCTCGGGTATTAAACGACTCAGAATTCGTCCCTCCTCCCTATTACCGGTAGTACAACTTTTAGATGGCAATCTCGGGTATTAAACGACTCAGAATTCGTCCCTCCTCTAATTGCTTATATGCTTCTGGCTTAGATGGCAATCTCGGGTATTAAACGACTCAGAATTCGTCCCTCCTCTAATTGCTTATATGCTTCTGGCTCTTTTAGAAAAACTACAAGAGGCGATTGTTGACGTTGGGGTTGAAGAGTAGGCCGTCACTACCGAAGATGAATTTAATTCTCTCTCATTACCGATTTTCACTTCTCTTTCCATGTCTTAACACTTAGAATTTTCTTTAGATGTTTCAATGGAAGGCCTAAATGATACAGAAACATTTCATCATGCAGCCGATGCACCTCCGTCTGATCCCATACAGGACCCTTCGGGTTCTGGCGACAGGCTACTTGATGACATGCTGTTAGAACAAACTCGCCGAGATGCTATCGAACCGGTCATCGAAGCTGTTGAACCGATTATTGAAGCTGTTGAACCGGTCATCGAAGGTGGTTCTTCTGTAGGTATGGATTTTATTTTTTTATGAAAATTATTCCCTTATCGGTTTCACTTTAATCCTTAAGGGAGTCATAATTGTAGGATCAATCGTTAAGACTGATGCAACTACTATTGTTGGGATATCTGACGATCCTGAGGGTCTTGATCTCTTGCTGTTGGCAGGAACTATCATAGAAACTCAGTCGTCAATGGCCCAAACTCAGCACGATCCTGGCAACCGAGATGACTACTGTAGCTGCGGAGGTCAGTCCGGTTGAACAAATCGTCGGACCAACTAAAAAGGTTGATACATCGACGGTTGTTGCTTTTGCAGCGCCTTCGCTAGTTCACGAGGCTGTGCAGGTGGAATCAAGTGTTGGAAATCTAGATGAGGGGACTACTGTCGGTCTTGGTAAGCTCTACACCGAAGCTTGAAGATACTCAAGTCAATATTCTGAAATGTTTGATTCCTATTTTTTTTACAGGGATTTCGCTCCAACTCTCTGATCTTGTCAAAGCGCTATTGTTAGATGATGATCCGAACCAGATTGTCCTTTGTACGGAAGTTAGCAGTTTTTTCACTTTCGTGGGCAAGATGATTGACAAACTCCTCTATAGTGGGACCTCTTTCCGTCAATTCAGACCATTCCTCGATCTCAAATTATCCTTAATAGAGAAGATCGGATCGCCACACTTGTCACGAGCTATTGCTGATGACTTGACTCGTCTGGAGCGTGATTTTCAAAAGCTTAAAGAGTTCCGAGATACAGGTGCTCCTTCGTACATAGCTGCTCAGATGGAATCTCGGCTGAAAACGTGGCGCGATGCCCAGGCATTGGTTGAACCTGAGGTTCAAATGCGCCAAAGTAAGGTAAATAAGATGAAAGCCGTTCTTGACAACAAGTTACAAACTCTACAGAATATCAAGTCCTCCCTCGTATCAAGTGCTGGCAAGATAGCGCAACTCAAACAGGAGCTTCAAGCGGAAGAAGAGACTTGGGAAGTCTTAGAAATGGCAAGGGTTAACGAAGAACGTAACCAAGAGATCGTGTCTAGAGAGTTGGAACTCTCGGAGCAGGAGCTGGCCAAGGAAAAAGAAGAGGCCGCAAGGATGTTATCTGCCAACGAAGAATCTATGAAGGCTACATTGCAGGAAGAGCTCGAGCAAGCCTATGTGGAAGAGTTGTCGCGGTTAAAGCAACAAGTTCTTAACCATAAACTTCGTGTAGATTGACCATGACTTTTGTACCTGCAAACTCAATTTTTATTAATAGAAGATATTTTTTTTCCGTTCATTATACCTCTTTTATTATGATGTCTTATTCTGTGTGGAATAATTAACCATAATAATTGTGGGATTTTTGGCAAACCCCCAGCCTTCAACGGGTTTGATAACCCTTTACCGACTACCGTTTGAGTCGGGGTAGCATGCGGATTGTTTTGGTCCGTTCCGCATATAACGTTGTGCTAAGAGTATTAATTCACTTAAACTTAACGCTATGACTTTGAATACATAGACTTCACCATTTCTTATGGAAATATGGCATCCGGCAACGCGTGTTAGGCGCAGACTTATGATTTTTGACAAACCCCCAGTCTTTAACGGGTTTGATGTGCCTTTACCGATTACCGTTTGAATCGGGCTAGCATGTGAATTATTAAAACCCGTTTCACATGTAACGTTATGCTAAGAGAGTTAATTCTCCTAGATTTGATGCTATGATTTTGAATACATAGACTTCACCATTTCTTACGGGAACATGGCACCCGGCAACGCGTGTTAGGCGTAGGCTTATCCCTATTTAGGAGTCGAGATAAAATTCCCCGTGCATGAAGTGCGCGGATTGGAAGTTGAGAATTGTGTCTTTTCTCATGGTAAAGATAAACCCGATGCTGGAGAGGAAGAATTTTATATTCTTGGCTCCAGGTCTTATTTAGGGTAAAGACGAACCCAGAAATGGAAGAGAAAGAATTTTATATTCTATCTTCCAATACTAAAGAGGAAGAATTTTATATTCTATCTCCAGTTGGAAAGGAAACTCGAGGTGGGATCTTCACCCCCAGAATCCAAAAAGATGAAATTAAGAGTGAGATCTCCACTCCGAGAATCGAAAAGATTCAAACGACCCTAACTTTTATAGGATTGGTTGTTTGATCCAAGAAAAGAGTTTCTCATTTATTGAGGGGAAATCCGATTTCGACCCTAACTTTTATAGGTTTGGCTGAAAAAGAAAAGATGGAAGTCTTTTGTTTATCGAAAGGGATGACTCGATCTTTGTCCTAACTATCTGCAGGTTTGACTAAGTGAGTTTGGAGACAATCCTAACTTTTATAGGTTTGATTGCTTAAATTAAAAATGGACCTCTCGTTCATGGAAGGAATCGTGAGGGGAATCTGGCTTTGGCCCTAACTTTTATAGGTTTGACCTGAAAGCAAAGAGAGTGAAATACAGGTAACAGCAGAAATACTGGCTTGTACCAGCCACTCGATGGAGAATTTTGATGTTAAGTGATCAGGACTTAACACGTCAAGCTTTGAAAATTGCCATGAATTGACGGATAGAAATTTTGGTGGGCCCACCGTCAATTGACTTGATCAGTGAGGGATTTGGTGAGGAAAGGTTGATCTGTCAAAAAGATCAAATCTCATTCATCAATAACAAGACACGCTTTAACTTTGAATACATTCAGAGTCTAAGTGTGAATTTCTAGGACCAAAGATATCTATTCCCCAAGTCTCAAAAGGCTGCGATGTAGCCGAATGATGCAGATGCTCCAGAGGTTGGTGCATATAATTCGCGTGTACTTGACACGCGTAACACTCGGGCATATGCGACTGCATCTTTGATCATGGTGGGCCAATAATATCCCATTCTTCTGATACGATCATAAAGTTTGGGGTCAGGTTGGTTTGCACCGCAAACCCCTTCGTGCGTCGACTTCTTCTGCTTCTTTAAACGATAAACAACGTAGTAGTAAGCCATCGTACCCCCTGCGATATAGCGTTCGACTCTCCGTGTTATAGTAGAATCTTGATGCTCTCCGTCGAATCGAATCTCTTTCCTTCACATCTTCTGGTAAAATCCTATACAGGACGTAGTCTATGATAGGCAAACGCCAATCTCGGGGCTCGAACCCAACTTGAGTTTAATGTACTTCTTTAATATCCTCTTCCTTATCATCTTCATCATAGATTGGTACAAAGAGTTGGTGAGTTCTCACTGTAACGAACTGTTCTGTTTCGGGAGGCTGCGCCAGGGACACGGCTAAAGCTGCTAGCGCATCTGCGTACGCGTTTTGTAAATGTGAAATGTATTCGATGAAGACTCCTTCAAAAGATTCTACCATCTCAACGGCCACTTTATGGTACGGTATCAAATCCTGATTTCTAACCTCATACTCTCCCTGAATTTGTTTAACTACTAGTTGAGAATCACCGAAAGCTTCGAGATACTCGACCCCCAACTCTTTAGCAAAGTTGAGTCCAATAAGTAGTGTATTATATTCGGCTACGTTGTTCGAGCACGGCTCGGTTAGCGAGTAGGCTCTAGGCATCACATGTTTTCCCGGGGAAACTAAGACAACTCCCACTCCGGAGGAAATCTTAGAACATCCAGGAGCACTTGCTACATTAGTTGCTCGAGAAGCACTATCGAAATACAAACGCCACACCTGTTGATGGGAAGTTACGTTGACTTCGTGGGTTTCATCTGGCAAATCGTCGTATACCTCGGCGGCATCCGTAGTTGGGTTTGCCGTCAGGAGATCACAAATAGCTTGTCCCTTGACTGACTTTTGTTGTTTGAAATGCAAGTCGTATTGGGACAGAAGTAAAGCCTATTTTGCCAATCGCCAATTCATGAAAGTCGGCTGCGTCATGAACACTCGGATTGGGTTAACATTGGAAATGACATATATAGTTTGTCCGACTAAGTAGTGTAGCATCTTTTGGATAGCGAATACTAAGGCGATACATTCTCTTTCGATCATTGGATATCGAGATTCGGCGCCTACAAGGGTCCGGCTTAAATAATACACTACTTGTTCGTGACCGCTATCGTCGTCTTGTGTAAGTAATGTACTTAACGAATGGCTCGTCGCCTTGACATAAATCAAGAACGGTTTGCCCGATTTCGGTGCGACGAGTACAGGGGGTTTCGAGAGATATTCCTTAATATTCTCAAACGCCTTTTGATAAGCGTCATCCCATATAAATGATACGTCTTTCTTTGTAAGCCTGGAGAATGGTTGACATTTTTCCAAAAGGTTTGAAATAAAACGACGGATATAAGCCAACCGTCCTTGTAATCCTATGAGTTCCTTAAGGTTTCTCGGGGGTTGTAGCTCGTTAATCGCCTTTACTTTGTCAGGGTCAATGTGAATACCATTGGTGGTGACGACGAATCCAAGAAATTTACCGCTTGACATTCCGAGAAATGATTTGGTAGGATTCATCTTCAATTGATGAGTATGCATCAGATCAAACATTGTCTTCAAATCCTTGATGTGATCATTTTTGTCATGACTAGATCGTCCACATAGCATTCAACGGTCTTCTGAAGATGCTCTTGAAAAATCTTTGACATGGCTCTCTGATAGGTGGCACCTGCATTCTTTAAGCCGAAGGGCATAACCGTGTAACAAAATACACCGAGAGGTGTTCTAAACGCGGTATGTTTTTCATCATCTGGGTGCATCTTTATCTAATTATAACCAAAGAATCTGTCCATAAAAGACATTCTCTCGAATCCACACGTATTGTCTATGATAATATCTGTGATGGGAAGAGGGAAATCGTCTTTTGGGCAGGCAGTGTTAAGATCTCTGAATTCGATGCAAATCCTAATTTTCCCATTCTTTTTAAGGACTGAGACGATATTGGCAAGCCACTCGGGATGTTGCTCCTCCCTGACGAAACCTGAGTCGATAAGCTTTTTAACTTCAGACTCGACTGCCTCCATAATTTACGGACGAAACCGTCTTTGTTGTTGTTTGACAGGTTTGACATCCGGCTTAATATTGAGACGATGCACTGCTACATTTGGATCGAGCCCTGGTATATCTTCATAATTCCAGGCGAACATATTGATATATTCCCTAATGAGAGAGATTAACTCTTCTTTCTTATCCGGTGGGAGGCGTTGCTAATGAATATTGGCTTCGGATTATCCTCATTACCCATATTCACCTGGACTACTTGATCTTTGGTAGGAGGTTCTTTTTGTTCAAACCTATCACCGTACTGTATATTTAGGTGATGAACTCAATGATCTTCCCAAGTTGGCATTTGATCATCTCCCTCTATTGTAGCAGGGTCGACTGTAGCCATATTTGACATTAGCCTTTTGAATAATTTTCCAAGACTAGTGTCGGAGTCCTAGGCTGAAGAATCCGAAGAATATCCGTCTTTACTCTTATTTGCAATTTGATCAATGACTTGCCAGCAACATTCGTCGTCAGACGAGGAAACATAGCCCAAACCTCTTCGGTGGCTATAATAGTCATCGGGCTTTCCTTTTGGTACATGGCCATACGAGGTGGAACTCACGGACCTTGACCAAAACAAAGACCTTCCCCAAGTGCGAAGTCATACCCGTATCTCTTCATGAGATTACGCGCTTTAATGTCATACCTGAATAGGTGAGGGGCAGGATTATCATCCTCGTTATCTTCTTCCAAAAAGTGGTCTGGTATCGGAGATTCTCTTCATTTACCATAGATAAATTCCTTTTCACCCCTGCCTTTGCAGGAATGACAAGTGTCGTTCCGAACGCGTCCTGCACCTGTTTTTTCATCATGCAAAATGATTGAAGTGGCATATACAAGTCGGGGTTATCATACAGCCCCTTCATGATATTATCAGGACACAACGAGTACTCTAAATCATCATTTATTGATATTTCTTCCGCAAGTTACCAGTTACAACTACTTTCTGATGATTCTTCATCGTCAAAATTGATTATAATGGGTACAATATCATTAAGTACAAAACCACCATCATAATCAAACCCAACTTCGGTATCAGCTTCATCCCCGCTGTCCGTTCCTTGGGCCGATGGTTCAGTATCGGATTCAGCACCGTAGAGAAGGGAGTCGGTAAAATAGTTTTTCAACCCCTTAAACGGTTGCTTATCCGCGACCACCGTCTTGACTTTGTTATTGGTGTCCACATATTTGAGACACTGATAAAGAGTTGATGGGACTATAAGATTACCGTGGATCCAGGGTCGACCCAATAGTAAGTTATAGGAGGTTTCTGCGTCAATCACGTAGCATGTGACTTCTGACTTCAAATCCCCAATCTGACACTTCACTCGAATTTTTCCCAATGGTCTGGACCCACTGGTGTTGAATCCGTAGATCGTAGTGCCTGTGGAGGCTAGCTTCCTAGCCGATATTCCGAAATTATACATCAATCGGAGTAGCATAATGCTGACAGCGGATCCCGGATCGACTTGGATCCGGTTGACAACGCTAGAGCCAATGTGCCCGCTAAAATACAAGGGTTGGTCATGTCTTGAATTCTTCATCTGCATGTCTTCTTTGGTGAAAGGAATGCAGGGAAAATGGTGCGCTGCGAGGTTGTAATGTTGGACTAGCGGCTCTGGTTCTTCGGGAGACGGCTTGATCCGAGTAAGGAAAACTTCAGAATTGGCCAAGGCCTCTTGTAACGCTTCCCTTGTGTCCTTTGAAAGACGCAGCAGCTTATATAGAGTTATTCTAGTCGGTATATTAGCTAATTGCGTCATAATATCAAAATGGGGTGGAGCGCTCGAACTTCCCGGTTTGTCTCTCCCAATCGGATGATTGAATCGAGACTGCTTCGGGTTCTGACCCTCTTGGCATACGAGTTCTTTTCCTTTTTGTTTTTGTTGGGTCTTCTCCGCAATCACGGGTACCGGGGGAGTTGTGACAATTCCCATTTCCGCTAATGTCTTGGAAGGAACGATTTTGTTTACCCCCTGCTTAGCTAATTGCTCGGAAGCATCCAGATACTTGAAGTGATATTCGTTTCCACTCCGGGTTACAAAGGCTTTCTGTTCATCTTCAGAAAGCAGGAAAGCAGGAATTCTTTCATCATCTTCTCCTGGAATAGCAGAGGAATTCGTTCACGGTGTTCATCGCAACTTTCGTCACGGGCTCGGGTTAAAACCAGTTCAAAGGGACAGATCCAAAGCTGATTGACACCGCATTCGCACCCACCTTCTTCTCTTTAGGCTGTTTCATGGTAATAACCCCTACATCGATCAAGGCTTGGATCTTATCCTTGAGAGCGTAGCATGACTTGGTAGGGTGGTGAACCGCTCTGTGAAATGCGCAATACTTTGGGTCATTAACCCTCTTAGCGTCTTCCTGATCTTGGATCAGAGGCAACTTAATCTTGTTATTCTCTATGAGGTATTTAAAAATGCCGGGAACTTCATCCTCTTTGAACGAGTAAACCTTCGGGAATTTCGGTTCCGACGCCTTCTGTTTCTGAGGCTGTTGTTGCCACCGTGACTGCTGAGGCGTCTTCTGCTGCTGCTGTTGTGGTTGCGATTACACTTCAAAGGTTTGATTCACATCCACTACGTTTGCTTGCGCTTTTCCTTTACCTTTAGGGACAAAATTCTGTTGTGGAGCATTTATCATTGTTTGACCTCTTTCGGCCTTTTTTCTCTTGAGGAAACGCTCGGCTCGTTCCCCTCGGACCTTCAAATCCTTCCAGGTCTTGGACGGTGCCATCCCCATAGCTTCGAGGATATCCAACGAGAGATTGTTGTGACAAGTCTCCAAGATGAAGTCTTCGCTAATCGGATCTCTATAATTCATGGCTTTATTCCGGAATCGTTTGATGAAATTTTCCACCAACTCTTCGTCCTTTTGCTTCTCGTCAAATAACATTCCGATTGAGACCTCTGTGTCGTCGTCAAAGAAATTTGTGAGAAATATATCTTCCATGTCATCCCAACTGTTAATACTCCCTGACTTGAGGCGGCGATACCAATCGAAGGCTGCTTCACGAAGAGTGCCGACGAATGACCGTACCATCAGGGGTTCATTCCCGAAGATTATCCCCAAGTAAGACTTGAAGTATATTAAATGCTGAGTGGGGGAGCCTTTTCCATCAAACAGCGTAAAGTTGATTAAGTTAAACTTTGTCGGATACGGGATTGACTCCCACTCTCTTGGGTACGGGCACGGTATTCCGAACCTTTTTACTTCCTGAGCACTCATCAACGCATTGATCTTGCTCTCTAAATCCCTCATCTTCTTATCCTCGTTCGCATCTTTCTTCGAGCGATTTTGGGGAGAGGTAACATAGGCTTCCTTTGTATTGTTATCATCCGAAGGACCACCCCCAATATTGTTATCGACGGGAGGAGTGTTCATATTGGCATTATCATCCCCTTCCCGCTCGTTATCATCTTGGTTGGGATTATTACGACGGCTAGATTCTCCTTGATGGGTTGTCAGTGCTGCAATTTGCTGGTCATGCATCTCCCTCATTTGCTATATAGCCATTTTCATTTCAAATTTGAAATTCTCTTTCTGCTTAGTTAGAGCATCATCGAGAATCTTAGCCATTTGCTCAGCGCTGATCATAAATGATTTATAGGATTGCCCTGCACTGGATGCTGTATCATCGGAAGCCACTACTGAGCAAGCATCCGACGTCTCATCTTCTGAAGGAAGTCCTTTCTGTATTTTTTGGTAATCCCTTTGTTTGATGGTTCCCGATCGCAATCGGGTCATACGTCGGGATACTGCGGCAAACTGATCGGACTAAAGTGTCGTGTTAACTTTCCTCTCCCGGTCATGTTAACGGACACTTCTGAAAATTCATCATCCTGAAGAGCAGCTCTCTTCTTGCGGAAATGCCTTGGTCTGGATTCAGATGTTCTTGTGGAGATTCTTTCAAACACCGAAACTCTCTCCGGGACGGTCTTGGAATAGCAACACTCTGACAATACCGCATTAATAATTTTAGCACACGGACAGTGAGAATCCGTGTCTCGGGCACTTCTTTTCCTGGATTTATTCGCACCCCCCAGCTTGATAGTACAACTCGTCAGTCTGATGACTGGAGCAACCTATCGTGTGTTGGCACGATTTCCCAGGTATAACGTCTTCATCCGACGAGTATGTTTTCTTCTAGGAATACAACGCTTTGTTAACGTCTTCAGGAGTCGCATGTCTGAGGCTACGTTTTTGTGAACGTTGGCCCTAAACAGGCTCCTGGATTTTAACACGCAATCCAATGCGGTCATTTGCGTGACTTTTCCCGTCATACGTTCTCCTCCACTGCTTAGGAGGACGATCACGACCTCTAGTCTGAAAAACTGCTCGAGATCCGTTCAACGGGCTTGAGCGCTCTCTAACTGGAGCTTTGCCTCGATCACCGTGTGACGGGCCAAGACGATCTTTGGTGGTCATCTTAAAATGGGACAAATCCACACTGTCGCGGATCTCCACTGGAGGTGCGGAACTTGTTGGGACAGTAATAGAGGCCATCGGAAACCCAGACGGGACTGTAGGAAATGAATCAGCAGTGAAACGGACCGAACCAGTCCGAGTTTTACTCAAACCATCATTTAGTGGTTTGACTTTGGCCGAGCCACCATTTAGTGGCTCCCGTTTTGCTCAAACCACCATTTGGTGGTTTGACTTTGGCCGAGCCACCATTTGGTGGCTCGGTTCTGATCGAGCCAGCAATTGGTTTTCTGGTCTTTTCGATGCCTTCGGGTATCGTTTGAGTTGTTTTTGATGCCGGTTTGGACTTTGGCTTTCAGACTCGGCGTGATCTTGGTGGCTTCTTGATCACTTCTTCTTGTTTCAATTTCTGCGCTTCTTGCATCAGAGCTCGCACATGCGCGAGTAACGCGCGGTGTTTCTGGATCCTTTCTTCAAGAGTTGAACACGTCCTTTTGACGCAGATCCATTCATTCGTGGTTGAGTTGGAGGAGTTAGCTACCCGCTGTTGCGGCGTTTGGCACCTCCTGAACTTCAGATCCGCTTCATAGCGGATTCCATCGACCGGTTCTAAGGCCTTAGCCATCTGGCGCACAAGACGTTATCGCCATCTCTGTCGTGCCCTCTTTGATAGAACGGGAACATTATCAGTAATTAACTCCTCGCCCACGGATTCCATTTAGTTTAATTCTGAGGAAAAGAAAAGCGAGCTCTCATGAGGAATTTATGTAATAAGAGCTTCTAAATTTATCATTAGTTTGTGTATAATTAAGGATTCTTAATTTTCTATCCTAATTGTATTATTTTCATATCCTCACATAGATAATGGGTGAAGCATGGGTCAAATTTCAACATGCATGCCATTGTGCAATTGGATATGTTCTTTGTGTGATTACTTATTGGTTCATACAACAAAGAGAAAATAGGAGATTAAATAGTGAACCCCACGAGCGTAGAGAAGTAAGTAATATGGTGCGAAAAATATTATCACAAAGGGTTGTATGTAGGGGAATGATCCGGATGAATCCACCGGTTTTTCATCAATTATGTGGAATATTAGAGAGAGATGACGGGCTTAAACGAACTCAAAAAGTTACTATTGAGGAACAAGTTGCAAATTTTTTGTATATGTTAGGACACAACGTAACTACTCGTGAGGTTAGTAAGATATTTGGACGATCTGGAGTGTGAGTTGTCATTTTCATTATGTTTTGATAAGATACATCGTATGTTTTGTCAATTTGAGTTGTGTGTATTAATTTGATAAGATCATGTACTATTGGTATAAGGTCATTTGTGTAAATTTATATATATTTTCTTTCCTTCCATTCCCTCCATTATTACTCCCAAACAAGTTAAATTAATGTCACCTTCATTCACTTCTCAACTCCCAAACAGCATATTACAATTTCCTTCCCCATGTTTATCTTCCCTTCCCTTCCCTTAGGGCTTGTTTGGATTGAGGGGAATAAGGGAGAAAGGAAGTTAAGGGAACCATTCACTTTGTTTGGGAACATTTAGGAGGTGAAGTTATTCACCCTAGTTCCCATTGATTCATCCCTTAATAGTATAAAATTTGTTACCCCCTAAATTGGGGTGTAACCAAGGAGAAGGAAACTCTCTTCCCTTCACTTCCCTTCTCTCACCTATTTTCCCTTAACTTCAATAGAAAAAATCGGCAGAACATAACAGGCCCTCAAGCCGAGAGAGAAGAGTTGGGCTAAAAGGCCCCCAATGCTGAGCATTCTTGGCCCAAACCCGAAATCTCTCGCGGCTTAGGGCTGAGGTTTTATCGAGCCTTAAAACCTTCGCCTTGCTTCCCGAAACCCCGAGCGTCTCATGAACCTGTGAGAAAATAAAACACCCGTTTATAAAAAAACATTTAATTGCATCATCTTCAATCTCGTACAGAATCAATGGAGACCAACAGCGATGCAGTAGTCAAAGATCTCCGATCCGCCGCCGATTCGGTATCGGCCGATGACGAGTTCTCGGCGACGCCTCTTCACGAGATCGAGAGCCTCTGCATGAGTTGCGGAGAAAATGTAAAATTCCCCCTTCTTTCATTGATTTTTTTTATGTTGCTAAAATTAGTAGATTAAACCTGTCAAATTTTGGTTTTTGCAGGGAATCACCAGGCTTTTACTGACTCGGATCCCTCACTTCCGCGAGGTTTGCTTATTTTTTGATTTTTTATTTTATTTACTTTAGTTTTCTAATTGAAGATTTGTGCAGGTTGTGTTGATGGCGTTTGAATGCCCACATTGTAATGAGAGGTAATTAAAGTTAGCTGCTTTTTTGAATTTCAGTTCTTTATTCAGTGTAATTGATATGCTAATTGTTTCATTTTTTATGTAATTAGGAATAGCGAGATACAATTTGCTGGCGAGCTCCAGCCTCGTGGATGCCATTATCAGTTGAAGGTTCCATCTGGTGATGCCGAGGTCTGTGCTTTATTGTATTCAGCATTTGCTATTTATTATTTCAGAATTTGTTCAATTTATAAGAATGCTAAAATTATGAACCTCGATTCAGGTGCTCAATCGGCAAGTGGTGAAATCTGATTCAGCTACTATCAGAGTAATAATTAGCAGTTGATTATGAAAATTTGTAGTTCATGGGATTTGTTTTGCCATTTCCTGATTTTGACTTTATTTTGTTTTTTGCAGATTCCAGAATTAGATTTTGAGATTCCCCCAGACGCTCAAAGAGGCAAACTTTCAACTGTAAGTCCTTTTTCTTTCATTTCATCTATGGTGAATTACGCTAATTTTCTTTTTCTATAAATTACATTCTATGGAACGTTGCTTCTATTGTTTGTTTGTTGCTCGAACTAGAACGTTTCTTCTATTGTTTGTTCATGCCTCCTCTGTGTCCTTGTCGTAGTGAAGTGGACTCTGAAAAGCTCTGAATGAAATTTTTTTTTTTGAGTTCAGGGGTTTTTGTATCTTATGGGATATTGATTGAATTAATGCAGTATCATTTAACTCATTTATATCGTCATATTCCTATATGCCCTGCAAAACAGAACATCTTAGTTCAGTCCCGCCCCACATTAAAATGGCGAACTTGAATTAAATTCTAAGATATTAATATTGTTAAATCTTCAAGTTCAAGGTTTCTTCATAGTCTAGACTCTAAATATTAAATTTACTATTTGGATAATTTGTGAATTATTTGAGCATATTGATTAAAGAATCTTATTTGATTGCTCATCTCTAGAAATAACGTGCATATAAAAAAATGATTAAAGAATTTGATTTGAGTACAACTGTTTATTCTATAATTTCTTGGGTACTATGTTTTGTCATGACCCCAATTTCAGGACCTCACTGGAGCATTGGAGCCGGACGAAAGCTGCTCACATTTATCAAATATTCACCAAATTTTCATTTACCATATGAATTAAAACCGACAGCTAATATTCTCTATAATAAAATAGTCAAGATTAATCCAGTTAACTTGAGATAACAAATATTCCTCAACTTGAAATAAAACTCAAACTAGAGGGAAAATCTCATTACAAAACTTCCAAATAACAACTAAACATCGAAGACTTATTTAACCTCTAACTACAAGGAATTAGCAATCAACAATTTTATTTCTTGCTCCTAAGAATTTACAAACCACCAAATCCACCTATCGAAGGCTATTTAACATCCATGTACAAGAAATTAGTAATCTGCAATTTTATTTCTTGCTCCCTTTTAAGAATTTAGAAACCACCAACTCCACCTATCGATTCTTAGAGATCACCAACTCCACCTAAACCGAGAAAAGAAAGAATTTCACAACTCAATAAGTGGATAAATTCATACATTAAACACTGGTTTTGCAAAACTAAAATAATTTGATTTGATAAGCAAAACATTAAAATAGTAGAAAATCATGATTGCAACATTTTTAAAATGTATTCATGCAATGGAAATAAGCAAGCCACATCTCAATGCGGTCAATGCTTCGATACTCCGGTTGACTTGGCAAACCCCACTATTATTGAGCCCATGGTCGGGACAGTGAGACCCAAACTTGGACTCTTAGTACTAAAATAAAAACCTCATAGAGGCACATTGAGCCCTGTTTAGATGACTTACTTATCTCCAATATATACGTGTATATTGACTTGAGATGTATATACTTTGAGAACAATGAACAAAGTTCATAAAACCAAATATTTTATAAAGAAATGCCAAAGGCCAATCACTAGTAAAATCAACTGCATATGCATCTCAACATACTACTATATGAAAAAGACATTAACTGTCAACAAAGAAAAGAAGCATAGCTTATACCAAATACCCATGTGCATCAGATCCAAACAACAAAATATGCAAGTAAGTCCAACAAAAGGATAAAATCCATCAGAAATAAATCAATTTATAGTTACTATCATTTGATAAGAAAAATACGCAGTATACAATGCATAAATTCACTACTTCCAGAATACCACAAGAAATCTAAATTCTGCTAACGACTGTTTCAGGATGCCTTCAGAAATTCCTAAAGAATAAATATAAATAGCCATCAATATAATCATCCTACTAATTAATTGATATAATAACACATACTTATTCATTATTATTTTCACTGAGTACATCAAGTTCACTCAACTTTACTAGTTTTGCATTATAGCTTGTATCCTCTAACGAAAAATTGATCATTCTAATGCCTCCTACACCTTTTAGTTACCAACTCAAAGTATTCTTATTAATCTATTTTGTAAGATCTAAGAGGAGTTGAGGAGGACTTGCACTAGGCTATGTGTTAGTCACTTTATATATAAAACAACGGAGAAAGAAGCATAGGACCTTGCTGCCATGAGATCTAGTCCAAAGAAGGGGACTAAGGGATTCATAATCTTTGTACAGAGGTCCAAAGGAAACTATAGTACTAGAGTTTGGCTTAATAAAAGATTTTGAAATACCTAGGTTGAAGCCATGACCAAACCACAAATAATGAAATCATCTAATGAAATAAAAAATGATATACGTTGCTTAATGTTCTTGATCCAAAAACTCTGATTGCTCCATGGATGTCTGATCTTTGTTTTTCTCCTTCATGTCGTTTGCCCCAGAGAAATAATAGCTGGCGGTGACGTGCGGTAGGGTTTTCACTTATTAGCACACCATTACCTACAAACCCCCTCGACAAACTTCCATATACAATAAACCCCCTACAAATTTATATTAGATATCTTGTTATAGCTGTTTTTTGCATCAAAGACCTTTGTAACTTAATATTTATAATATAGACTAATTATCAGTAGAAAATTAGGGACATTACATGTTTTCTTCATTTAGTCGTCATTACATTTGTACTAACGAATATTTGATGACTAAAAGAATCAAATATGTGAATTATCACTTTCTTATTGATTAAATATTAGATTATGTTCAATCTTTCTTAAAGAACCATGCAAATCACATAGCTGCAAATAATTATGAAATTTCTCAAGCCAAATAATTATGCTTTCCAAATCATAGTTAAATTTCTGTCATCGTGTCTACAAGATAATTTATGGTATTGTTCGAAGAAGTGAAAGACTTTTTTATTACTATTTAGGCACTTCTTCCTTGTTCTTTTTTTGACCCTTGGCTAGGATGCAAAGCTTTGTTGTGAGCTGCTAATTTCTTGTATGTTATGGAGTTTCAATTGAAAGATACACTAGCTACAACAGTTGAAGTTGTGAGCTGCTAATTTCTTGTATGTTATGGAGTTTCAATTGAAAGATACACTAGCTACAACAGTTGAAGAGACTGAATAAATGATATAATGCAGTTATGGAGTTTCAATTGAAAGATACACTAGCTACAACAGTTGAAGAGACTGAATAAATGATATAATGCAGGCGAATGGAAATTTAGTCAAAATTTTGAAGTTAATTGAATTTTCTTTGTCTTTTACATAGAATTTTAAAATAAAAACACTATTGAATATTGTATTTTTTATAGTGATTTTACGTCTATTGATATAAAATATTTAGATCTCTACTGTAACTGATTACTAGTGTCTTTATTTTCTTCTTCCTTATTTTTATAAGTGTTGTTAGAGCTAATATCATTAATGAGATTTAATTATATAGTTATATACTGGTGATGTGTGGTAGATTTTATGTACCACAATATATTGACTATTACTTTTTAAAGAAATTAATAATTATGTTCTGAGAATATGAAGTCCGCAATGCAATATACTTAGGGTTTTATTGATGACTTTCTTCGAGAGCTTAGGGTTCACACAGTACTAGAGAATATAAATATGGATCCTATATTTAGAAGCTCTCTTTCTGATATTCTTCTGAACTCTCTAATTTGTACATCCTTACTATGCCATAAATCTTGTTGGATGTGATTTCCCATGATTTTTGCCTTACTTATCCATGGGTTATTTGTTTTATGCTACTAGGTGGAAGGAATACTTCTACGAGCTGTGGATGAGTTGCAGGCCCTTCAAGATGAAAGAAAGGTGCATCGGGCATCTTTTATTATTTTTTCCGTATTACAGTTTTCTCTAATAGTGACATATAATTTACTTATGGATTTTGCAGAAAGTGGACCCAGGGACTGCGGAAGCCATAGATCAATTCTTGGTGAAGTTAAGATCATTTGCAGCGGGGAATTTTTCTTTTACCTTCATTCTTGATGATCCAGCAGGAAACAGCTTTATTGAGAATCCGTAAGCCTGTTTTTCTGATTGGGATTCATTCAAATTGCTGTGTACTTGCCATATATTTATCTTCAATACCTGAAATATGGCCAGATTCAGTCGTTTGAAGTATCAGTTGGAACATTATATAAGTACCTTTTTTCTTTAGATTCATATGTTTAATTTTATTTGACGATTAGAAAAGTAGGTGTAGGGGTGCAAACAGAGTGGATAAGCATTATATTGTCCGTACTTGTTTTCTTTTAGCAGGTACTTTTTTGGACACGCATATTCTCATTCAGTATCCATATTAGTCAAATCCTATTTTGTTTTTGGATATTTGTGAGTACTAAATACTAATGAATGCAGTTTTGAGGAGATGAGGAGATATATCATCAGCTATTGTCAATTTTTTCTTTTGAAACAGTTGAAAGTGTGTAATGTCATTTGCCCGTCTGTTTTTTAAACAAAGCAATTCTCATTGCTTTGATAATATATATATATAATATATATATATATATAATATATATATATATATATATATATATATATATAGTAGAGAGAGAGAGAGAGCAGGAGAGAGAGAGAGAGAGCAAAACTTGTGTCACTTAAGGGATTAGCAAAAAGTATGTCACCAAACTTTTTAAACCACTCAGATTGCCTAGGCGATCATTGCCGATATATGAAAATTTTTTTATATTAATAAAATGAATGGGCTAGGGAAGTTGGACATCAACTTTAAGTGATAGAGTCTTACTCTCTCTCTCTCTCTCCTCTCTCTATATATATATATATATATATATATATAAATATAGATATAATATATATTAATTTATATATATATTATATATATGCATTTCATAGCTTGTGCATCATTCACACAACATCAATGTTTTGATCTTCACTCATCATCATGTAATATTTTAAGTGGATATCAATGATGAATATCCACATTTGCAGAAAACAAAGAAGGAAATCAGTTATTATATATATATATATATATAATATATATATATATATAAATATATGATAATATATATATATATATATATATATAATATATATATATATATATATATAGTAGATATGCATTTTCATAGTTTTGCATATTCACACACACATTCAGATGTTTTGATCTTCACCATCATCATGTTAATATTTTAAGTTGGATGTCAAATATGAATATCCACATTCAGAAAACAAATATAGGAATCAGATTATCAACGTCCTATTGCATCTCCAAGAAACTCTAGCTGTCTATCATCAGGCATTGATTTATTATGGGTGTTTTTTCTTCCATTTGTTTTTAACTTAGCTTGGAAATCACCAGCCACTGAGGAATCATTATGTTGACAACGATCAGATAGTGGTCAATTATAATCTGGAGCTTTCTCAACTTGTAACTGTGCAAGAGGGTCTAGGTTCGAACTTTGCTTGTTTGCAGAATTTTGTCTTTGTGTTTATTAATAATATTTTGTCAGCATTTGTTCTTGTAAAAACATTTACCAAGCATGCAGGCTAAATATATAGCATGCTCACCAAGTATAAAATTTAATACCTCCTTTTTTGTTGGCCTTCTGGGCCACACGGAAAAACCATCCTCGTAAAATTAGTCACATGGAAAGCCAAAATAAATGGAAGTCAATAAACATATCTTTAAATTGCAAACTGAGGTGTGAACTTATACCATGTTAGGAAAGAACTTCGCCCCAAAGTTTTAGCCATTTACGTAGTTCATGGGTCTTGAAATATACTTGTGTAAACCCATTGTTATACAATCGTAGTCGTACTAAATTTAATGTGTCAAATCATGTTGTTTTCTGGGTTTAGTCAGACTCAGGGGCCTGCTTCAGTACTCATGCAAAGAACTTCTGCATTGACAAACATAAAAAGATATTTCAGAATAGATGTCTATACAGATGCAGAAGAAAGTAACTATGTTTCAAAGAACAAAAACCGACAGGAAAGTGATGCAAATTGGAAAATATTTTCATGCTAATAATGTAACACATCATTGATCTGAAAGCTGCAAGACTTCATGAACATAAAAATATATTATGGTTAATCCCCATGAACAGATTTGACTTTTTCTAGTTCTATTTGTTCTTAGATAGTGTGCGTAAATTGTTTCGCGAAGAGTAATTGAAGGACCATTGTCTCAGGAAAAACTGCACGGTAATTTGATCAGTAATACAGTGGCAAACTGGCAATCAATGGGCACAAAATGTAGTGTGGTCTTAAAAGGGCTCTAATAGGCAATTTTTTCTGCTACCCTTCTCACACACACCCTCACACCCAATAAGTTTACAATTGTTATTTTATGTGATTATTTAATGATTTTATTTATAGGAAGGTTCTTGACATGTTTGTATAAGCTTTCACATTTATTTCATGATTACAAGGTCTGCGCCGTCTTTGGATCCATTGTTGTCTATCCAGTTCTATGAGAGGACACGGGAACAACAAGCATCCTTGGGTTTTCTTGTCGATCAACCATCAGCTGAAGAAATAAATGGAAATGTTAACAGAGGCATTTCAGCTGAGGAAAACAATCTTGGAGCCAACACAATGCAAAGTGTTCCCCATGGTTCAGTTGGAGCAGTTGCTGGTCGTCGTGGAATTGCTCAGGTCAATCCTGACCAAGTTGCTGTAGCCTTGTGTAGATACTCAGCACCGGAAGAGGTATGGGTAAAGTGCAGTTTACTGGATGCATCTGGCACATTTTAACTCCCAACTTGCCTGAATATCCTTGGCTTTCTGGTGCAGGTTGACACTTTGCCATCTTCATGTGGGGCCTGTGCAGCTGCATGTGTAACTCATTTTTATGCCACCAGTATCCTTTTCTTCTTTGTAGCATCATTTAGGAATGGTTAAGGCTCTAGTAACTTTTTGCTACAACAAAATTGTCATTTTGGCGCACAAACTAATTTCTGACATATTTTCATACCTCTTTGTTAGCATTTAGACATAGCTAAGGTAAATGTGGTTGGCAATTCATCACGTGTATTCTGTCTCAAGCGTCGATCTAAATTAACTTGAAAATATGTTTTTTGAAGCATAGGGTTAGTCTAGTATATATTCCTTCTTAAATGTACTTTTCTAGAAAGAATGCTTTAATAAATAGTTATAAGCTATCTTGTTAAGTGTTACAAGATGCCCCAAAAAAGAAGAAAATTTTTGCTTTCATTTGGGAATTAAATTCACCCAACTGATAAAATCTACACTAAGGGAAGATGTTGCCATCATCTTAAACATAGTTTATCACAAATGATTGGTGCCATCTCTATAATAATAAAGAGTGGGTGGAAGATGTGGAAACTTCATAAAGAGGTTTTTGATTGTGAAATGCTGAAGATATACAACTAGGAGATTTTGATACTGATATTTTTCTAAGCATTAGCAAACTGAATTTTGTTGAGCTTTAACTACTTGTAGAAATTCCATATTTTCAAGAAGTTATTGTGATGGCGACTACTTGTGATATGTGTGGTTATCGTAGCTCTGAGGTATGTGGTTTTCTGGGAACATATTCTAGTTGGTGATTAATGTGTTAGGTTCTAGGTCTGTGATCAATCTTTTGAGTTCTGATGCTTCCTATGCTGAAATTCTGCTGATCTTTTGCTTATACCTTTTTTATGAACAGTTAAAGCCTGGTGGTGAAATTCCTAAAAAAGGAAAGAAGATTACACTATCTGTCCGCAACGTAGAAGATCTTAGCCGGGATGTGATCAAGGTCCCTTCTTACCTTCTTCAATTTGTCTTTTTAGTTTTTGTTGTTCCCTTTGAGTAACGTGCAAATTTTACAATACTGCACACAGATTGTGTTAGAATCTAAAAAATATAACCCTCAACCCTCACCACAACTTGAGTTTTGATGTTAATGGTGGTGACTTTAAGATGATATTAAAGCAACCTAAGTTCAAATCCCACTAGCCATGATTAAAGCGAATTTTCTAAAACTTAACAATAATATATGAGTCCGGGTATCAGCCCATAAAAAAGGGCCCTCAACCTGCGATGACATGTTACAATATAAAAAATACAACTCTCCACCCTCACCATAACTTTGGAGTTTTGGTGTAATGGTTGACTTTAAGAGTTTGAATTGTTTCATTTTATGTGAGTTTCATTTAGCATGATCATTAACGGTATCCTAAGTTGCATGGGTACGGGTACGGTGCTGATACATGTACGGGACACGGGTACGACACTCGACAAATTTGAACAAGGTAGGGTACGGACATGGCTGTAAATATGTAATTTATGTATATTTAATTATTTATATGTATCAAAATTAATACTTTGCACAAGATCAATATTGTTTTTTTATTTATATAAGATCAATACATTAGAAATAGTTGTGAAGTGCAGAATTTGCATCCAAGAAGTGTATATGAGTGTATGAGTGTTTTAAATTAAAAGATATAGTATATAATTGAGTATATGATTGTAAAAATGTATGCTTATATTTAAGAAGTATCTAAGAAGTACGGATATGGGTACATGCTAGGTACAGGTATGGCCTGCAAATAAAAGTACTTAGGTAACATAGACAATACCTGATTACTTTAATTGCTTAAGTGGAATATGTATTTGCAGAAGTATGGTCATTTATATAGAGGTTAGCCAATTTTATGATGTTGATTAACTTCAGCTTCTATGCAGCATGCTATATGATCATAAATCAACTTTGTTAACCCCTGATGTTTTGCATACTTGTGCTCTGGCTGGTGAGATTAAATTCCTATCAGATGATTTAGATTAACATAATTGCAAATATTGCAAAATCTGCCTGTGATCTCCTCAAACTACTGGACTATTTGAAGGGACTACTAGGCAGGGTTATTTGGGTTCACTTTGGCATTTGGATCAGACAGACAGCTAAGATAGAGTGGAGTAGAGGCACAATTAACTTTGATGTGTTGAATTCGGCACGTTATAAAAGTATCTCAAAACTGTAATGTCTGATATCAACCTATCAGCACACGTTTCTTGACAAGTGCAGTAGATTTTCAATACTGAGATTGAAGTCTATTATTTAAACTATTTCGTTCTTTATTGGCTTGAAATCAGCAATATGGACATATTCTTTGATATCTAGGGACATAATGAATCATCAACAACATGTGTAGTGGATTTTTCTGGAATAGACCTCGTCTCTTTGTTATCGAAATCTATGATATTCAGATCTTCTTTATTAAGGTTGCTAGGAGCTAGCTCCTTTACTAAGAAGAGAACCTTACATTCTCATTAGTAGATAATTTCTAGAAAGTATTGTAAACCCTATTCTACATGTTAGTATCATTAGCATTTTGATGGTTTTGACATGTGCGATGCACGCCATTAAATGCATCAATTAGGAGAATGTGAAATGGGGTCATTAAATGTATCAATTAGGAGAATGTGAAATGGGTCATTAAATGCATCAATAAGGAGAGTAAGATTATAATTTATAATTGACGGAAAAATGAGGAGTCGAGTAGGCCTACAGATGGGTTGAGTTGACCCACAAACCGCATTGAACCAGCCCATTTTGGTTTGGGCGTGAATAGATTCGGTAGGAACCAAGCCTAGGAAAAAAAAAAGGGATAATATAAAATTTCTTAAACTTGAATTGCATTATCATACATATTCCTGTAGAAAGATGAATAGGTACACTTCATTTAGTTCTCATTCCTTGCAGTTATTAATTGGATTGGTACTAATCTGGGACAAATCCGGGCATGGGCATTGAAAATGAACCAATCCTGGAACAAACTCCGGTTCGTATTCAACATGGACTCAGGCCCAGACCAACCTGGATTAGAACATGCTACAGCATTTTCGAATAGCCCAACACAACCTAATTCTTAACCTATAATCTAAAATCCAAGTTCCAGAACCCAAACCTGTTGTGCGCAGCGGAACAAACACAAACGCCGAAAGAGAAAGCCAAAACAATCCAAAATAACAGCACCAACTCAAACACAAAAGTTTAATGTGGTTCGGCAAATTGTCTACGTCCACGGGGCAAAAAGGGATGGATTTTCACTATAGAGAAAGAAAGTACAAAATAGAGATTACAAGATCACTCAATTAACCTCTCAAACAAATCTCTCAAATCTCTCAAACTAAACCCTCAAATAAATTGCTCAGAAAAATATCTCTTTTCTGTGCTCAAAATCACCTTCAAGCTACCCAATCAATCGATAGAAAACCCTAAAAAACGTAGTTCTATTTATAACACAACACAATTCCAAACAGATTAGGATTCTAAAAACGAGTCTGCCACACCCTGATGTGGCACACACTACACCCATGACAAACATGACAGATTCTGCCACACCACGGTGTGGCAGACACCACACCAGGGTGTGGTGGAGTCTGTCTTGTTTATTTTTCATGTTTTTCCTAATTTTTTTCCTCAATTCCTTCGCCGTTTTCATAATTCTCCATCTCGGTGAAGTTTTTTCAAAACTGAGGCGACACCAACCAAATCAAATGTCTTACTTGTAGCGTCCAGTACGAAGTGGAATAAACCCACAACAGACTCAATCCATAACAAGTCGAGACCCAAACGAGAATGCGAACACTCTCCAAATATCGGTATCAACTCACCAAATCGACTGTATCAAATTGACTGCCTACGTACCCCCTCTCCCAAGGGATCAAACCGTCCGTAGTTCATCAAACGGCCTCCAAAGGTCCTCAATCAAATAGAAAAGTTTACAACTCTTCATCAACATCACCAACGGATTTGCAACTGATGACGCTCTCAATGGTCCTAAAGCGAAACAAATCAAACACCTCCACCTGAGATGAACCAAAGGACGTATCCAAATCATATCCACCAGCTGTATTCGAATCAACCAACTCATCATCTGCACCCAAATTCAAATGATCCCCTAACTGTGTCACCTCAGCTGGAATCCCAAATCTGGAGTATATGGAGTAATCTTCACCCAATGTGGAGTAGCATCACTCTTCACCCGCTGCGATACATCTAAGGTCTGTCCAAAACGTTTCACATGCTGAGAGTCAATTAGCTCCCTCATCGAAGCTTCAAGTAAAGTGATACTACCATACCAAACATCAATGGAGTTTTACCTCTAATCGTAGCAGTCGACAACCTATGATCAAGATGACCCAAATATGTCAAAGCCTCAACACCAGAATTAATGCTCGACATCAAACGTCGGTCCTTCTCCAGCAAGGAGCAGCTCACCAACTCTGCCATCTCATCTTGTTGTTCCAAGATTTTCTTTTCACCGAAGTGTCTCAAAATACCGTAAGCTTGGCTCAAATGCAAAAACAGGTCCCTCTTGTACCTCTTACCAAAATCAGAATGAAGTACCTTCACCTTTCTGCTAATCTCACATTTCTTCAATCTGTTGGAGACTACTAGGATTTTATCCAAAGGGGATTTGGTTACAACCCAAACACGCTTAGAACAGCCACCAACAAAGAAAATCAAACATCTATTACCTCCTAATGATGCCTCCTTGGAAGACCCCCAAACATCCGTGTGAACTCCACCTAAAAGACCCTTAGTACGCTGAATAGAGGTGCCAAACTTCACCTCGTTCTTCTTGCTCACATCAAAGTGTTCACTGGACTTCAAATTGTAGGTCTGTGCACCCATCTCCAAATCAATATTGGAATGACTAAGCTCCAAATACCGCAGTCTAGTCGAATCAACAGAAGTCATCAGCTCTCTACCTATCATCGAACTTCCAATCAAATAGTACAGGTTATTCCTCCTAACGCCCTTCATCACAATTAAAGAATCTTTCACGATCTCGAGAACCATGTCCTCAACACGAACCTTCAGACCCTCTCCAACCAAAGCTCCAATTGAGATCAAGTTCTTCCTCAATGAAGAAACATATCTCACATCATATAACTCCCTAACTATCCCTTCAAACATCTTGATGCGAATTCTTCCTATCACATGTACACCACACCACTATCTAGCTTCTCAAAACCGGAGAACTATTTTTTTCTAGGGCACATATGATAGGTCACACCACTATCCAACATCCACTCGGATTCCTCCGAATAGCTACCTGTGGGACTGATAGAAAGCGAATAAATAGAAGTATCAGAAATATTACCATCCGATATAACGATGTTTGCTTCTGATGATGGTTGCTTCTATTTTCTCTTCTACTTATTCTTCATCCATTCGTCGAGTTTTGGTCAATCTTTCTTCCAATGATCAGTCTCCTTGCACCAAACACACTGATCTTTTCCAACTGTAGGATGTCTTACTCTAGACTGTGACTTTTAATTTTTTCGGTTTGGATTCTTCCCTCTTGCGACCAACGCCTCCGCTACTGTGTCACTTGTAGACTCCTTATCTTTCTTTCAAAGCTGATAGTTCACAAGTGCAGCGGTGACCTCACTATACGAAAGAGATGTCTTTCCATTGATAAGAGTAAGGACGAAAGTCTCATATTCCTCATCAGGCAAGGAACTCAACAATAATAATGCATTGTCCTCATTTTCAATCATAACATCTACATTTATCAAATCCGTAAGAAGCTTCGTGTAGTGATTCATGTGATCACCAATAGAGGTTTTTTTTTCAATTGGAAGCGAAAAAGCCTCATCTTCAAATGCAAACGATTCTCCACACTCTTGGTCAAATACTTGCTCTCAAGGATCTCCCAAATCTTCTTAGCTGAAGTCTCATTGATCATATCATATTAAAATCTTGAGTCAAACAAGACCTAATCACACCACACGTCGTTCGATTCATCTTCTTCCAAACCCTCTCATCAATATCATCTGGTTTGCCATCCAGTTCCAAAGTATCTTCCAAATTTTACGCGTTGAGCGCATCTAAGACTTCACATCGTCAAAGTCCAAAATTGTTAGTACCATTAAACTTATTCACGTCTATCTTCATAGAGTGAATATTCAAACTTTGGACGGTCTTCACACCTGAAGTACCATCCACAACTCCTTCTTTTTCGGCCATAATTCCTCAAAGCACCAACAACCAAAGCGGAACAAATGAAGAATATATCAAAAACTGAGAAAAGATAGAATTTTTACCAAAAAGATCCCATCTTTAACTCCAAACGAAGCCCTAGCTGAACTTCCAAAGTGATCTACTCCTCCAAATAGTCCAAGCATAACATGAGCTTTGATACCATTTGTTGTGCGCGGTGGAACAAACACAAACACCGAGAGGGAAAGTCAAAACAATCCAAAATAACGGTACCAACTCAAACACAAAAGTTTAACGTGGTTCGACAAATTGCCTACGTCCACAGGGCAAAAAGGGATGAGTTTTTACTATAGAGAAAGAGAGTACAAAGTAGAGATTATAAGGTCACTCAACTAACCCCTCAAACAAATCTCTCAAATCTCTCAAACTAAACCCTCAAACAAATTGCTCAGAAATATCTCTCTTTTCTGTGCTCAAAATCACCTTCAAGCTACTCAATCAATCAATAGAAAACCCTAAAAAACATGGCTCTATTTATAACAAACACAATCCCAAATAGATTAGGATTCTAAAAATGAGTCTGCCACACCCTGGTGTGGCACATACCACACCCATGACAAACATGACAGATTTTACCACATCAGGGTGTGGTGGAGTCTGTCTTGCTTATATTTCACGTTTTTTTCAATTTTTTCCCTCAATTCCTTCGCCGTTTTCACAAAACCCACAACCCACAAAGTCATGCAGAATCTTCCTCAGATTTCAACCGACTGGCTAGTAGACATCGATTCTCCTGGTGATACACTGATACAATCCACAGTGATGGTTTTTTAATGCAGTGCGTTGTACTAGTGCCAGCTTTTAGATATATCTCTATAGTTTTAAAAGTTGATGAATACATTTGGTATAGAAATATCACCCATAATGCATCATGAAAGTTAGATTATACACCTCATAACAGTAACCATGCTGGAATAACTGTAGGCTTTTATGGCTGGAGTTGGAAACTATGTGAAAACTTTGCATAAAAACTCTTAGATTACAAATATTCTTTTAACTATATATATTTTCAAAATTAATTTGAAGTCTGAGCCGACTGGTGGTAACAAAGCCCTCCCTGATCCTATATTATTCCTTACTTTATTATCATGAATCAGCATTCTGCCCTTGGCGTTCAAAAGAAGTGACAATTTAAAATATCATTATCAACTCTTATGAGAGTACATGCTAAGATCGTTATCAACTGTTAAAGGGGCATCTTGTTCTTTAATGTGCGCTGGAGGAAGAACAAGAGGATTAGGAGGAACCTCTATGAGTCGAGGTCCCGCAGACAATGCTAGGTAGGCATGAAAATTTAAGCAGATAGGGGAACCTTAATGAGACCAGGTAAATAGAGAAGACACCATGGTCATTCAGCTCTTTTCACTATTAAGATTTCTGAAGTATTAATGCAGGATTAGTGACATGTCTTGACGTAAACCTGCAGCAATAGAATATGAATCTCTTTCTGACTTTCTTCTCTGATATCTCTATTGAAACAGTAGACTCAATTCCCAGAAAATAAGAAGATACTAAGAATAATCTGTCACGGGAAGGAAAAAAATGTTTGTAGTGTGTTATATATGTATCGGATAATGCATATCGTTGCATGTTTAAAACCTTGGCACCATGAGGCACTTACTATGTGAAATTGGCCATACCTTAATTAGGTTATGTGTCTTGCTATAACTTGTTATTTTAAAATGCTGTATTGGTTCCTTGTTCTAGAAGCATTAATTTCTTAGGACAAGTCAATCTCAATACTTAATTTGTTGTATGTTCAGTCCGACACTGCCAGCGTGATAGTTCCTGAGTTGGACCTGGAGCTTGCAAGTGGTACCTTGGGTGGGATGGTCACAACTGTTGAAGGTTTAATTACTAAAATCAGCGAAAGTAAGTTTCTTAAGTTTCTTCACTCACTTATTGTATATAACAGTAATCATTATTTCATAAATAATATATTACGTGTATAGCTTATAATCTTTTTATTAGTTACATATGTATTTTTCATAATTGCTTGCAGGTTTGGAGAGACTACATGGATTTCAATTGGGTGATAGTGTTGATGAGTGGAAAAAGAAAAAATGGCAGGATTTCACGTCAAGGCTAATGAAGGTATGCATTCTACTTAATTATTATCCAGTTCCACAGGTCTTCATTCTTTTACTGTGCTATACTTAATCTCTGGCAACAACAGGGATTCATCGTGAAGTATCGTAGGTTCTTTTCTCGTGTGTTGCTCCCTATAAATTTTATGTCATGTTTTACTAGCTTGTCTGCAGTCCGCAACCCTTAATTTTAGGCTCAAATTTGAGCATATTTAGAAGAGTGCTTTAATCTGGACACCCAAACAGGATCTTATCTCGACTAGCGATAATGGTCTCAGAGAAACTATGGCTGTTGCCAGTAGTGTTTAGCATCAATGTAGGGAAGTCTACTTCTGATTGTGCAGAGTGAACAGCAAACAACAAAGGCTTCTTAATCAAATAAAAAGATCGTCTCCCTTGCTAAATTTCGAGACCCAAACAGACCTTTGAAAAAGGATGGGTTTGCTATCCTTCCTATTCTTAAGTCTTAATACCTTATGAGGTAACAACTCGTGTAACACTTGAATTTTTTTTTGTTCTTTACTGCACTTTCATGATTAAATAAGTGATATTGACCTAAATCTTTGTTTTTTTACCTTATCTTTTATAAGATACATAAAAATGGGTTTGGCCTTTGCTTTATTTGTCTGTTAGGTATTTAGCAGAGATATCTCACAAATTCTGCCTATTTCTATAACCGTGCTATTCCAATGTGTCACCAAGCTGATTATTTCGAACTGCCAATCATGAAACTATTGTTTTTTGAAGAAGCATTTTGTTTATTATGTTAGATGTGTATGAAGTTACGCATACACAGATGTTTGTATATTTATGTTTTCATGATTATGCAGCTCCTTGAGTTGGAGGAATCCTGGACTTTGATCCTTGATGATGCAATGGCGAGTTCCTTCATTTCACCAATTACAGATGCCATAGAAGATGACAAACAGCTTATCGGTGAGCTATTTAATAATGTTTATTTCTCTAGGTAGTGCATATATAATCAATTATCGCCATACTACTGAAGAATATTAACTATAAATGCAATGTTTAAACTTCAGCTGAGGAGTATGAGAGAAGCTGGGAGCAGAATGAGGCGTTGGGTTTGAATGACATGGACACATCTTCTGCAGATATTGCTTACGACACAGCCACACATCCAGCCACTGGACAGTAATGCTTACTTGAATCGTCTTCACAATGTTGTAACTTAGTTTTAATTACATATTGATTCCTTACAGGGGATGAGCTAGTGTACCAACTAGTAAAATAATTTAGTGAGTTTTTATTTTATTTTATTGAGCACGTTTCTCTCTTGTGTCAGTCGAAATCAGAGATTATAGAGTCTGAAGGTCATTAAGATATGACTGATAAACTGCAGTTGTGTATTTTAATGGGCTCTGTTAGTTGAGTATCTCCATCTTGTTCTTTCTTTTTATAAAGGGGGAATTGAACACAAGTTGTCAGTTATTTGGCCACTTTTATGTGCGATATTAATACCTTTCAAAACTTAGATTTTACTTGCAGCAGCAGTATGCTGCACCGCCTAAATGATTCCCATGGTTCTGTGGTTTTTAAGAAAATCTTGGATAGAAAAACAAAATAATCATGAGCGTGAGTATGTATTACAACAATCTAAATGATTCAAAAGATTCTGGTTTGTGGAAACTTCTTGGAGAGCAAGAACATGGCGAGTCATGCTTGATTACATAGAAATGAGAGTATAGCCTTATTCATATGTATTTAATGGTGCAGGCCTCCTCTTGATGTGAACTTAAATATTAAATTGATAATCTTTGGTTTAAATGGAACTTAGATAAAGGAGGAAATCAAATAATCGCAAGGAATTCTACCATTTTCAGACCAATAAAGCCAACGAAATTGCCTCAATATACAGAAAATTTAGTAAATTAGGAAAATCTAAGACCTCCCATGCCGCAGATGAGCGAAAACAAGCAAATTGATGGGTTATTGGTTTATTTGGGTCATTTCTCACACCTGATGAAGCAACATGTATTAAGAATAGGCAAAGTTGAAAGATTTAATCCATTTTTTGGCAATATTGAATTAAATTATTTACGAAGTGAGGAAAAATATTTGTTCTTCAAGAAAATTAAATAATCTTTATTAAGAAAATATCGAAGATATGAAAGATAATATTCTATATAGTACAATATTGAATATAACAAAGCATTAGTTGACTCATTTTCTAGGTTCAATCTTCAATAGTAGACTAGCCACATACTCGATGATTTCTAATTTAGAGGTTTTTTTTAGCAAACACTCAACTTTAATGGCGATCTTTTAGAACAAATCAATTGCATTCTCAATCTTTCCTACTCCACTTTTCAAGATAATTATATAATCCAGATTAAGAATATAACAAAGATGTGAAAAATAATACAATATCATGTATATACAACAAAATTATATATAAAATATTTAATATAACACAGTATTAATTGACTCATTTTTTGGTTTAATCTCCATCAGTTGACTAGCCACATACTCAACGATCTAATTTAGAGGATTTTTATTTTCTAAAAACACTCAAAGAGAACCCGCTATACTAACATCATCTTTCGTGAGGATCTTTTCAAACGAATCCAATGCATCCTCAATCATTCATGCTCTACTTAGCATATGCATCATACAACAGGATCTTTTCAAACGAATCCAATGCATCCTCAATCATTCATGCTCTACTTAGCATATGCATCATACAACCATAACCTCAATTTTTGGTGTAACATATCCTCAATCATTCATGCTCTACTTAGCATATGCATCATACAACCATAACCTCAATTTTTGGTGTAACATACGCATCATACAACCATAATGCTCAATTTTTGGTGCAATGGAAGCATACTTTAAGATGCTATTAGAGATGTTATGAATTGTGTGATCTAGAACAGTTTCAAGATCAGAGTAAAACAAAGTGGAGGAATGACTTCGTTTATTTTTGAAGCAACTTTGGCTATATAATAGCCTTACAAGATGAAAATTGAAAAATGAGAGTAGCCCACATTATCAGCTAAAAATGTTGTAACTAAACTAGGAAGAAATCAAAGTAGTAACAGATTCAAAGCAGTAACAACATCACCCTCAAGACTAGGGCACTTATTAACAGAATAACAAACTCTAAGCCATGACATTCCCTCTCTTAAACTAGATTGGTTAAGTAGCTAGTTTACTGCAGGTGCACCATAGACTCCTAATTGATCTCTCAACCTCTGAAATGACTCCAGCTTAAGTGGTTTGGTTAACACATTAGCCACTTGCTCCTGTGTTCCACAATGTTTCAATTGCACGACTCCTTCTCTAGCCAAATCTCGTAGGAATAGCCACTTGCTCCTGTGTTCCACAATGTTTCAATTGCACGACTCCTTCTCTAGCCAAATCTCGTAGGAAGTGAAAACGCACGTCTATATGCTTGCTGTTTCAATTGCACGACTCCTTCTCTAGCCAAATCTCGTAGGAAGTGAAAACGCACGTCTATATGCTTGCTTCTACCATGCATTACGGAATTCTTGGACAACTTAATAGCTGAACTATTGTCACAGAAAATGGTGGTGCTCTTGCTGCCTTCATAGCGAAGTTTCTTCAGTATCCTCTCCATCCACACAACCTAACATGAACAAGCTGCAGCAGCTACAAATTCTGCCTCAGTCGTACTGAGATTAACAATTAGCTGTTTTCGTGACGACCAAGCAACCGCTCTAGAGCTCAAAATAAATGCATAACCTGATGTGCTCTTCCTATCCACCAATGAACCAACATAGTCGCTATCTATGAAAGCAATCAACTCCTTGTTCCCTCCCTTTCTATAAAAAATCCCAAATTAGTTGTACCTTGCACATAACGCAAAATCCTCTTGGCTGCCATAAGGTGAAGCTCTGTTGGTTGCAACATGAACCTACTAACCAAACTGACTGCAAACATTATGTCTGGCCTTGTGATTGTTAGATACATCATGCTTCCCATCAATTGTTTATAAAAAGTACCACCATCGGCGTGACTAACCGGCCCTTCATTCTAAGATCTCTATCGGCTCCACTACTCCAATCAACCTTGGGTTCTTTGAAAATCTTCCCCTTTCGGGTTTGAATCTAAGAATCCTCTAAATGAACACTGACTACTCTATCGCTTCAAGATGACTGTACTGATAAAGCTCCTAAGAAAACATTGCTCCTACCAATCTCTAGCCTAAAATCAAACTGACTTAGGGTGTAAAGATCTCGATACAATGAGCACCTCAAAGCTGCAAGTCCGCAATGATAATTCCTACTCAATGCGTCTGCTACCATGTTCGCCTTTTCCGGATGATACTGAAGCGCGAACTCGTAATCCTTAATAAACTTGACCCATCGCCGATGTCTCTGGTTGAGTTCCTTCTAGGAGAAAAGGTATTTTAGAGTCGGTGGCCCGTGAACAGATCAAACTGCACTCCATACTGGTAATGTCTCCACGTCTTCAGTGCGACTGCTAGCTCCAAATCATGCGTGAGATAGTTCTGCTCATGTGCTCTCAACTATCGCAAGATATAGGCTACTACCTTCTGGGTTTTCATCAAAACACCCCCTAGACCCGCTAATGACGCATTCGTGTAAACGACAAATGTCCTATCACCGCTCAAAAACGTTAAAATCGGGGATGTAGTCAACTTAACCTTCAAAGTCTCAAAGGCCTCCTGGAACTCCGTGCTCTAAATAAACTATACACCCTTCTTCGTAAGGCGTATAAGTGGCGTTGTAATTTTTGAGAAATCCTGAATGAACTCCCTGTAATAATCGGTCAAACCTAAGAAACTACGAATCTCTGTCTCTGTCTTTGACGACTCCCAGTCAAGTACTACCTCTATCTTCGCTGGATCTACGATAATGCCCTCTTGGCTGATAACATGGCCCAAAAATCTAACATCGGATAGCCAAAACTCGCACTTGCTGAACTTAGCGTATAACTGATGCTCCTGCAAAGTTTGCAAAGCTAAACAAAGATGTTGCTCGTGCTCTGCCTCCGATCTCGAATAAATAAGGATATCGTCCATAAACACGATCACAAACTGGTCTAAATATGGACGAAAAACCCGGTTCATCAAATCCATGAATACCGCGGGCGCATTGGTCAGCCCAAATAGCATGACAAGAAACTCGAATGACCCATATCGAGTCAGAAATATGGTCTTGGGAATATTTATCTCCCGAATCCGTAACTGATGATAGCCAAAACGAAGATCAATCTTCGAGAAATGTTGCGCTCCCTGCAGTTGATCGAACAAGTCATCGATCCTCAGTAGTGGATACCTGTTCCGGATAGTGATATTGTTTAACTCATGATAATCTTTGCCTAATCGCATGCTACTGTCCTTCTTTTTCACGAAAAGGACTGGCGCTCCTCACGGAGAATTGACTCCGATAAATAAAACCCTGAGATAAAAACTCATCTAACTGGATCTGGAGCTCCCTCATCTCAGCAGGCGCCTTACGATAAGGTGATCGGGATATCGGTGTTGTGCCTGGCTGCAACTCGATGCAAAACTCAACCTCTATCACTGGAAGTAAATACAAAATGTTCTGGAAGACATCCTGATATTCTGAGACCACTCGCGTATCGCTCAAATCGACACCCCGATCCTGCATAATGGAGGAGATGAAAAGTGATGATCAAGATATAAAATCCATGGAAAATGATATGAAAATAAAATTTGATAAATATTAGGAATGTTACAGTGTTATTTTGTCATTTGCAGTCATTTTAGGCCCCCGATACAAGGTGAAGTATGTAGAGTTTTGTTTTGAGAAATTAGGAGTTAGTTCTGATTATGTGTTGACTATCTTAGAGAAACTGAGAAGTCTTTACAAAGAATACGAGCGAGCATCTCTAGGTACATCTATAGCTGAGAGCAGTGGTGAAGAGAATTTTGGAGATGTTCCTAATGATGAGATAGTTGAGTTTGAACAGTTTGAGAGTTAACTATATTCGGTCAGTGGGTCCAAGTCGCAGTTAGAAGAGTATCTAGATGAAAAATTAGTCAGTTGGAAGAAAAATGATCATTTGAATATTCTCGAGTATTGGAAAGGCGAATGCGAGAAGCGTCCTTAGTTGTCGATGATGGCTCGAGATATATTGAGTATTCCTATTACTTCAGCGGCCTCTGAATTGACTTTTAGCATTGCGGATCGTGTGCTTGACAAATATCGAAATCGTCTTCTTCCGGAGAATGCTGAAGCTCAAATTTGCACTGGTTCTCGGTTAGACGGGATTTCTTGTGAGTTGCCTTTTTTTCTTATTGCTTTTTTGTATTGTTGTTGACTACATATTTTATCAAAGAATATTAATATTATTTTTTCCTATTAAATGCATCTCTGACAGAAATTGAATAAGGAAATTTATTAGTACATGATTTTAGTAATCTAGAGGATTCTGAATCGGAAGGCAAAAGTGATTAGCGTTGTAATTCATTTACTTGCTAATCATTTGTTCTCATATAGTTCGGTACGTGCCTTTTATTTATATTTAAATCTTTGACCCTTCTTGACAATGTATTTCACTGAGCAATTTTATCATTTTAGAAATCTTATTTGGACCGGGTTCCTGTTTCTTACATTTCACTGGATCCGAAGGAGTGAAACAACACCGAGTACAACCTGGAGACCTTTACAACAGTATGCAGATTTGTACATCTACCGAAGTTCATCTAGGATACAGTATGCAGCCTTGAACAATATCGGTATATGCTACAGTATGCAGATTTGTACATCTACTGACCAGTCTGATGAATTTTGATGCCATTGACTCTACTGCTAACTGACGGCGTTGGTGATTCTTTTTTCTTAATTTTTTTTAGCAAAGACCCCTGAGTTATTACACAAAAACACACAGCTATGTTTGCAAAAATACCCCACAACCCATGATGCATCTTAAGGGGAGTAGTGGAATTTCATGGGGTTTAAAGAAATCATAATCCCGATCATGCCTTGCCAAGCAAACCAAACATGAGACTTGGTGATATTCCAAAACATCGAAATCCCAATCTCAATCCCAGGAGGAAACCACATGTTGAAATTTCCACAGTTTTAACTTTGATAGCCAAAGTTTTCCCCAAAAATATCCTAAAGTTAATAATTAAAAAAAACTTATACCCTAAGGTACCCTTTGGCAAAGGGTTAAGTGAGGGGCTAAGAAAACTTTAACCTCTTTTTAACCCGCCAAACACAAAAAATCTATACAAGGGTTAAAGTGAGTCAACCGTTTATAATTTGTCAAACATAAAAAATATAGAAGGGTTAAGCTAACCCCTCTAGAGGGATTAAAATGAGTTAACCCCTCAAAATGAGGGGTTTACTAATTCTCCTATTTAGAAGGATTAAGAGTTAACCATTCTAATTATAAAGAAAATAGTCAAAATCATTGTTATTCCCAAACACTAAAACTGATCAAAAGGGCTAAAATAAAACTTATTTAACGGGTTAATAATTTAGTCCTTTAGATTATCGAATGGGTTAAGTACATTAATCCCTCTATTTAACCCCTCTTCCTTAACCTTTTGTCAAAAGAGGATAAATGGGGGTTAAGTGGGTTTAACCCTCTATTAGCTTGCCAAACAGAAAAAAGAGGGAAGGGTTAACAAACCCGCACGTGAACCAGTTAGCCCATTTAACCCGTCATAAGAAGGGATAACTATTCCTCATAAGAAGGCGGAACAAGGCTTGTTCCGCCTTCTCACGCGAGGGTAGGTGGCAGAATTTTTTCATCTCACGACTTATTTCCTCCTCAAATCCCCAGAAATGGCCACTCCTTCGATTTTCCTCTTTCTCTACCGAAACCCAAAGTCCTCAACCTCCGATTTTCCTCGACCTAGCGAGATCTCGTTTCATGCCAAGGTCGCCAACTACGTGTACCTTGTGGGTCCCTTGTCATGCCAATCCAGCTCCACACCTTGCCCAATGGTGTCTTCGCCTTCTCATTCCTCGTTCACGAGAGAACGAAGAAGGGTTCACCTCAGTTATGATAAAAAAATCTATTCAATTTAATCTCAATTGCTTCTATTATAATTGGTTTGTTATTCATAATAATTAGTTGCTAATTGTTGTGAGTAATTAAGAAAAATATTACTTGAAATTGGGAAGTAATTTAGTTAGTCATAATAATCACTTGCTTGTTACTAGGAATTTTGTGAATCATATTAAAAAAAAATCTAATTTTGCAATAGCACAAGTTAATGTTGAATTAGTTGGCTCGTAGCTATGGGATTTACTAGTATTGAGTCCAAAATGTTGGATTGTGATAAATTACTAGAAGGGCACACAACTATCAATAACCTTTCATTCAATCCCACCTAAATCGTTATGGAGGCTTCACCTATAAATGTGGAAGCAAATTTCTTTCTTTGTCGATTTGATTTCTTTTCTGTGAGAGAGGAAAAGAATTGTATTTGTGTTATCTATATTTTCCCCTGCAATTAAATTATTTTGTTAGTTCACTTTGTTTCCTCCTTTGGCTGGGTATGCCTCCCTACAGCAAGTTGACCATTTTTTTTCAAACGTCCCTTCTTGCAACAATAGTTTCTTACTTCAATGAATTTTAGGTGATTTTTAGTTCTTTTGCAACTTCTGTGAGATGAAACTTTTGTCTAACTGATGTTAAGCTAGGTTGTGGTCGTGCTTAGTACAAACTTTTTTAACTCATGTCAATATTTTATTTCAATCCTAAATATTTATTTGTTTGCAACTTGTAAAAATAATGCGATTCATGGGAAATGTCTAATTTTTTTTTGTTTTTGATGAGGCAATTATTTATAGGGGCGAAAGTAATATTGTTTTTTAAAAAATAATAAGATTAATCTTCTTAATCCCTCTTCATTTGCCAAAACACAAAAAACTTAACCTCGTCTTAACTATCGTATCCAAATAGGTTTAGAATTTTTTTAACCCTTCACGATAGATTAACTAAGTTAACCCTTCTCTTTAATCCCTCCTCCTTAACCCTTTACCAAACGGAGCCTAAAGGAACTTTATATGGGCTATCAATTTTTTTTTTTTTTTGAATCATCTGAATAATTTTTTGGCAAAACAGAACTCGACAAAGATGTAAACAATGTGTCAACTTCGGGTTATTTAAGTGCAGATAACCCCGAAAAAAAACTTAAAGCAGCTCTGTTTCTTACATCCTTTTTTTGGCGTAACCGTTTCTTACATCATTGACAGAAAAATTTACAAATCTTCAGCAACGAAGCTCTCTGATCATGATTTTTGTGTCAACAGGATAGAAAAACTTAAATCCTTCTACTAGATAGAACAAACAGGAACGATAACAGACGGAAGAATTAGTATTACATGGTGAACTTAAAATCTAGAAACATGGTGATTTAACGATATTACAATTCATCGATCCGTGAGAAACAAGGCGGCCTAACAGGATACATCAGCCCCAGAAAGCATGGTACTTAAGAAACAAGACTGCCGAACAGGATACACAGGCCCCAGAAAGCATGGTACGGGCGTAAATATACCACTCATCTAACCCATACTCTGCTACTTGCGTTTTATTACATCACCAAACTTTGCAATAGAGAATAATATGATGTTTTGGATCGTGTAACTGTAAATGATATCCCAAGCAAAAGGAAAGATGGACCTCACCCAAAAAAAGGCCCTTCCCTTGAGCCACCAAAGCTCCATGAGCACCAAAGTTCCAAAAGGACCTTCGGCCAACATAAAATGGTTGAAATTTGTTAACAGCATGCTATTACACTAACCAGATAATAATATTTTGACTAAAATAAATAAATTAATGAGAAACAAACAAGTTACTTTAAAATCTTTAATTAATCCCTTAATCTTGGTCCCTTAATATCTTTTTGAAATTACCCCCTCAAATCATTGTAGTTGCTATTAGGTCCCCAATTCTCAAGTTATTTTAAAATTAGCCCTCAAATCATTTAAATTGCTATCACGTTCTCTCAAATAATCAAAATTGTTCATAGGTCTCCCAATTCGCATAAGCTGCCTCAAATTAATCCCTCCATTGCTACTTCTACTCTTCTACTCTTCATTGGAGGGATTAATTTGAAAACAACTTATGATAATATAACTGGGGGACCAAATAGCAATTTTAATGAATGGACAAATTTTGAAACAACTTTAAGAATTGGGGGACCGAATACCAATTTCAGTTATTCGCGGAACTAATTTCAAAATATTCAAGATTTAATGTCGGAAAACCCAAAAAGATATTCAAGGCAAAAAATGGCATACAATTCTCAAAAACATGTTTGAGAATCCTTCCAGTCTAATCGGACCTTCTGGGGCTGTGAACGCTTCCTTGTAGATGACAAGGTAACTTTCGCAGTTGTAAGTTAGTTTGATTCTTATTTTTAAGCGATATCTCACAAAGTTCCAATTATTGTGGATTCGAAGTTGAACAAAAATATTCAAGAACTAGCTAATCCTACATGCATCAGCTTACCAGTTAGCCTACTATAAGGGGGGTTTCGGATTGGCTACGTCAAATCTGGGAACTTCCAATCTATACCCATTCCACTGATATTTGAAACTGTAATGTTGGTCTTAAGGAAAATAGAAGTCACGCAACTAAACATAGTTCGATTAAATGAGACCATGAGAAAGAGAAATACCATGTTCACTGAGCTGGTGCAGCATCAATTAGCAGTGGTTCACCAGCTTTCGTCAAGCATATTGAAACTCTGGCTCATCAAAGCCATCTCCGTCATAGTAAGCAAAATTAACGTCATGGAAACCCTCATTTCCACTTCCTTGATCACTGCTATAGCTACTATTAAGTGGGCTAGCATACTGTGGACTCAGTTCCCCATTACAAATATCCAAGCTGGAACCACTACTTATATCACTATCATTGGCCTGCTCAATATCCATGAAGCTGCAATATTCATAGAATAAATTAGATATAGTCATCAGGTAATGTTTCCATGCTCAAAGAAATCATGAGAGCTAACCTTCCATCAGGGGGGAAGTTGGCAAGTAAGCATAAGCCCGGCCTTGCTTCCCGAACTCGTAAAATCTCAGTACTGCTGCAGGTGAACAAATAAGTTATCAAGTACTTGAAGTTTGAAATGGATTTGTTAATACTAACTAGTTACCTGGGATTGTAGCACCTCTCGTTCCAGTCTTCCTCAGAAGAAAGTCCATCCTTGTTAGATACGTCCTGTTTAGAGGCCAATATCCAAGTATATTATAGCTTTTCTAACTTTGAGTATAGATAAAGTACAGATGGTTTTTCTCAAGTGGAAGCTTCCTACCAAATATCTTAGTAGTTTGCAGTCACCACCAAGAATTGCCAATAAGAAATTAGAGATTTCCACCTGCATTAATATGTATTAGATAGAAAGTAACATACATGGATGTATGGAAATAAACTTAGTGAAGATGTGTAAAAATTTTGGTGGTCTTGACTTCTCACTTCTTTGAGATGCAAACAGTCGCGCAAAATCAGGACCTCCAGTGCTTGAGCATATGCACCACTTCCAAGGCTCCTAAACAACTTAAGTTGTGAAATAGAGCTCAAGAACAAGAATACAGCATCAAGATGAAAAGGGGGAGAAGGGCAACAAAACAAACAAAAGAAGGAAAGGGAAACCTATTGATCAAATTGGCAAATCCTGAAATGGATTATGGAGTAGCTGAATCAAACCTCAAAAAGATACCAGTGATTGAGAATGATGTTGAAAAATCAGCAACTCTCAGGCAGCGAAATCCCTACACAGTGGGGGAAAAGCCCTTTGATCAAAAATTCAAAGATCAAAAATCAAACCTGATAAAGTTATCTAACATTAAATACCCCTCATGACAATCAAGAAAAATGGGAAAAAAACAGCTATGTTCAGAAATCATAACTGATTTGTTTTTCCAATTACATAGGTTTGAAAGAGATTTTTATGCTGTTTCTCAGTAACTTAACATTGCTATGATCTAATATGTGCTTACCTAGTATTCCCATGACCACATCAATTAAGCAAGCATAGGGCAACTACTTTAGGCATATCCAGCAATGAAATAAGAAAGAAGGTTTACCTTAACCAGTGTCCGAACTTTACTATCATGAAGCTTGAACCCTCTGAGTGCAAGGGATCTTACATGAGGACAACCATTTACCAGATCAGTACAGGCAGCAGAATTCAAACTATCATCTCTTCCTGACAAGAAAAGTATTTGAACTTAGAAGTAGAGGTAGAGATTAGAAAGAAAAAATTGTCGAAGGAAGATAGTACACCTGCATCAGAGGACTCAATGAATAACCGCTCAATGGAGTGACAGCTTGTGCTCACTGCATCCAATGTTCTCTTTAGCTCGACATGGCTGTTAATGTAATTAAAGTCAATCATCTGAAGTATAGTTAGACTCAGCACCTGCTTCAGTAACCATAAACTAAATCCCTGAGATCTAAGATATGTAAGGACATCATAGTTAAGTCAAATATGGAAAGACAATGTACAACTGTGCATCCTATTCCCCTTCGGCGTCATCAATTACCTACTGTATATTACTCAGTCTAAAATTTGCTGAAAAAGACTCATCAATAAAATTACAGTAGTCCAGATGAGTTTGTTTCCTACCACATGTCACACGACCTTCCTAGGCATGTATAATTCATTTGCAATTATGTAGTAACAATCAACACCCTCAAATGCAGTCTAACCAGGAGAAAAAAACGTCATTAAAAGTTTCCTTACTGAGAAATGGATTGACCTTAAATATCACCACTTGTTCAACTACACCTGAAAGGAATGAACAAGGATGAACACAGAACAGCATATATCCAGTACAATCCCACACTACTGGTTTTAATGTGACTGAGAGATTAATTCCCAGCAAGGTCCCTTTGCCAAAAAAAGGGCATTTATAGACATCCAATTCACTCATCAACCCATCCTAAAGTTAATTATTATGAATGACATTATCAACTCGATTCCTACATGTTCCTCAGAACAAAGCATATAACCCAGTTGTACACAGTAATAACTAGGTAGCAGGGATTACAAATCATCCATAAGCTAAGAAAATTAAGGAGCTCAAAGTTACCTACACGAGCTTATGGAAAAGTAGGGGAGAAAACCTTGTTGTCAGATGGTACTGACTTGTCCAAGACTGAATGAAGACGAAAGGTTTTGAATAATCTAACATGCTGTGAATGGAAATGGATAAAAGGTGGACTGACAGTATAGTTACCGAAAAAAATACAAATTAGAAAGCAGTCAGGATCATGGAATTCCATAGAAGCTATTAGAGTCTCCTATGATCACTAATTTAGAATAGTAAGCTTTTTAGTAGACACATTTACAGTATATAAATGGCACTCTCAGCCAAGCAGTTCACACGCCAATAGTTTTGCGTTTCAGCAGGTCTTCAGATAGCTTAAGAAAATAAACAAAGACTGCCACCGCTGAAGAAAGAGCTTAAAAAAACACTGCTATACTTACAGGCCAACAACTTCCAGATCAAGGAGAGATTGGCATGCAAATAATGCAGTGCAAAGAGCATGACTGTCCATTTTGTCAATGTTGTATAGATGCAACCTTCTCAAGAGAGCCCTTCAGACATAAAATAGTAGATATAATAAATAGAATGAGGGTAATCAGCTACTAAAAGTTGAAGGCACATTTGTCCTACCCTGCAGCACCACCATCCAGACTTAAAGCCAAAAGGCAAGACCTTGTAAGAACAGATGACTCTCTCCCTTGTCTCAGTCTCCTTTCATTCCGTGACAGACTTGGAGCACCCATGAGATTTCTAGAGGAATATGACATGCATCTAGCAAACTCTGACAACGAACTTGGAGTAGGCAATATCCCAAGCTTAAGTGACCTGATAATAGAGACATGAGCAGTTAGAAGATTCTATAAAGGAGTCCGGAATGACAGACTCAAGCATATTTCCAGGTGTACATGACACAGATGATTATGTACAATAAACAATAATAAGCAATACAAAAAAAACGACCCCTTTCTTTAGGAGAAAGATATCTTTTTCAGTTCCTTTAAACAAGTGCAACAAAAGTGAAAATCATACAAGCTCCTATGTGGATCCGAACATGATATTTGCACAACGCCCATCATATGTCAAGGATTCTACGGGTATGATTCATAAAGTAAGTTGAACAAATATCCTCCAGCCCTCAAGATCCCATATGTTATATAAGAGTTATTACCAATTTTGGAGCCACAAAATTCATGCTGAGAGAAAGAGGGGTTGGGGTGGGTGCAGACTGCAGAGACACTGTTGGTTGCTTAAGGAAACAAAACAAGTGAGATACGACACTAAACCTGCACACCCTTGTCATTTTGCAAACAACATAGTTAAGATGAATTTGAATGCTCTTGATCATGGAATCACCTATTAATTAATAAAACTACTGTCTTAAAATTTTTTACTCATTTATGCTATGACGGACATTTTCTAGTAAGACGCTTTGGATTTGTATCTCTAACAACAACCGAACATGAGTACTTAAAATTCCATTTTGTATAAAAATTTTCAGCTAATGGCAGAAATTTCAATGGATGTTTTTGTGTTCTTGTGTGTGGTTATCTTCGCCCTTTTTGCACAACATACTTAAGATGCATTCCGATCCAGATTACAACATCTATACTAATATAAAAAGAGGATTGCGGTGTTAAAACTTTTAATTTCCTGTTTTACCCTCTTAAATTTTGACAAATTCTACTATGCCATTATCTCTAATTAATCTTTCATTAAATAATATAACCACTTCGCCTTCCTAAATAATTATAATTATCAATAATATTAACTATTAATTGTTTAAAAATAATACAATAAAATAATTTATAAAATAAGTATACATATTGTCAGTAGTAACCAACAAAATTATTATAATAGTATAAATAGAATAATATATTATTAAATATTATTAAGAATTATAGTATAATTCAATGAGCAATAAAATAAATAGAATAATATTTGAACTCCATAGATAGTGTGATTATTTTGAAAATATCTCATAAATTACGAATTACACTATTTATTTAGTATTATATTATTAAATAAATAATTTAATATTATTTTTAGAGTATTTTCTCAAAGATTACCACATGATATTGAATAATCTATACTTGGTAATGATTGAAAACTAAATCTTTTAATTAATATTAATAATAGTGCAATAATTGTTAATGATATTATAATAAAATTTTATATTATATTTATAGTAGTAAATTATTTAAGACCATAATTTTAAAAATTAAATTAGATAAATATTTTATAGTACATAGACAGTATAATTATTTAAATAGCATTACTTGAACTAATAATTATAATAGTAAATAAGGTAAATTACAATAAACCCCCATGCCTTTTTTGTCCTCTCAAATTTTGATAAATCCTACTATGTCATTATCTCTAATTAATCTTTTGTTAAATAAATATAACCTCTTACTAATTATGCACCCCCTCACCTTCCTAAATAATTATAATTATCAATAATATTAACTATTAATTGTTTAAAAATAATAAAATAAAATAATTTATGAAACAAGTATATAGATTATTAGTAGTAACCAATTAAATTATTATAATATTTATTTATGAATTATAATAAAATAATTAAAATAATAGTATAAATAGAATAATTTATTACTAAATACTATAAGAATTATAGTATAACTCAAGAAGCAATAAAATAAATTTTGAACCTCATAGATAGTGTAATTATTTTAATAATATCACATAAATTACGAATTATACTATTTATTTAGTATTATATTATTAAATAAAAATTTAATATTATTTTAATAGTATTTTCTCAAAGATTATCACATGATACTGAATAATTTATACTTGGTAATGACTGAAAACTAACCTTTTTATTTAATATTAATAATAGTGATATATATGTTAATGATATTACAATAAAAATTTATAAAATATTTATAGTACTAAATTATTTAAGACCATAATTTTAAAAATTAAATTAGATAAATATTTTATATTATATAGATAGTATAATTATTTTAATAGTATTAATTGAACTAAGAACTATAGTATTAAATAAATAAATTATAGTAAACCCCCATGCCTTTTTTGCCCTCTCAAATTTTGAAAAATTCAAAGGTAAATTATAGTAAAACCACTATGAACTTTTAGCATTTTACAGTAAATAGACCCTATGAACTTTCGAAATCACACTAAATCCCTAATAACTTTTATAGAAAGCCCCCAGTATCTTTTAGATAAATTACACCAAACCCCCCAATAACTTTTAAAATGTCTTTTTATGCCATTTTATGGTTCTCATTTATAGGGGTTATTTGCAAAATTCAGAAAGCTATTAGGGGTCTTCTTTGAAACAGAAAAGTCATTAAGGGTTTTGTGTAATTTTTAAAGTTCATATGGGCTGAAAGTTCATATAGATTTAGTGTAATTTACCCTATTAAATAATCACAATGAGAAGTAACTATTGCAATATATTGTAGGTATTAAGTATAACTATAACTATCTAAGGAACGTTAGGAAAAAAAACTAATACAGCTTAGTAAGTTAAATTAACACAGCTTAGTAAGTTAAATTAACAACTTTTAAGTTGGAGGGGACATATGTAAGAGAATTTATAGAATTAACAGTTTTATTTAAGAACAATTTTAGATTTGGGGACTTATTTAGAAAAAGGTTAAAACTGGGCGATCATTATAAGTAAAACATTCAATTACAATAACTACACAATAATAATTAATTCATATATTTCTTTTTAAGCAATCCTATCATACAGTTTTATTTATTAACATATAGTTTTACTATTCAATAAAACTTTCAAAACTTAAAACATATAAGTTCACGTGCAAAGCACGTGCATTATACTAGTATAATAAAACACATCAAAACTCCACCTAAACATCCATGTAGATGTACTTTGGATTTCATTACAATTTAACAGCTCGATATTGAAGAAGTACACATATCGACTGAAATATGTGCATGTCAAATTCATTGTTACTTGGTTGCTTGTAATAAAACCTCAAGTAAAAAAGGCTCTAACAATCCAATAATAGGACATCATAGTCGTACAATCACAATGTCTGCATCAGCTTAACCACAGTCTTTTGTTTAAACTTCCTAGATATCTACAAAATTTTCAGAATTTTAATGGAAGCTAAATCACAGGAAAAAAAATCATGAGTTCTGAAGCTTTTTCAAGCGGCTATTATTGACCATTTTTTTTAAAGAAACTGTCGTGATGAATAGATCCTTTCAGAAGAAAGCTCTCACAACTCCATTAATCCAATACTTATCACATGCCTAGAATAGGCTAAATGGCCTAAGTTGATAAATTAACCATCTAAAGTAGTTACAAATTAAAAATACACCTAAAATAAAAGTAATAAATAATGAATTTGTAAGAAAAATAAAGAAAATTCCAAAAAAAAGTCATCATCAGAAATTACAATAATAGAACCTTTATCCAAATTTTTATGATTGACTACATGAGTCCTATTTTTTTCACTCAGTTTTGTTAAAGGTTATCTCCTCCACTAGAAATTGTTATTTGTTTTAGTTGATATTATTCTTATTATAAAGGGTTAGTCGATGATTTGAACTTATTACCGTCTAGTTTTATTTTTGCAAACTGAGAGTAAAAGAGTCAAAAAATCACTCAAGAGGTCTATCTGCAATAATAAAACTAAAGGGGTAGTAACTTCAAAACAAATACTATAGGGGGTGTATCCGTATTTAACCCTATAATAAAACTACTACTACAGGGGGTGCATCTGCATTTAGTCCTATAATAAAACTACTAGGGATGAGTCACCATTTAACTATGAGTAATCACTTCTTTAACAATTCATAACAAACAAAGAACCAATTACCAAATTACACATTAACTTAATCATTAATAAAATCATTTTTCCTATTCATAAGTTAGGTAAGTAGTCATCATTAAACAGTAACTCTCTCCATTAGAAGATATAAACTACTCCCACATTTTATAACAATTTACAAAAAAATGTTTTAATTCTTAAAATCAGTCAATATTATTCCTTGCCGGCTTAATTATTTGACAATTGTTACAAAATATAGCAATCAATAAATAACATTAAAAAAATTGTCCATTTTGTTCCTCTTCCCTCTCATCCATAATCCTATCTTAACCGTAACACTAACCCAAACCCTGACGATTACCAAAAACATATTTCTTTAGCCTAACACTAACACCATCACCAAAAAGGCAGCAGAGAGAAGCAAGGAGGAGACAGTTGGCCCAACACGGTAAAATCATCAGAGCAAGGTTGCAACTATCAAGAAAGCCTTTTGTGACGGAGCAAGGCCACCTCCGAAGCCAGAAGATAAACAGCCAAGAGAGGAGGGAGGAGACCTTTTCTAATAAAGAAATCGGCTCGGCCCGGGAAAGCACTGGCAACAACTAGCAGTGAGATTCATGGTAGCAGGAAGATAACATAATAGAGAGGAAGAGACTTCAGAACAAAATGGTGTGAAAGGGTCCTCAATTGTGAATCACAGTATAATGGATAAATTGTGTAAATAGTTCAATTTTTTTCCTCCTCCAACTTAAAATGATTAAAAGGGAAAATCAGTTAATTAAAAGCTATATTAATGATCATACGCTATTTTTCTGCGGAATATAAAAATCAATGGTAATTGCTGAACAAAAAGTGAGGGAAAAAACATCAAAAATCATGGTAGTTTAAAGACAATCTCTAGTTAAACAACTGGAAGGTAATATGATAGCAGGTGTGTTGTACTGTATTGTGATAATGCATGTCCAGATGAATTTGCATATTGCAGATTTGACCAGGCTATTTCAACCCTCTATTAGTGAAGTTTCACAACTCTTAATCTGTGCCAGACTTCATAATCTGAATTTTAGCTGATATTAAATGAATTAACAGTTTGAAAATAAAAGGACTAGGTCTCATGCATAAGACGCAGTCATTTTGAACATTCAGGACAGCGTGGTTAAAATATAGAATATCTTTTTGAGAGGTGATAAAAAACGGAATAAGAGGGAGCTTGTTAGTGGAACAAGCGGCACAAATAAACACAAGAATGGAAGTTATTCACCTATTCATTTTAATAAAAAACAAACATAAAAAACAAAAAATTGAACAATGCAAAACTGGACCAGTAGCATGTTTACTAAACATAGGATAAAAGAATCTCACTGAAGATTTCTCCCTGCTCGCTGTATCATTGTAGAGACAACCGTATTATTAACTTTTGGGACAATGGCAGTCAAGTCGATATCAGCATAGCACAGAGGATCTGTTGCGCACTTGTTGAACAATGAGCAAGCTGCTGCAGCATGGCAAAGACTTTGGGTATCTAACATGGAGAATACCTTCAAACCACCATTATCCATAAATTCATTATCTGTGCTCCTCCATTATAATAAAAACATCAAGGTACAGTCATCAAGTGAAAGTGCTATAAATTTGAAGATCACTTCATGATATATAACAATATTTCAAAAGGAAAGTAGAAATAGCAGAGATAAGCCCAGAGTCTGATGTCCCTAGTTTCATCATGAGGAAAAAGAACAGATCAAAGGAATAAATAAATCAAATGAGTATTACCAGGTAGGTAGATAAAGGAAGGAAAAATACAAGGGAAACATGAAATTTTAATTCCAAAAAGTGCAAGAGAAAAGCATGTAAAACTATCAGCATCTCATTAGCCTGAAGTAACTGAATGAATACAAAAGGGCATATTACCATAGAGAACTACATAAAAACATGTTGTTTTAATTTACAATGATATTCAGGCAACAAAAGTTACAAACCTAAAAAGCTAAAATGAATTTGACATCAAATTTATGACAATAGAAAAATGAAAAAATTACTTGCCATAACCATAAATCATGGAAGGTATAATTTTTTTATAGTAGACAACACTGATACATCGAAGATGTATGTTAGAGAAAATAACAAAACGACGCCATCAAAGCAACAATATTGACCTCTAGGTAACATGGACACTTCGTTTTGGGTGTCGTATCCGTGTCCGACACCGACTCTCCGCGGACACTCCATGGACACTTGTGATTCAAAGAAAAACCCAATTCCCCATAACTTATACCATAAACTAATTTCTATGATAATATCAGGCTCAAAACCAATTGTTTTTTAACCCAAAAATTGAAACCCATTACTTATATTACTTATGGCATTCAATCTTCCTTACTTACCAGGCATGTCATAATTCCGGCACGCTGATAACTTGTTAAAAAAATACATCTCGAGGTATCCATTTTGCTTTGCCATTTGCTAATCATGTATTTCAATGTTCATGCTCCCAAATGATTCAAAATTTTCAATGATACTGCAAATCATTAAACATTTAAGCATTACAATCAACTATTCACATACAAAGCCCAAGCTTTTTATTCATTATTATCATTTTCTTTTCAAACAA
>NC_033801.1:17588716-17594505 GCF_001876935.1 Asparagus officinalis
TGAACTCAAACTCTCCAAATATTTCCACCCAATACAAGAAGAAGTACATCGAAAACTAGACCGATACCTTCACAGTGAGATCGAAAGGTAAAGGCCAAGAATTGGAATTATGCTTCGACGCTCGTCTCCTCGCGGATCTCTTAGCCGACTCGAGAAGAGCGGATGCGACCCGCATCGCGGCCTCGATGGCCCGATCTTTATCGGGCTCGTTGCATCTCGAATCCACGATCCGCTCGAGGGAGAGATCGATGGAGACGGCAGGATCCGACAAGGCGAGGAAGGATCCGAGGAGGCGGTCCATGGAGTCGGGGTCGGGCAAAACCCTAACCCTAGGCCTCTTTGGGAGGGGAGAGGAAGGAGGGAGGGGGTGCGTTAAGGGATCGGGATGAGAAAGGGAGAGGGATCGATGGCGATGGAAGAGGAGAGGGGAGAACTTCGAACCTTCCGAGGGATTTTTATCGGGAAAATGTTTTGGGGACCAGCGTAGAAATGACTCAAATGTGACTCCGACGAGATCAAAGGACGCGACTCGCGAGGCTTGACAGCTATTCTAAAAAAATTATATTGCTATGTTAATGTAGTCTGCTGCAATTATTAGAGCATCTCCAACAGCTTCCCCAAAATTTTCTCTAAAATAGAGAAACAAAAGTCATATTCTCCAAATTATTTTTGCTCCAACTCCAACAGCTTCCCCATTTTGAAAAATCGCATTTATTACAATAATAAAGCTCTCCCCAAAAATTTGGGGAATGCTGCAGATTTGGGGAAGGCTCCCTATTTTTTCTCCTCCTTCCCTATTTTGGGGAATGGGATGGGGAATGGGATGAGGAATCTGTTGGACAAAAAAAAAGCTCTATATTCTCCAAATTTGAGTATTTCAAGAAGATGGGGAAGCTGTTGGAGATGCTCTTATTATTATTATACCTCAGGAGTGATGAATTAAATTCATCTCAAGACAAAATAAGTCGCGAATCTAAACTTCATCCTGGTAACAAAATTATTCATTGTATTTGTATGTAGTAGATAATAACTAAGCAAGCTTTCAACTGGGTATTCCCAAACGTGCATGCTTTTAATAATTAATTAGGCCCGGTTTATTATTAACAACTCCAGCACCTGGTTTATGATTGTAAACTTTATCATTATAGGGTTGTATGGGATTAGGACATAATAAAGAATATCCGTAATACCCTTACGCATTCTGTTTTGGTTAGAGAATCAAAAGACCTCGTTCTTCCTACGTTACTACTAATTTTGCATCTCTCATATTTACAAACATTCGCGCCTTTTTTTTATTTAACCCTCAGGAGTAACACTTGCATCTATCGGTTTCTAAAGAAGTAGATGACTCATCCACCATGATGTACAATCCTCTGAAAGGGAGTCGCCTTCATGTTTCGTTGTCTTCCAACTAATTAATATAAAAAAAGTTATTTTCTGTGCAAATACGATGAAACTACAAGATGTCAACTTAATAAAAGAAAGTGATGTAGATGTAAAAAGAGTTGGAGATAGAATAATACTAATAAAAGTTGTATCAGGTGTAGAGATTAGTAATATTATTAGTGTTTACGCGCCACGAGTAGGCTTGTCCGAGAGTACTAAAAGGAAATTTTGGGATATCTTAGATGAATTGGTATAAGAAATACAATTAGAAGAGGAATTGTTTATAAGAGGGAATTTTAGTGGGCATGTTGGTAAGGATAATAATGGATATGAGAGGATTCATAGAAGTTTCGGGTATGGAGATAGGAACGATATGGGAGAATTGATTTTAGAGTTTGTAACATCATATGGTTTGCTAATGACAATTACACTTTTTAGAAAAAAAAGATGAACACTTAATCTAATATAATCTAATCTAATCTAATATCTATCTAATACTATTATAAAAGTGTATAGTTATGTTAAAACATTTCTTCCAAAATGCTCTTCAAAACACATACATGAACACATAATTACATATATGCATGCATATATAAACCATAACTCTTCAAATTCTTCTCATAACCCCCAATCCTATTAAGTGAACTTAATTATTTATTAATGGCGTATGACATTTAGTATATTAAGGTACATCTATTTTATAGTAAAAGTTAGATATTATTAAAAACTAATAAATAATTTAATGTTTCATTCTAAAATGTGTTGGATGTTAAATTATTTCTAACAAAAATGTCCTCCAGTTTGTTTGTACAATTGTCAAAACGTCTTTATGTTGCTATGGATATCCATGCAATTTTGTGTCATTCATGGTAAAACAAGTATGCACATGTACATATATACATACCCAAAATTAATTATTGAAGAAAAATATAAAGTAATATATAGTAGTAATCACTCATTCACTCATAATTAACCTCCTTACGTTCAAGCCTCTCTATTTATTTGTTACATAAATTCTTTGTTTAATTACCAATCCATAACCTCCCAATAAAGTACCTCTTAATTTTAGTCATTAAACTCCAACATCTTATCAATTTCCTCACTGCTCTCTGATAAATAGTTGTTGTCGTGACTTTGTGGTATAAGAGGGGCTGGAAGATGATGAGCCCATTTTAGCAACACAACTTGAGTCAAATGCCATGAAAGATTGAAAGATTTGCAGGAGTTTGGAGAGGAGGGATATTGAATGTGAGAAATGGGTAAGAAAGCTTTTGATTTAAAGGTTTGGCATTTTCTTCTTTTTATATAGTTTTTATAACACATCCAAGTTGTAATCCACGGAGGATTTAGATTCTTTTTTCACTATCAGTATTATATTAATCAAAGATCTTAACTATGGTTCAATGGATAAGAAAGCTTTTGATTTAGAGGTTTGTCATTCTCTTCTTTTTATATAATTTTTATAACAAATCCAAGTTGTAATATATGGTGGATTTAGATTCTTTCTCCATATTCGTTACTACACCTAATCAAAGATCTCAACTACAGTTCAAATAAGTATATTAAAGATGGAATCAATTAGTCACCAAATGTAACTTCCGTCGTCTGTTTAATCTTCTTTGAAAGCTAATTATTACTGAAGTACGGCAATCATCGTATTTTGCTAGTGAACTATAACTTCTGTATTTTGCTTGCAAGCGGGAGGAAATCATCACCGAGGACAAGGGTAACAAGAAGATACGATCATACATAGCATTTAGCAATATCTAGAGGTTGATAGGCGACATGGCCAAGAACTAGGTCTTTTTTATGAACAAGATCAATACACATCCAGCTCGATGAGTTTTTAGATTTATCTTTAATCTGTCCGTGTTTATGGTGTTAACATTCGTATATGTTAACGCGATTTCTGCCGTAGACATAAAATGTTTGATTATAAGATGTTTCAATGATGAATAGCCTCAGAGTGATGCTAACTTGTGGCTGTCAAGGTCACTACTGTTCCTAGAGACATGACCCGATTATCGTCCACTATATATCAAGAACAAGGAGAAGTTGTTTACCACTAAGGAGATCTCATGAATGATCTTGATTAAGAGGAGGAAATTTGATTAGTCCAATCTAATCTGCTAGGTTTATTTTCGATAAAATATTGATAACACATTATGCGAGTTTGCATTTCGAAATGATGTACTATTAGGCTATTATAATATTATGAGCTCTTTACCCGATTGTCGTCCACTATATATCAAGAACAAGGAGAAGTTGTTTACCACCAAGGAGATCTCATGAATGATCCTGATTAAGAGGAGGGAATTTGATTAGTTCAATCTAATCTGCTAGGTTTATTTTTGATAAAATATTGATAACACAATATTATGCGAGTTTACATTTCGAAATGATGCACTATTAGGCTGTTATATAATATTATGAGCTCTTTCTTATTAAGTCACTCTCTCTCTCTCCCCCAATTAACTATGACACCATCAATATATTTATATGTTTGGAAGCTTGCACAATGGTCAAATTTAGTTTTGTACAATGAAAACTAATTATTTCTGAAGTTCGGCAATCATCGTATTTTGCTAGGTGTGAACTATAACTTTTGCATTTCGCTAGCAAGCGGGAGGAAATCATCATCGAGGACAAGGGTAATAAGAAGATGCGATCATACATAGCATTTAGCAATACCTAGAGGTTGATTGGCGACATGGCCAAGGACTAGGTCTCTTTTATGAACAAGATCAATACACATCCGACTCGGTGAGTTTTTAGATTTATCTTTGATCTGTCTGTGTTCTTTGATTTCTATCGTAGATGTAAAATGTTTGATTATAAGACGTTTCAATGATGAATAGACTCAGAGTGATGCTAACTTGTGGCTGTCAAGGTCACTACTAACCCTAGAGACATGACCTGATTGTCGTCCACTATATATCAAGAATAAGGAGAAGTTGTTTACCACCAAGGAGATCTCATGAATGATCTTGATTAAGATGAGGGAATTTGATTAGTCCAATCTAATTTGCTAGGTTTATTTTTGATAAAATAGTAATAACACATTATGCGAGTTTGCATTCGAAATGATGTACTATTAGGCTGTTATAATATTATGAGCTCTTTCTTATTAAGTCTCTCTCTCTCTCTCTCTCATACTCTCTCTCTCTCTCTCTCTAAAACTAACTATGGCACCATCAATATATTTATATGTTTGGAAGCTTGCACAATGGTCAAAATTAGTTTTGTACAATGAAGGAGTTACATATGCCTACTTTTTTTAAAGTCTAATTTGTACATCAAAAGTTTCTTTCATTTTTAAACAATACGAGTCACAGCAAAATGTGGTAAATGTTTGGTTAAGGAGAATTAATATACGGTGCTTGATAGAAATGTGAAGCTCACTCCACATTCCTCGGACTGCCTTTGACCCAATACAAAAATTTCATCATACCTCTACATTTAAATGAAAATACAGACCAAAATTAGTAAGGGGAGCAACATAGCATTGCTATGACCAGCAGTAGATACCATGAATAAGGGTTAGTAAATCGAAGCAAATGACTAATGGATTACAAATTGAAGTATAAGAGTCATTGCAGAGAACAACAATTTGCAATGGACATGTTAAAGTGTAGGAGTCACTGTATGTTGAAGCAAAGCACAACAATTTGCAGTGGAGCCTGTCGGTCAAAAAGAACTTCAAATTTACTATACTATTTGTTGAGAAGATGGAGAATTTGAGTTTTATATATGCCAACCAAAAATGTCCTTAAAAGTTTTTTCTAATACTTTAAATCTATTTTTCTTTAAATTACTTACTCATTTTTCTATTTTAAAAATAAATTAATATATAATAAGTGTGTCTATGTGCAACGCATGTACACTATACTAGTAACCTTTAAAAGTAGATTTAATATTGTCAAATAGACTTTTTTCTTACTAAAAGGGCATATAGGTTAACATATAAAAATTATAAAATTATACCAGAGAGAGTTTAACTACACAATATAAGTTGATGGTATTAGGCATATCTATCAAGAAGTGGAATAGAAGAAGTAATATGAACAAAAAATTAAAAACTAAATGATGGAATTTAAAAGGAGAGAATTTAATGCATTTTAAGGATAAGATAATGAAGGAAGATATATAGAATATAAACATTAAGATTAATATTATACAGAATAGCATGGCTTTTTGTATTAGGAAGGTGGCTAAAGATATACTAGGAAAATCTAAAGGGTGTAGATTAGACGGTAAGGAGAGTTAGCGGTGGAACGAGAGTGTCCAAAATATTATTAGAGAGAAGAAAACTTTATATAAAGAGTGGCAAAAGTGTAGAGGTAGGAAAAACTTGAAGAAATATAAGCTAGCAAGGAAGGAAGCAAAAAAGAGTAGTTAGTGAG
>NC_033801.1:17594515-17607172 GCF_001876935.1 Asparagus officinalis
TTGGGTAATATTATGTGTATTAAAAGTGAAGATCAAAAAGTTCTAGTAACCGACGGAAAAATAAAACAATGGAGGAGGAGTTACTTTCATTAATTATTTAATGATAACCAAACAAGTAAGCAAAATAGAGAATTTGACCATATAGTGAATGATAGAATCTATAGATATTATCAAAAAATAAGGATTAGTGAAGTGAAAGATGCTTTAAAGAAAATAAAAAGTGAAAGAGTCGTATGTAGGACCGGATAGTATCTCTATCAAAGTTTGGAGATTTCTTAGAGATATGAGCTTATGATGGTTAACTAAATTATTTAATAAGATTATCAAGACGAAAATAATTCTTGATGAGTGGAGCATTACTACTTTAATACCAATATGTAAGAATAAAAGAAATATACAAAGTTGTTCAACTTATCATGGCATAAAACTCATAAGCCATACTATAAAATTTTGGAAAGGGTAATTGAGCAAAAACTAAGAAAGGAGACAAGTATATTTGAAAATCAATTCGGCTTTATGTCCAAGAGATGAACTATAGAACTTATACATATTTTGAGACGATTGAATGAGAGATATAGAGAGAAGAGAAATGATCTACATATGGTTTTCATTAATCTAGAAAAAGTTTATAATAGAATGCCTAGAGAGGTAATGTTGTGGGTTTTAGAAAAGATACATGTATTTAGTTATATATTAATGTGATTAAAGATATATGTGATAGAGTAACAACTAGAGTACGAAATAATGTATGAGAGACTAAGTCATTTCTTATTACCATAGGTTTACACTAAGGGTCAACCTTAAGTTTTTATGTTTTTGCATTAGTTATGGACCAACTTACTATATACATTTAGAATGAAGTCACATAGTGTATGTTGTAGATGATATAGTGTTAGTTAGGAGAACTAGAAGAGGTAGAGGTATAATTTCTAAAGTAGAAAGATAGAAATAAGCTCTTGAATTTAAATATTTTAGAATTTGTAGAACAAAAATAGAATATATGGAGTACAATTTTAGTAAAACTAAGAAAAGAAAAGAGCCTATAGTGTATATTGATGGTCAAGAAATACTTAAAAGTAATCATTCACTATTTAGGATTAATTATTAGGCATGATTGTGAGATAGAGGATGATGTTGTACACCGAATCAAATCGGGATAGTTGAAATAGAGGAGTGCATCGGGAGTATTATGTGATCATAAAATACCAATGAAATTAAAGGGAAAATTTATAGGACGGTTATAAGATGGGCACTTACACTTAAGTTTAATGAGTTTTTATAAGATACTTTTATGACAGTTTTTCATTTGAGGTGAGTTGTTTTATATTACCTTATTTGAATTTGGTTATGCAATGGATACAAAAAACTTAATCATCCTAAAGTTTATATAAAATAGGCACCTAAACTAACATTTAATTGATGTTTATAACATATTTTATGATAGTTTTTCATTTTGAGTTATTTTATATTACCTTATTTGAAATTGGTTAAGACATTTCAATTTGAGTGGTGATGTGATTTTCACAAAAGAAAATAGAATACATCATACTTTGGTGGATTATTTTCAAAGCACCATTCCAAGAACACTTTATATAATGTTAATAAATGTTGGATTTGAGATGCAAGCCTGGAGGGGGTGAATAGAATTGCTATCATTTTTCACCAAAAACACAGAATATGTAGTGAAAAAGATAAAACAAAAGCGATCAATAATAATTAAACACAAATAGCAACCAACAAGGAGCACACAATATATTATAATATTACGGATACCAATGTTATGTCCATTCTTCCTTTTCACGAAGGGACTTTCTTACTATGTGAAGAATTCTTCTGAATCATAAATCCGATTTAGTTGGCTCACAAGACCGCACCCTAGAATCTACCTACAACCAGTCGTCTAACCTTACTATCCACAATGAGTAACACCTAGGCGTCACCAATCCCAACCCTCAATTAATTCGGGCTTGAGTACGTTGTAAAAATAAGTTCAAAGTGAAACCAACACAAGCAACTAAAGCTCAGAATATCAGAAAGATCTAATTGTCCTTTTGTTAAATAAACCGTTATTCGAAGAATATAAATGTAGATCGATGAAGAACGATGTAAAGAATCAATCCAAGGACAACTCTCCTCCTTAAAACCATCTGAATATGTTGTGCATGATGAGTGAGAGTTTGTCAAGGGTCCGGGGGACAAATCATTCAATAAAATCTCTCACAAAATTAAAACCCTAGAACTCTCATCTTCTCTCTTTTTTTCAGTGATATCAAGTCCTCATAAGTCCAGGAAACATATGTCCTAAACTTGTAGAGATTGGATATAAAAGGAACAATGGATAGCTGAGATTAAATCTAAAATGTTTGCATTAGCATGTTTACCATCAATGCTGGCTCTTGACCATCAATGGCGTGGAGGCCCCATCGATGGTTAAGAGACCTATCGATGATATGAAAGTGTCTAGAGTAATAATCATCGATGAGTGTTGTTGTCCATCAATGAGCTCTTCCTACCATTGATGGTGGATGCATATCATCGACAGTTAGGAGGCTAAAATCAACTTTAGAGCTGATTTTCAATTCGTTTTGCTTTGTACAGTTCTTATACCTGTATTTATCTATACTGTATCATTTTAAATAAATATTAGCATCAAATAAAAGTTTGTTATTACTCAAATAAGACATATTGTACGGAATATGTCCTAACAATAAGAAGAGCAGGTTTCATATTTTATCTTCAAATTATTATATTTAATTATTGTTTAAACCAAGTATATAGATATATTTTGGCTTTCGATAATGTTTAGATTAGAACACATTGAAATTTAAATTGTTGTATTTATAATCATTATATCTAATAAATTATTTTCGAAAAGAACCTTATCATTTTATATTTATATCTTCTACAACACAAATTGCAATAGATTTTTAATTAGCGAGCTCTAATTATATACTTATGTCTTAGTTTAAAATGTTCTAGAAAAAGGAAAGAGAAATGAAATGGAAAAAAATACCTCCTACAAAAAATACAAATTTACCCTCCTCTATGCATGTGGAATGGAGGACATGCCTACTATTCATCCAAATGTTTTCATATTCTTACTATCTTCTTAATACCTAACCATAAATTTACATACATGCTCCTCACATTTCTATTAAGATACGTAAAATATCCTTCAAACTTTTAGGTATCCCAACTAAGTTTTTAGTATAATAGTATACATTCTTACTATTTTCTTTACACCGAACCACAAAATTTTCTGTATATTCTTGACATTTCTATGAATATGAAAAATGTCCTTTAAACTTTTTGGTATCCCAAGTTTTTGATATAATAGTTTACATAGGATAGAGTTCAAGTGAAAAGTAAGAAAAATGCAGCCTAATTGTTAGGGCTATCTAAACGGGCCGGCACCGCCCCGCCCGGAAATTTGGGTTCGGGCCGGGCAAAAAAGAGGACCCAGACCCAGGCCCTACTAGGCCGAGCACCAGGCCGACATGGTTATTTTTCTTTTTTTTCTTTTGGTTAAAAATTAGTTTTGTTGCAAAAAAAAAAAATTTAAGAGTAATTGAAAATAAAAATGCAAAATTTTGATAAAAATTCAATCATATTATTAATCACTTGTAATTATACAATTTACAAATATAAATATCATAGAAATTAAAATAATAAAAAATAAATTATTCATTATTAATCACTAATAATTATAAATTTTTTTAGAATTTGTCAAATCACAAATATCATAGAAACCTACACTGTTAGTAAGTCACGAGCCATGATGAAAAGTATATGATATGAAACTGTTCAATATACTCTCTACCATTGTAAAATATTGCAATTATTATTTTGAGCATTAACCAAATGTACGGATAAATACTGTTCAATTTTAGAAATTTTCCTTGATGATGATGATCTAGATCTAGATTCACGGTTATCAGCTAGCCTCGCTATCATTAATTGCCTATCAAAACTCTTACCTTTTCCCTAGCTTGAACTTGTAGAAGCAAAAGTTGTAGGTTGATGTGTACTTACACTATATCCACCTACATACTTCTCATATAATTTTAGAAAATAATGTTTAATAGTGTTATGATGAGTAAGAGTAGTAACAGTCTGACCATCATCAGTATCTATTATCATGTTCTCATATAAAGAATTTAATAAATTTTGAAGGTCAGCATCCTTCAAACATGGATCAATAAGAACCTACAAACCAAAAAATAATAAGAATAGGTCTAAAATACTTATTAAATTTACTTTTTATTTAAAAAATCATAGTTTCAAAATAATTATCCATACGATAATTAGTAAAAAAAGTTTAAATACTTAAAACTTGTAAAGCAGCTGAGTAATAGTTGGATAATAACAACCATATAATAACATAGTAGCTTCATAAAAAAACTTGTAGCATCTCTCTTACACTACATATAACTGTCCATTCTTCATCAGTTATTCATAATACCAGAGCTAGAACTAGAAGCATAGAAAATAATAAATTTATTTATAATTTTTTATAATCTATTGCTACATTTAACATTGCATAGGTGAAATTCCACCTGTGGTCTACATCTTTTGGAATTAACTTGAGTTTAAATTTTTTTACACAATTAATTTTATCTTTTAAGTCTCTATTCAAAAGCATTATGAGCATAAACTATAACCCTAACTTTTTCTATCATGGGTTTAATTTTATTAAATACACTTTGAATATTTAAATTTAAAATATGACACATGCATCTAATATGAAAATTTTCACCATGACATGGCAATAGCACAGATGATTTGATATGATCTACACCCACATTATTCTTACTTGCATTATCCAGTGAATAAAAAATATTTTTTCAGAAATTTCTAATTTATAAAGTTCTTTCATTATTAAATTTGCAACATTAACACTAGCGTGTGAATCTTCAAATGTAATAAAAGAAATAACTCTTTTAAACATTTACCAGGTATCATCAATCCAGTGTATTGTGATACATAAATAGCCAGTTTGTACTCTAGATGTCTAAATATTAGAAGTTAGAGAAAATTTACAATTTAAGCTTTGAAAATGAGAAATCATTGATAATATTTCAAAATATCACATTGACAAGATTGACAAGAATTTTTTTTAAATGCAGGATAAAAACTATCTCTAATCATATCTTCAAATTCATTATCTTCTATTAATTTAAAAGGAATGTTTTTAAGAACAATAAACCTGATGACGTATTTTTTAGCTTTAATTACGTCATAGTTCTAGGAACCGAGGTTACTGGAGGTGGATGATTGAGAGAGTAGAAATTGACAGATGTCTCCTGCAGACGTTATCGCTTAAGCTCTGTTGTGTTTTTTCAAATGGCATTTGAGGTTCTTGGTGCCACTCTTATGATGAGCTTGGAAAATATGGCCGCACAACGCACATTTAGCCTTCTGGGTGAGAAATTTACCGTATTGATCTTTAGTGACTTCTATCTTCTCAAAAAAAGTCCACACATCAGATCACAGACTTTTAGGAGCTCTAGGTGCGGCATCATCGCCGTCGTATTCGGGATCAACATCGGTAGGAGGAGTAGCTCCTATAGGTGTACTAGGAGTAGGACTCATTTTAATATCGGGAGTTAAAACTTGTCCTTTATAATTGGAGGAGAAAGCCATTTGACTAGAGAATTAGAGACTATAAGAGAGAACAAGAAAGTATTAGAGAGTATAATAGAGTATTAGAGAGAAGTAGATAATTTTTGGCTGAGAAAAATAAATGAAAATCCCCTCTATTTATAGAGACAGCCCCTAGCTTATTTTTGGCAGATCGGACCCAACCTAGTGCAATGGTCAAAAATACGACCATTGTACTGGGTCGGGCCCTGGCCGCCCGGCCCGACTGTTCTTCTTCACCATTAGACCAGGCTCGGTGCGGGCTGGTTTAGGCAGCCCGGTCCAACGGTCAAAATTTTGACCATTACACCTCGGCTAAACCGACCCAGTCTAATTCTTCCCATCGGATCTGAGACTCGGTCCTAGCCAGACCCGAACCCAAACACCTCTGCCCTGCCAATTTTGTGGCCGAGCCGAGCTAGGCCCGCTGTGGGTTTCGTCGTGGCGATGCGGGCCCGGGCTCGGAGCCCGATTTGACTCGGAAAACTGGGGTTTGCCCGGGTTTAGGCTGGGTCTGATCCAGACACCGAGCCAGGTTCGGGCCTCGAGCCTGTTTAGACTGGCCTACTAATGGTGTTTGGTACGGACGGAAGGAGGCCTTCATAAATTTTCGCGTGCACAATGACACTGTTCTTTGATTAAATTAAGTACGGCCCAAAATGTGAAACAAGCCACTCCGAGAGTTGCACTTATGTTATACCATTCCCACTAAGTAATCTTCTTTAAGCTCCACAAAGAAGACTTTGCTTTTATCCTCTCGTTTCATTTTTATCCCAAACAACACATCTGCATACTTTCTAGGGTTAATTGCTAGTAGACCCCTTATAGTATCACCTAGTTATGAATAGACCCTATTTAGTTTTATTTGTGCGAATAGAATTTTTCTTTCTTACTCTTAAAATTGTTACAAAGGTTTTGAAGAGATGGATAGATCCATTATAGTCCTATCTGTGAGCACGTGATGAGTGGGGGCCACTTACAACTTGTGTGTGAGGTGTTCTCGTGAACACCTGTAGACCCACCCGATTGTGAGTGGAGAATTGTCCGCTGGTTCTTTTGATGGCCCACCCGATTGTATGCTATATATATATCTTCATGTGTGACCTAATGACGTGTGCAAGGAAGGATTCCTATTTGTTGGCGGCTACGAAGAGCGGCAGAGGACTTTATTGGTGGATTTGCGGCTGATTTGTGCAAGAAAAAAGGCTGCAGCAATTAGCAAAGAACAAAGATTTTGGCGGCTATTCATAGAGAAGAAGCAAAGTCTTTTTGTAGTTGTTCTTTGATTTGTGCATCTCTTTGAGAGAATATTTGTGTGAGGGATCTGAGAGTTTGTGAGAGGGTTTAGGTTGTGAGATTATAAACCCTAGTTGTATCTCTCCCTCTAATAGTAGATCTCCCCCTCCTTGCCCCGTGAACGTAGGCAATTTGCCGAACCACGTAAAATTTGTGTTCTTACAGTGATTTGTAATAGCTTGTAGGATCCCTCGACAGGTCAGTCCTAGAACTGATGAGAGGAAGAGCCGATATCTCACTTTGTTGAGATATCCGCTTCAGATTCTTGTTTCCTTGGTGAGACAGGAATTCTTACGATCTAATCTCTTGTTGTACACCTTGCGCACCGGAGGTGCTGCCGAAATTTCCGCTACGCACAACAAGTGGTATCAGAGCTCCGGGTTGGATTTGGGGCTTGTTCGAAGGATTCGCTGAAGGATTCCTATTTGAAGAATTAGATCGACAGCATGGGAGAAACAAGCACATCGGGATCGTCTCTTTCGAAGGCGATACAGAGTCTGAGCATCAATAACACGAAGATTGATGTTCCAAAGTTCGACGGCAAGATTAATTTCGGATTGTGGAGGTGTCAGGTGATGAACGCCTTGGATGCACAGAATTTGGAGGAGACTCTTGAGTTATAAGAGAAACCCGCTGATATGGAGGACAATGTTTGGAAGAAAATGAATAGTAGGGCTTGTGGAGTTATTCGGTCATGTTTGACGCCGGATCTTATTTATGACGTAATGAACGAGACGTCAGCGAAGAGAATGTGGGAAACACTTAATGAGAAGTATCTGACGAAGAGCATTGAGAATCGGCTTCACTTGAAGAAGAGGTTTTACCAATTCAAGATGAAGAGGGGAGTTTCCATTCGGGAGCATGTTAACAACTTCACGAAGCTAATTTCAGATATGGCCAATGTAGATATTGTAGGCGTCAAAAAATGCTAATAGATATCCCAAACATAGAGAAAATCACTCAAAGGGATCTCATATTGAAGATCAAGTCAGGAATGAACTGTCTCACCAGCGAGACAGGCTTTGCTGTCTCGCCAGCGAGACAGTATATGCTGTCTCGCCAGCGAGACAGTATTTGCTGTCTCGCCAGCGAGACAGACTTTGCTGTCTCGCCAGCGAGACAGTCGAGACAGCAAACGCTGTCTCGCCCAGCGAGACAGTAAACACTGTCTCGCCGTACTGACTTCTTCGATTGTTAAGTTTTTGCAGTTACAGACCCTTGAGGCTATAAATACCCCCCTAGGGTCACTTCTGACGAGGATCGAGCATTTGTTAGAGCATTCCAGAGCAGAAAGAGAGCAGATTTGAGTTTTTTCTTGCAACGCCTTGAAATTAAGCTTTGACTTGATTTTAAGAAGAACGACTATCTTACTTCGATAAGATATCGTTTTAATTTCTCACTTCGATAAACGAAGTCAGAATCAGTAAACCCCCTTCACGATCTGTGATTCGGCGGTCTACGAACCAAAGCGTTCCCGGCACAGACAAAGTCCCACGAAAACAAAGATCGATAGACGATTTTTGTGTTTGTTTCTCAAGAGTTGTAATTTTTATTTTGTTGTGTAGAAAAAGTCTTATAAAAAGATTATTCTTTCGAATTTGTTGTAATCAAACAAAGTTATAATGAATTCCTCAACAGAACCGACTTTTGACTCAAACAAGCTGGCGACCACAGTGGGAGCCAGCGGCCTCGTTGCCGAGGTCGCGCTGTCGCAACCGATCAAGATCATCGTCAACGAAGAGATCGAATACGAATTCGATCAGGAGAAATTTGAGGAGTACTTGTCATCCTCATCATCAAAACTTTCCTCACCCCGCAAATGTAGGAAAGTTTCATCTCCCAGAAAAAAGCTCAAGTCTGCAGTGTCAATGAAGACCGCAGGTGAAAGTTCTTGCCCGGATGTTGCTAAAGAATCTACCTGCAACATAATCATATTTCTGCACAACTTACGACGGAGGAGTGGACTCTCGTCAAAAGGGCCCGTTCAACCCTTAAGGAACGGATACAAAGGCGTAAAGCGAAGGCCGCCCATGCTCGTGCTCTTCGTCAACAAGCCCAAGGAACCAAGAAGGAGACGGTGTCTGAAAGGCCACCAAAGAATCGTAAAGTTTGGATGCCGAAGACGTCGCAAGCATCTGTTTCGGGCCCGTCTACTGCATCAGCAGTAAAACCCTGGGTTAGCCCAGATTTGTCCAAGTTTAAGATAACAATGGTGGATCGCCTCGGTCCTTCAGTTGACAATCGAGGCAAAGCCCCAGCCAAAGAACAACCAAGTCCAGCAAATAAACCCGTGGTGGTTTCATATACAGGGGGTCGTAAACACCCACCTGTCAGAACTGCACAAGTTCAGAACGAGAGAATACCAGTTCACTCTCGTTTAGGACCTCTGAAAACTCCACACCCGCAAGGGGGTGGATATAAAAATTCAACTTTGGATCGCTCAGAGGCGACGACCAGTCGTCCTGTGCATATTAACAAAGTTCAAAGGCAAAAGATAGGTTGCTCAAATCACAATAATGATGAGCTGTACTATCAGAAAGATAACTCAAGAAAGAGGGTTGTCAGAGAAAACGAGTCTCATTGCGCTTGCGAGAGACTCATTAAAGCAGTGTTGACAGAATGCGGATGCTCTAAGAATAATTCAACAAGAGTCTCTGTATTTCAAAGATTGTCCAATGAAGCGTCAAGACCCAAAACAAGACGTTTCAACAAAAAGAAACCTGTAATCCGACAAGATGAGTTCCCTGAGGTCACTATCAACATGACCAATAAAGGAAAGCAAAAGTCAGTTAACTACGACCCTGATTTCTCTCCGGGAGGGAGAGTTGAGCGGGGTCTTTCTCAAAGGATGGCGCGGTTACAAAGAAGAACCAACCTATGTCGAGATTACAAGAGAATGCACGAGGGGCTCTCTTCAGATGAAGAATATCAGATACTTGTTCCGCCATTGCATCGGACGATACCGCGTCCAGTGTTGGGCAACTCAGAGAATCATTTGCAATCACGCCGGATCAATTGGCTCATATCCTGCAGGAGGCGTTGGCTAAACAACGCGAAGAAATTAGAGCTGAGTTCAAAACCGAAATGGAATTGACTATGCAGCAGATGCGAGACTTGCAGGTTCAGCAACACCAACCGGAATCGAGCCAGAAGGCGGAATCTAGCCGGCGTAATAAAGAGGATGAGACTATCTTTGACGATCCTCCCCCAGATAAAGACAACTCCGGAAGCGGTCCGACCAAGTCATCCACTCAACCTCCACAGATCTACTTGAAGAAAAGCGAGGAAGAGGACAAGAAGATGCATGATCTCGAGAGCAAAGTCAACGCTCTGATGACGGCTCAGGAAGTGAAGAAAACGGGCATTCCATACCCGTATCCGAGGGAGTGGGACCTGATTCCTTATCCCCAGAAATTTAATTTGATTAACTTTACTCCTTTTGATGGCAGGGGTTCACCAACTCAGCACTTGATTTATTTTAAGTCGCATCTCGGCGCAATATCCGGGAATGAAGCCCTGATGGTCCGGTCATTCGTAGGAACCCTTCGTGGGCCTGCCTTCGATTGGTACCGACGTCTTAAGCCCGGGAGTATCACTAGCTGGGAGGATATGGAAGAATTATTCCTCACCAATTTCTTCGACGACGACACAGAGGTCTCAATTGGCACGTTGTTGGATGAGAAGCAGAAAGATGGAGAATCGGTCGACGTCTTTGTCAAACGATTTTGGGACAAAGCGGTGAACTGCAGAGATCCACTCACAGAGGAATTTATTCTGCAAACATGCCACAATAACTTGTCGCTGGATGTATTAGAGGTCATGGGGGTTGTGCCCTCTAAAACTTGGAAAGAATTGAAGGTGAGAGGTGAACAGGCTGAACGTTTTCTCAAGAGGAAGAATTTGGAGAGAGGTCTGCCACCGGCTAATAATCAGAAACAGAACTTCAATCCTCGAGGCAGAGGAAGAGGATCCACGGCAGCTGTGGATGCACATCAAACGTCGCAACAGCCGCCGATCAGAATCAGCAGCCCCCGAGGCAGCCCAAGACTTCTGAGCCTAGATTCCCGAAGGAATACTCATTCAAGGATGATGAAGTTCCGGTCATCTTCAAATACTTGTTAGAGAACAACAAGATCAAGCTTCCACCGGTCACAAACCAAGAAGAAGCGACGAAAACCAACGACCCGAAGTATTGTGCCTATCACAGGAGGGTCCACCATCCCACTAAGACGTGTTATGTCTTAAAGGACAAAATACAAACTTTAATTGATGTTGGTATTGTGACGCCGAAGCCAAAGGATAGAAAGTAGGCGCAAACAAGAGAAGAAAGTAGGTGCAAATGCGGTGTCTATTAGCTTCGGATCGGTTCCTTTGTCCTGGTTTCAAGCAGAGCCAGTATCAAAGGTCAAAGTGCAAACCATCAACGATGACCCTCATGGACAGCGCCAGAAGGGGCTTGTATCTCACACAACCCCCAACGGCGAAATCCTTTGGGTTCATCCGGATTTGCTCGAAGATGAACAGTGGACAACATCCACATCAAAGAAGAAGTCAAAGGGCAAGGGAAAAGAGAAATCCTGTTATGGAGCCTCGGCGATTCCCGAGAAGAACGATGAGGAGATAGCAGCTTTATCACTTTCTGATAGAGAACAATAAGTTTTCGCTACAAGAAGTGGGAATGAGTACCATTATAAATATCCTGAGACCTCTAACCCAAATGCTACAACTCTAAAGGAGCTGGGGATAGTTACAACTCCTCCAGTAGCTGCTGAAAAGCCGCAACAATCGGCTAACCAAAAAGAGAAGGAACCCCAACATAAAGAGGTTCAAATTCCGAAGCAGTCTCGTTTCAGCCGACCGATTGGACGAGATAAACCGGAAAGCTCGAACGCACCATATCGTTTCGACGTTATGGCTCAGCTGGCCAATATCCCAGCAAGGATTACATTGTACGAGTTGCTGCGCCTCTCGAAGGAAACCAGGGAAGCTTTACAAGAAGCTTTGGCTGATTCTGAGGTATTCCTCACTCAGATCAAGCCAACTCCCGAAAAGCCAGAGTCATCAGTACAGCATTGCAATCTGGCAGCCACAAAATTCCCTTGCATCGCTTTCACAAAAGAAGATATGCAAGTCAAGAATTCAAAGCATGATAGACCGTTATATTTTACTGGATATATCGGTTCGAGCGTTGTCAACCGGATCCAAGTCTGCATCGCTTTCACCAAAGAAGATATGCAAGTCAGGAATTCGAAGCATGATAGGCCTCTATATTTCACCGGATATATTGGCTCTAGCGTTGTCAACCGGATCCAAGTCGATCCGGGTTCCGCTGTTAGCATCATGCCACTTCGTTTGATGTACCACCTCGGAATTCCCGCCAGCAAGTTAGCCTCCACTGGAACGGTTATCTATGGTTTCAACACAAGCGGGTCACGACCGTTGGGAAAAATCCGGGTGAAGTGTCAACTCGGAGATCTGAAGTCTGAAGTCACCTGCTATGTGATCGATGCGGAGACTTCCTATAACTTACTGTTGGGTCGTCCATGGATCCACGGTAATCTTATAGTTCCCTCCACCCTCCATCAGTGTTTGAAGTATGTCGACACTAATGAGGAGGTCAAGACGGTGGTCGCGGATAAGCAACCATTCAAGGGGTTAGAAAATTACTTTACTGACTCCCTTCTTTATGGTGCTGAATCCGATACTGAACCATCGGCCCAT
>NC_033801.1:17622736-17623141 GCF_001876935.1 Asparagus officinalis
GCACGTCTTTGATATTATGGCTCAACTAGCTAACATCCCAGCACGGATAACATTGTATGAGTTGCTACGGTTGTCTAAAGAAACCAGGGAAGCCTTGCAAGAAGCCTTGGCCAATTCAGAAGTGTTCCTTACTCGGATCAAGCCGGCACTTGAAGAGCCAGAACCGTTAATTCAACACTGCAATATAGCGGCTAAAAACCTTCCATGCATTACCTTCACCAAAGAGGATATGCAGACGAAGAATTCAAACCATGATCGACCCCTATATTTCATTGGGTACATTGGCTCCAGCAAAGTCAACCGAATCCAAGTAGATCCGGGTTCTGCTGGGAGTATTATGCCGCTTCGCTTGATGCATAGCCTCGACATTCCAGTTAGTAAGTTGGCGTCCACAGGCACTGTTAT
>NC_033801.1:17623151-17623303 GCF_001876935.1 Asparagus officinalis
CGGCATTCCAGTTAGTAAGTTGGCATCCACATGCACTGTTATCTATGGATTCAATACTAGCGGGTCAAGACCCTTGGGGAAGATCCGGGTAAAATGTCAAATGGGTGATTTGAAGACGGAAGTCACATGTTATGTGATCGATGCCGAGACTT
>NC_033801.1:17623329-17630955 GCF_001876935.1 Asparagus officinalis
CGGACAGCGGAGAAGAAGCTGATACCGAAGCCGGACTTGATTACAATGGAGGTTATGTTTTGAATGACATTGTACCCTTTGTAATCAACCTCGAAGATGAACAAGATACTGAATCATCGGCCCATGGCACGGACAGCGGAGAAGAAGCTGATACCGAAGCCGGACTTGATTACAATGGAGGTTATGTTTTGAATGACATTGTACCCTTTGTAATCAACCTCGAAGATGAACAATCGTCAGATGGCAGTTATAACTGGTAACTTGCCAATAATAAAATAAATAACGATTTAGAGTACTCATTGTCTCTTGATGATGTGATGAAAGAATTGTATGATAATCCCGATTTATATGCGCCGCTATGATCGTCCTATATAACAAAGAAACGCCTCCGGCATTCTTTCGGAACAACCCTGGTCATCCCTACCAAAATGGGCGGCGCGGGCTCCGGAGGGTCCAGAACAGAGACAGTGGCTGATTTTATCGGTAAAGTGAGCAGGATTTGCTCTATTACCCAGATTACTTCTTTCGAAGGAAAGGATGACGAATGAATGACACACTCTCGGGCGCCGGCATTTATCTAAGTATAGTCCGGAAGCGCGCAAGCTCATGGAAAAATAGGGATATGATTTCACACTCGGAGAAGGTCTATACTTCGATCGAGGTCCTCGTATTCCAGCCAAAGCGGCATATGTACCAAAAGGGAAACCGGATGATTATTATAAATTCAGACGAGGGTTAGGATATGAATCTTCTTCAGAAGACGAATGTTGCTGGTTAATCAATAACCAATCATCTGAGCAATACAAAGATGGGTACCCGTCAGATTCCTCGGAATGGGATTCCGATACAAGTCTGGGGGAAGCATTCAAAACCCTAATAGCGAACATGGCTACAGCTGATCCGTCCACAATGGAGAACGATGATCAAATGCCAACATGGGAAGACCCATGGGTTCATCACCTGAACATGCAGTATGGTGATAGGTTCGAACAGAGAGAACCCCCCACTGAAGATAAAATAGTCCAAGTTAACATGGGTGACGAGGCCAACCTAAAGCCTATATTCATCAGCGATAGTCTTCCCTCAAATGAGAAGGAGGAATTAATTGCTCTCATCAGGGAATATATTGACGTCTTCGCTTGGAACTATGAAGATATGCCAGGGCTCGACCCCAATGTGGCAATGCACCGCCTCGATATCAAGTCGGATGCCAAACCTGTCAAACAACAACAAAGACGGTTTCGTCCGCAGATTATGGAAGCCATTGAGGCAGAGGTTAAGAAATTGATCGAATCAAGATTTATCCGAGAGGAGCAACATCCAAACTGGCTAGCCAATATTGTTCCAGTCATGAAGAAGAACGGTAAAATCAGGATTTGCATCGACTTCAAGGACCTGAATACGACATGTCCAAAAGACGACTTTCCCCTCCCAATCACAGATGTTATTATCGAAAATACGTGCGGATTTGAGAGAATGTCTTTTATGGATGGTTTTTCAGGATATAACCAAATCAAGATGCACCCAGATGATGAGAAGCATACAGCGTTCAGAACGCCCCTTGGTGTCTTTTGCTACACGGTGATGCCTTTCGGTCTAAAGAATGCAGGCGCCACGTACCATCTACTGTTTGTGGAAAATTTGCAGTAAAAAGACAATGAAGGAAAATTGATTTGTATTCCTTTAATCTCAGTTACAATTGGATTTCCTGATTACAAAAGAGAAGAGAATGATCTGGATTCTCTCCTTTGTTTAATTCTGGGTTCTTCTTGGTAGCGATGAGATGCCTCCCTCGAATGTTTGCGTCGAGTTTGCTTCTCGTTGACGATCCGAATATCTATACTCACTGGAACAACTGTCTTGGCCGGTTTGATAACTCTTGTCGAGTTTTGTGATTCTCACTGGAACAACTGTCTTGGCCGGTTGATAACTCTTGTCGAGTTTTGTGATTCAGAACAAGTAACAAACTCTAATGATAGAGTTGTTGGAACCGAAAATAATTCGGTTGATAAGCCAAATATCGATGGTTTAGAGATCCTCCCTTTGTTGATTTCCCAGACTGTGTAAGGAGTCAATCCTCCTTTTTCTGCTTCTGGAAGATTTGATCGAAAGATCCCCCTCCGATTAATGAAAAGAAATCTCTCTTGATCTGATTATCAAAAATCCGATCTCCCTCCTCCCAAAAAAAGTCTTTACTCTGTTGAGTTTGTTGCTATTTATAGGGGGATTAGGGGTGTAACTGCCCCCATAATCCGCGCCTAAATGGGGGTTTAGTTACCCCATTAGTCGGGTGTAACAACCCACTAAAGCCACTCCTCAAATCGTGGGTGAAGAACAGCTTCGAAGTTGTTACGATCACGTTTGAATGAGTCAGAACCTTGACCTGCGTTCTGGCGGTGATTGAGCTGCGTTTGGCAGCGACTGACGGGCTGCGTTGGGCAATGATGGATGAGTTGCGTCGGCAGCGATTGATAAGCTGCGTTGGGGCTGTGCTTGGCAGCGATTGGAGCTGCGTTGGGCAGCGATTGATAAGCTGCGTTGGGCAGCGATGGAGCTGCGTTCGAGCTGTGCTTGGCAGCGATTGGAGCTGCGTTCGAGCTGTGCTTGGCAGCGATTGGAGCTGCGTTCTAGCTGTTGATTGTTGTAGTATTTAGATTTCTCTGTCTTTATATATGGATGACACCAAAGACCAGTAAAGAAGGTCTTATTCAGGCCATTTGTGACAATTGAGGCATCTCAATAACGCTCTATCAACTGCAGGTCATGATCTCCACTGAGTGTGTCGAATATCATTACACTGCTCATCAGCACCTCTAATGGTTGCTAACATGATATCAGTCATGTTGTTGTCGCAGCCATCAAGATCAATCATCTCACATAAGAAGCTGCATTCGTGTTTATAGCTGTTGAAGCGGCGTAGGTGATTGAATCGGTGTAGTGTCTTGATGATGGTACGCGGGGAGGACTTCCACGTCTTGGTTTGAAGAGATCGTCGATTTGTAATCCTTTCTGTCAGAGTATTGCTAAAGACTGTCGTTTTGTAATCTTTGCTTTAACTCTTTGACATGTGAAAATCTTCGAATTGTAGCCTTCTGGAAGTCGTCAGATTGTAACTTCCATCATCAGTGTTCGATGGAGACTCAGCTATCCATTGTGATTTTTAGACAGCCTACAGAACCCCCTCCAAAGTTTTCGAAAGTTCGCGGTTGACTGGGACGAATTTTCGGAATACTTTGGATCCCAAAACTTTGCTGATTAAATGTATTCCATCGTAGACTGAGTAGAGCATCTCAGGGTTTTAGGCAAATTTTGTCGACATCCTCCTTCTTGTTTGATTCATCAACAATGGCTTTAGACTTCAGCTTGTATGAACAGACTTTCATCCCCAGCTTAGTCAGGAGGACAGCTTCGAAAGACTCTTCTCGATCAGCTTGTCTAGGGTAGAATGATCTCAGCAGTCTGATTATTGCTTGGAATATTAACCCCTTTGAAGGTGTTATTTATGTGAGTGCAGTCATCAGAACGCATGTCTAAATCATGCGTTCGACTGTTTGACCGTGAGGGTGCGTTTGGTAGTTTGAAAAACCCCTCCTCCCCTTCATTTGAAAACGCGAGAATCACGTTTCAGGTGAGATTTTACCTAAAATCTCGTTTCGATTTGACAGCTACAGCTGTTTATAAATGGACCACTGAGGTCAAATCAAAAAGTCATTCGACTTTTCCCTTTCTTGTTTGATTTCTAAACAGGGCTACTGTTCATCTTCTCCAGCGCTTCAACGGAAGAAAGGGTCCGTTCCTGAATATTCCGCCCATCTTCGTCTTCCACTTCACGGTTGCCATGGGACCCAAGAAGAAAATGGCCTCCAAATCGAAGACCGCCCAAGCTCCGGATGTTCCTTTGGCTAGAGCCTCCGGGGATGATCAAGTTCTCACGCCTTCGTCGCTAGTTCCTTCAACCAATGGTAAGATTGACCCATTGGAAGTCGATTTGACAGATCTCTCATTTTCGACCCTTGATTGGCGATCCGTATTCCATCTTTAAACTCAAAAGATAATTCTCAGTGTTTACCAATTAAACGTATGGCTAGCTCCATCGTTCCTGAAATTTCAACGTAGGTTCAGACCCTGCGTTTAAAAAATTTTGGACGCAGGTCTGAACCTTGTGTTTAGAATTTTGGATGCAGGTTGAGACCCTGCGTTCAAGACCCCGAACGCAGGTCTGAACCTTGCGTTTAGAATTTCGGATGCAGGTTGAGACCCTGCGTTCAAGACCCCGAACGCAGGTTTGAACCTTGTATTCTTGAGTTAGACTTCTTATGACTAATTTTTCTATTTGCAGTATGCTACTCCAAAGAGCCTCTTTCTTTCAACCACTACTTCGGTCATGCGGGAGGTGCGGAGAAGAATACAATCTTCAGCTTCGCCTTTGAATATCCAGTGTTTCAGAACACCCACAAAGAACGGTCGAAGCTCATCACTCAAGCCTTTCCTGAGACTCTCAGGTCTTTGGTTACAAATGCCAAATTCGAAACCGCAGAGCGTGAGATTTTAAAGAAGCCGTCCTTCCTATTCGGGGATTCTGTAAAAATGGACCCCAAGCGGATGTCCGAGGGGAATTACAAATGGCTGAAGGTAGTTAACAACCGTCGTCTTTTCCTTCCCAACTTGGAGCGGATGTGGCCAATTTCTTATTATCAGTGCGCTTCTATTCCGCGGTCGATGAATTGGGAACTTGTTCAAGACCAAGGCGGTGTTGCTACGGGGCACATCACTCATCGGGGTACTCATCCCGCTGGTTTCAATAATTTCATGGCTTTGAAGCCAGGTTTATTCCAAAAAGAGCACCCTGTCGGAGAGTCTGCTAAGTTAGCGGAGGTGTTTATCAGAACATTTATTTCTGTCAAAGGAGAGTTCCCTGCTCGGGATTTCAGGGCCCCTACTTGGGTTCACTCCAGTGATGCGGACTGGTGGGCCCGGATGATAAATTTCGTCTTGGAGGAACTAGAAGAACCCTTGAGAATTTCGGATTTGAGAGTTCCTATAACAGCCACTCGATACGGTATTCCTCCGAATTACAGCGGACTCTTCGCTATGCTGGAATTCTACAACCCTCACACCGGCACCTTTTTCACTCCAGTTGGTGAGCTGGGCTTCGCTCTCCACGAAATGTTTGAGATTTCTGGACTGTCTTTTGGGGAATTGCCTTATGAGGAGTTTGTTCCCGGAAGCAGGGAATTAGAGATCCTGAAAAATGGTGCTCCCGAAATCTACGACACTTACTGGGAATTGATGTGCCATTTCCAGATATGTGCGCAAATTACTGGGAAAAGAGCAAGCGGCGTGAAACAAGGACAATGGGCGGAATATCTTTTCCACAATCTGTGGGACAAAGAAGCTGAGGTGACTCGCTTAGCGGCCAGTACCCTTGAGGAAATCACCGAACGTATCAATGACGCAACTTCTCATTATACTTGCGAGGTTGAGGAGGATGTCTTCCCGGCGTTTACCACGTTCGAAAGCTTCCACTATCAGGCAGAAGTCCCTATCTCGGACATGGCTTTGTTCGCTGGTTTTCTGACTCTTTGGTTGAAGCGTTGCGTGGTACCCACAAGGCCAGTGGATGCTATTACAGTAGAAGTTTTATACCCTGCTGTTCTACTGGCTTATGGACGACCTTTGAATCTTCTTTCAGCCATGGTGTGCTGTTTACAAAGTGGCTTGCGGGAACTATCTTCTGAGTTCATTGCCGTCAAGAAAGTGGATTCTGACGGGACGACCGTCATTCAAACCCCAACCCCTCGGGTGCCGATGCCGTATATTTACTTGGTATCTTGGTTTGTGCTGCACTGCCCTCCAATAATGACGACTCCTGAATCAAATGACACCTCAACCCCTCTTGTTCAGCAATTAGAAACTTCTGACTGGGCTGGTTGGTACCAAGTTAAATTCCGTGAAATTTTGAGACGGGATTATAATTATAAGATTGCTGTCAAGTTTCCCGCCTTCGAGGGTGGCGCGTATGGAGAACTTCATCAAGACTCTCCGGGGCCGAATTCTTTCACCATGCTTAGCAAGGTCGCTTTTTGGTGGCTCATAAACATTCGTCCGGGCTATCTTATTTTTCGACAAGGGAGAAAATGCTTTATTGAACCATATCAGCCTTATCGTTTTTCTCGGCAATTTGGCTATGATCAGCTCTATGTTGGGAACCCCAACCCTACTCTTGCATACACAGGTAATGTGTACGAAGGAGCGAGAGCTTGGTTCTACTCAGTGGCTGGTTGTACCGGAGCAAAATTCCGACTACCACATAAGACGCCCAATGCTCGTACTTCTTTGAGCTTCTGTACATGGTACCAGGCCGCTTCTCAGATTTCAGCTTACCACATGAATACCTCCTGCTTAAGAGACATCCGCAAATGGTATGCTTCAAAGAAGAGTGCTAAGCGGTTCCGTGCCCGGGGTGCCAATGAATATTTGTCATATGAAAAGTCGATTACGGAGGGTGAACGGCAACAGTCACCAGAGCGAGCTCAGGAAGAGATCAGGATACCGGATACCCACAAGGTACAACCTTCAAGAGTTCTGACCCGGAGTCAGAGTGCTACGGGCAAAAGGGCGCTGGGGGCGGTCGAAGAAGCCAAGTATGACAAAAGAGCTCGTCGGAAGTTAACGCTTGAACCCCCTGCTTCCAAACTTATGTCGGACGCTCAGAAAACATGGCGTTCTGAAGAAGAAGAACAAGAATCGACTAAAAGGGCGCTGGGGGCGGTCGAAGAAGCCAAGTATGACAAAAGAGCTCGTCGGAAGTTAACGCTTGAACTCCCTACTTCCAAACTTATGTCGGACGCTCAGAAAACATGGCGTTCTGAAGAAGAGGAACAAGAATCGACTGCTCTGGAACTCTCGCCTCAGCCTACTCTCCCCACAGTTAGTCCTGCTTTAGGAGGCCATGATCCTTCTGCTCATTCATTGCATGAAGACGAGCATGGAGATGAATCTGTTGCAGGGGGTGCGGAGTTTGTCCCCGAAGGCACGCTTCATGATACTGCCTCCACTACTTCTCACGTGGTAGAAGATATACCTCCTGTCCCCGAACCTATTGTGACTGCCCAGCAAGACCCAGCAACAGACAAGTCTCCTTCCACCTCTGTGTTATTGCCAATTGTAGGTGATTCACAGCTTAGCCCTACCACTGGGATCATAGCAAAGCCTACAATCACCGAAGATGCATCAGCATTTTCTTCCGTAGGCGAGGATGAGCCCATGGATCATAGCGACGGCGATGATGATATGAATGATGAGGGTGACCAAGGTGGGGGTGATGATGATATGAATGATGATGGAGACCAAGGTGGAGGTGATGAAAATGATGACAACTTGGGTGATGACAGCGATGATCCAGAAGACTGGTATATCCCACCATCATCCTTTTCCGACAAAGCGTCAGCCTACATTCCCCTACCTCTCACTGGTAAGTGCCGTTTGTTTTAGCTCCACTAATCTTTTCTCTGTATTTAAATAGATTTCTCATACAGATCCTATGATACATGAAGTGAGTACTATCACTCCTCCTTCGACGCAACAGCTTATACCACCACCAGCTCAGGTGTCAGAGCCACCTCG
>NC_033801.1:17631955-17662157 GCF_001876935.1 Asparagus officinalis
CTTTCATTATCAGGGCTTGATAGGGATCGACTATCCATTGTGATTTTTAGACAGCCTACAAAGGGTATGCCCTTAGTACGAAGAGCTTGCAGAAATTCAACATGTCGCTTCAAATCAACTAAATAAACGTTGACTGAATCGGCTAACTCATTATACCCTTCCTCTCTGAACCCTGACATAAAACGCTCAAGAGATTTGTTATAACTCTCAAAGTACGATCCTTTGAAGAGAATACGATCGACCATAGAGTTCAAAAAAGTAATGAAACTTTGGATATTGGAACAGATGACAGCCTTGTCCGGATCGTCGACGACCAATAACGCGTGGATATGGTCTGATAATGATGAAGAAGGAGCTGTGATGAGGGCAAATTAGTCAGTACAGAACATATATATTCGTATAAGACAATGAGCTAAAAGCGTACCAAGTTCGACAGAAGAGCCTTCAGTATGACTTGGTCCACCCGAGAATGGTAGTCCAGCCTCCTGAGCAGCCAAAGTCGGTTCGGGAATAACAGTTTTTGACGCACCGGCTATGTCAGAAGATGTTTTAATTTCAACCTCAGAGAACTTTGGGTCTAAATTGAGAGGCTCCTTGGGAGAATATTCTGCAAACAAAAGAATCATAATAAGTATAATGGAATGATAATCCGAAATTTGAAACAAGTTATGGGTAAAACTAGTATAATGGAATGATAATCCGAAATTTGAAACAAGTTATGGGTAAAACTTACCAGCTCTGGACACCACGTCGGTTGATATACTAACTTCTTCAGTTGGTCTTGCTTTTGTTGCAACTGGGCTAATCTGGGGAGTGACGGTGACTTCTATTATCATCGGATCTATAGGAGTAGCAGGCTGGGATTCAGGAATAGATGATTGGAGATTAACTTCGGTTCCTGCCCACGGCACAAGGTCGCGAATATCCGGTTGACCAGATGTCCCAATGATTATAGCAGTATCAGTTCCAACAACTGGTCCTATAATTCAAACACTTATATGATTAATCAAGTTAAAATATATATGTATGCATATGTGGAGTTTACAGAATAGAGGTCTTACTTTCAGAAGGACCTGCTTCTGTTGAACCGACTCCAACGGTGGATTCTGTGGCCGCACCAGGAGTTTTCCCCGATAATAAGTCGGAGATATACTCGTGGTCACCTTCAGAAAGATCAAAATCGAGGTGATGCTCATTGAATTCCTCGACCTCTGTTGCATGCGTGGCCTCTCCTCCAACAGATTCGTTCATCGTGACATCTACAAAACATGTTGAATCGTAAATGATACGTAAATTCAAACGAATCTGCTCAAGACAAAGATTAATTACCTTCGTTGGTCGGGACGGATTCGAGAGCTTCACCACTTGTACCTGCTTCTTTTAGTTTAACTAAAAGGAGACCAAGCGCACAAGTCATTAAAGGAGGCACACGGTCTGATTCATTCATTTCTCGGATTTCTCTTCCAAGGGGAGAAAGATCAGTACCTGTATCCGCAGCCGATGGAGTGATGTCAGGAGTTGGTGAAACATCAGCTGGTCCTTCTTTCAGAGCATCTTGCATTTGCTGGACGAAGCTGGTCTCCTCAGTCTCCATACCTCCGGGAGAAGCAGCATCAGCTGGCAATTCTCCTTCTTCTAGACCCCCTACAGAAGTTGAGCAGGAAATAAGTTTGAGCGTTAAGAAGTATAAAAGCGATAAAAAACAAATAGTTACCTTGTTCATCAGAAGAAGCACTACGACCAGATGTCTCTTCTAGAGCAGGAAGATGAACGCGTGGTTTAGAGGCAGCTTTCTTTTGTTTCTTCAGAGGACGTGCATCAGAACCTTCGTGACGATGTTTGGTGCGTCAGCTTCTTTTCCTCGAGTCGACACCATAGCCTCACGAGTCGCCTCTGCCGCTTGCCGCGGAGCTGCCTCTCCCTCTGAGTCAGATATTCTCCTGCGTCGAGTGACGATATTAGCGGCAATCAACCACTTACAAAAGAGAAAGGTCATTCGTAGGGGCGGCGCCTCTAAGGGGAGATCAAACTCAGCATTTGTGTAGCCGGCGATGCTCCAAAACCAAGCTCTCGCACCGTCGATAAGTCCACCTCGAAAGCTAAGGTGACGATTCGGGTTGCCGACGTACATTTGATCATAGCCGAACTGACGGGCGAATCGACATGGAAAATAGGGTTCAATGTGACAAACATCTCTTACCCTGAACAATAGATATCCAGGTCGAATGTTCATCAACCATCTGAAGCACCCGACATCCAAGATGGTGCGATTCTGCCTTGGGTCTTCAGCATCCACTAAGGTAGTATTGTAGGTGCCGGAGAACTGAGGGAAGCAGGGGAAGAATTCCCAACACTTGTGAATTTTAAACCGCCTCGTTATGTCTGGCTCTCGATACCTGATCCATTTGCAATTCTCGAGATTCTGCAACAGAGGGAGGCTAGAATTTACCGTCTCAGGAGCTTCCATTAAATCTGGTCGATGAAGTACTAACCAGGTCATCAGATAAGTGTAGGGTAGCTCCAACTTCGGAACGGACAGACTGGCGGAGGGTTTCTTTTTCTCCTGAGTAAACACGAAGATTAATTGCCGTAATCCACTGTGAATATCGGCCACCATAGCGGGAAGCAAAGATAATTTGCGACATGTAGCTAGCTGGACGGCTGGATACAATACTTCCATTGGTATCGCATCTGAGGACTGGTGGGGAACTACGCACCTCTTTAGCCATAAAGCCAGAAAACCCGCCAGCAGAGCAGTAGGGCTAATTGGAACACCAGCTTGCCACGGAACTTAGTGCCGTGCAAAAATCCATCTTCTGAGCGCGAAGTATAAGATTGCGCGTTGGTTTTCTCTAACAGACGGTTAATTTCATCCGTACTCAAAGGAGACAATCCGCACACATCTGTCGAACGGACATCCAGGTTCTTGAAGAGGTAGTCAGCGAATTGTTTTAAGCTGACCTGAGGAGATTTCTTTCTGGCTTTGGGCTCCATCTCGTCCATGGCTATATGATAATGGCAGGTCAATTCCCATAAAGTGTCATGAGTCACAGTCGAGCTATCTTTCATCTTGTTCAGCTGATTGCTAGTTGGAAAGAACTCTTGATAGGGAACATCGCCCATAGGCAAACCAGACACCTGCATCATTTCATGCAGTGGTAGTCCGAGTTCCCCGTTCTTGGTAAAGAATGTATTAGTGTCCAGGTTATAGATCTCGAACAAACAGAGGAAATGTGTCACGCCCCGCTCCCCAAAATACCAGGGAATCAGGACGCGAACAAGCCCGCGACGTATTAAACTGAGAAGAGATAAGTGCTAAACCCCGTCTTCTCAATCTAATACGCTAAGCGTCAAGAAATACAAACGAAGGCACAGGTCCCCGATCACAGTAATGAGAATATAATAAACAACTCAGAACTAAAAGATACATATCACAACTGAAATGATCATCCAGACATAATATTCGGGCCAAACATGCCCTTATACAAACTATCTGAATGAAATACTGGAGAATATAAAATACAACGATCAGGCGGAAATAGGAATGCTAGAAAAGTAAACTAAGGACTAACAGCTGATAAAAGAAATGACTAGGCTTCGGCTTCTTCTGCTCGGTCTACAGAGTACTCCTGCGGGGGATCCTCTGGCTCCTGTACGACTCCGAACTGAACCTGTCCGTCCTCTAAATCTGACGTACACCAGAGAAAACAGGTGTACGTCAGGTGCATGGTGCACGGCAAGATCCCGAAAGGAAGAATAGAACGGTCGTGTGACCAATGCAATAATGGTAATAACAATAGAAACATACAACTGAAATACTAATAATCTAAATATAATTTACTACTAGAATAGAATAATCATAATAAATCCAAGAAATTCAACCAAGTAACAAGTCGATCATGCAACTAGCGATCAGATTAATCATCCAAGTAACAAGATCATACTAGATGGAATTAATACTTAAAAATCTACAACTCGAGACGTAGTACGTCGAGCGAAATAATCCAAACAAAGAAACCCTCATGTATATACCATATGTCTCGAATTATAGATAATTAAATATTAACCCCGATCTAGGTATGAAAATAAAACATATCTGGTCTGTATCTCACAAGAACTCATACTTAACCAAGAACGAGTCATGTAACTAGCCATCCTATAATAGGTCACTGGTTCACATCTCACACAGAGTCAAAGTTCATATTATCGGATATCTGGTTAACAAATCCCCTACGTGCTTCCAATAGGACTCCACGCAAACCGATTCGGCCTGGTTCGAACTTCAAGCCGACCCGGGTGAATATCACATTCACGAACCAAAGTGACGCAACAAACCTTCACCGTGGCCCATCAAACCAACCCCAGTTCGAAACAAACCTAACTGGTGCGAGTCTGGAAGATAAATCAACAACGAAACGATTTCACTGACCAAGTGCGAAACGGTTCACTTGGCCAAACAAACTAACCCCAGTGCGAAACGGTTCACTGGTGCGAGCCTGAAAGATACATCAACAGTCTTATCCGATCACATGAACCATGACTTTCTCCATCCCAACTCTTTTGTTTATCAAGATCAACATACACACAGGTTTCTAAGTCTTAAACAGGACACACCAGACCACACTAGTCATGAATTTCTAACGGTTCTCAAACGTAACAAAGAGTAATAACTGCAACTAATCATATTCAACAATATCATAGCATATCACATAATTAAAATTAAGAAACATAAATCATTCATAATAATCCCTTTTCTAAAGTAAATCTTTTAAAAATATTTATAAATGTTCTAAAACAATTCTTTTTATAAAACTTTCTTGAATTACTGAAATTATTCTAAATTGATACTTAATCTAAAATAAATTCTTTTAAACTATAATTATTCTAAAATAATTCTTTTGTCAAATAAATTCTATTGTTTTATTATAATTACTCTAAAATGATTTTTCACCAAAATAATTTATTATAATTATTTTAAAATGATTATTAAAAAAATATTTATAAATGTTCTAAATAATTCCTTTTATAAAATAAATCCAAAAAAATATTTATAAATGTTCTAAATAATTCCTTTTATAAAATAAATCCTAAAAAAATATTTATAAATGTTCTAAATAATTTCTTTTATAAAACTTTCTTAAATTACTGAAATTATTCTAAATTGATACTTATTCTAAAATAAATTCTTTTAAATTATTTATAATTATTCTAAAATAATTCTTTTGTCAAACAAATTCTATTATTTTATTATAATTACTTTAAAATGATTTTTCACCAAAATAATTTATTATAATTATTTTAAAATGATTATTTTGTCAAATAAATCCTTTAAAAAATCATAAATTAATCTAAAATAATTTTATCTTATTTTATCTTTACAGTATCTATTATCACAATATTATTTTAATATCATTCGTCAAATAAATCAGTACAAGTCATCACAGTATGTGTATTACAACGTGAATGGTCATACGTTATTGTCTACAGTCCGTTTCGTTCATGATAGTTCTATACGTTATAGTTCTCAGTCCAATATGTTCACGACAGTTCCGTATTTGTAACGAATAATTATTCGGGTAACGAGTTCGTATGCATAATAGATCTGTAATCAATCTAAAATTGTACTGAGCAAGAATAGGGATCTTGCAAGCAACTAATTAAATCAGGGCGGTCTAAGAATTGAATGATAAGTCAAAGGAGTATCGGGATCTTGCACATAAATAACCTACGACAAATAAAAGAACTGGAACGAAACTAAACAAGGATCGGGATCTTGCCTCGGGGTCTCGTCGAACGATTCAACTTCGACGGCGCGGGTACGCGGGTCTGATCTGAGCGTCGGTCGGAGCGGTTGGGGGCTACCGTCAGCGAGAGAGATCGTCAGCAACGTCGACAGTGAGGCAAGGACAACAGCGACGAGGTGAGGGCTGAAGGAGTCGAGGTTACCGGCGTTGCTAGCGGCACGGCGTTGCTTCGATCTGGGCTTGGAGTGTGAGTTGTTAATCAGTCCGGATTGGTAGTTGAGTTCAAGTTAGTAGATAGAATTCTAGTTAGAGTAAAATACTAGTTAGTAGATAGTTTTTTCTAGTTATTGGATAAGATTAGAGTTGTAATCTTAATCCTATATATATGTAAACCATATTGATGAGTTTAATAAGAAAAAAGAAGTGAACTTCTCCACCGAAACTTCCTGTAGAACTCTCTGTTCCTCTGTTCGTTCTCCCTTCTCTCTGTCTACAGGCCCTTGTGTTCACCAACAAAACAGAGCCGAAGATCTCTGTCAACCTGCTGTTCGGCTTCAACAAAATCTGACAGGGTTTGTTCGGTCTCTAGGAAAGCTCCCAGGTTCGGGTGCTTTGCTGCTGTTCGGGTATTTTGTCAACAGGTGCTGTTCGGATCAGTCAGGAAGCTTTGTTACAGGTTTGATACTTGGGCCGATCCTATTGCAAAAGCCAACAAGTGGTATCAGAGCGGTGTATGCCTAAGTATCAACCAAGATCTGAAGAGATGACGAGTTCGGAGAAGATGACGACCAAGGTGGGTTCGCTCCCTCTTCAATACCCGACGCTATCGAGGGATAACTATGCTTCGTGGGCAATCAAGATGAAAGTCTACATGAAGGCTCAAGACGTGTGGGATGCCATTGAGCCCGCGGCAGGCGCGTCCGTGGAACACAGGAAGGATCAGATGGCGTTGGCGGCCATCTACCAGGGGATTCCTGAAGAGACTTTGATGGTGATTGCAGAGAAGCAAACGGCAAAGGAGGCATGGGAGACGTTGAAAACAATGCATCTAGGAGCGGATCGTGTGAGGAACGCGAAGGTGCAGACCTTGAAGTCCGAGTTCGAACTTCTCCGGATGAAGGAGAATGACAACGTCGACGATTTTTCGACGAAGTTGACAGGAGTCGTCAACAAGATCCGGGCTTTAGGCGGCGAGATGGAGGAGAACTACGTCGTCAGAAAGCTACTTCGGGCGGTACCGGAGAGATTCCTTACTATCGTCTCCACGATTGAACAGTTCGGGGACATCGACGACATGACACTTGAGGAGGCGATCGGGCGTCTCAAAGCCCACGAGGAGAGGGCACGTGTTTTTCGAAATAACCTCGACGATCACCTATTGTTGACGTATGCGGAGTGGCAAGCAAGGAGCAAGAAGAACGGTGGAAGCTTCCTCTCAACACCTACAACCAATGATGGCAGCGGACGAGGACGAGGTCGCGCATCTCACCCGTGCATATGACGAGGAGCCAACCTTGATGATGGCTATGTTAGAGGAATCGTCAAGTGTCGTTTTGCTTAATGAGGAGAAGGTGATACCGGATTTACTTACAGCGGGGGAGGCACATGTTGACAACAACACTTGGTACCTTGACAACGGAGCTAGCAATCACATGACCGGCCACCGAGACAAGTTCAAGGAGCTCGACGAGAACATTAAGGGAACCGTCAAGTTTGGTGATGGATCCGCAGTAGAGATCAAGGGGAAAGGCTCTATCCTCTTTCAGTGCAACAATGGCGATCAAAGGCTACTACCTGAGGTATATTATATTCCAAGTTTGAAATCTAACATTATTAGCCTTGGTCAGATGACTGAAGATGGGAGTAAGGTAGTTATAGCTGACGAGTTCCTGAGGGTGTTTGATAGGAACGATGCTCTCTTGATGAGGGTGACTCGTTCAACTAACCGATTGTATAGGATAGAGTTAAAGACTTGCAAGCCGGCGTGCTTGATGGCTAACATTAACGATCCAGCTTGGTTGTGGCACGCTCGCCTTGGGCATGTCAATTTCTACGCCCTCAAGATGATGACTGAAAAGAGGATGGCTTCCGGGTTGCCGAAGATCTTGCACCCGAACCAACTATGCGAAGGATGCCTCGTCGCTAAGCAAGCAAGACTGCCGTTCCCTTCGCAAGCAAATTTCAGAGCTCAGAAGCCGTTAGAGTTACTACATGCTGATCTATGTGGCCCAATCACTCCATCTACACTTGCTGGGAACAACTACTTTCTTCTTATCGTTGATGATTTCAGCCGATGGATGTGGGTATACATGTTGAAGGCCAAGAGTCAAGCTTGTGAAACCTTCAAGAAGTTCAAAACAGAGGTTGAGAACGCGTGTGACCACAAGGTGAAGACATTGAGGACGGATCGTGGTGGCGAGTTCTTGTCAAAGGAGTTCACCAAGTTTTGTGAAGACTACGGCATCAAGCGTCATCTCACTGCACCGTACACCCCGCAACAAAACGGTGTAGTGGAGAGGCGTAACCGCACGGTGATGGACATGGCGAGAAGCCTACTTAAGAGCATGCATATGCCTGGAACTATGTGGGGCGAAGCGGTTAGGCACGCGGTGTACATCCTCAACCGACTACCAACCAAGGCGTTGCACGACCACACACCCTACGAAGGTTGGTTTGGTAAGAAACCCTACCTAGAACACTTGAGAGTTTTCGGATGTGTGGCGCATGTGAAAATTGCAGGTCCTTCACACAAGAAACTCGACGACCGGAGCACGCCAATGGTGTATATTGGGGTAGAAGAAGGAAGCAAAGCGCATCGCCTCTACGACCCTCAACACGGCAGGATTCATGTCAGCAGAGACGTCGCGTTCGAGGAAGGAAAAGAGTGGGAATGGAGCGCCGATGGAGTCGAAAGATCACCTAACTGGACGGCGTTCACAGCGGAAGCTGAGACCACAACAACTGGAGGAATTTCAGCTGTTCAAACTGGACAGATTGCTGCCCGAAGAGGGGAAAATCCTGCTGGCCGAACAGCCCCTGCAGGAACACTTGCTGGCCGAACCAACACACTGCAGCTGGGCGCTGCTGCTGGCCGAACGTCCCCTGCAGGAGCTCATGCTGCAGCAGAGCTGACCAGAGATGAGCCTGGCGAACAGCTCCTGCAGGAGCTGCTGCTGCTGGCACTGATGCTGGCCGAACCACCTTGCAGCAGGGTGCTGCTGCTGACCGAGGATGCTCGTAGGGCACTGCTGCTGCTCGAACCACTCCGCAACCTCCTGAAGCTGCAGTGATGACTCCAGTACGCTATTGATCCCTTGCTGACATCTATGCGGAGACGGAGGTGATTGATCTCCCTGCAGAGGAGTTGTTCCTAATCACTGAAGAACCTGCGAACTATCTCGAGGCCGCATCAGATCAAGAATGGCGGATAGCTATGGAGAAGGAAATGGAGGCCATCGAGAAGAACAAGACTTGGATACTCACGGAGCTACCGCGAGGTTCTAAACCCATTGGTCTCAAATGGGTGTACAAGCTGAAGAAGGACAATGAAGGCAACATTCTCAAGCACAAAGCAAGACTTGTAGCAAAAGGGTACGTCCAGCAGCAAGGCGTGGACTTCGATGAGGTGTTTGCACCTGTGGCGAGGCTTGATACCATCAGAATAATCCTCGCTATATCAGCACAGAACGGGTGGGAGGTGCACCATTTGGATGTGAAGTCGGCGTTCCTAAATGGTGATCTCCAGGAAGAAGTGTATGTGGTTCAACCTGAAGGGTTCGTTGTGAAGAATCAAGAGCACAAGGTCTACAAGCTTTCAAAGGCACTCTACGGTCTACGCCAAGCACCTCGGGCATGGAACACGCGCCTCGACAAGTGCATGAAGGGCATCGGATTTGCAAGATGCACTCAGGAGCAGGCGGTATACACAAGGAGTAACAGAGGGGATATACTCATTATTGGCGTGTACGTAGATGACTTGATCGTTACGGGCTCGAGGGCGGATGAGATAAAATTTTTCAAGCAACAAATGATGAAGGAGTTCGAGATGAGTGACCTTGGATTGCTTTCCTATTATCTTGGCATCGAGGTGGATCAGCGAGATGATTGTATTGCACTAAGGCAGGCGGCCTATGCGAAAAAAGTTTTGGGTCAGTTCGGCATGATGGATTGCAACCCGACGCAATATCCTATGGAAACAAAGCTAAAGCTTGGAAAGGATTCCGAAAGAACACCGGTGGATGTGACGGAGTATAGACGTATTATCGGATCTTTGAGGTATCTAACTCACACCCGACCCGATATCACATATGCCGTGGGGATTGTGAGTAGGTACATGGAGCACCCTACAGTTTTGCATCGACAGGTTGTCAAGCATATTTTGAGGTACGTGAAGGGTACTATGTCCTACGGATTGGTGTACAAATGAGGTCGAGGCAATGAAGAGTTGGTGGGATTCACTGACAGTGATCTTGCGGGAGATGTTGATGACAGACGCAGTACAGGCGGCATGGCATTTTATCTAGGTGACAGCTTGGTCACTTGGACATCACAAAAGCAGAAGACGGTGGCATTATCATCCTGCGAGGCAGAATTTATGGTGGCAACTGCAGCAGCGTGCCAAGGCTTGTGGTTGAGGAGCTTGATTAGCGAATTGCTTGGGTGTGAGCCCAAGCCGGTTACACTTTATGTCGACAACAAGTCCGCGATTGCCTTGATGAAAAATCCAGTTTTCCATGGAAGAAGCAAGCATATCGACACACGCTTTCACTTCATTCGTGAGTGTGTTGAGCGAGAACAGATTAAAGTGGAGTTCGTGAGCACGAGCGAGCAGCGAGCGGATATTCTCACGAAGGCACTAGCAAGAGTGAAGTTCATCGAGATGCGGGAGCTTCTAGGAGTAAGGGACTTGGAATCTCGTCCAGATTAAGGGGGAGAATGTGAGTTGTTAATCAGTCCGGATTGGTAGTTGAGTTCAAGTTAGTAGATAGAATTCTAGTTAGAGTAGAATACTAGTTAGTAGATAGTTTTTTCTAGTTATTGGATAAGATTAGAGTTGTAATCTTAATCCTATATATATGTAAACCATATTGATGAGTTTAATAAGAAAAAAGAAGTGAACTTCTCCACCGAAACTTCCTGTAGAACTCTCTGTTCCTCTGTTCGTTCTCCCTTCTCTCTGTCTACAGGCCCTTGTGTTCACCAACAAAACAGAGCCGAAGATCTCTGTCAACCTGCTGTTCGGCTTCAACAAAATCTGACAGGGTTTGTTCGGTCTCAAGGAAAGCTCCCAGGTTCGGGTGCTTTGCTGCTGTTCGGGTATTTTGTCAACAGGTGCTGTTCGGATCAGTCAGGAAGCTTTGTTACAGGTTAGATACTTGGGCCGATCCTATTGCAAAAGCCAACATGGAGGGCTGTCGACGCGGCTTGAAGGAGCTTGGGGCGTCGGGCACGACTGACCGCGGGGCGAGGGGCTTGCTGTCGGGCACTGCAGGAGGCGTGCAGTGGCGGGTCAGGGCGCGGCTGCAGGCCAAGGGCGAGTGATAGGGGGCTGAGGGCGCTGGAGTGGGGAAAAGAAGGACTGTGGTCGATGATGCGGCGTGTAGGTGGGGTTGTCGGATTGGGGTTAGAGGCACGACGAACGGGACGGCGGGGTGCGGAGGCCGGAGCGCGAGAGCGAGGCGGAGCAGGCGGGTCGTAGGTCGAACGCGAGCGCTGGACAGGGATGAAGAAGCGCAGCCGGGCCGGTTTCAGCGCTGACGAGGCGGCGCTTGGGGTTGCGGACGCGGTGCCGGTCGACGGGAGCCGGGCACACGGCCCGCGGCGAGTCGGAGCAGGCGGCGCGGGTCGCGGGACAAGTGAGCCGGTCCGAGAGGTCTGAGCTCAGAGAGAGAGAGAGAGAAGTGTGGTGTCGTACGAAGGAGAGAGGGGGGTTGGGTTAAAATAAGAAAAAAATTAATAAAAAAATAAAGGAAAATTGCTTGGGGGAACCAATAAAGTTGGGTCACTTCATCCCCACTCCAAGCCCCCAAAAAGCATAACCAAAAGCCCTTTTAAGAAAAATATAGAGTGCACCTAACCCCCAACACTGTAACAATCCCACTACCCATGAACTCATTCCCAATTACCCTTCCGCTCCCAAATAAGTCAAAAAAAATATACTCACACCATCCCTTCTCCACCTCAGCAATTATTTGGTTCTCTCCAACCAATTTTTCCAAAAAAAAATCAAGATAGAGCCATGGACTTCCTCCCTGCGCTCCGGAGGAGGTCGGAGAAGAGATCACCCATTATTGTGAAGCATTGAGAGAAAGAAGTAGAGGACCTTCTCGAGCGGCGTCAAGGGCCTCTTCAAGAAAGCGTCCGGACTCTCGTCCTCCCTGCGTGGTCCGATACGTCGCCGTGGGCTGGCGCGCTCTCCGTGGAGGCCGGACAAAACCCCTAGCTGGCTACGGCCCTCACCCCAATCCCTCCATCCCGTCGCATCCTCTCCACCGTCTCCGCGGCACCGTCTTCCTTCTTCTTCTTCGGCACAACTGTTGATGCTGGTGGGAGGAGGAGCCGATCGAGCCGTATCGAAGCCTCGACGAGCTGAGGGTTTTCAAAAGGACATTGGCGCGCCGGAGATGCAATCGATCGAAGGGAGCGACAGGGGGGGTTTTCGAGATCTCGTCCCTGAGTTGTTGTCGTGTTCTGTTAAATTTACGGGTCTCTTAAAATTTTGTGACCCCCTTCTCAGTTTTGTGTGTAAAAGGTAATGGCGCGGATGCTATTTCAAGATATCATGCAGATGTAATTATTTTTTGATTATTAATAAGTGAAAGATTCGTCTGATGTTTGGGATTCAGCTCTTCTTGTTCTTCTGTCTTCCTCTTTCGTCGTGGTTACTGCACGTCTAATTTGGATCAACTCCTGGTTTATAAAGTTAAAACACATTTTGCATGCCCCAACTAAAATCCTCCGTATGTGCTCCAATCTGTTACTAAATTGCGGAATCAGCGGGATGATGGGTTGAGATTGAACTTAGTTGATGATCAAGTTAAATGAGATGTTTGTAACTTCATTTGCAGTCTTTCCTAATGTAAGCAACACCCAAATATCACATACAACACCCAATATCACGTATAAACAACCAAATTCACCACAAGCAACACCTCAAATATCATATACAACACCCCAAATATCACGTTATAAATAAGCAACATATCACAAGCAACACTTAATAATATCCATACACGACACCAAAATCACTCAACGTACCATAATGCAAACTGCACGTATAGAACAACAAATGGTCACAAGCAACACCCAATTATCACGTACAACACCCAAGTCACTATAAAACAATAAATGTATCAACAACTGTGTAGTACAAACATGGAACCTCAACCCATCATCCCATTCCTTTGTAGAACCAATCTATAGCAATATCATACACAACAATAACTCAAAAACTCAATTTAAAGCAAACAAATTTAAAAGCAAAAATATCATCTTGTTGCCTCTCGCCGCTTAGATGCAATGTGTCGCCCCCATTGTTATCGTTAAACATTTCCAAATTTAGAAAATCCCCCTGTAATTCAACTCCCTCATCATCGGCGCCGACGTCGGATCCGACGACCCAACGAGCGAGGTCACCGACACCGAGTGGTCTTTGAATAATGAGATCGAAGCCGTAACAGGACCCTGATCCGAAGCCGTTACGATCCTGGTCTGCGTCCAATTTTATCCGAAGCCGTTATGACCTAGCATGTGTTCAATTTTAACCTTATTCGGATCAAAAGATGGTTTAAATGGCGAGTGTTGTTATTTTCTTAAATTCAAGGTTAATGGAGAAATAAGGGAACATATATGTATCACAGTTAACCGTAATATGACAAATAAGCATATCATGTGATATTTCAATGTTTATGTGACAATTCAATCTTACATGTGACAGTTATACCTTATATGTGATATTTAAATCTGATTTGCTGATATTTGGGTGTTGTATTGATATTTGGGTGTTACTTGTAAAATTTGTTATTTATACGTGATACTTGAGTGTTGTAGTGATACTTTGGATGTTATTTGTGACATTTGTTATTTATATGTGATATTTAGTGTTGTATGTAATATTTGGGTGTTTATGTGATATTTGGGTGTTGCTTGTGACATTTATTGTTTATACGTGATATTTGGGTGTTATATGTGATATTTGGGTGTTGTATGTGATATTTGGGTGTGCTTGTGAACATTTGTTGTTTATACGATGATATTTGGGTGTTGTATATGATATTTGGGTGTTGTATGTGATATTTGGCCTGTAACGCGTGATCCGAAGAAGTTAAAATTAAACACAAGGCTAGGGTCATAACGGCTTCGGATAAAATTGAACGCCAACCAGGATCGTAACGGCTTGTCGCATCAGGGTCCTGTTACGGCTTCGATCTCATATTCAAGAACCACTCGGTGTCGGTGACCTCCTCGTGGGGTCGTCGGATCCGACGTCGCGGCGGGGCATGATGAGGGAGTTGAATTACAGGAGATTTTCTAAATTTAAATGTTAACGATAACAATGGGGCGACACATTGCATCCTAGCGGGCGAGGCAAAAGATGATTATTTGCTTTTAAATTTGTTTGCTTTAAATTTGAGTTCGAGTTCATTGTTGTACTGCATATTGCTATAGATTGTTTCTACGAAGGAATGGGATGATGGGTTGATTCATTGTTTGTACTACACATTGTTATACATTTGTTGTTTATACGTGACATTGGGTATTGTACGTGATATTTGGGTGTTGCTTGTGACATATGTTGTTTATACGTGACATTTGGGTGTTGTATGTGAATTTGGGTGTATGTATTATTTAAGTGTTGCTTGTTATATTTGTTATTTATACGTATATGGGTTTTATAGATATGAATTTGGTGTTGCTTGTGATATTTGTTGTTTATACGTGATATTTGGTGTTTGTATGTGATATTTGGGTGTTGCTTACATTAGAAAGACTAACAAATGAAACGACAACATACCACATAACACTTGAATAATAAGTACATCACAACCCAATCCATCCCCTGATTCGCAATTTTAGTAACAGATTGGAGCACAAAATACGAGGATTTAGTTGGGGCATCAAAATTTTTTAACTTTATGAACCAGTTAGTTGACCAAAATTGACGTGCCAGAAAAACAACGAAAGAGGAAGACAGAAAACACCAAAGCAAGAGATACAACAAGAATCTTACTTTAATTAATAATCAAAAATAATTACACTGCATGATATCTTGAATACATCCGCACTAACCTTTATCACACAAACTGGGAAGGGGGTTCACAAAATTTTAAGAACCCGTAAATTCTTAAAGAACACACACCAACTAGGGACGAGATCTCGAAAACCCCCCTCCTCCGCTTCAGATCGATTGCATCTCGCGCGCCAATTGTCCTCCTGAAAACCTCAGCTCGATCGAGGCCTCATACGCTCGATGTTCGCTCCCTCCCGACCACAGCGTCATCAACATTGTCCGACGAAGAAAGAAGAAGAAGCGCGCCGGCGGAGACGTGGAGAGGATGGCGAACATGATGAGGGAGTGGGGTTGGAGGCCGTAGCAGTAAGGGGTTTTCCGCCTCCGAGAGCGCCAGCACAGCCGACGTCGACACCCGCAGAGGACGGAGAGGTCCGACGCTTTCTTGAAGAGCCCCTGACGCCGCTGCGAGAAGGCCCCCTCCTGCTTCCTTTCTTCTTCACATCTTTCACAATTAATGGTATCTTCCTCGACCTCACTCCGAGCAAGCGCAGGGAGGAATCCATGCGCTGCCTATCTGATTTTTTTTATAGGAAAATTGCGTTGGCGAACAAAAATAATTTGCGAGGTGGGAAGAGATTGTGGAAGTATATGTTTTGAATTTTAATTTGGAAGGGAAGGGTAATTTCGCGGAATGATTCATTGGGTAGTGGGATTGTATAGTGTTTGGGTTTAGGTCACTTAATAATTTCTAATAAAAGGGCTTTTTTTGTTATGCTTTTGGGGCTTGGGGTGGGGATGAATCGACCCAACTTTATTTGTGTCCCCACAGCAATTTTCCAAAAAATAAATAAAATAAAATACCACAGGTGATGCGCGTGAGGCAGTATGGTTGTTTTTGAAATAAAATGCGGAGAAGAGAGACGAGAATTGTTGGGCGTTGTTTTTTTTTTTTTTTTTTCTTTTTTTTTTTTTCTTTTTTTTTTTTTTTTTTTGCTGCGCGAGCAAAATAATGTGGAGTATTTTCAAATAGTTCAGCGTATTTTAAACGAAAATAATAAAAAATAAACTAATTTCGGTACTTATAAAATTAAACTAATTACATATAATTATCTACAAAATAAAAACGTACATTTTGAGCTAATAAAACAATATTGATATGAAACTGTCGAAAATACTACCCGTATTGTACAATTAAACAGAAATAATTAATAATAAAAATATATTTACTTTATATTAACAATCAAAAATTAGGTGATAAGTTACTACACAAAAACGTAACCAGTATCTCTTGCAATACGATAGCTCGATACGTAATAATACAATAAATTTACACAAATATCACGTAATAATAATTCCATATAATACAAGAATTAATACCGTAATAATTCATAATAATGACGGGGAGGGGCGTGTATATTATTTCAAAATAATAGTAATATACAGTAACACAACGGACTAAATCCCAGAAATTTTCATTGCACTAAATATATTAGAATATAAAAACCGATTTTAAATAGATCATAAAACTTAGACTTTAAAATCATTAGAAATATCTAAGAAAATTAAAAATACAACATACTCTGTTAAAAATCATCAATTAAATATTTTAAATTACTGTTAAAAATTTATTTAACTAGTATCAAAATTTAGGTCATTACATTCTAGCCCCCTTTAAAACAAATTCGTCATCGGAATTGAAAATAAGAAGCCATAGCGACATTATCGAACGATATCCATTAAGAAGAGGAGACAAGAAATAAGGCACAGTGGAAAATCCGGCAGTCAAAGAATGATAAGGATTGTGGACGAAAGGAAATCTATCAGAATATAGAATAAGCGACGGAAGAATATGTCTCACGAGAAATATGATATATATCAAATTATTCATTTATTCTCACTGGTGGTAACTCGGCGACCGGACCGTGCAGTGCGGCCACCAAAAAAAACCTGTCACGCGCAACGTTCAACCCAAACCCCCAAATACCAGGATCAGGACCGAGCAAGCCCGGAGCGTATTAAACTGAGAGAGTATAAGATGCAAACCCCGTCTTCTCAAATCTAATACGCTAGGAGCGCGTCAAGAATCAAACGAAAGGCAACAGGTCCCCGATCACAGTAATAGAGAATATAATAACAACTCAGAACTAAAAGATCATATCCAAAGCAACTGAAAATGATCATCACAGACAAATATTCGGGCCAAACCATGCCCTTATACAAACTATCTGAATGAAATACTGGAAATATAAAATACAACGATCAGGCACGGAAATAGGAATGCTAGAAAAGTAAACTAAGGATAACCCTGATAAAAGAAAGACTACGGCTCGGCTTCTTCTGCTCGGTCTACAGAGTTACTCCTGCGGGAGAGATCCTCTGGCTCCTGCTACGACATCCGAATTGACACTGTCCGCTCTCTAATAAATCTGGGACGGGACACAGAAGAAAACAGGTACGTCAGGTGCATGGTGCTCGGCAAGATCCAAAAGGGAAGAATAATGAACGGTCGTTGCCCGACCAATGCAATAAGGTAAATAACATAGCAACTATACAACTGAAATACTAATAATCTAATATACATTCACTACTAGATAAATAATCATAATAAATCCAAGTAATTCAACAAGTAACAAGTCGATCATGCAACTAGCGATCAGATTAATCATCACAGCTAAACAAGATCATCTAGATTGGAATTATACTTAAAATCAACAACTCGAGACGTAGTACGTCCGACCCGAAATTAATCCAACAAGGAAAACCCTCATGTATATACGCATATGTCTTCGAATTATAATAAGTTAAATTATTACCCCGATCTACGTATGAAAAAAAACATATCTGCGTCTGTATCTCACAAGAACTCGCTACTCATCACAAGAAACGAGTCATGTAGCTAGCCATCCATGAACAGGTCACTGCGTTCAACAGTCCTCACACAGCAGTCAAAAGTTCACATTACGGCATCTGGTCAACAAACACATCCACTAGTACCATCAGCCCGACCCCAGCTGCCGAAACGATTCACTGGTTGACTCCTGGAAATAATCATAATCACAATATCACCGTTCTCAGACCCACCCCGTGCCAAACGATTCACTTGTGTGCGAGCCTGGAAATAAAACAATAAACACATCTGATCATCTGCTCCTCAGACCCACCCACGTGCGAAACGATTCACTGGTGCGAGCCTGGAATAATCAATCAACATTATACCGATAACATGAACCAGACCTTCCATCCCAAGCCCAATCAACAACTCATAATCTCAACGGTCACTATGATCAAGCAATACACGCCGATTCCAACTATAAAGGCGTATAAATGCAATAATACTATGTAACAGTGTCATGAATTCTAACCGTTCTCAAGCATAACAAAATAAGAATAAATGCCCAACTAATCAATATACAAACAAGATCATAGCATATCACATAATTATAGATTAAGAAACAATCAAATAGAAAAAATTCATTCAATCATAATCCTTTTTCTAAAAAAATCATTTAAAAACTATTTAAAATGTCCCAAAATAATTCTTTTTATAAAACCTTATCTTTAAATTACTGAAATTATTCTAAATCTAAAATAAATCTTTTAATTATTTAATATTATAATTCTAAAATATTTCTTTATAGTACAAAAAATCTTATTAATTTAATTATTAATTACTCTAAAAGATTTTCACCAAAATAATTTATTATAATTATAATTAAAATGATTATTTTGTCAAAATAAATCCTTTTAAAAATCATAAATTAAATCTAAATAAATTTTATCTATCTTTATCTTTACAGTATCTATATATCACAATATATTTTAAATATCATATCGTCAAAATAAATCAGTGACAATCATCACAAGTATGTTGTATTACAACGGTGAATGGTCACGTTATTGCTCCACAGTCCGTTCGTTCACGAACATTCTATACGTTATAGTTCTCAGTCAATATGTTCACGACAGTTCTCGTGATTTGTAACGAATAATTATTCGGAGTAACGAGTTCGTATGCATAATAGATCTGTAATCAATCTAAAAATTGTACTGAGCATAAGAATAGGATCTTGCCAAGCAACTAATATAAATCAATGGCTGGCTCTAAGATTGAATGATAGTCAAAGGAGTATCTGCGGATCTTGCACCATAAATAACCTACGACAAATAAAAAGAACTGTAACGAAACTAAACAAGGATCGGCGATCTTGTGCCTCGGGGTCTCGTCGAACGATTTCAACTTTCCGACGGCGTGGTACGCCGGGTCTGATCTCTGAAGCGTCGGTCGGCAGCGGTTGGGGGCTACCCGTCAGCGAGAGAGCATCGTCAGCAACGTCGACAGTGAGCAAGGACAACAGCGACGCAGGTGAGCGGCTGATAGAGTCGAGAGTTACCGCTGGTTCGCTAGCGGACGGCGTTTGCTTCGAAAAAATCCTGGGCTGCGAGGGCTGTCGACGCGGCCTGAAGGAGCTTGGGGTCCGGGCACGACGACGCGGGGGCGAGGGCTACTGTCGGCCTGCAGGAGGCGTGCTGGTGGCGGCGTAGCGGCGTGGCTTGCAGCGCCAAGGCTGGAGGTGAATTAGGGGGCCTGAGAGCGCTGGAGTTGGGAAAAGTAGAACAGACTGTGGTGATTGATGGCGGCGTGTTAGGTGGGGGTTGGTCGCGATTTGGGGTTAGAGGCGACGACGGGAGCGGAGCCGTCAAAGGTACGGAAGCGGCGAGAGGGAGCGGAGCAGGCGGTTGGTCGTGCGTCGAAGCGCGGGCGCTGGGTGGCGATGAAGAGCAGCGCGGCGGTTCAGCGGCTCGACTGGCAGGGCGGCGGCTTGGCGTTGGCGGTACTCGGTGGCCGCGACGGGCAGCGCGCCAGCACGCGGCGCTGGCGAAGTCGGAGCAGGCGGCGGGTCGGCGGGCAAGTGAGCGGCGGACGTCTGGAAGCCTCGAGAAGGAGAGAGCAGAGCAGAGAGAGCTGACCCGAAAGAGAGGGTTGGGTTTAAATAAGAAAAAAAATAATAAAAAAATAAATAAAATAAAAATAAAAATACTGCAAGGATGATGCGCGCTGGGCAGCAGTCGCTTGAAAAAAAATGCGGAGGTGAGAGAAACGGGGTTGTTGCGGGTTTCTGTCGCAGAGCCAAAATAATGTTGGAGTATTTTCAAATAGTTTTCAGTAGTTAAACAAAAATAATTAAAAATAAATAATCTTCGCGTTACTTAAAAATTAAAACTAATTACATAATAATTATCTACAATTAAAGAAAAACGTACATTTTGACAGCTAATACAACAGCTTGATATGAAACTGTCGAAAATATACCCGTATTGTACAATTAAAACAGAAATAATTAATAATAAAAATATCATTTACTTATATTTAAAATCAAATAATTATGTGATAATTATCTACACGATAAACGTAAAATTAAAATATATATCTTAAAAATCAATTTCAGTTATGCCTAATACGATAGCCCTGAATACGTAATAATACAATAATTTACCACAAATATACGTTAATTAATTAATTCAATATTAATACAGATTAATACCGTAAAATAATAATAATACGATGTATTATTTAAAATAATACGTTAATAGTATCAGTAACACAACGGATAAATCCCAGAAATTTTTCATTGCACTAAGTTAATTTATAAATATTAAAAACCATTTAATGATATAAAACTAGACTTTAAATCATAGAACAATATCTAGCAAATTAAGAAAAATACAACAACTCTGTTAAAAATCATAATTAAAATATTTTTAAAATACTAAAAATTTATTTAACTAGTATTAAAAATTTTACGCCCGTCATTTACAAAATGACCTACACTTACTCTGCCAGGCCGATGCAGCTGGCACGGCGATCGCGGACATCCAACCCTAATTCTGCTAACTCTTCGCCCAAAACGGTTTAACACAATATCGGCTCGATCCTGGTCCACCACCATTTGCTCCCAGACCCATATGGACCCATTCCATAGCATCTAAAAGTCTTGGGTAATCTTTTTCCCGCTGCGCTAAACCGGTTCTTCACGGTGTTGGCTTGCCACTATTTTCTTCATTTTGAGGTATGTTGTCTTGTCCTAAGACACCTCGGATGAAGTCCCGCCACATGAGCTCTTTCACTGCGAACCTTGGGCGTGGCTTCCTTCCAATTGCAAACCACAATGAAATACGCTCGTGGTTTTCGGTTAACCTCCAAAACATCTCACGTCCAACCGATAGGCTTCCTGAACTTTAACAGCGAGTGATCTCGAGGGATAAAAGGCAGATATAAGAATAATGACCCACTCTGGTACAACCATTGTGCAGACTTGCAGAAAGCAATCTTCGGATCTTTCACCGAATCACCAAATAAGAAATCCGGCTTCCTTATACATTGATTCGAGTCTTGCTCCGAAATCAAGGTCGTCGCATCCGTGATTAATCGTCGTAGAACACGACAACTACCTCGCTGGATTAATTCTCTAGCGCTTTCGCTATAGCCAGATTTGAACTGGGGAGATGATTCAATTAACGGGATCCCCTCATAATAAGAGTGGGTCACGCTACTCCGGCCAGTAACCACATCAGCAGCAAAGGTGGTAGAAGGAAATCGGACTGATAAAGGAAACATACACATAAATTGTGTAAGTGTAGTCCTAAGATTTTAGAGAAAACGGTATATCTTACTCCATAAGATATAGTCGCCATCTCACAGCAGGTGTGACGATTTTTTTTTATCTACCACATGTATAAAAAGATATGTGTTACTATGCATGGGCATTATAACGGCATACCAAAATCTTTCTATACATGTGGGATGATATGAAATCGCCCCTGTGTGTTATGAAGTGCGTTTTGTCCAAGCAAAACAAACACTATTAAGCGTCGATCCCCTCAAAGGAGGATACCGGCTCTTCTTGAGGGTATCTCAAAAGATACAAACGAGGATCTGCAAACAAATACAGAGACATATATATGGAACTGACGAACTACAGTATTTAAATTCGTGAAAAGGTGAAAGAAATATACCTCCACGTAAGATCGCAGCAGGGGCAGCCTCCTCGGGGCTCTGAATAGTCGGTCGGCTTCGGGTTCCTCTGGATCGACGCGGCGACATAATGAGTAAATGATCTACAAGGAAGCCTAACGAAAAAAGTCAGGATTTTGAGCAAGAAATCGACCAAAATATCACCAAATATGGCCGAAATAATGCATGCACAGTCACAGGTGAAGAAAATCAAAGTTTTGGAGAAAGAAGCAGACAGACCTTTTGAAATCCAAGTGGAATCTCCCCAAACGAAGCCCTACCCAAATCAGAAACGAAGAGAAGAAGAAGAGGTGAAGAACTGGTCGAAAATCGCCCAAGAATCACCCAAAAAATCACCAAAATCCGACGTGAAAAAGCCCTAAAACCCTAAGTCCCGACTTATATAGCAGCTGCCTCGCTGAGCGAGACAGGAAACTCTGTCTCGCTGAGCGAGACAGGAAACTCTGTCTCGCCGAGCGAGACAGAAAACACTGTCTCGCCGAGCGAGACAGCATATTTTGTCTCGCTGAACGAGACAATGAACCCTCTCTGTATCGCATTGCGATGCAGATGAATACTCCAATGGGTACACGAGTCTAAACTGTATTCCTACCTTCAACAGGAAGTTTCTGGAGAATATTAATTTGAATATTCTTAAGGATTCTGAATATTCTTAAGGATAACCTGAGGAATTCTCAATGGATATACCAATTCAATGGTAAACGCTGAATTCACAAGAGCAAGTATCAACTTCAATTCAAGATCTCGACAACGGTCAAGCGATAAACGCGACGCCGGGAGAACGTTAGCTATTCTACGAAGAACTGGATAGACTAACAGCAGAAGAGGTTAAACATTGAAGCCATTTACAAGTCCTTTCATACGATCTATTCAGCCAAGCATTGAAGGGATCGTAAGTAAAATCTATCTTATCCAAAGTATCCCATGCTCCTCTATAAAAGAATGAGTCTGGAATACTTTGGAGGGGGTATCTGTAGGCGTCAAAAAATGCTAATAGATATCCCAAACATAGAGAAAATCACTCAAAGGGATCTCATATTGAAGATCAAGTCAGGAATGAACTGTCTTGCCAGCGAGACAGGCTTTGCTGTCTCGCCAGCGAGACAGACTTTGCTGTCTCGCCAGCGAGACAGGCTTTGCTGTCTCGCCAGCGAGACAGGCTTTGCTGTCTCGCCAGCGAGACAGGCTTTGCTGTCTCGCCAGCGAGACAGGCTTTGCTGTCTCGCCAGCGAGACAGGCTTTGCTGTCTCGCCAGCGAGACAACAGTTACAGCGAGAAACTGCCATTTTCCGAGACAGCATTTACTGTCTCGCTGAGCGAGACAGCAAATTTACTGTCTCGCGGGTCGAGACAGCAAACGCTGTCTCGCCCAGCGAGACAGCAAACACTGTCTCGCCGTACTGATTTCTATGATTGCTGAGTTTTTGCAGTTACAGACCCTTGAGGCTATAAATACCCCCCTAGGGTCACTTCTGACGAGGATCGAGCATTTGTTAGAGCATTCCAGAGCAGAGAGAGCAGAGATTTGGGTTCTTTTCTTGCAACGCCTTGAAATTAAGCTTTGACTTGATTTTAAGAAGAACGACTATCTTACTTCGATAAGATATCGTTTCAATTTCTACTTCGATAACGAAGTTAGAATCATAAGCCCCCTCTTCACGATCTGTGAATCGGCGGTCCACGAACCAAAGCGTTCCCGGCACAGGCAAAGTCCCACGAAAACAAAGATCGATAGACGATTTTTGTGTTTGTTTCTCAAGAGTTGTAATTTTTATTTTGTTGTGTAGAAAAAGTCTTATAAAAAGATTATTCTTTCGAATTTGTTGTAATCAAACAAAGTTATAATGAATTCCTCAACAGAACCGACTTTTGACTCAAACATCATGGTTGAGGATGAAGACAAGGCGATGCTACTATTGTGTTCGTTGCCGGAGGATGATTTTGGTACGTTTGTTCTCACTATGATAAATGGAAGAACTACGGTTAGCTACAAGGAGGTGACCTCAGCTTTGGTGAATTATGAGTTGAGGAAGAGTGATGGCGAACCCTCCGAGAAGGCATCGGGAGATGCATTAGCAGTTCGAGGCCGTGGTCCAAATCGTCGTCTAGGTGATCGCTCAAGATCGAAGTCAAGAGGTGGCCATAGAAATATTGGTAGGAATCAATGTCGCTTTTGCAAAGAAGAAGGACATTGGAAGAACGACTGCCCAAAGTTGAAAGACAAAGCTGGGAAGAATAAAGGGAAAGCTGTACAAGCTTCGGAAGTGAATGTTGTCAAGGCTAGTGATGACAATTCAGATACGGATTCTTCAGGCTATTCTTGCTCTGCATTACCGTCAGTTTGTTACGCTGACTCTACGGAGTGGATGATGGATTCTGGTGCTACATACCATATTTGCCCTAGGAGGGATTGGTTCTCCAGCTTTGAGAAGTTGGAAAGAGGGGATGTCGTGCTCATGGGTAATGATCACGTATGTTCTATTGGTGGTATTGGTACAGTACGGATCCGGATGTGTGACGGGGTGACTCGGGAGCTGAAGGAAGTGAGATTCGTTCCTCAATTGACGAAGAATATCATTTCGCTTGGAACTTTGGAGGCAGCTGGCTATAAGGTGATCTTGGAGAATACGACTCTGAAGGTCACAAAGGGGTCCATGGTGTTGATGCGAGGTGTCAGGGAAAACAACCTTTACTACTTGAAGGGCAAGACAGTAACAGGGGGTCTGGCAGCTTCTATTACCACAGAGGAAGATGCTACCAGCTTATGGCATATGAGATTAGGACACACTGGTGATAAGTCCCTGCAGGTATTGGCGAAGCAGGGGCTATTGAAGGGTGCGAAGACCTGCAAGATGGAGCTGTGTGAACATTGCATACTTGGGAAGAAGACAAGAGTGAAATTCGGCACTGCTATTCACAATACCTAAGGTATATTAGACTATATTCACACAGATGTTTAGGGCCCTTCCAAGCACACATCACTTGGTGGGGCTAACTATTTTGTCACTTTTATTGATGACTATTCCAGGAGGAATTGGGTATACCCGATGAAGCATAAACACCAGGTCCTAGATATTTTTGTGGAGTGGAAAAAGAAAGTGGAGCTGCAGACAGGTAGAAAAGTGAAGACTCTACGTTTAGATAACGGTGGAGAGTATAAGAGTGATTCATTTTTGTAGTTTTACCAGGATCATGGTATTAGGCGACACTTCACAGTTCGAGAGACACCGCAACAGAACGGGGTGGCTGAGAGATTGAACCGTACCTTGCTGGAGAAGGTACGATGTATGATGACGCAAAGTGGATTGCCTAGATCCTTTTGGGTCGAGGCATTGGTTTATGCGAGCCATCTCGTGAATAGGTTGCCGTGCACTGCGATACAGGGGAAGACTCCATTGGAGCGTTGGTCTGGTTCGGTAGCTAGTGACTATGAGTCACTTCGGATATTTGGGTGTCCAGCTTATTACCATGTCAGTGATGGTAAATTGAATCCGAGAGCGAGGAAAACAGTCTTTGTGGGATTTAGAGATGGAGTTAAAGGCTTCAAATTATGGGATCCACAGGACAATAAGATAGTTATTAGTAGGAATGTCACATTTGATGAGGCGTACATGATGAAGCCTCAAGTTCCTCAGCAGGTGGAGGAAGACCAGACAGTTGGGATATCACAACAGGTGGAGGATGATGTGACTCCACCCACTCCAGATAGTATTGTATCCATTGAGGCTCATACAGAAGTGACACTGGAAGGAGATGGAATGACAGCTGGGCATTTAGAGGATACAGTGGATGTTGAGACTCAGGAACATGGTCATGTTCAGGAGTCCATTGTAGCTAATAGACCAAGAAGAAACATTCGTCGGCCAGCTAGATATGACGATGTCATGGTTGCATATGCTTTATCAGCAGAAGTCGTTGATAATTTGGTTCCTTTTACATTCAAGGAAGCAGAGTCAAGCTCTGATTCGAATAGGTGGAGGGAAGCCATGGAGGAAGAGATGCAGTCTCTTCATAAGAACGACACTTGGGAACTTGCAAAGCTACCGAAGGGTAAGAAGGCTATTGGATGTAAGTGGGTGTATGCAAAGAAAGAGGGATCTTCTATTGGGGAAATTAGATTCAAAGCCAGATTGGTTGCCAAGGGATATGCATAGCTAGAGGGCGTTGATTACAATGAGGTACTTTCACCTGTTGTGAAACATTCGTCAATTCGTATTTTATTGGTATTGGTGGCACAACTGGATTTGGATTTGGTCCAGATGGATGTGAAAACAACATTTCTACATGGAGATTTAGAAGATGAGATCTACATGACACAACCTATGGGGTTCAAAGCTGCAGGAAAGGAAGAATTAGTATGCAAGCTGAAGAAGTCTCTTTACGGATTGAAGCAATCGCCGCGACAATGGTATAAGAGTTTCGACGGCTTTATGATTGGCCGATGGTACACGAGGAGCCCATATGACCCGTGTGTTTACATGCACAAGTTACAGAATGGTGAGTATATCTATTTGCTGTTATATGTTGACGATATGCTCATAGCTTCCAGGAATACTTCAGCTATTAGAAAGTTAAAAAAGGAGCTGTCATCCGAATTTGAGATGAAGGATCTTGGAGAAGTAAAGAAGATATTGGTTATGGAGATCGAGAGAGACAGGGTGAAGGGGAGGTTGAAGTTAACACTGAGGAGTTACTTGCAAAAGATGCTGAAGAAATTCAGTTATGATGGCAATGCCAAGACGGTGAGTACTCCATTAGCTCACCACTTTAAGCTATCAGCTAAGATGTCACTTGTTTCAGTTGAGGATCGGAAATACATGTCCAAAGTTTCATATGCTAATGTTGTGGGTAGCTTGATGTATGCGATGGTGTGTACAAGGTCAGATTTGTCACATGCCGTGAGCATGGTATCCAGGTACATGCACGACCCCGGGAAGGGTCATTGGGAGGCCGTGAAGTGGATTCTACGGTATATCAAAGGTACCGTGGATGTTGGTTTGGTATTTCAGAAGAATGAGAAGAACGAGCAGGATTGTATTGGTTACGTGGATTCTGATTATGCGGGGGATCTGGACAAGCGCCGGTCTACTAGCGGATATGTGTTTACACTAGCAGGAGCACCGGTGTGTTGGAGATGCACCCTTCAGTCTACAGTGGCTCTCTCCACTACGGAGGCAGAGTATATGGCGTTGACTGAAGCTGTGAAGGAGGCTTTGTGGTTGCAGGGATTATTGGAGAACTTGGGGATTGCACAGGAGACCCTTCGGGTATATTGTGATAGCATGTCAGCTATCTATTTGGCGAAAAACCAGGTTTATCATGCGCGCACGAAGCACAATGATGTCAAATTCTATTTTGTTCGTGACGTTTTGGATGAAGGAGACGTCATGTTGGAGAAGATCCACACGAAGGACAACCCTGCAGATATGTTGACCAAAGTTATTTCAGGTGTTAAGTTTGATCATTGTTTGGAACTTTTGAACATTCTTTGGTGTTGAGGCCTTTGAGGCCATTGGATGAACTACGTGAGGCTTGATTCCTTGGGCAAGAGGATACGTAGGCAGTCTTTACGATGCAGCCGGTTTGGATTAGTTGATTTTGATGGGGTGAGATCGATTTGGTGAGTAGATACCGACGTTTGGGTGAGTGTTTGCACTCCCGTTTGGGTCTCGACTTGTTGAGGATTGAGAAGCAGCAAGTGAGACATTTGGTTTGGTTGGTGACGGCTCAGTTTTGGAAGAAACTTCACCGAGGTGGAGAATTGTGAGCACGTGATGAGTGGGGGCCACTTACAACTTGCTTGTGAGGTGTTCTCGTGAACACCTGTAGACCCACCCGATTGTGAGTGGAGAATTGTCCGCTGGTTCTTTTGATGGCCCACCCGATTGTATGCTATATATATATCTTCATGTGTGACCTAGGGACGTGTGCAAGGAAGGATTCCTATTTGTTGGCGGCTACGAAGAGCGGCAGAGGACTTTATTGGTGGATTTGCAGCTGATTTGTGCAAGAAAAAAGGCTGCAGCAATTAGCAAAGGACAAAGATTTTGGCGGCTATTCATAGAGAAGAAGCAAAGTCTTTTTGTAGTTGTTCTTTGATTTGTGCATCTCTTTGAGAGAATATTTGTGTGAGGGATCTGAGAGTTTGTGAGAGGGTTTAGGTTGTGAGATTGTAAACCTAGTTGTGTCTCTCCCTCTAATAGTAGATCTCCCCCTCCTTGCCCCGTGGACGTAGGCAATTTGCCGAACCACGTAAAATTTGTGTTCTTACCGTGATTTGTAATAGCTTGTAGGATCCCTCGACAGGTCAGTCCTAGAACTGATGAGAGGAAGAGCCGATATCTTACTTTGTTGAGATATCCGCTTCAGATTCTTGCAACATGGCATCTTCCTCAATCTAATCCCTCCCACGCGTTTTGTTTCCCTTTACATGTCAAACACGTATAAATGGTCGGTGTGCTTCATTGTCATCAACCATTTTAATTAATAAAGTTTGTAACTTAGTTGCTTATTAATTGGTACCTAACATATATTCCTCCTATCATAAATACACCTTGGCTCTCCCTCTCTTCTTCTTGTTGCTTTCATTCTCAAGCTTAACCCCATCTCCTTCTCTTTATATTTTGCAAAATGGACTTTAACAAGATCTCTTCTCCCTTCGATTGCCTTCTCTTTGGTAAGCTTCTTCTCCTTCATTGGATTTATTATATAATAAACTTGGATGAGTTGGATTACAAAAAATTGCATATTCGACTCTAATTTTCATTTTTCATTAAAAAATATAAATTAAAACTAAGTAATTTCTCGAACTGCAATATTAATATATATTTTGAGTAAAGATGTGAAGATTTAAATTGCATGCAGATCTTGATGACACATTGTATCCGTCTGGTCTTGGAATTGCGCAGGCCTGCAAGCGAAATATCGAAGGTAAATACTGCTTAATTTAATTCATGTGTTTACTTTTTTTAGATATTTATTGTGATTTAATTATGTGTTGATTTTTCCTTCCCTCTTAGAATTTCTTGTTAGAAAATTTGGTGTGGGTGAAGAAAGAGCAACATTTCTTCGAGCTGAGTACTTTAGATCCTATGGCAGCACTCTTGCTGGACTCTTGGTATGTTAATGTCACTTTTATATTCATCTATATTATTAATTATAATACTGCCTTTTTTCTATTTCTGGCCAACAAATTTGCTGATTTTTATTTTATTTTATTTTATTTTTGTAGGCACTTGGTCATGATGTTCATCCGGATGAGTATCACAGGTGAAGACCAATATGAATAAATTTGTAATTACAATTTGGATCAATTCACAAAAATTGGAAAATATGTGAATTTATCATTAATATGCATTACATTTATTTATTTATTTATTGTTGGCCATCAGTTTCGTGCACGGGAGGTTGCCGTATGAGAACATCCGACCCGACCCAAAGTTAAGACAGCTCTTGCTCAGCACGCCACAGACCAAAATCGTAAGCTTATCGTAAGCTTGTTTAAACAAATGTTATTTTTATAAGTTTTTACATAATTTGGGTCGGATCTTAACGAACTCGGATCTTTTTGGTTATCAGATGTTCACGAATTCGGACCGCAAACATGCGAAGAAAGTTTTAGAGAAACTCGGCATTGAGGAGGAGATCTTTGAGTGCATTATTTGCTTTGAGACTCTAAATCCTCATCTATTCAAAACCAACAATAGCTCAACTGAGGTTATTCTGAAACCATCCCTTTCTGCTGTGGAGGTTGCCATTCGACTTGCCGGGTCGGATCCTCATCACACTGTAAGTCATCCCACCCGTACTGGATAATTTTTTTTTTTGGGGTTTTCTTTTTAATTTGTAGGAATGATGTTGATTGAACGTTTGAAGTGCTCTCTCTTTTTCCTTTTTGTTTAGCTGTTCTTAGATGATAGTGAAAGGAACATTGCCGCCGGCAAAGCTTTGGGTCTTCGAACTGTTTTGGTAAGAGTTTAAAAAAAATGATATCATAAAACCCCCCTTAACTTTGGACGATTATCATAAAACCCCCCTTATACTTCCAAAATATCAGAAAATCCCTTTTATGTTTAGGGGTACGTCTTTGAGAAACCCCTTTAACTTTGAGATTCAAGGGTGTTTTCTGTTAAAATTTCAAAGTTAAAGATGGTTTTCTGATAAAATCTGAAATTTAAAGGGGGATTTTGTGAT
>NC_033801.1:17662169-17670111 GCF_001876935.1 Asparagus officinalis
CGGCGTTGAGGTTCTGAATATTTTGAAAGTTAAGGGGGGTTTTCCGGTAATCATCCAAAGTTAAGAGGGTTCTAATGTTTAAACTCCCTTAACTTTGGAGTTTGGACGATTATCTCAAAATAGCATACCTCCCGGTTAGAAGGGATTATCAGCAAACATTTTTTAACTTTAATATTTTATCAGAAAATCCTGTTAACAGCGACAATGGCAATTTTCACAGGTTGGCAAGAGGGTGAAGACCAACGAAGCAGATTATTTGGTAGATGGAATGTTCAACCTAAAAGCAATGATACCAGAGATTTGGGGACAAAAGAAGAAGAATGCAAATGCAAATGAAGAACACGACTCAATAGTGATGAGGATTGAATTGGATTCCATTAGGCCAACCACCACCATTGAAGCTTAATCACTCACGAGAAGAGTATATATATCATGAATGCTGACGGGCTTGTACGCTCACCATCCATAATTGAACATATCCTCACGACGATCTGATGGATGGTGATATGTTGTAGACATACTACTTGCTTTTGTTGCATTTGTTTATGGAATAAGATGATGTGGATGTTGATGTTAACAAGATGAAGTGTTGGCTGTACTCCAGCTATTATGTTGTCATGCTGACTTGTTTCCCTATCAAAATGTACTTATGAAATGATCATAACTTCTTGTTCTTTCTTTTTTATTTGATTTAATATATAAATGATTGCTGTTGATAATTGAAGTTGATAAACCACCTTATCTTTGACTAATAAACGGAGCTAATGTATAAAATGGCATAGTGTATATTTAGACGAGGCATGAAAATAATATTGCGATTGTACTTTGTTTAGAAATTGGATGATCATAATTTACATAAAAAAATAGAATCCTTTATTTCTCATATACTACAGCTAATATACACTAAACTCAATTTTTAAACTCACTGATCCAAGAGGGTCTAATCTAGTTGATAATCTATCTATTAGTAACACTCTAAGATCTCATGTTCGACTTTAATTTGTGAGGCGAGGAGTACCTACACGAATTTAATTTCATGGAATACTCGAGGCCGTGCATTGGGGAGGGAGAGTGCCCTTTACCCATGCCCAGGGTCTGATACCCATGTTTCGAAGCATCATGGCGAAGTTTCCTCGCCAAAATAATAATAATAATTAAAAAAATAATAAAATCAAACTCACTAACAAATTAGCAATACAACATCATTTTATGTAGATATATATGAGTGTACCTCTTTTTCCAAATACAATATCATCATTCACAATACAATATCATCATCATCTCCATAAGTCCAGACTGCGTCTATAACCAAATTATTCCTAACGCCAGAATCAGTTTCATGATTCCTCAAAATTATAGACCATCATCTCCGTGTCAAGCAGAAATCAACACTACTGTTGGACCGGTCACCCGCTGCAAACCTCAAATCGACACACTATTTGGTATTCCCCGACCCGTTAGCCCACCAACCAGCGTATGATCCGACGTATTCGGATACAACAAAGTATACGGCATTTGAACCGGCCCATTCCTGTTCTTCAAACTTCCATCCTGGTTCATCTCCAAAATCCTATTCTCAATCTCAATCAACTTGCTCCCGAACCGTTGAAAAGCATCGATAGCCCTCGTATCGGATGTCCACTCCAGTGTATCTCGCTGACCGAGGTACACCTCGTCTGATGAATGGCGTGACAATATCTCAATCAGTGACACGCCCAGTATCGTCTGAACCAGGCTCGTTATAGTCCTAAAAAAAACCCGGCCTGGGTCTCTGGCTAGCTCGTCGTAGTCAGACGAACCCGGTTCGGGCGTAAAACGCCTGCTGATGGTTGGCCGATTCGGGAGGTAACCAGCGTAGGGATACTGTCCGAAATTGACAGCGGCGTGAAGCGCAGAGGATATCCATATGATCGTAGTGCAAGTTTGGACCAAGTCGGAGATGGATTGCATTTTGGGCCACCAGGCCTCGTTCTTTTTGTCGCCATGGCCCACTTCGATTATTTCAGTCCACCAGGCTTGGAGCTCGGTATCGGATTGGACTGTGGCGTGGTCTGAATAGTAGATGGAACAGTATTCAGTGACCCACGTCTCGATTGCGGCCCAGACGGAGAGCCCATCCACGGCGTAGGGGTAGTCTTTGATTAGGAGCCGGAGTTTGTTTGGGCTGGTTGGGTCTTCAACTGCAATGCCTCTGACAAAGACAGCGCGTAGCAACTCGGTTAGAAAGTACAGATCTGTACTGTAACTTGGAGTTATGGTGGTGGTGGCAGACAAATTTAATGAATTATTAGGTACAACGAGAACTTTTCCTTTGAAGCACCCACTAATATTTGAAATGGGTGGTAAAAAGAGTGTCCATCCATCGAAAAGAGTTGATATTCGGAGACAGATTTAATCAATGCTGTGGAAATTCAGTCACCAATCAACTTTATGTTTGGAAATCTAAGGTTGTGTTTGTCAACCACTCAAAATCGGGTAAATAATGATCCTCAACCCCTTTTTAGCTCGGCCAGTTTTTCTTAGCTCATAAAATGGGAAAATGACTTAAGGACCCAAAATATGGGACCAAGGGAGAAGACATGTGAGGTGTCCCCTTCCTATTGCATAATGAGTTGGTCATGCCAACTCATTATGCAATAGGAAGGGGACACCTCACATGTCCCCTCCATTGGTCCCATATTTTAGGTCCCCGTAGCAGCACTCCACAAAATGACCCCTTAAACTAATTAAAAGCTAGATCACCCCTATTTGATTTAAACCTAACATGATAAACTAGGCCAGAATTAATCCGAGCTCATTTTTTGATTGGTTGCCATATATAGCCTTAGATGCTTAATTAAGAAAGACGGTTTTTCTTAAATAAACCCCTTGTGCTTGTCACGCTATGTAAAATTTACAGTCACCATTCAGTTACCAATGACTAGCTTTATGCTATGAAGGCAAAAAAGTAATAGAAGAAAATTTTGTATTATACTATGCTATATATTAATTGAAGCTACACATAGTAATTCGGTAGGTGGAAAACAAAAAATATGCTAGGTAATTTATGTGTACCTCTTGAGGAGATCAGCTGGTAGACCTTGCTCAGTGAACTTCCAACTTTTATATACTGCGGACGACATCTCCATGGCGTATCTCCCAGGAAACACAGTCTTCTCAAGAACTCCATCAGCATTGATGAGAATCTGGCGAGCCAAAGCGTTGATATTCATCGTCTCCCGAAAATGTGGGCTCAAAAGTCTGTATATCGGGTGCACTACGCTCAATTGCCGATTTGTTGCGATTACGAATGGCTCGATTGTTGCATGTGTGTTCAACCTACAACACAAATTTGATCAAAAAGACATATATATGTTCATTTCTAGTTACAGATCATGCTATATTTGATTTCACGTACCAGTGGCTGATGAGCTGGTGAACTCCAGAGTCATTAACAGTAGCATAGGCCTTGGCCAACTGCCATATTGATCAACTTGTGTCGGAATCCTCGGCTGAAGAATCAGAAGAGTATCCTTTCTTAGTTTTGTTAGCAATTTGATTGATAATTTGCCAACCACATTCATCATCGGATGAGGAAATATAGCCTAAGCCTCGCCCATATTTATAATAATCCTCTGGTCTCCCTTTTGGTACATATACCGCTTTGGCTGGAGTACGAGGACCTCGATCGAAGTATAAACCTTCTCCGAGTGTGAAATCGTACCCCTGCTTTTCCATGAGCTTGCGCGCTTCTGGACTGTACTTAGATAAATACCGACCAGGTTTGTCATCATCTTCATCTTCACGAATGGCTCGATTGTTGCATGTGTGTTCAACCTACAACACAAATTTGATCAAAAAGACATATATATGTTCATTTCTAGTTACAGATCATGCTATATTTGATTTCACGTACCAATGGCTGATGAGCTGGTGAACTCCAGAGTCATTAACAGTAGCATAGGCCTTGGCCAACTGCCATATTGATCCTTCGACTCCATGATTCGATGGTGTAAAGACTCTGTTGACTGCACCGTGTTTTTCTCCCTCAGGATGAGGTAAGCTTAGCTCGATTGCTAAGGGCTTCAGAGTACTATCATCATTAAGGAATAGGAGAGTTCGAGTTGCGTATATCTTGTTAGCAGTGGCAATATTGACTCGGTTCACGAATGGCATAAGGGAGTCATGATGGTCCAAAATGAAGAGCCTGTCGCTCTTCAATGCCTGAAGGGAAAAAAAATAGGATCAGTGTAGCTTACATCTTAATTTGAGTTAAAAAGTTTTATGGGATTTTGACATAATACCTGATCAACTGTAAGTCCGTCTAGGTTCTTCGCAATATGATCCTTTGTTATGGAGCTAGCATGGTTGCCATATAGTCTTGGATCAAGACTACTTGTTGGTGGAAATTCCTGAAAGTTTTTAGAAGTTCTTTGATTTATTTTAGGGAGGAGGAGATGATCACTTAGATTTCAGTACGATACATGAACGTCAATTTACCTGAAGGCGCCTCAGAATGACGGGGTTCACACCAGCAAGCATTTCTCGTCCAAATTCTTCATCGGTCCTCCAAGCGAATTTGTTCTCTAAAATCATATAAAAAGATCGTCAAACTCTAATTGATATAGTAACTGTAGGCTGTCTAAAAATCACAATAGATAGTTGATCCCCCATCAAACACCGATGATGGAAGTTACAATCTGACGACTTCCAGAAGGCTACAATTTGAGGACTTTCACGTAGAAGGCTACAATCTGACGACCTTCACGACAACTGATGAAAGCTCTAATTCAACAACATTCACAATCAACATCGGGAGTTACAATCTGACGACTCTCATATTTTCAAGGAGCCAAGACGAAGATTACAAGAGGACGATCTGTGCAAAGCTCTAGCAAAAGAGACTACAAATTGACGGTCTCTTCATATTAGAATGCAGATATCTCTCAAACCGTAAGGAATTTGGCGAAACGGAGGAAGCGAACTAAAGCCTTTGGCTTGGTTCGGATGGCCCCGTCTCGTCGAGATAACCGATTTTCATATATAATTCGTCCAATTCCGACTTACAGTTTGAAAGTTTAGACCTGTTCTTCGTAGCAAATTATGTTCTGAAGTCCGTCTGCAAGACCGGACTTCGTCAGAACATTGGACTTAGCTTGAAGCTCGTCAAGCCCGCCTAAGGTTCGCCTCTGCATTACAGAGTCAAAACGCACAGGTCGAACCAGCGTTATAACCTCAAAACGCAGAGGTTATCCTTGTGATATAACATCAAAACGCAGAGTTACGGCCCAACTCTGCGTTTTCAGCCTAAAACGCAGAGTTCGCCTCTAAAACGGCCCAACTGTGCGTTTTCAGCCTAAAACAGGCTCAACTCTGCGTTTTCAGCCTAAAACGCAGAGTTCATCTCTAAAACGCATGCGGCCTGTGCGTTTCGACTCCCAGCGAGCGCCCAACTCTGCGTCTCATCTTTAAGACGCAGAGTTAAGGTCCGAACGCAAGCGGCCCTTACGTTTTCAACTCCCAACAAGCGCCCAACTCTGCGTCTCATCTCTAAGACGCAGAGTTAAGGTCCAGAACGCCCAGATTGGCGTTTTGACTCGTTCAAAGCACTAACAGAACGGTTTCAAAACCGTTTTCCCCACGATTTAGGGAGCTATTTAAGAGGGGGCGGTTACACCTCACTCAGCCCATTGAGGAGCGGATTAAGGGGGTAGTTACCACCCTTAATCCCCTATAAATAGTGGGAAACTCAACTGAGTTCGGATCCTTTTTTTGTTGGGGGGGATTTTCTCTCATCAACAAAGGGAAATTCGGTCAAGGGCTGACTTTTTGGACCTGAGGATTGGCAGCAAAGAAGAGCATTCGTTCTTCGACTGGAGCTTTAGAGGTCGACAACAGGAGCTTCTTTATCCTTGGCTTATTAACCGAACTTTCGGTTTAAATCAACTCTTTCATAGAGATAAACTCGCTCTGAGTTATTAACTCGGTAAGAGTTATTTTTAAGACTTGCCACGCAAGTTCTCCACAGCGTCAAATCGTGAGGAGAAGACTACGTTCCAGTGAATCAAGACGTTCGGATCGTCAACGAGAAGCAAACTCGACGCGAGCATTCGAGGGAGGCATCTCATCGCCATCGTGAAGAACCCAGAATTAAACAAAGGGGAGAATCAAACTCATTCTCCTCTCTTTTGTAATCAGAATCCAAATTGTAATTGATTTTGAGAGAATACAAGTCAATTTTTTTTTCTTTCATTGTCTTTTTACTGCAAATTTCCAACAAACAGTAACATAGCATGCCATTAACTGACATCTAGTGGCGGCTCTACAACTTTTGGGAAGCCATGTTGCTATATAATCAATAAATTAAAAAATATATACAATTGTCACTGACAAATTTTCATATTTTGGAAAAAAAAGTACATAATCACATCATTACCAAAATCTCCAAACGCATTAAATTTTATACATAAAAATGCTACAATAGCTCACTACAAGGGCAAAGTTATTGGGATTGTGTCTTTGATTTTTTGTATAACTTCATGAGAATTAGATAGGGTTAGAGATCTATCATGATTAGAAAATTGGATCTCATCATGATTAGGGGTTTGAATGATATTCTAATTAGGAAGTTAGACTAGAGATAGAGTTTTTGGTTTTCCTATATATATATATATATATATATATATATATTCTTCTATTGCTGGAGGAAAAACTAAGGAAAAGAGAGAGAGCCAATATTCTTGTAATCTAAGGTTAGCAGAGGGCGTAGCCTGATTCAAGAATATTGTGCAAGAGGCGAGGATTTCATGATCTTTATCCGTGCAAAAGATTATAACATTAGGAGAGAGTTTCACAGTCTTTGACGTCCGTTCAAAAGATTGTAAGGAGTGGGTTTTGGAGAGAATATGAGAGTTGATTATGTATGTGAGGTTGAGAGATTGAGAGACGAGAGTTGAGTGATTTCTCTTGTAGTTCTCCCTAATACATAGTGGATTTTTTGTATTGTTGTCTCGTGTACATTGGTCAAAGTTGGTCGACCGAACCACGTAAATCTCAGTGTTCTTTCTTGTTGTTGTGATTGTTTTATATCTTGTTGATTGTGGGTTGGCTTCTAAGTTGCGTAAATCATAGTAGGCGGGGAGACTAAATTCCCTAACAAGTGGTATCAGAGCCATGATGATGGATCCGAGAGCAAGTTTGCAAGATAGACGTCGTACAAAAGTGAAGATTGGCGCCGTTACAAGAATCAAGATGAAAAAAGAAAAAAAAGAAGGGTTTGGAAGCAGATTTCGACAATCCAGGAGTTGATTCCTAGGTTTTGGAGTGCTCTGAACGTGATGGAAGGGTCTGATTTTTCAGATTATGCTCAGATTCATCAGAAGGTGCTGATAAGTTCTGATGGTGGTACCGAGACAGATCTAATGACAGATAGGGCAAGCGAGTATGCGACATATGAGACTGGTGTAGAGAATCAGACGTGATTCTAGCAGTAGAGTTGTCAGCATATAATTATTCAGAGTTATTGTGAGAGCAAAAGTTGGTTGGTGTGTAGACTCAATGTGGACAGTATCAGATTAGATGGAGCTTGCAAGTAGGAATGATTGAGCGACACACATGCTGATGGAGATGGTGACATTGGACTTGAAGACGATGAGCGCTCATATTCGGTCCAAGCCAAGTGATAAAGGAGATAGAGGTATCCGGCTCATAGTGTGGAGTAGGAGAGGTGCACCGATATAGTTTGAGACGAGCGATGCAGGTGGAGCATAAAGACAACAAGCGGGGGAAGGTTATTGTCAGGCTCAAGTTGAGAAGAGAAGCATGGTTGATTTGCTTCTTAATGTCAGAGGTGACGAAGATCTTTTGGTGTACACATGAGAGGTGGAGGCACCACGGCAAAGCAGATAATAACGAGTGTCACGGGACGTCCCTGTTGAAGTGCAGGTGCTTTGATTTGAAGTGT
>NC_033801.1:17670121-17674244 GCF_001876935.1 Asparagus officinalis
AAGAGAAGTAAAGTAAAATTCATAATGAAAGAGATATCTTGACCCTCTATCATAATGAATCAGTGAATAAGATTCATTTACTTTTCTTCCCTTTCTACAATTAGATCTCTCAAACAACATAATTTAAGTTCACCTCTATTTCCCTTACAAAACTCCCAATTCAAACAAGATATTACTTTTTCCTCCTCTTCCTTACCTTTCTTTTCCCTATCTTATCTTTTCTTTCCTTCTCCTTTAGTGAACTCCCAAACATAGCATAAGTGGATCCATATGTGCCGATATCATATTGGAGGAATGACATATCCTTGAATAATATATATTGTCATAGATGCTGTCTATCTATAAGGCCCCGTTTGGTACGCGGGGGTGGAATGGAATGCCATTCTCACTTCTCATTCCCTCATACCAAACAAAACTAGTTTTTAGATGTTGGCACTTCTCATTCCCTCATACCAAACAAAACTAGTTTTTAGATGTTGGAATGATCATTCTCATGGAATGGCTATTCCCATTTTTTGTGGGAATGTCAAAACTAGTTTTTAGATGTTGGAATGATCATTCTCATGGAATGGCTATTCCCATTTTTTGTGGGAATGTGCATTCTATGTGAAAAGATAGGGAATGATCATTCTCATTCAATGGGAGAATCAAATTAGTTAGGTTTTTTTTAATTATACCCCTATTAATAATAATAAGTAATTTAAAAATCATGGCTTTTGACTACGTATTCTCATTTTCTCCCTGTTTTTTTAGGCTCCACCGAAACAAAAAAGGCATCCTTTCTATTCATCGCCCCTAAAATCGATGTATTCTCATTCTTTATATTTTTTTGGACCTATGAAAGATGCAATAATCTTTTATTTATTTTTATTTAATTTTTTAAGACTAAGAAATAGTGAGAATTGTTTAAAAAATATAAACGAAAAATACACCTAATCGATAACATGCGCATTAGTATAACACATACCTAGATTAATATAACATATGCATAAATAATTTTTTTTAGTTATTATCATTAATGTTTATTTTTATCTTATTAAAAATCTATGTTGTTATAAGGGCATTATTAGAAAATAAGATTCTATTCTCACTTGTGAACTAGTGATACCAAACATGGGAATGAGAATTAGATTTTCATTCTAGCTTCATTCTACAAACGCACCCAAACAAGAGAATGAGAATGACCATTCCATTCTCACATACATTCCATTCTATTCCTTCTTCCATTCCATTCTCACTTGACTTCATTCCCACGTACCAAACGAGGCGTAAGATAATTATCAACGAGGAATTAAAACGAATAATGTACAAAAAGGGAGATTGCAAATCATGATAACCATTCTCAGTACCTTTGATAACTTGTGGTACCGGGAGCCTAAGTATATACTCCCCCTCAGCTCTCACCAATTCCTTAATCATCTCAAGGGGAGTCCTGCTTCTAATCTCCTCAAGAGCTGGAGACTCAGGCAGCTGAAGCATTCCTTCATAGAGGTTAAGCACGTCTTCGAACGAATCAAACTCCATTGCTGTTTCATCGAAGTACAACGCATCCAAGGTGGGGAGTAAAGCCCGGGTCACCGACTTTAGTGCGTATGCAAGGAAATCAGACATCTTAAGGTGACCAAACCGTTCATCTCGTGGAACATAGATGTCTAGGCTCACGAGGGGGAGTCTACTCTCCGATTTCGGATCTGAAAGATAAATGAGGAAATAAGAACATACTGTCAGAGCAGAAAATTATAACCCTTAACTCCCGTTACAACTTCAGAATTAATTAGAATTACAGAAGGGACGACTTAAGATGGCAGTGGGGTAATCAAAGTTCAAATCGTTGAACTCTTTTTATGGTTAATTGTGGATGGACGTACCCTAGCCCAATTGTACCCATTGTAGGTCTATTGGTGCGGATAGACCCCCTATATATACTTTAACTCTCCACACTTAGAAAAATAGTAGAGCGGGTCTATCCTCATCGATAGAATTACCATGGTTCTATCTGCGATTGACTCTTTTTTTACCGTTGTGAAATAAATCAGGGTTTGGCCCATGAGATGGGCTCTCAAATTGTAGAAGCATGTTGAGTACTAACTTATAACTCTCTATCGTTGATAATAAATTTGGTGTTGAAAGTGACTTTAAAACTGTTATAGGAGTACAAATGCCTATGAATAGAGATGAACTAAGTTAATCCGCTTGGACTTAAATTGATATCAAAACAGTTACTCCTATTTGAGTCATAAACCCAACCATATTAAGAAGATTTCCAGCGAATTGCTAAATCAAACTCAAACATAAAATGGATGTGAAACAATCTTAACAAAAACATTTATGAATTAACATGTCCTCTCTTAATGAAAATGGGGTCATTGAAAAAAAAAAAATTTGCTTACCGGTTTGTGTAGGAGGACGTCCAGTTCGTCCCCTGCGGGGATAAGGGTATTCTTTGGAGCCGCCAATCACAGGGCGAGCAGATGCGGGTCCCTTGTCAGGATCACCAAGATCGTTGTAGTAGGCATAACCATAGACGCGATCGTGCTCTTGGAGCTCGCCTGTGACATAGTCGCCTCTTAGATGGTGTAGCTCTTCTTCTCTGTATTGTCTCAGAGTTTCTGGCATTTCACTCGGCAAATACGTCTGCAATCAAAATTATGAAAATAATAATAATAATAACAATAACCACAAAAAGTCATATTGACCTTTTTTTCAAACTGAAAATTATATTACTTAGGATTTACTGCGTCTATCGTATCTAATGCATAGGACCATCAGAACAGTCTTCATATTTTTTTAAAGGAAAATAAGCCCATATATGTTGTAAATACATCTACAAATTACATTGGTCAACAGAAATTTTAGGTGCTTGTAACAATTAATAAATATATAATCTAAAACTTCAATGGGGGTCTCTGGTGTATCAACTTAATCTCATCTAGATCCTCGAATGATAAAGTGAGCTTAAGCTTTTCTCAATTCCTTAGTATGGTCAAAGTTACCTTAATCATGACCATTTATTAGAATAATACTTAAGAAACCTATCCATCACAACTATAAACCAACATCATGCATGCCGCCTAATGGCCTCATATATATAGCATATTCTAACTAAAGCAGTATCATGCAATGACCTCCTATAAAAAATAACATATGACTAAAGTGACACAACCCAATGCTCTTCATCTTCAAAAACATAAAAAGGAATTGCAAGAAAATCTTACATCATTAGTGAAGAAGACCCTATCATGCTCGTACTTGTGAACGGGGTACACCCAAGAGTTGCACACGAAGTGGACCGGGCCCTTTTGTGGGACCCAGTCTAAAGTCAAGGTCTTGAGAAAGAACTCTGAATGGTGATTGTTCTTAACAACTACGGCACCCGGTACTCCTTGGCTATTTCCCCACTCAAATGTGACTTTAAATTGTGACTCGCCAGCCGAAATTGACGGTAGTGCGTTAACCCATTCCTCCAAGTATGCTGGTCCTCCGACTGTTCCTCTGTTTCCTTTGTCTACTTGTAATAATAATAAAATAAAATAAAAAAGAAAGAAAGAAAGAAAGAAGAGAGAGAGAGAGAGGAAAATATTGTAAGAATAATCATTTAGTCAGAGTTTCATGCATATCTTCAGTAGAGGATAAATGATTTCAATGTGGTCATTTGAATTCCTAAGGTTTTGTTTGTGTATCACAGTGTTTTTCTTATTGTGTTTTTGGAAAAAAATACTATGGTATTGTACGTGTTTTCCACTTGAAGTATTTTTAAAACACCATGTTGAGTGTTTTTTGTCAACACTAGTTCGACCCGTTACAACATTAGTACTAAATATATTATTAATATATTATATACTAATAATTATAATAAAGTATATTATAAGTAAAATGTTATAATATTTAGTTTCCGTTATTACAGTATTATAAATATTAAATATAGTATAATATAATATTGTATAATGTATTATAATATTATATTGTATTTTAATATGTTATATTATATTATAATTATTACATATTACTTTTAAATAATAATATATTTAATTGTTTTGGTATATCAATTTGTTATTATTATATATTATAAAATAATATTATTTTATTATTAATATAATATCATACTATTATTAATATAATATTA
>NC_033801.1:17675244-17677335 GCF_001876935.1 Asparagus officinalis
AACATCTTACATTGATAAGATATTCGCTTCAAATTCTTACTTCGATAAACGAAGGAAGAATCCCCAAAAACTTCACGATTCAACCAGAATCTGTGAATCGGTGGTCCACGGGCTAACGCACCCACGACACAGGTAAAAATCCCGCGCAAGCAGCGATCCAAACAATGATCCTGCGTTTGTTTCTAAGGAGCTTGTAATTTGATTTTTTTGTTGTAAAGAGTAGTTTTACAAAGTATGAAGCTCACTCTTTTATATTCATTGTAATCGATAAACAGTTATAATGAATTCTACAACAGAACTTGTTCCTGACGTAAACATTCACGAAAGAGAGACTCAGAATCATAAGTTTTGTTTTGAAAAATTCTCATATTCCTTTCCCTCCAAATTCCATACACAGTGACAGACATGGTCATCCTCTTGAAATTCTTCACAATGCCTTTACCCTTGAGGTTGCAGCAATACCAAGTGATAACATGATCTCATTTACATGATCTCCTTACAAAATTCAGCCATGCCATCACCTTATTCTAGACCTGAGAAGAGAACTAGCAATCAAAAAACAAGTGCTGGCAGGTTTCAATTTGATTTTGGCAGAGAACACACTTATTAGAATTAAGAATTCTCATTTTGCATAATCTGTCCTGAGTTAAAAGCCTTGAATGTGACACTAACCATAAGACAAACGAGTGTTTTGGATAGTTGAACCCCTCCCATACTGTTTCATACCAAGCAGTTTGAGAAGGTGGAGCATTTAGAATCTTGTAGATATGGGAGATTTGAATTTTACCATTTATCTGGCAGCTATTCATGATGCCGGAGATACTGACAACATTACCAAATTTGTTCCTCAACATATCCCTAGCTCTTAAGAGTTGTTTCCACATCCAGGAATCAGATACTTTTGCTTGAACTTGCTCATAACATATTGTATATCAATCTTGTAAGAATAATATTTGAATTAGTTTTAAATTGGCATAAAATCATATTAGATTAGCATAAGACCCTAATCATCCCCCCTCTAGGGTCTATCAGAACACTCAAAAAACAGATGATTTCTACTCTCCAGATATGCACCGGTGTATAGTACACATTTATTTGAATTTGTGATACCTCTCTTTAATAATCTGTCTTAAGTTAGCAGTTTGTTATTTATAGCTAACCAGCTGATAAACGTGTGCTTTGGATAGCACAAACCATCCCATATCACCTTGTACCACTGGATTAAGAGCATGATACAAGGCTGATATCTTCACATTTGATCCCCTACAACAAGATTTAATCAGGGAAAATAAGTTTCCAACACCTCCACAGGAGATTGCAGCTTTGTCTCTTGCTTTCATTAACGGTTTCCACATCCAAGAGTCCTCACTCCTTACATTGACATGCCAAACATCCCTTTGCTTCAAGTAAGTACCATGAATCCATTTGATCCACATCAACTCTCTGTTAACATGAATATGCCATAGATTTTTTTAGAGCAGCAGCCAAATTCTAGATTGTGGCAGAAAATATCCCAAGACCACCCTGCTTCTTACTTAGACATACTTTATCCCAAGAGACTAAGGGAAATTTATGAATTTGGCTTATCTTACCCCACAAAAAATTCCTACATAGTTCATCAATCTTCTGTGTAACTCTTACTGGCAAGATATAATTTGAAGTCCAAAAAAATTGAACTCCTAAAATAACACTTTTAATTACTTGTAACCTTCCAGCATATGAGAGCTTCTAGTTTTTTGTGAAACCTAGGTTGGGGATTTTTTAAACTGTTGAGATTTTGGATAAATCGATATGTTTCTAATTAATATATGTTTATTTTTATGCAGGTGGGAGTTATATTCCTTTTTAAATTCTAACATGGTGGCTATGACTATTTTAATTTTGATAATTGTGATTATATCGGTGGTGGATCTGATGTTAAGTTCATACACAAGGATGCAATGTCTATTGAATTTCTTAGAGAAAAAGTAAGAGAATTTGGCTACACGAATCTGTTCATATTAAAGTATGGTGTTCCAGGTATTGGTCTGAATGATGGTGGTCTGATGCCTCTAGATATATATTATGATTTGAAGAAGATGATGCAATATG
>NC_033801.1:17677345-17678912 GCF_001876935.1 Asparagus officinalis
AAATCATGGTATTTATGGGGTTCAGTTAGTGACAAATGGTAATCAAGCGGAATCACAACTCAACCAAGGTGATGCAACCAATAGTCAAACAGAACAAGCCACAGGCCATGCTCATGTATAAGTTGAAATAGCTCTAATATAAGAAAAGCATCCAATGCAAAAGAATCAACCAAAAAAGAGAAAGAAGTTGACATTGATAAGGAAGAAGTAAGGATGAACAGGAAGAGAAAAAATAGAAAGAAGTTGACACTGATAAGGAAGAAGTAAGGATGAACAGGAAGAGAATGATCCTATTCAATCTTAGATATTTCTCAACCAAGCAGAAGCTCCATACAATATCAACACTCTTGTACACCAAAATTCATCATCACGTGATAATGATGATCATTCAATGGAAAATGAGACATATAAGATTGACCCTACTGAGGCAATTGATGATGATGGGGATAAGAATGACAATGAAGAATATATTGATGGGTATATTGGCAAAGATGTGAAAGGAAAAGGACAATATAAGCTTGTGAATGAGGAGCCACATGAAAATATTATCAATACAACAAATATATGAGAAAAATAAAATTCATATAAGACAGTAAATTGTACATACCTTTTGTTAATCTGATATAACAGTCCAACCCTCACAATCTCCCATCCTCAAATCATGTATCGACATCCTACCACTCAATGGTGACCCCGTCTCTCCCTCAACCATGGCCCATGCTATTGGCCATATTTGGTTGTTGCCATCTTTATCAACAACACACATCAATTGATCCCACAAGCGTTCTTTAGAAAACATCCATCAAGTCCAAAAATGGTCTATAATACTTGACAAATCCCTCCTTCAAAGCACACATAGATTCTTTGCAATGTGTATGGTTGGCCTAATTCTATACCCCAACACATTAAAGCAAACATGTACTCCCCTCATTTGATGTATAAATTTTATTCACAGAGGGTTTAAGCAACTGATATTGTATTGCCATCAATTCCTCTATATCATTTAGTGCCGAGGTCCATCATCATCATCTACAAAGCTGTGACGCCCCTGGTTTAACACATGACTGCAGTTCAAGGTGAATCCAAAGATGTCAAACCTGCCATACACCCAACAATGTGCATAAACATGTTTCACTGTCACCATTAATATCACTCTAGTAGATGTGAAATGTAAAATAGTGAGGGTACAAGCAGATATAATAAAGATGAGAATACAAGGAACACAATGTAGAAGAGAATTATCCAACAATGTCTATAATTATATCCTAACAGAAGAAAAGAAAATACATCTGATAAACTAAAATAAGAACAATGAGTCTCTAAAATATAAGAATCAACTAATCAGTACTAAGGCACTCAGCCTCCAAAAATAAAATACATCTCTAAAAGACTAAGTGCATGAATAGTCCACTTTGGAGCACTAACTACTCACCTATGAATGATGGTAAATTATGCTAAATCTCCGTCAACCTGCAGTTCTCCGAATCCCTGACCCGCTACCTGAAAAAGGTGGAAAACAATGAGCGTCAGAGTGCTAACAAGAACATCTTCACCGCCCCCAGGAGAA
>NC_033801.1:17678922-17691317 GCF_001876935.1 Asparagus officinalis
TATATATATATATATATATATCATATACCCTGTACTAAGAGGAGTTAAGATTTAGAAATCCACAATACGAGATGAGTACGTCGAGCGAATAATCCAAACAAGGAAACTCTTATATATATACCATGTATCTCAAATTGTCAATCGCTAAACATCAACTCCAAATCCTATGAACAAGCAATAAAGAAGTGCATCACAAACACCTTATCCAGAACATGTCATGCATGTCCAATCACAGTATCTCACCCTACCCTCAGGTGGGTGGCACGGGGAAATTATACCATTCTATGTAATCCACGTCAAAAAGTATATACCATCACACATAAATGCCACAATGTCCATCAACTGCACTCGCTGAGTCCTAGGCGACTCGAAGATATAGAGTGTAGTCGTCCACAGTATCATGCAGCTCCTGGACTAATGCTCTCAGTCATCGAAACCAATGTATGTCATGGAGTATAGTCGCCCGCAATATTATGTGGTGTACAGACCAATACATTCAACAACCTTAACAAAAATGCAACACGGAGTGTAGTCGCCCGCAGTGTCATGCGGTACACGGACTAACGCACTAGGAGTGTAGTCGCCCGTAATATCATGCGGTGCACGGACTAGCGCACTCAAACCCTTAAACAAAGATGCACCATGAAGTGTAGTCGCCCACGGTCTCATGCGCTGCACGGACTAACGCACTCGGAGTGTTGTTGCCCGCGATCTCATGCGGTGCACGGACTAAAGCACTCAAGCATCCAAAACCTTCGTAGTTCAAAACAATTGCCACTCTTTATCATGACAAACATAAAACATGAGGCTACACACCCCCAAGGGTCTGTGTGTGCTCAAACCCTACACGTGCACCTCATGGATGTGCACGTGTATCGACGTAAGGGACAGTACATCGTGTCCGTGATCAAACGTGCGTGGGAGATCCACACACACAAAAGAAAGAAACAACATAAAATCAGTTGATTGGCCCTTGGGAATTAGTCGACTAACACTTGATCAGTCGGCTGATATCTCATCAGTTGACCGAACAGCGAGCATTCAAAATTCACAAGTCTTGATCGGTCGACTGATAATCATTCAGTCGACCGACCCGAGAGAATCAAAACAAAATCCTGAGAGTCTATCGGTCGACTGATTAATAAGGTCAGACGACCGACCAGAACGCTGAAACAAAAACTACAGTTTTCTAAAGTTAATCAATTTTCTCAAAAATTCGTAAAAATCAACATAGGGTATGAATCATGTTCTAAATCTTACATTTACCGAAATGGGGACTTAGCCAAACAAGTATACATCAAACAAAAATCATGATTTTGGTATCTAATTTTCCTAAACATCACTAATCAAATTTAATTTGATTAATTAGGGTTCTGATCCTAATCAATTCGTTAATTAGCCAATAATTTGAGTTCTAGTCATCAAGATCATATCTTTTCTTTATTTAGTGATTGGATCTAAAGTTCTATTCATCAAACATAGGGTTTAATCCATAAAAATAAAAAAATAATAGGGATGGGTTTGGAGAAGATGAACTTGCCTTTAGGAGAGGTTTTGATCTCTCAAACGGATGATTCGTACAAAATTGCATCACAAAAGTTATAGATCTCGCCCTCCTCTAGATCTTTGCTTCACAAAGTTTTTCCAAATTCGAACAAAACTTTTTAGGGTTTGGAGAGGTGGGAGTGTGGTTGCTCAACGCGAGAGAGAAGGAGAGAGGGAGAAAGAAAGAAAGTTAGGGTTTGGTGTCGTCAGAATGGGACGAAACTTGGCCACAGCTCGGTCTCAAAATTCTAATATCAATTATACAAATCTCGTGCCTATATGATTAATAGAAGAATTACTAAAAATAAAAATGTGGCAAATTTCAGCAGATTTGCAATACTGAGGCTGAAACCGCGAATCGATCTCAAATCGATTCTAGTCTGATCCATTCATCTCAGAATAATCACCAACCATAATAAAACTCATTTATTATCATTTAAAATTATTTTTCAAATTTTTAGGGTTTTACAAAAGCTAGCACCAACATTGAATGCTATTCTACCAATTGTAGTACTTACTATATCCTTCACCCTTCTAAATTCGTGCAACTCCTCATCATCATTGATCAAAGCCTCCTGAGCCTCACTATCAACACCCTCCATTGATTCATCACTTTTATATCCAATAGCTTTGGCATTTTGAGACATATTGATATTGCTCTCTATATTAGCTTTCTTAGTATGTGGCATATTGACAATATTTTCATGTGGCTCTTCATTCACAAACTTCGATTATCCTTTTCCTTTCACATCTTTGCCACTAAACTCATTAATATATTCCTCATCATCCCCCTCATCCCCATCATCATCAATTGCCTTAGTAGGGTCCATCTTATATGTCTCACCTTTCACTGAATTATTATCATCACTAGATGATGAATCTTAGTGTATAAGAGTATTGATATTTTGTGGAGCTTTTGCTTGGTTGAGAAAATTCTGAGGTTGAATAGGATCCTTCTCTTTTTGTTTATGCTTACTTCTTTTTCTTAGCGATATCAACTTCTTTCTATTTTTAGGTTGATTCTTTTGCATTGTAGATGATTTTCTTGCATGGGAGATATTTCATCTTGTACATGGGCATGGTCTATGGCTTGTTCTGCTTGACTATTGATTGCATCACCTTGGTTAATTAAGTTATGATTCCACTTGATTAACATTTGCCACTAACTGAACCCTGTCAATGCCATGATTTGAATATATCTCCACTACCCTTTTCTACAAGCATATTGCATCATCTTCTTCAAATCATAATCTATATCTCGAGCATCAGACCACCACCATTCATATCAATACCTGGAACATTATACCACAATGTGAATAAATTCGTGTAGCCAAATTCTTTTACTTTTTCTCCAAGAATTTCACTAGACATTGCATCCTCGTCTATGAACTCATCAGATCCACCACTGATATAATCACAATTGTCAAATTTTAAAATAGCCACCATGTCTGAATTTAACTAGGAATATAACTCCTATCTGCAAAAAATAAACATATATTAATTAGAAACATATCAATTTATCCAAAATCTCAACAATTTAAAAAAAAATCCCAAACTAGGTTTCACATAAAACTCTATATAATTGCAAATGAACACTAATGTGATGATTTTAACACTATTGAACCTATAATCCACTGCAAAAATGTATCAATTTCTAAAAATCTCAACAATTTCAAAAAACCCCAAACTAGGTGTCAAGTAAAACCCTAAATTGGTTGCAAATAAACCCTAATCTGATGATTTCAACACAATTATATCCATAATCTACCTTTACAATCAATTATAGATAATAATAACTGTAATAAGCATCGACAACAACATAACCATTAAAATTGCTTATTACAGTCATTAAAATTGCTACTGTCCCTTAATTGTTATATCTCAGTCGAGGAGATTAATTTGGAAACATATAAGAATTAAGTGACCTAAAAGCAATTTCCATGATTTGATCAATGAACCAGTTTGACATAACTTATGAGAATTAGGGGACCTAATATCAATTTTAATGATTTGAAAGATAAATTTTAAAATGTTTAAGATTGGGGGACTAATGTTTTCGTCAAAAGTTGCCTTCATCATTGATTTCATTAAACTTCAAACGTTACAAATGAATTCAAATAACAAAGAATTAAAAATTACAACTTTCTTGAAAATAAACACAAGATCCGTTTATCGTCTCTTGCTTGCGTGGGTCTTTAGCCTGTGACAGGGACGTCAATATCCGTGGACCACCTGGCAATCAGATCTGGTTCAGAGCTTCGTCGATCCGCGAGGAGATCTAGAAACTGAAGCGCCTATCTCGGAAAAAAGCGAGATATTTGCTCTTCTTAGGATTACCGACGAGGGGTAATGCTAAGGAACGGATGCGGGTGATGTAGATCTGATGAAGAAACTCTCTTGCGTTGAAGTGCTCGGTCACTCTTCACTCCGGCAGGGCTTCGCCTCTTCTCCAAAATTCCAGATCCTCAAAAAATGAGGCCTAAGGCTTGTATTTATAGGCATGAGGGATAACGGAGCGGTTAAAACGGACTACAGGGCCCAAATCCGCGTTGGGACACCCCTGGGTGGTCTCGGAAAATTCGAGACACCCCTGGGGTGTCTCGGAAATTCCGAGACACCCCTGGGGTGTCTCAGAAAATCTGAGACACCCTTGGGGTGTCTCAGAAAATCCAAGACACCCCTGGGGTGTCTCGCATTGACCGAGACGCTCCGTTGAGGTGTATTCGTCAGCTTCCGCTGTAAATTCTTCGTCCGAACTCGGATTTTAGTGATTCGAAGTGCGTTGGAAGTCTGAAGAAGAGTTCTATCAGCTCTGATGGTTGGATTATCTGTAGGATGAACGAGACACGAAGGGCGTTGTTCCTTTTGTAAACATCGCGGTGCTCTCGATTAGCCCGTGCCTTCGTAGTTCGTCGATTCACTTCAATCGTTCATCGACATCAATCGAACTCCTGTGGATCGGATAATGACGTTCATCGTCGTTCTTTAACACTGAGCTGTTCGTGGAGACCTATGGGCAATTTTCGATGCCTACAGATACCCCCTCCAAAGCGTTCCAAACTCGTTTCTTTTATAGAAGAGGCTGGAATACTTTGGATGTGATTGGTCCAACCTTCAGTCGGCGTAAGGACCTGTAGTTAGCTTCGACTCTTGACTCCTTCGATTTTCGGTCTATCCAATGCTTTGACGAATAGCCGAAGTTCTTCCGGTGCTGCGTTTATCGCTTGGCCGTCGTTGGAGTCTCGAGTCTACAGCTGATGAATTGAGTTTGGCTCGTGTCATTGACTTTGAACTACCTCCGTCACATTGTGTTGACTTAGGGTTTCAGATCACCGTATGTTGACTTTTTGGTCGTAACGCGTTGACTGGCGTTGATCTAGGGTTACGCGTTGACCGGCGTTGACCCTAGGGTTTCGAACGTCGAATGTTGACTTTTTGGTCACAACGCGTTGACTGGCATTGACCTAGGGTTACGCGTTGACCGGCGTTGACCCTAGGGTTTCGGACATCGAATGTTGACTCTTTATCGCAACGTGTTGACTGGCGTTGACCTAGGGTTACGTGTTGACCGGCGTTGACCCTAGGGTTTCGAACGTCGAATGTTGACTTTTTGTTGCAACGCGTCGACTGGCGTTGACCTAGGGTTACGCGTTGACCGGCGTTGACCCTAAGGTTTCGAATTGTCGAACGTTGACTTTTGGTCGCAACGCGTTGACTGGCGTTGACCTAGGGTTACGCGTTGACCGGCGTTGACCCTAGGGTTTTGAATCGTCGAATGTTGACTTTTTTGTCGCAACGCGTCGTCTGGCGTTGACCTAGGGTTATGCGTTGACCGGCGTTGACCCTAGGGTTTCGAATCGTCGAACGTTGACTTTTGGTCGCAACGCGTTGACTGGCGTTGACCTAGGGTTACGCGTTGACCGGCATTGACCCTAGGGTTTCGAATCGTCGAACGTTGACTTTTGGTCGCAACGCGTTGACTGGCGTTGACCTAGGGTTACGCGTCGACCGGCATTGACCCGAGGGTTTCGAACGTCGAATGTTTAGTGTGGACTTCATCGAAATATCCAACAACCGACGAAAAATAAGCGAATTCGGATTCAAAAAAAGTTCCGGAGGCTCGAATAGGGTTAAGACACCCAAGGGGTGTCCCAACAAAACCAAGACACCCTTGGGGTGTCTCCGTTTTGCCGAGACACCCCCTGGGGTGTAATAAGCGAATTCGGATTCAAAAAGGGTTCCGGAGGCTCGAATAGGGTTAAGACACCCAAGGGGTGTCCCAACAAAACCAAGACACCCTTGGGGTGTCTCGGTTTGGCCGAGACACCCCTTGGGGAGTCTTGGCCAAAACCGGACATCCCCCCCCCCTTTTCCCTTTTGTTGTTGTTTCCCTCCTTAGCTTTCTTTCTTGTTTTGGTTTTGTTTCCCTTTTTGTTTCCCCCTTCTTTTCATATTTTCAAAAGAGAATTCTTTCCTTTTCCCTCTCAAACTCTTTCTTCTTCCTTGTTTTATCCTTCCCCCATTTTCTTTACTTTCCAAGAACTCTAAACCCATAAACTCCATACAAAATTTCGGATTTTGGTGTTCTCTCCTTGGCCGAAAATACCTTCTCCTCCAAGCTAGGGTTTCATCATCTTCAAGCTCAAGAAAAGCCTCTTGATTTGGGTAAGTTTTCTTTCAAAACTCTCCTCTTTTTCAAGAAAGATCATAGCTTTATGTTTGTGATGGGGGTATACCATGAATTCTCATGCAAAGATCACAACTTTTTGTTCTCACGAGTTAAAAAAAAGGCACTTTGATGATGGGTTGTGTATGCACAAGGCTTTGGGGGGTTTTATGCAAAGTTACAATAGGGCCAAAATTTGTAGGGGTTTTTGTGCAAAAGGGGCTGAAATTTGTAGGGGCTTTTATGCAAAATGGGACTGAAATTTTGAGGCTTGGAATTTAGACCCACTTGGCCACAACTTTGAAGGGTGTTACATGCAAAAAGACCACAAATTATTGAGGGTTTTATGTGCAAATATGGGCCGAAATTCTTTTGGGGGCTTATTTGCAAAAAAGGGTCGTAGAATTGAGGTGGGGTTCATGTAATAAAGGACTGAAATTAGGATGTCCACTTGGTCGAAAATTTGAAGGGTGCTTTATGCAAGAGGACCAAAAGTTGTTGAGGGGCTTATTTGCAAATTGGCTAAATTTTACAAAAAGGGTTTATTTACAAAATTAACCAAAATTGTGGAGTATTGGGGTGCTAGATGATCAAATATGATGACCATGACCCAAATCGAGCGTGTCCTTGACCTGAATTTAGCCTTGAACACGAGGGGTATTTTGGGTATTTCACCAAAATTTATCGCAAAACGACAATCATTGTTTTGCATGCACGAAATTTGTAGGTTTAATTAGACTTCAACTATAATATCCTATTTATTCATAGGACTTTTAGTTCAAGTTCTTAATTTCCCTTTTATATTTCGTGTATTCATATTTTAGATTGTATCTGACTTGCTGCTTTTCATCGCAGGTTTTCGATGCCTCCACGTCGATCTCGACCTCTTAGGAGTCGATCCCATTCGCAGCCTAGCGAGGAAGAAGTTCCCACAGCATCCTCCCCTCCAGCGGCTTCTTTTTTCGGGGGTGAGAATTTTTATTTCTGTATCCCTGATTGATCCCTTCGCGGGTCATTAAGGAAGAACCGACACCCTCCTTCGCGGGGGTTGAGGTTTCAAGACATTGGTGGTTCCGTACACCCTCGTTTGGCCTCTTCGCGGGTCATTCGAGAAGGGCCGACACCCTCCTTCGCGGGGGTTGAGGTTTCGGACTTGTTTTGCTTAGCCAATTCAAGTCTTCTGGTATATTGGGGCGATCTTGTATCGTCTTACACCTAGTAGGTCGGTGTATGTTACCACGTTATCTACGTGGTGATGCATACCGTTCTTCCAGTGTAGGACACTCAAAATCGTCTCTCCAATTATCCCGCGAATGATCTTATCTTGCTTCTTTATCAGATGGATTTTCTGACTCCATTCTTGTATTTTGTTGCAGTCGAATTCCCCTCGGACAGCCTCCCTCATCATGCCCCTACTGGTTGTAGCAGAGAAGTTTTCTCTTCGGCTTCCATCAGGCAGGCCATTGGTCCACTCCCTCAGTTCGACAGAGAACGTTCCGACGAATCCTGTCGTTTGATACGGGATGGAGGGCGCCATTGCTTACGCCAGCTGATTACGGACGCCTCCTTCACTGCAGATTCTACTTCCACTCAGGCTTTAAAGAAGCCTGGTTTTCTGTTCGGGGATCATACTGAGGATCCTGCTACGTTGACTCTTACCGAGGAGCATTGGCTGAATCTTCATGAGGGAGCTCTCCTATACATTCCCTCCATTCCTCGTCAGTATTCTTTCACTCATTTGGATGGACAGGCCGTGGAGCGACAGATGTCTTGGCATCTTACCCGTGATGCTGAGCGAGTTCAGTGTGGATATACTTCTCATCATAAGACTCCTGGTTCTGCTGGGTATCATTACATCCGTGGTCTTCGGCCAGGGATTACGGGTCTTAATACTGCACCCCCGGGCGAGGTATCAGTAGCTGCTCCTACCGTGAAGAACCGTCTGGCTCATCTTGGGAGGAGATTACCTCCACCAGATTCTAGGTGCTATGGTTGGGCTTTCTCATTACCCAAGGGATGGTGGACACGCATGACCAGTTACGTCTTGGGGCGCTGGGAGAAGGATTTGAAGAGTAGTGGATTGTATGCACCTATACGAGCCACCATGTATGGACTCCAAGTCAGCTGCCGCCATTTCTTTGCGTTGTTGGAGACATACATGCCCGACAGTAACATGTTCCTAACCAGCGGCGGAGAGTTGGGGTTGGCCTTACACGAGATGCATCAGGTTTCTGGTCTTCCGATGAGGGATTGTCCATACCAGGAGTACTTTCCCTCGAACCAGCAGTTGGAGTGGTTGAAGAAGGATACTCCCGATATGTACGATACTCTTTGGGACCTCACCTGTCATTATCATACCTCCTTGATCAAGACTTCCCCTCCAGCGAAGAGGAAAAAGCAGATCAGCTTGAAGCAGTTTGCCGTCTATTTGTTCCCGAATTTGGAGGGTGATTCCGGTGAGCCCCTTCGTGAGTTAGACGTCTTTGTTTTCGTCGAAAGTTGCCTTCATCATTGATTTCATTAGAACTTCAAACGTTTACAAATGAATTCAAATAACGAAAATAAAAATTACAACTTTCTTGAAAATAAACGCAAGATCCGTTTATCTTCTCTTGCTTGCGTGGGTCTTTGGCCTGTGACGGGGACGTCGATATCCGTGGACTACCTGGCAATCAGATCTGATCCAGAAAAATCAGGCAGAGCTTCGTCGATCCGCGAGGAGATCTAGAAGCTTGAAGCGCCTATCTCGGCTAAAGCGAGATATTTGCTCTTCTTAGGATTACCGGCGAAGGGTAATGCTAAGGAACGGACACGGGTGATGAGGAACTCCCTTGTGTTGAAGCGCTCGACCACTCTTCACTGCAGCAGGGCTTCGCCAACTCTCCAAAAATCCAGATCCCCCAAAAATGAGGCCTTAGGTTGCTATTTATAGGCAATGGGGGCACCTAGGGTGCCTAGACACCCCTGGGGTGTCTAGGAAAAGCCTAGACACCCCTGGGGTGTCTCAGAAAATCCGAGACACCCCTGGGGTGTCTCGGAATTTCCGAGACACCCCTGGGGGTGTTTTGGAATTCCTGAGACGTCCGTTGAGGTGCATTCGATTGTTTTCGCCGTAAATTCTTCGTCCGAACTCGGATTTGAGTGATTCCAAGTGTGTTGGAAGCTTGACGAAGATTTCGATCAGCTCCAATGGTTGGATTATCTGTAGAATGAACGAGACACGAAGGGCATTGTTCTTTTTGCGAACAGCGCAGGGTTCCCGATTGGCCCGTGCCTCCGTTATTCCGAAATTCTATCGGCTCACATCGTTCATCAATTCACTTCAATCGTTCATCGACGTCAATCGAACTCCTGTGGATCGGATGGTGACGTTCATTGTTGTTCCTTAACACTGAACCATTCGTGGAGACCTATAGGTAATTTTCGATGCCTACAGATACCCCCTCCAAAGCGTTCCGGACTCGTTTCTTTTATAGAAGAGGCTGGAATACTTTGGATGTGATCGGTCTAGCCTTCAGTCGGCGTAAAGGACCTACAGTTAGCTTCAACTCTTGGCTCCTTCGATTCTCGGTCTATTCGATGCTTTGACGAATAGCCGAAGTTCTTCCGGCGCTGCGTTTATCGCTTGGCCGTCGTCGGAGTCTCGAGTCTACAGCTGATGAATTGAGTTTGGCTTGTGTCATTGAGTTGATGACTGGCGTTGACCTAGGGTTACGCGTTGACCGGCGTTGACCCTAGGGTTTTGAATCGTCGAACGTTGGCTTGTGTGGATTTCGAATCCTTGAATGTTGACTTTCGTTGCAACGCGTTGACTGGGGTTGACCTAGGGTTACGCGTTGACCGGCGTTGACCCTAGGGTTTTGAATCGTCGAACGTTGACTTGTGTGGATTTCGAATCCTCAAACGTTGACTTTCGTTACAACGCGTTGACTGACGTTGACCTAGGGTTACGTGTTGACCGACGTTGACCCTAGGGTACCGAATCGTCGAACGTTGACTTTGGTCGCAACGCGTTGACTGGTGTTGACCTAGGGTTACGCGTTGATCGGCGTTAACCCTAGGGTTTCGAACGTCGAACGTTGACACAGTTTATACTCGTACGTTTACTGGAGTATACACAGTTTAAGCTCTTAAGGTATTGGAGCACAACGGTCCCAAGTGTCGGGGTTGCAGGACCAACTGTTAAAGCTGATTCATCTGCATTTGTGGATCTTATTTTAATGTTGTTGGATAATCGAGCCACGAGACCAACTAGCAGAGCTGATGCATCAATGACTCGCACTTATAGAATTTTTGGCAAATTCTCAGCCATCAACGGGTTTGATGAGCCTTTACCGACTACCGTTTGAGTCGGGCTAGCATGCAGATTGTTTAGATCCATTCTGCACATAACGTTGTGCTAAAAGAGTTAACTCTTTTAGTGCTACGACATTGAATACGTAGACTTCGTCTTTCTTACGGGAATAGACTACCCGGCAACGCGTGTTAGGCACTGACTTATCCTTACTTAGGATTCAGGATAAAAATCCCCAGACTCGGATTCTGGTGTCTTCTTCAATCGGTAAAAGACTAAACCGGCAACGTGTGTCAGGCGTTGACTTATCCCTGCTTAGGCTTCGAGATAAAATTCCCCGTACGTGTGAGGCACGGATTATGATGTTATTAATAACAACCTGCCACAATGTTGAATATGTGGTCTTTTGTCCTTTTTACGGTCAAAGACTAACCGGCAACGCGTATTAGGCGCTGACTCATCCCTCCTTAGGTTTCGGGATGAAATTCCTCAGACTGGAATTCTGGTGTCTTCTTCAATCGGTGAAAGACTAAACCGGCAACGCGTGTTAGGCGTTGACTTATCCCTACTTAGGATTCAGGATAAAATTCCCCGTACCTGTGAGGTACGGATTTTAGGAGTTGAAAAAAGTGGTATCTTTTCTTGGGGCAAAGACGAACCCAAAATGGGAGAGGAAGAATTTTATATTCTATCTCCCAAAACTGAAGAGGAAGAATTTTATATTCTATCTCCAGTTAGAAAGAAGACTCGAGGTGGGATCTCCACCCCCAGAATCCGAAAAGGTAAAACTAGGAGTGAGATCTCCACTCCGAGAATCGAAAAGATTCGGATAACCCTAACTGTCGGAAGGTTTGATCACTCGATTTAAAAGTGGACCTCTCGTTCATGGAAGGAATCGAGAGGGGATTCTGGCTTTGGCCCTAACTTTTATAGGTTTGACCAAGTAGACCGTGAGAGTAGGAGTACAAATCACAACGAGAGTGTTGACTCATACAAATCACAGTGGGGTTTGAGACAAGCCTAACTATAGGAAGGTTTGATCGCTCGATTTGTGAACCTTTCGTTCATTGGGGGAATCGAGAGGGGATTTTGGTTGTGGTCCTAACTGTATGAAGGTTTGACCAGATTATATCCGGACTCTAACTATGAAAGTTTTGAGTGCACGAACATAGCGAAAGTTTGAATTTGATAGAATTTGGTGGTCCCACTGTCAATTAGTCTGATCGGTAGGGGACTTAGTGTTCATCACTTTATTCATATTGATCGGGTGATCCCTAAGAGTATCAACATTCTTTCGGGAACTTCCCGTTACACGAATTATCCACCCCCAGCTTTCTTGCAAAACTGGGTGTAACGAGGAGTACGTTATCCTCAATCGCATGTTCAGGTTATCCTTGAGAATATATGATTCTTTAGGAACTTCCCGTTACATAAATCGTCCCGGGTGATCCCTAAGAGTATTAACATTCTTTCGGGAACTTCCCGTTACACGAATTATCCACCCCCAGCTTTCTTACAAAACTGGGTGTAACGAGGAGTACGTTATCCTCAATCGCATGTTCAGGCCAGGAACTTCCCGTCAAAAGTGGGAACAGTTTAGACTCATATACCTATTGGAGTATGTAGGGAGCAGTTTAACCTCATGCACCTGTTGGAGGATTGAGAAGCAGTTTATACTCGTATACTCTTCGGAGTGTTGAGAAGCAGTTTATACTCGTATACTCTTCGGAGTCCGACTACCGTTTGGCTTACCCTAACGTTATGACGCCGGCCTCAACCAAGGTCTGGATGCTATTCTTTAAAGTAAAGCAAGCCTTGGTGGGATGAAAGATCCTCCTGTGGTACGCACAGTACTTCGGATCTGTAGTATTGTCAGCTTCCTCCTGATTC
>NC_033801.1:17691717-17692097 GCF_001876935.1 Asparagus officinalis
GTTGTCCGACCGGGTTATCCTTAAGAATATTAGCGTAACATTCTCCAGGAACTTCCCATCAACGGTAGGAAACAGTTTATACTCATATACCTATTGGAGTATCAGGGAGCAGTTTAACCTCTTATACCGGTCGGAGGATTAAGAAGCAGTTTATACTCATATACTCTTTGGAGTGTTTCCATTCTCATTTGGCTTATCCTAGCGTTATGACGCCGGCTTCAACCAAGGTCTGGATGCTATTCTTTAAAGTAAAGCATGCCTTGGTGGGATGAAGGATCCTCCTGTGGTATGCGCAGTACTTTGGATCCGTAGTATTTTCAGCTTCCTCCTGATTCGTGATGGGCGGGAGCTTGATTTTGTTGTTTTCGAGAAGAGACTCG
>NC_033801.1:17692115-17694288 GCF_001876935.1 Asparagus officinalis
AGGTGCGTCCCCTTCATCATGAGGTACGAGATCCGAATCCAGAGGGTTGACCATCAGTTGGCTCCTCTCGGCTTTCTTCCTCTTGAGGAAGCGTTCGGCCTGTTCTCCTCGAGCCTTCAAATCTTTCCAGGTATTGAGCGGCTCTGTTCCCATAACGTCCAAAATGTTAGTGGACAAGTTGTTCTGACAAGTCTGCAAGATGAATTCCTCCGTGATGGGATCCTTGCAGTTCATCGCCCGATTGCGAAAGCGTTTGATGAAGGTATCCACCGACTCTCCGTCTTTTTGTTTCTCATCGAAGAGTGTCCTGATCGACACTTCAGCATCATCATCGAAGAAATGAGTGAGGAACATGCTCTCCAGGTCCTCCCAGCTGTTGATGCTTCCAAATTTAAGACGCCGATACCAATCGAAGGCAGGCCCGTGAAGGGTGCCGACGAATGACCGAACCATCAAGGCTTCATTGCCGGAGATCGTGCCCAAGTAGGACTTGAAGTAGATTAGATGCTGAGTGGGCGAGCCCTTCCCGTCGAACGGCGTACAAGAGATCACCCCCAAGTGGGAATTGAAGTAGATTAGATGCTGAGTGGGCGAGCCCTTCCCGTCGAACGGCGTGAAGTTGATCAGGTTAAACTTCGCTGGATACGGGATCGAGTCCCACTCTTTCGGGTAAGGACACAGAATGCCGGTCTTCTTTACCTCTCGAGCAGACATCAGGGCGTCAATTTTTCTTTCGAGATCCTTCATCTTTTCGGCCTCATTTATATCCTGTTTTGGACAATTTTCCAGAGGAATAATACAGCCACCCCCAGTGTTATCATCATTGGTGGGTCCACCCCCAGCGTCGTTATTTTTAGTGGGGTCACCCCCAGTATTTTTGGGCGGAGCGTCGGCCATGATGATTTCGTCCACTTCCGGATCGCTGTCAACTGCGGCGTTCTGGGTGCGACGGCTGGATTCAACTAGCTGATTTGACAAAGCTCGGATTTGTTGGTCGTGCATTTGTCTCATCTCCTGCATAGCCATATCCATTTCGATTTTGAAACTTTCTTTCTGCCGAGCCAGGGCATCTTCAAGCATCTTGGTTGAGTGCAGAATAAGAATCTGAGAGTTCGTCATCGGAATGGATTCCTTCATGGATCCCATGGTAATCGTTATATCCGACGGCTTCTAGCTGAAGCTGAGCTATTCCCGAATTGACTCTGCTTCCTGGAGAGAAATTAGGGTCGGAATCACTTGAAACAATTGGAGATTTTTCCTTGTTGACCATGTTGATGGTAACTTCTGGGAATTCATCATCTCGAGCAACCGATCCTCTTTGGTGGAAACGCCTTGATTTGGGCTTCGTCGTTCCATCGGAGATTCTCTCGAATATCGAGACCCTCTGCGGAGCGGTCTTGGGGCAGCTACACGTTGATAATACTGCCCTGATAATTTTGATACACGGACAGTGAGAGTCCGCTTCCCGGGTACTTCTCTTTCGAGATTTATTCGTACCCCCAGCCTGATAGTACAACTCATCGACGTTGCGGTCGGAGTAACCTATCGGCTGCTCACATGGATTCTCAGGTATAACACGTTCGTCTGTCTGACGTGTTTTCTTCTGAGTAAACATTGCCTTGTTGGCATCTGCAAGAGTCGCACGTTTGGAATCACACCTTTGTGAGGGTGAAACCTTAACGGGCTCCTGATTTTTTTTTGCACGCACCGCCAAGCGAGCCGTTGCAGAAATCCCTTTGTTAGGAGGTCGCGTACGACCCCCAGTCCGGATGTTGGCTCGAAGCTCCTTCAACGATCTCCAGCTTTCCTTAACAAGCGCTTTTCCTCGATTCTCGGGCAGGGCACCGATACGATCCTTCAGAAGATTCCTAAACTTGGGGAAATCCACGCTGCGGTAGGGCTTTACCGGAGGTTCGGGATCTAAAGTTGACGAAGGCCGGAGAGCAACGTCGCCTGCTTTTGCCTTAGGCGCTGATTTGGCTTTTGGCACCCAAACTTGTCTGGATCTCGGCGATCTCTTAACTTCCTCTTCCTTTTGCATTTCTTGTGCTTTTCGCACAAGGGTCCGGGCATGCGCAAGCAAGGTGCGGCGCTTCTGGATTCGCTCCTCGAGAGTAGAACGAGTTCTTTTGACACGAACCCATTTGTTCGTTTCTGCTTTGGAGGAGGGGCT
>NC_033801.1:17694721-17720406 GCF_001876935.1 Asparagus officinalis
CTTCAGTAGCCATCTTCTTGGCGGAGGAGAAGCCCAGATCTGCGATCTCGACCACGTTGGATGATGCGGGAACGTCGCGTGGTGCGGGCGCAGCGGCGGCAATGGGATCTTGGATCTTCGAGCCGAAGGTCCCGCGAACATTTCTGGAAGAGGATGCCTTCCTGCGCCTGTTCGGAGAGGCGGATCTGGAGGAGGAGGAAGAGAGGTACTCTTCAAACTTTTGCTGATCGAACTCGTATTCGATCTCTTCATTCACCCGGATCTTGAATGCCGGTTGCGTCACGACAGCCTCGGCAGCGAGGCTGTTGGCTCCCACTGTGGTCGCCAGTTTTTTTTCGTCGAAAGTTGCCTTCATCATTGATTTCATTAGAACTTCAAACGTTTACAAATGAATTCAAATAACGAAAATAAAAATTACAACTTTCTTGAAAATAAACGCAAGATCCGTTTATCGTCTCTTGCTTGCGTGGGTCTTTGGCCTGTGACGGGGACGTCGATATCCGTGGACTACCTGGCAATCAGATCTGATCCAGAAAAATCGGGCAGAGCTTCGTCGATCCGCGAGGAGATCTAGAAACTTGAAGCGTCTATCTCGGATAAAGCGAGATATTTGCTCTTCTTAGGATTACCGGCGAAGGGTAATACTAAGGAACGGACACGGGTGATGAAGAATCTGATGAAGACCTCTCCTCTGTTGAAGCGCTCGACCACTCTTCACTACAGCAGGGCTTCGCCAACTCTCCAAAAATCCAGATCCCCCAAAAATGAGGCCTTAGGTTGCTATTTATAGGCAATGGGGGCACCTAGGGTGCCTAGACACCCCTGGGGTGTCTAGGAAAAGCCTAGACACCCCTGGGGTGTCTCAGAAAATCCGAGACACCTTGGGGTGTCTCGGCTTGGCCGAGACACCCCTGGGGTGTCTAGGAGGCAATGGGGGCACCTAGGGTGCCTAGACACCCCTGGGGTGTCTAGGAAAAGCCTAGACACCCCTGGGGTGTCTCAGAAAATCCGAGACACCCCTGGGGTGTCTCGGAATTTCCGAGACACCCCTGGGGGTGTTTTGGAATTCCTGAGACGTCCGTTGAGGTGCATTCGATTGTTTTCGCCGTAAATTCTTCGTCCGAACTCGGATTTGAGTGATTCCAAGTGCGTTGGAAGCTTGACAAAGAGTTAGATCAGCTCCAATGGTTGGATTATCTGTAGAATGAACGAGACACGAAGGGCGTTGTTCTTTTTGCGAACACGCGGGGCTCTCGATTAGCCCGTGCCTTTGTTATCCCGAAATCCTATCAGCTCACGTAGTTCGTCGATTCACTTCAAGCGTTCACGTTCATTGTCGTTCCTTAACACTGAGCCATTCGTGGAGACCTATAGGCAATTTTCGATGCCTACAGTCTTGACCCCTACCGCCATTAATGAGTTGATGGAGAAGGTTGAGGCTCATTCCTACACCATTGCCAGTGCTGAGGGAGATTTTCCTGCAGGGACCAAGTTTCGTTCGTTCCTTCGCCGTGCACAAAAGTCCATTGAGCCCCGGACTCTGCTAGCAGGTTATCTTGTCCTCTGGTTAAAGAAATGTGTTGTTCCGTACCAGTCATCAGACGCCTTGCCTCTCGAGGTGCTCTTCCCTGCAGTTCAGCTAGCTTATGGGAGGGAGCTTTCTCTGCTCCCAGCGATGGTTGCTGGCATCCATTGCGGGCTTAGGTGTCTGGTCAGCAGTTTTACACAGGTGGGTTCTGAACCATCGACCGAGCTTATTTGTCCGAAGGTCGAGCTTCCTTATGCGTATCTGATGGCGTGGCTTGTTCTTCACCGTCCTGACTTGATGTCGACGCCCAGCGTTGTTGATGTCCCCGTTCCTTTCGTGCAGCTGTTGGAGAAGAGCAGATGGCTCAGGAAGAAATTTAATGATGTACAACGAGAGCTTCAGGTTCGTAAGAGCTGGGAGTTCTTCAAGTGTTTTCCTCACTTTTCGGGTCGTTATGGTGATGTGCTGATTGATGAGGAGAAACCCAGGAGTAATCGGACTGTTCTCGACGTTGGTTGTTTCCGCTGGTTAGTGAACATCCGTGTTGGGTATCTTGTCCTCCGGGTGAAGAACCGTTGCCACATAGAGCCTTACCTTCCCTGCCGTTTTGCTCGTCAGTTCGGCTATGACCAACTATACGTTGGGAATCCGAGCCGTGGTTTGAAGGTTGAGGGAGGGCTTATTGACGGCGTACGAGCATGGTTATGGACTATGGTGGGCTGCACCGGAGCCCACTTTGCCCTTCCTTCATATAGACGCCAGCCGATGATTACTTTTCTCAGTTGCAAGTGGTTTCTTTCCGCCAATGAATCCATAGGTGTGAGGAGTCTTTCAGAGTTACAGTCTGAGCGCTCGGTCCAGATCGCTATGATGGCTGCTCGTAAAGCCGAGCTTGCTCGGAAACAGAGGAAGAGGCATGCCAAACCTTCTTTCTCGAACAAAGATGATGAAGAGCTCCTTCCTACTGATGATGATGACGAGACTTCTACGGAGGAATATGTGGATACAGACACTGACAAAGAAGAACTTGACGCATGTTTGTCATGCTCTTTGATCTTCTTTCTCAATTTCAATTGATATCAATGAAAGATCTTGTTCACTTAACGAAATGACCCTTATCACTTCAGGTAGGACAGTCGACGATCATGAGTCGCTTGCTTCCCATTGTGCGAGATTCGGGCCTAGCGGCCAAGCTCCCACGCATGTTGAGACACGTGGCAAGTCCATACATGAGCGACCTGTTGGTTTTATGAGGGCTGGTACTCCGAAGAAGAAGAAGACTGCTCATAAACCACACGTCGGCCAGCGTCCATACGGAGTGGATTTAGGAGACATCGCCGATGGAGAGGAAGGTAACATTTCGTCGTCTTCATTGCTTTAAGATGTCTCACCTTCTGGGATTCGTAATCGTGTTTTATGTTCCAGGGTACTATGACGAGGGCGAGCTTCCACCGGACCCCGTATTCACTGATTCTGATAATATGGACAACTTCATGCAGCAAATGTGCGACGCCATTCGGGATGGTTCCCTGGGTATTGATACGAACCTTGACACCGTACAGGCTAATAGTGTCAAGCCCACCACTCTATGTCCAGGTATATCTAATTCCGATGATACCCTCATCGAGTAGCATTTGGCGGAGTTAGAGAAATCAGGATTCATTATTTTTTTTTTGCCTCGCATTCTTTCAGATTTCCTGAAGAACTCAAGCATGGATATTGGGGGACCAAGATTTTCTGTTCCGGCTGCAGGTACTTCTGAGCTTTTCCTTCTTTCCCATCTTCTTGTATATATATCCAATATATATCTGATTCCCTTCATTTTGCCTGGTCTTTTATCTGACTAACGAAGGATTAATATTATAGTGCCAGACATTGGGACTAACCCAATATCGATTCCCGGCATATCTAGCTCACCTCAGAGTGACGGACTCGCAGGTATGCAGACGACCCTTGGATGTCGTGTTCCCTTTCATTTATCTGATTTTTTTTACTAATAAAGGGGTGTAATCATAGGACCAGCCACTGGGACTGATACCTTTATGACTTCTGGTATCCCTCTTGCATCTGAGGGCGATGGACTTGCAGGTATGCATACGATCTCATCATCCCGATTTTCCTTATTTGTCTAAATTTTCATTTTAACTAATAAAGAAGTGTAACTATAGGACCAGCCGTTGTGCCTGATGCCACTACAGTTTCTGGGACTGATAGTCTGCCTGAGAGCGGTGTCTCCCCGCCACAGCCGATAGGTATGACCGATTTGCCTACAGGGGTTGATATACCCTCCATGACTACTCCTGCAGTTACTTCGGAAACTGTTGGATCTCAGCCTGAGGGGACCTCCGTTGGCATTGGTATGTTCGGAATTTGCCTTTAAATTTTCTTATCGTATTCGATAATCTCTTAGCTTTCCACACTGTTTCTTGTAGGATCTCGATCATCTCTATATGAGCGTGTCCGCGCCCTCTTGGCTGATACCGATCCCGACAAAGACATTTTTCGTACAGACCTCGGCCTTTTTACCGTCTTTTATAACGGCATGATCGAGAAACTTCTTCATCGAGGATATGGTTTCGATCCATGCCGATGTTCAGAGAAGAAGGGTATCCAGAGTTGGCCGATTCCTTTACTGCCGATTTTGCTGTTCTAGAGTCGGAGATCCGAGAGTTGAAGGAGCTGAAGGCTAATGGGGTTTCTTCCTTCGTGTCCTCTCAGATGGAGCATAGGCTGGCACAATGGCGCGACCTGAGATCTTCCATCAGCAGTGAGCTTCAGTCACATGAGCATTCAGTTGCACAGCTGATGGCTACTGTGGCGAGGAGGGATACAGATAGGGCCGAGCTACTCCGCTCTTTGGATTCCGGCCGTGAGGAATTGGCTAGGTTGAAGGAGGCCTTGAAGCACACCGAGGAGTCCCTTACTATCATTGCAGAAGACCTGGCTGGAGTAGAGCATTCTCGTGGACAGGCCCTCGAGAAGCTAGGATCTACACAGGAGAGATTGATGAAGCTGAAGAATGAAGCCGTGAAGATCTTGAGCAGTTCTGAGGAATCCGTCCGAGCTGGCCTGCAGGCAGAGCTTGAGCAGAGTTATATAGATAGGCTTTCTAGTTTAGAGTCTCATGTTCTTAGCCGTCAGCTGCCTTCGGGCTAACGAGCTTTTTATTGTATTCTTTGACTTGATCTATTAATAGAGGCTCTGCATTTGATTCCTTTATGGTATTTCTTTATTTATTTTGAACTCAGCGATGCTAAGATTTACAGGATTTTTGGCAAACCCCCAGCCATCAACGGGTTTGATGTGCCTTTACCGATTACCGTTTGAGTCGGGCTAGCATGCGGATTGTCTAAATCCGTTCCGCATGTAACGTTATGCTTAGAGAGTTGCTTTTCTTAGGCTTGATGCTATGATTTTGAATACATAGGCTTAACCATTTCTTATAGGGAAAAGGTACCCCGCGCCGCGTATTAGACGACGACTTATCCCTTCTTAGGCTTCGGGATAAAATTCCCCAGTTTTAGACCCTGGTGTCTTTTTCAATCGACGAAAGACTAAACCGGCTATGTGTATTAGACATAGACTTTGGGATTTTTGGCAAACCCCCAGCCTTCAACGGGTTTGATGTGCCTTTACCGATTACCGTTTGAGTCGGGCTAGCATGCGGATTGTCTAAATCCGTTCCGCATGTAACGTTGTGCTTAGAGAGTGAATTCTCTGAGACTTTGTGCTATGATGCTGAATACATAGGCTTCGCCTTTGTTACGGGAATAGGCTACCCGGCAACACATGTTAGGTGTTGACTCGTCCCTACTTAGGCTTCGGGATAAAATTCCCCAAGTTTAGACCTTGGTGTCTTTTTCAATCGGTGAAAGACTAAACCGGCGACGCGTGTTAGGCGTAGACTTATCTCTATTTAGGAGTTGAGATAAAATTCCCCGTGCACAAAGTGCCCGGATTGGAAATTGAAAATTGTGTCCTTTATCTGAATAAAGACGGATTGGGAAACGGGAGAGGAAGAATTTTATATTCTATCTCCCGGGACTGAAGAGGAAGAATTTTATATTCTGTCTACAGTCGGAAAGGAAACTCAAGGTGGGATCTCTACCTCCAGAATCCGAAAAGATGAAACTAAGAGTGGGATCTCCACTCCGAGAATCGGAAAAGTTCAAACGGCCCTAACTTTTATAGGATTGGTTATTTGAATCAAAAGAATCCCTCATTCATTGAGGAGAAAGCCCAATTTCGACCCTAACTTTTATAGGTTTGGTGGAAAAAGGAACAAAGGCGGATTTTCGTTTATCGAAAATGAATGACTCGGTCTTAGTCTTAACTACTTGTAGGCTTGACTAAGCGAGATTGGGAACAATCCTAACTTTTATAGGTTTGATTATTCAAATTGAAAGTGGACCTCTCGTTCATGGAAGGAATCGAGAGAGGAATTTAGCTTTGGCCCTAACTTTTATAGGTTTGACTTGAAAGCAAAGAAAGTGGAATACATGTAGCTAAGAAAGTGTCAACTCGTATTATCACCTAAAGGAGGACTTTAATGCTAGGTGATTAGGACCTAACATGTTGAGTCTGAGAAATACCAATGACTGGCAGATGGAAATTTTGGTGGATCCATCGTCAATTGGTTTGATCAGCAGATAGTTTGGTGAGGAAAGATTAACCTATCAGAGGATTGGATCTCATCTCACAAAAGATAACTCATAAGAGTTAGAGAATTTTTATAATAAGAAGAAGCATTCTGACATTCGGAGTTCAAACGTGGATTTCTTATTCATCAATTCTACAGTGACTGGGTTATCCCTAAGAATACCCATGTGGTATTCTTCTGGGAACTTCCCGATACATTGGTTATCCTGAAGATACTAAGGATAGTATTTTTTTAGGAACTTGCCGTTTATCGGCATCATAAGCCGGTCGCCATCCTTGGTGACTAGGCGATGTGCGCCACTCGAGTAGACTGTCTCTACTACGAATGGTCCCTCCCATTTGGGTTCAAATTTGCCCTTCTTCTTGGTGTTAAGGATCATAGGCCGCCTTTCTGCTAGGACCAGATCTCCTTCTTTAAAACTCCGTTGTCGAAAACCTTCTTGTCGAAAGCTCGAGAGATTCTGGCTTGGTAGAATTCGATATGTTGTTGAGCTTCTAAACGCTTCTCATCTAGCCTTTCAAGTTCTTCAAGGCGCTTCTGATGTTGCTCTTCGGTCGTCATTTGAGTCGCGAGGACAATTCGAAGTGACGGGATTTGAATCTCCAATGGAAGAACAGCTTCACATCCGTATACCAGTGAATACGGGGTTGCTCCCGTTGGTGTATGCACCGTGGTCCGATAGGCCCATAGAGCCGCGCCAAGCTTGTCATCCCAGTCTCTTTTATTAGTTTTCACGAGTTTTGATAAAATCTTTATGATAGTCTTATTGAAGGCTTCGGCCAGTCCATTCGCTGTGGGATTGTAAGCTGTCGAAGAGATGTCCTGAATTTTAAACTTTTCGCAAAACCTGATGAAGGCGTTGCTGACGAATTGAGGACCGTTGTCATGTACAATTCGTCTTGGTACACCATGCCGGTAGATGATATGGTGCTTGATGAATGCAATGACATTGCTCGTTTTAACTTCTCTGAGTGGAACTGCCTCAGCCCATTTGGAGAAGTAGTCGGTAATTGCTAGGATGAACCGGTCACCTTTGACTGACGGGGGATTTATAGGACCAACAATGTCCATTCACCAGGTCTCAAACGGCCATGACGTAACCGAAGGATGCAGATGCTCCGGAGGTTGGTGTATATAATTCGCATGTATTTGACATGCATCACACTTTCGGGCATACGCGATTGCATCACTCATCATGGAAGGCCAAAAATATCTCATTCTTCTGATGCGGTCATAAAGTTTGGGACCAGGTTGGTGTGCACCACACTCTCCTTCATGTGCTTCTCTAAGGACTTCCTCAGCTTCTTTAGTCGATAAGCAACGTAACAGCAAACCATCGTACCCCCTGCAGTATAGCGTTCGATTCTCCGTATTATAGTAGAATCTTGGTGCCCTTTGTCGGATTGACTCTCTTTCCTTTACGTCTTCAGGTAGTATTCCATGCAGGACGTAGTCAATGATGGGGAAACGCCAATCTCGGGGTTCAAACTCAACTTGAGTTGAGTATGCTTCCTTGCTATCTTCTTCTTCGCTATCTTCATTGTAGATCGTCACTAAGAGTTGGTGAGTCCTCACTGTAACAAACTGTTCTGTTTCAGGAGGCTGCGCCAGTGATACGGCTAGTGCTGCTAACGTGTCTGCGTAGGTATTCTGTAGCCGTGGAATATGTTCGATAAAGAATCCTTCGAATGATTCTGCCATCTCCACCGCCATCTTATGGTATGGTATTAAATCTTGGCTTCGGACCACGTACTCTCCCTGAACTTGTTTAACTATCAATTGAGAATCGCCGAAGGCTTCGAGGTACTCAACCCCCAGTTCTTTAGCGAAACTGAGTCCTATGAGTAATGCATTATATTCGGCTACATTATTTGAGCACGGTTCCGTCAACGAGTAAGCTCGAGGCATCACGTGCTTTCCTGGGGAAACTAAGACAACTCCCACTCCGGAAGAAATCTTAGAACTTCCAGGAGCACTTGCTACATTAGTTGCTCGTGAAGCGCCGTCGAAATACAAATGTCATACTTGCTGGTGCGAAGTTGCGTTTACTTCGTAGGTTTCATCGGGTAGATCGTCATATATCTCGGCGGTATCCGTAGTTGGATTAGCTGCCAGGAGATCACAGATGGCTTGTCCTTTTACTGACTTCTGTTGTTTAAAATGTAAGTCATATTAGGACAAGAGTAAGGCCCATTTTGCTAACCGCCAGCTCATGAAAGCTGGTTGAGTCATGAATACTCGGACTGTGTTAACCTTAGAGATGACATAAATGGTCTGTCCGACCAGATAATGCCGCATCTTCTGAATAGCGAACACCAAGGCGAGGCATTCTCTCTCAATCATAGGATATCGAGATTTGGCGCCTACCATGGTTCGGCTCAAATAATATACCGCTTGCTCATGACCGTTATCGTCATCTTCTTGACATAGATCAAGAACGGTTTGCCCGATTTCGGTGCGACGAGTACGGGAGGTTTTGAGAGGTATTCTTTAATACTCTCGAATGCCTTTTGACAAGCGTCATCCCATACAAAAGATGCGCCCTTCTTTGTGAGCTTGGAAAATAGTTGACATTTTCCTGAGAGGTTCGAGATGAACCGACGAATATAAGCCAATCTCCCTTGCAATCCTCTGAGCTCCTTGAGGTTTCTCGGAGGTTGCAATTCATTAATTGCCTTTACCTTATCGGGGTCGATGTGAATACCTTTGGTGGTGACGACAAATCCCAGGAATTTACCACTGGCCATTCCGAGGAAAGACTTGGTAGGATTCATCTTCAATTGATGGGCTCGCATCAAATCGAACATGGTCTTCAAGTCCTTAATGTGGTCTTTCTTATCGCGACTTTTCACAACCAAATCATCCACGTAGCACTCGACAGTCTTCCGGAGATGCTCCTGAAAAATCTTCGACATGGCTCTTTGGTACGTGGCACCTGCGTTCTTTAAACCGAAGGGCATGACAGTGTAGCAGAAAACGCCGAGGGGTGTTCTAAACGCGGTATGCTTTTCATCATATGGGTGCATCTTTATTTGATTATAACCAGAGAAACCATCCATGAAAGACATCCTTTCGAACCCGCACGTATTGTCGATGATGACATCTGTGATAGGAAGGGGAAAATCGTCTTTTGGGCATGCAGCGTTGAGGTCTCGAAAGTCGATGCAAATCCTGACCTTCCCGTTCTTCTTAAGAACTGGGACAATATTGGCAAGCCACTCTGGATGCTGCTCTTCCCTAACGAAGCCCGAGTCAATAAGCTTTTTAACTTCGGTCTCGATTGCTTCCATCATTTGCGGACGAAATCGTCTTTGTTATTGTTTGACAGGTTTGACATCCGTCTTGATATTGAGACGATGCATTGCTACATTTGGATCGAGCCCTGGCATGTCTTCATAATTCCAGGCAAACACATCGATATATTCCCTAATAAGAGAGATTAACTCCTCTTTCTCTTCAGACGGGAGGCTGTCGCTAATGAATATAGGCTTCGGATTATCTTCGCTACCCATATTCACCTGGAGTACTTGATCTTCGGTAGGAGGTTCTCTTTGTTCGAACCTATCACCATACTGCATGTTTAGGTGATGAACCTAAGGATCTTCCCATGTCGGCATCTGGTCGTCCTCCTCCGTTTCTAGCTTTGTTAGCAATTTGATCGATGATATGCCAGCAACACTCATCGTCGGATGAGGAGACATAACTAAGACCTCTTTTGTGGCGATAATAATCATCGGGTTTTCCCTTTGGTACATAGGCCATTCGAGGTGGAACTCGTGGACCTCGACCGAAGCAAAGACCCTCTCCGAGTGTGAAGTCATACCCATACTTCTCCATTAGATCGCGCGCTTTTGCGTCATACCTAAATAAGTGAGGAGCAGGTTTATCATCATCATCTTCCTCTTCTAAGAAGTGATCGGGTATCGGAGCTTCTTTTCCTTTGCCATAGACGACTTCTTTTCCACCCCCTATTCCCGCGGGGATGACAAGTGTCGCTCCGTATGGATCTTGTACCTGTTTTTTCGTCAGATAAAATAATTGAAGTGGTATATACAAGTCAGGGTTATCATACAATTCTTTAGTAATATTATCCAGACACATAGAGTACTCTAAATCATCGTTTATTGTAATATTATCCAGACACATAGAGTACTCTAAATCATCGTTTATTGATAGTTCTTCGGCAAGTTGCCAATTACAACTACTTTCCGATGATTGTTCATCGTCAAGATTGATTACAATGAGTACTATGTTATTAAGTACAAAACCACCATCATAATCAAACCCAGCTTCGGTATCAGCTTCATCTCTGCTGTCCGTTCCTTGGGCCGATGATTCAGTATCGGATTCGGCGCCGTATAGAAGGGAATCGGTGAAATAGTTCTCCAATCCCTTAAACGGTTGCTTATCCGCGACCACCGTCTTGACTTCATTATTTGTGTCCACATACTTGAGGCACTGATGAAGAGTTGACAGGATTATAAGATTGCCGTGGATCCAAGGTCGACCCAACAGTAAGTTATAGGACGTTTCTGCGTCAATCACATAGCAGGTAACTTCTGATTTTAAATCCCCGATCTGGCATTTGATTCAAATCTTCCCCAAGGGTCTGGACCCGCTGGTGTTGAATCCGTAAATCGTAGTGCCGGTGGAGGCTAGTTTGCTAGTCAGAATTCCGAGATGATGCATCAGTCGGAATGGCATGATGCTAACAGCAGAACCCGGATCAACTTGGATCCGGTTGACCATGCTGGAGCCAATGTGTCCGGTGAAATACAAAGGCCGATCATGCTTTGAGTTCTTCGTCTGCATGTCTTCTTTGGTAAAAGAGATGCAAGGAAAATGTTGTGCCGCGAGATTACAGTGTTGAACCGATGGCTCCGGTTCTCCAAAAGACGGCTTGATTCGAGTCAAGAAAGCTTCAGAGTCGTTCAAGGCTTCCTGCAATGCTTTCCTTGTGTCTTTTGAAAGACGCAACAATTCATACAGGGTTATCCTTGCTGGTATATTAGCTAACTGCGCCATGATGTCAAAATGGGGCGGAGAGCTTGCCTTTCCCGGTTTGTCTTTCCCAATCGGATGATTGAATCGAGACTGCCTCGGGTTTTGGACTTCCTGGTATAGAGGCTCTTTCCCCTTCTCCCGCTACAGGTGTTGGGGGAGTTGCGACAATCCCTAGTTCCGCCAACGTCTTTGAGGGAACAGTTTTGTTCGGTCCCAGTTGCTCAGAAACATCCGGATATTTGTAGTGATATTCATTCCCGCTCCGTGTTACAAAGGCCTCCTGTTCGTCTTCAGAAAGCGGGAAGGCTGGGATTTCCTCGTCGTCTTTTCCTGGAATAGCAAAAGCTCCATAACAAGACTTACATTTTCCTTTTGACTTTTTCTTGGAAGAGGCTCCAGTCCATTGTTCGTCTCCAATCAAATCTGGATGAACCCAAAGAATCTTGCCATTCGGGGCTATATGCGGTACAAGTCCTTTCTGGCGCTGTTTGTGAGGATCATCGTTCACGGTCCTCACTGCTGCGTTTATTACCGGCTCATGCTGAAACCAGTTCAAGGGAACAGAACCGAAACTAATCGATACTGCGTTCGCACTCACTTTCTTCTCCTTTGGCTGCTTCATGGTAATGACCCCGACGTCGATTAGAGCCTGGATCTTATCTTTAAGGGCATAGCACGCCTTGGTAGGATGGTGCACCGCTCTATGGAATGCGCAGTATTTTGGATCATTGATTCTCTTAGCATCTTCCTGATCCTGGACTGGAGGTAACTTGATCTTGTTATTCTCAATGAGGTACTTGAAGATACCGGGAACTTCATCCTCTTTGAACGAATAGACTTTTGGGAACTTTGGCTCCGAGGCCTTTGGCTTCTGGGGCTGCTGTTGCCACCTTGATTGTTGAGGCGCCTTTTGTTGCTGCCGTTGCGGTTGTGCTTGCACCTCGAATGTTTGATTTGCGTCCACAGCATTCGCATGTGCTTTTCCCTTACTCTTAGGGACAAAGTTCTGTTGCGGAGCATTATTTGCTATTTGGCCCCTTTCTGCCTTCTTCCTTTTAAGGAATCGTTCGGCTCGTTCTCCTCGCACCTTCAGATCCTTCCAGGTCTTTGGCGGTGCCATTCCCATAGCTTCCAGGATGTCCAATGAAAGATTATTATGACAGGTCTCGAGGATGAAATCTTCGCTGACCGGATCCCTGCAATTCATTGCTTTATTTCGGAATCTCTTCACGAAGTTTTCGACTGTCTCACCATTCTTCTGCTTCTCATCAAACAGAGTGCCGATTGAGACCTCAGTGTCGTCGTCGAAGAAGTTTGTCAGAAACATATCCTCCATGTCGTCCCAACTACTGATACTCCCCGGCTTGAGGCGACGATACCAATCGAAGGCCGCTCCGCGAAGAGTGCCAACGAATGACCGCACCATTAAGGGTTCATTGCCGGAGATTATTCCTAAGTGAGACTTAAAATATATTAAGTGTTGGGTAGGGGAACCCTTTCCATCAAACGGCGTAAAGTTAATGAGATTGAACTTTGCCGGATATGGAATTGATTCCCACTCCCTTGGGTATGGACATGGTATACCGGACCTCTTCACTTCTTGAGCATTCATCAACGCGTTGATTTTGCTCTCCAAGTCCTTCATTTTCTTGTCTTCACTCGTATCTGTCTTCGAGTGGTTTCGGGGAGAGGTAACGTGATCTTCTTTCGTATTATCATCCGAGGGACCTCCTCCATTATTGTTGTTGACGGGAGGGATGTTCATGTTGGCATTATCCTCTTCCCGTTCATTCTCCTCTTGATTCGGATTATTGCGACGACTGGGTTCTCCTTGGTGAGTTGTCAGTGCCGCGATTTGCTGGTCATGCATCTCTCTCATCTGCTGCATGGCCATTTCCATCTCGAACTTGAAAGCTTCCTTCTGCTTAGTCAAGGCATCTTCAAGCATCTTGCTTACTTGTTCGGCGCTGATCATAAGTGATTCGTAGGGCTGTCCCGCACTAGACGCCGTGTTATCGGATGCTATAGCCGAGTAGGAGTCTGAACCAGCATCTGACGCCTCCTCTTCCAAAGGAAGTCCCTTTTGCATCCTTTGGTAATTCTTTCGCCTATTGATCCCTGACCGCAATCGAGTCATGCATTGGGATGCTTCGGCAAGTTGATCTGAGCTAGAAGGTCGTGTCGATTTCCCTCTGCCGGTCATATTAACAGACACTTCTAGGAATTCGTCCTCATGGTGAACGAACTTCTTCCCACGAAAACGCCTTGGCTTGGAAATCCTCTCGAACACCGAGACTCTCTTTGGGGTTTTAGAACAGCAGCATTCTGACAACACCGCCCTGATGATGTTGGCACACGGACAGTGCTTTTGCGAGCGTGAAAACTTAACGGGCTCTTGAACTTCGACACGTAATCCAATGCGGTCGGTAACATGGGCTTTCCCTCTGTTATCTTTCTTGGGGGGATTAGCACGACCCCCAGTCTGGTTTGTTGTTTGGGGACCTTTCAACGGTCCCAATCGCTCCTTGACAGGTGCTTTACCTCGGTTTTCCGATAAAGGACCGAGACGACCTTTCAAAGGAACCTTGGATCTAGGAAGACCCACGTTCTTACCTGACTCCGCCGGAGGGGCAAGGGAAACGGGATCTGGATTTGATGAAGGTTGGACGGCGATTCCGTCCACTTTTGCCTTTGGCGCCGGCTTTGCCTTTGGCACCCACATCTGCTTGTGTTTTGACGGCTTCTTTACCCGTCTCCTTCTTTCTGGCATCTCTTTCCGCTTTCTGCAGAAGGACTCGGGCATGCGCAAGCAATGCGCGGCGTTTCTTGATTCGCTTTTCGAGGGTTGAGTGAGTCCTCTTGACACGAACCCATTCGTTCGTCTCTGTCTTGGAAGAGGAGTTGGTTGTGCGCCGTTGTTGCTCTTGGCGCTGTCTGGACTTTAGATCCTCATTGTAGCGGATCCCGTCCATCGATTCTGTGGCCTTGGCCAGTTGTCGGGCGAGACGTTGATGCCGTCTTTGGCGTGCCCTTTTCGACAAAGCTGGAGCACCTTCGACACTTGTCTTTACGGCGGAGGGCAGATCTGGATCTGCAGCTTCAACCGCGTTGGACGTCCTAGGAACGTCGCGGGGAGTAGATGCAACAGCGAGGGGATCTCGGATCTTCGAGTCGGAGGTCCCGCGAGCATCTCTGGAAGATGAAGTCTTCCTGCGCCTGTTTGGAGAGGCGGATCTGGAGGAGGAGGAAGAGAGGTACTCTTCAAACTTTTGTTGATCGAACTCGTATTCGATCTCTTCGTTCACCCGGATATTGAAGGCCGGTTGCGTCACGACGGCCTCGGTAGCGAGGCCGTTGGCTCCCACTGTGGTCGCCAGTTTGTTTTCGTCAAAAGTTGCCTTCATCATTGATTTCATTAAACTTCAAACGTTACAAATGAATTCAAATAACAAAGAATTAAAAATTACAACTTTCTTGAAAATAAACACAAGATCCGTTTATCGTCTCTTGCTTGCGTGGGTCTTTAGCCTGTGACGGGGACGTCGATATCCGTGGACCACCTGGCAATCAGATCTGGTTTAGAGCTTCGTCGATCCGCGAGGAGATCTAGAAACTGAAGCGCCTATCTCGGAAAAAGCGAGATATTTGCTCTTCTTAGGATTACCGACGAGGGGTAATGCTAAGGAACGGATGCGGGTGATGTAGATCTGATGAAGAAACCTCTTGTGTTGAAGTGTTCGATCACTCTTCACTCCGGCAGGGCTTCGCCTCTTCTCCAAAATTCCAGATCCTCAAAAAATGAGGCCTAAGGCTTGTATTTATAGGCATGAGGGATAACGGAGCGGTTAAAACGGACTACAGGGCCCAAATCCGCGTTGGGACACCCCTGGGGTGCCTCGGAAATTCCGAGACACCCCTAGGGTGCCTCGGAAAATCCGAGACACCCCTGGGGTGTCTCGGAAAATCCGAGACACCCTTGGGGTGTCTCGCATTGACCGAGACGCTCCGTTGAGGTGTATTCGTCAGCTTCCGCTGTAAATTCTTCGTCCGAACTCGGATTTTAGTGATTCGAAGTGCGTTGGAAGTCTGACGAAGAGTTCTATCAGCTCCGATGGTTGGATTATCTGTAGGATGAACGAGACACGAAGGGCGTTGTTCCTTTTGTAAACATCGCGGGGCTCTCGATTAGCCCGTGCCTTCGTAGTTCGTCGATTCACTTCAATCGTTCATCGACATCAATCGAACTCCTGTGGATCGGATAATGACGTTCATCGTCGTTCTTTAACACTGAACTGTTCGTGGAGACCTATGGGCAATTTTCGATGCCTACAACTAATATCAAGAAAACTAGGTAAAAGATGTTAATTGAGTTTTTTATTTTGATTTGGTGATGCTTTTGGTGTAGATACACGTGTCTATCCCAAAAGCTGAGGAAAAGGGTGGATTTGTAGGAGAATAAAGGTGAAAGATGTTGATAATGGGTAAATAACATTTAATAACATTATTATTATGCGGGAGAGAATGGAATAAAAAGGGTTAAAAAAGGTGTTGAATGATTGAGCTTGGTGTTCTTTTTTGTTGGCAGATTTGGTTTGGGCTAAGGCTAGTATTGTAGATTATTGCTGGTGTGGGTTAAATTTATTAAAAAAATCCTTTGACCTTGTTTTAGGTGTTGTTCTCTATATTTTGTGTTAGAACAAAAGCGGAAAAAAATCAAGATAGTGAATATGAATTTTTCTGAAATACTTACTACAAAAAACTTGTACAAGTCACTGTCCATCCTAAAACACTGAATTTGAAACAAGATTCCACCTTTTCCATGACAAGAATCCAAAAGTTGAATTTCTTTCAGGAACAACAAGTTGAGTATACTGGTGTTCACAAACTAGACCTTCTACGATCACCTTGATCAAGCCCATGCACTAGGCGACCTTTTCAGTCTAACTATAGACTATGACCTCCTCAATCTGGCACAAAACTAACCCAAACATGCATTGCACTTGAGTGGACTAAAATGGGCACTATTAATTCTAGGCTCTAAAGGATAGGTGAGAGAGCTTGTATCTTTGGTATTGAATAGAGAGCTTAATATAAGTCTCTGACTAGACCAATAGTTGCCCGCCCACTAATGAAAGCAACCCAAATGTCAAGTCAGTACTTACAACCACTCAATCTACTAACTATTGTTTAATAAGTCTATTAAACAGGTTAGTTCAGAAGCCTAACAATTATCCTAAATCCAATAATCTAGTAGGTTAAAAGCTCAACAGTCACCTCTAATTAGCTCTAAGTGAGCTATGAAGCAATTTGCATGGCTGTGGACGGTGGGCCACCTATGCACCCTAATGCCAATGCAAAGTGCACCTACAAAGCATATATTATACCATCATAGCATTTTAGCCCTATTTGCCCCAAGCCCAACTGGAATCTAACTTCGAGTGGAAGTCCAACTTTAAACTTATAAGCCCCGTTTGGCAAAATGTTAAGGAAGAAGGGTTAAAGAGAATGATTAATATACTTAGCTCATTCGATAATCTGAAGGACAAAATTATTAACCCGTTAAATATATGTTATTTTAGCCCTTGTGATCAGTTTTAATGTTTGGGAATAACAATGATTTTGACTATTTTTTTTATAATTAGAAGGATTAACTCTTAATCCTTCTAAATCAGAGTATTAGTTAACCCCTCATGTTGAGGGTTTAACTCATTTTAATCCATTTAGAAGGGTTAGCTTAACTCTTCTATATTTTTTATGTTTAGCAAATTATGGAGGGTTAACTCACTTTAACCATTGTATAGATTTTTTTATGTTTGACGGATTAAGAAGGGAGACTTAACCCCTCACTTAACCCTTTGCCAAAGGATACCATAGAGAATTATTAGATTAAATGAGCCAAGTGACGAGCCTTGAACCCGTGATTTATGATTTATTCAAAAAGATTTCAACCACCAGACTATAATGTACTTTGTTATAAAAATATATACTATAATATATAAGTAGTTTGAAACTTAGCCCATAGTTTTAGAAAGCTTTTACAAAAGCTCAACATTTGAACTAGATATTTTAAGCGTGTGGGTCATGTAAAGTGTTTAGTGTGAAGTGTTAGCAGATAATGTTGAAAGTTGTGAGTAAAAAAAGTGATAATTGTGGTTTATTTCAAAAACAAATATTGAAAAACAAAATGAGGAATTGTTTTGGCTGAGAGTATTTTCATCATTTTCACATTTTTGGCACGTGCAATTAGAGATGATTATGCAATTTAGGGGTTAAGTGATAAAAACTTCACAGGAGTTTAGTTAATAATAGTTAAGATTATATGGAAAACTGTCAAAGTTCAAGAAAGTGTGAATGATTATATCTTGTATTTCTATACTTAATCGGAGCGACTAATTTGAAATTTTTTTAAGAAAAAACCTAATAGTAATTCAATAACATTAAAGACTATTTTCAAAACAACTTATAAGAACTAGGGAAGCTCCTTTCAATTTCAATAATTAGCAAGGATAATTTAAAAATATTAAAGGTTTATGAGAATGATTGCGAAAAAACACCTAAAATAGATTAAAAAACGAACACGACAAGAATCAGACGATTCCCCCACACTAGTAGAAAAACGATCAACCTAGACGGAAATTTCCGTCTAGGTTGATTGCAATTCCGTCTAGATTAGGTCATCTAGACGGAATTCCGTCTAGTTTGAGTGGTTTATTTTGCTTTCGTCTAGATTGTTGCAAACTAGACGGAATTCCGTCTAGATTGATCAATCTAGACGGAAGTCAACCTAGACGGAATTTCCGTCTAGGTTGGTTTTTTACAACCTAGACGGAAATTCCGTCTAGGTTCATTCAATCTAGACGGAATTCCGTCTAGATTACCTTTTTTCAGGGAAAAAATTAATTAAAATTTGTATTTCCCTGTACAATTACATTAATATTTGAATACATCCAGAAAATACTGTACACGCCACATTCAACCATCCAATCATAATCAAAATTCATAACAATTCCATTCAAAAACATCTATATAACCAAATCCAACACATTGTACAAATCCAACCATCCACTTCAAAATATACATCAATCAGTTCCGTCTAAAACACATCCAACAACATATATACTAACAATGCACATGACTAAGATAATACACGACATGAATAAATGTAGTGTTATAACAAATAAAACTGTTTATTGCATTAAAAATAAAAAAACCTCATCCATCGTCGTCGGCGGGGGTATCTCTATCCCGATTACGAGAACGGGTGCTGCTCCCTCCAATATCTCCACTCTGAATGTTTAATTGAATAATCATTATGTGGTGTTTGATAACATATTAGATAAAAATGAATTTATAAATATAAGAAAAAAAATAAGGTACCTGAGCACTACTTTGTCTAGCGCCGGAATTATCGCCAATCGAGCTAATGATCCGTATGACACCACCATACGCGCTATAAGGAATAGCACCGCCTAAATATTGTATAACATACCCCATGAGATCATCCATCGAGTTCGCCGTCAGCGCAACTCTAGTCATCTCATTAGTCACCTGAATATGCAGCTCCGAGTCAATTTTGTCAATCAGATACGCAGAGATACGTGCAAAAAATGACATAGCCTGGAAACTGCTTGTGGCTGCTCTCGTCGATGTAGATGGTGTGGAGGATGCTGTGGATGATCTGATGCTTATACCAGGTGAAGCTCCGACACCATGCAGAGGATATCTTCCTCTCCTATTATTAGGGAGAAATAAATATTAAACTTTGCTCTCAAATTCAATAATGGTAAACAAATATAAATAGTATGTAGTATTCAAATTGATTCGATTTTTCACCATCCTTACCTATTATGACCCATCAGGTTCTGTGTGAGATTGATGTTCTCCTCTGCAGAAAGCATGTGAGGGTCTGGCTCGGTTTGCTCCTCCTCCTGCGAAATGTAGACAGATGCAGCCTCCTTGGATGCGGTCTCAAATCCCTCCTAAAGCACAAATTTATAGTTAATTCAAGATAATGACCATATTATTTGTGTTCTCGTTTCCTCTTAATGTTAACAAAATAGAATTAATAATACTACTCAAGATATGTATAAGTCTCACCACTAACTCGAGATTTGCCGTGATCTTATCCCGATTCCTCTCATCACCCCTATATTGTTCACGAAAAGTACCATATGCCGCTCTGGCCCTCAAGTGTATCGGCATTAATGATTTTCCCTGTCATATTATAAATTATGAGATTTCATAATCATACTAAACATTAAGATCTTTTAAATCTTTAAATGACATATACCGTATCTTGACAATAAACATCCTCCAGATTGGCGTAGGAGTGTGAGCCCAAGTGATGGTCATGCAGCTTCTTTCTTCTATTTTCTGACCCCTTCGTGGATTTATTCTTTAAAAAAATTCTGTAAATATAAAATGAAATAATATCTTAAATTTATAAACTAAATTTCATGAAACTAACTTTGGCGGCATCGCTGTCCCAATACATGAGGAGAGCCGTGAAATGAATCTCGTTAACTCGGTCATCGAGGTTTAAAAACATCTGTCAGTCCTCCTCATACCTGTCATAGGTTTCATGTTTGATCTCATGCCTCCATTGTTTAAGGACTGCTTCAACCTTGACATTAAACACATAATTCCAAGCCTCATCAAAGTCCTCAAGGCAGAAGCAGTCCTGTAGATTTACATACACATTTAGTAAGAATAATTTAATATCAATTACTAATTATTAATAAATGAAAATCTAAAACAATATGCACTTACCATAAGCGCAGTCCATATCGCCTCGTATGCGGTCCATGGTAATTCTCGAAAATAAAAATAAGGGTTGATAATGGTCGCTCTACGCACGAGAACCCCAATATATGCATTCAATCGGGCCGACCAAGGACCAACGGGTAAATTAGAACTATTCCACCTAATAATGGCCCTCATTCCTCTTGGCGGTTGTTTAGAATCAGGCTTACCTCCGCCACGTCGTCCCTCTATGCGATCCTTCTTAGCACCTACAATAATGACAACATGATAATATATCATATAATATACAAATGTGAAAATTAAAAGTTTTTATATAATTTACCATTCGCTATCTCTCTTTCTTTTGCTGCGAGTGCAACAGCTTTCCTAGTCTCCAACATAGAAAGCATTTCCTGATACCTTCTCGCAGCACGTGGGTGGTACTTCCTTGAATCAGCCTTGGACTTATGAGAGTCCGGAGGTAAAGGTAAACTGAGAAAGTCCTGGGTCTTTGGCCGCAAGTCAGTATGGAATGTATATGATGGATATGTCGGGGTCCAAGTAGCACCTACATAAGAAAGAAGAATCAATAATATTAAATTTTAATTGACCATTATCAATTATTAAATATTTAATACCTGTGTCGGGGGATGATTCTGGTGCTGCATCAGAACCGCTGGGTGATGAATATCCCACATCTGCAACAAATGAATACTATGAGCTAGATAACTAAAAATTTATAAAACATGTTAAAGTATTAATTAATTTTTATACCTGCATCCGGAGATGGTAGTGGATCATCAGCACCACTACCTGGGGTGATACTCCGTGAGCGATCACCCTCCAGGTCAAAGAGCCTCCTCATCCTCCTCCTCATCTGCAAATATAATAAAGACAATCGTTATGAAAAAATTGTATACATGCTCATGAGATATGTTGTTATGAAATGCATTATTGTTTTTATTATGATAAGATAAAAATCGATAATGTGGTGTAACATATCAGGTTCATACCTACATCCAGCGCCACATTCTGTGCGTAAGAGAATTCTTGCCAAACATCATCAGATGAACCGATTGGTTCACTATAATTATCTTCACTTTCTTCAATATTTTTTTCATTGTTATTAGGAAGAACAACAGATCTTGGCTCCTTGTACAAAACCACCCAATCATACATGACATTCGGATCTTTCACATAGAAGCACTGATCAGCTTGTTCTGCGAAAATGAATTTCTCATCCGTATATACTTCTCGGTGAAGATTGACTAGTGTAAATCCATAATGATCCTTTTGCTTTTTTGCAGGACACCACCGAACCTTGAACATCGTGTAAGTACATTGTTTTGGTTTACCAAACCCGTAAATTACCTCAACGATATCTTCTAATTGGCCATAATATAATATGTCAGCTAGAATTGGATTCTGATCTCTTATACTTGAAAAACATTCTTGAGCAAACAAGCCCATGACCCCACTGTTCTGAGTTACCCTCCTATCATCGGTCTCTAACGTTCGAAATTTATATCCATTCACCAAATGCTCATTATAACGTCTCACTTCGTGATAAGGACGTTGTGCATGGATAATAATTTCATCTGGTAATGTAGTATCATCAAGAAGTGATTTTTCAACCTAAGACAAACAATTTGAGAATATTTAGGCGATGTTATATTATGAATGTTCAATAATTAATTGTAAAACACTTACATCAAATCTTAACCAATCAGAAAATTCTTTCTTATGTCTTTTCTGAATATTGTGCGCTGCATTCCTACCGGTTGTTTCATTCTTAAGCTTCTCCAGATGTCGCCTATATAAACAATATATAAGTTTGTATTGATAAACTATATGTAAAATGAATATTTCTCATCTATATTACAGTTTTTATTTGTTACCTTCGATAGTCTTCGAACATATCAAGGTTTTCCAACACATATGCATGAATTTGATCTAAGAGAGATCTCGAGTATTTTTCACGCTTCCTCTCCTTTTGAGGTGCTTGAGATGTGGTTTTCTTCTTACGCATGTAACGTGATGCAAACACAAAGCATTCGTTAGCCACGTATCCTTCAGCTATCGAGCCCTCGGGACGAGCTCGATTGCGAACATTGTTTTTCATGCAGCCCAAGTATCTTATAATCATAAAAGTTAATTATTAGCACGGTAATTTGAAAAACGCGTATACAATTAATAAATATAAGAAAAATCGTAAATTACCTTTCAATCGGATACATCCAACGATAAGTAACAGGACCGGCGATTCTAGCCTCTCTTGCAAGATGCTGGGTAAGATGGACCATAATTGTAAAAAATGAAGGAGGGAATATTACTTCCATATTGCATAGAGTAACTCGGACATCGGCTTCAAGTTTCTTAAAGTCATCTACATCTATGACTTTAGAGCATAATTTTCTGAAAAATCCACAATACTCAATAATAATCTTCGACGCTTCTTTATCCATATTGTTACGGATTGCAACATGGAGCAATTGATGGAGAAGAACGTGATAATCATGTGTCTTCAGACCTAAGAGTTTTCTCTCTTGCACCTGGACATTATTTGAAATGTTAGCAGAGTAACCATCCGACGACTTTACCGATTTGAGAATTTTACAAACTCGTTGCATCTGCTCATTTGACATTGTAACACGAGACGGATGCAACTTTAATTTTTTAAGGCCAACGTCTTGAGCTTGCAAATCATTTCGGATATTCAAAGCAGTCAGATCTTGGCGCGCCCGTAGATCATCCTTCGACTTGTTTGCATCTTGTAGGAGAGTTGATACTATGTTATCACATATATTTTTCTCAATATGCATAACATCTAAGTTGTGTCGGATTTTAAGATTTTGCCAGTAAGGTAGCTGAAAGAAGATACTAAATTTAGTCCATCCTCTAGGTAATGTTTGGGCTTCGTCCTCAACTTGCATTTTACGGACCTTTCGCTTACGCTTCAATGGCTTTTTTAACTTTAAGTAATCTCTTACTCCGAGCGTGTTAAATTTAGAATAGCGTTTTTTCCCAAACACAACTTTTGGAAACCCCTCAAGTAATTGAACGATCTCAGTACCTGTCAGTTGACGCGGCTTTATTATTTTCTCAACTGTACCATCAAACTTAGCTGATAATTTTCTGTACTTATGACTCAAGGGCAACCACCTTCGATTAAACCAATAACAACTCTTTCGGCTATGTGGTAATTGAATAGCTTCAAATTCCGGACCACATACAGGACAAGCACACTTGCCCTTCGTAGAGTACCCTGACAGATTAGCATAAGTTGGAAAATCATTAATCGTCCATAGTAGAATAACACGTAATCTAAACGACTCTTTTAAATGGGCATCATATGCTAAAATACCCTCAGACCATAATTGTTTTAGCTCATCAATTAGAGGCTCTAAGTAGACATCAATATCATTTCCCGGAGCATGCTTACCGGGTATCAGTAATGAAAGTATCATAAACGGCTGTTTCATACAAAGCAATGAAGGTAAATTATATGACATTAATACAACTGGCCACGTAGACCAGCCAGAGCTCATTACCCCAAATGGATTGAATCCGTCGTTTGATAGACCTAGTCTTACATTTCTACAATCTTCGGCAAAACGATGATAAATTTTATCAACATGCTTCCAAGCTAAAGCATCAGCAAGATGTCTCAATTTATCATCGTCTACTCGATCATCCTTATGCCACCTCATATTCTTTGTCGTTTCCTTGTTCATGTATAATCTTCGCAATCTAGGAGCCAATGGAAAATGTCGAAGCACTTTGACTGGAATTTTCTTCTGTGTTATCCTTGTCTCCGTTGTAATCCTTGTTGAAGAATTTGTGCGCTGTTTCCACCTAGAAACTCCACATGTCGGACACTCTTGAAGGTCTTTATTGGCTTTGTGGTACAAAATACAATCATTCGGACATGCATCAATCTTATTATAATCAAGACCCAGAGCAGAGACAATCTTCTCAGCTTGATAAGTTGTTTGGGGTATGCTATTCTCTCCTTCAGGGATTACAGTCCGAAGCAAATCAAGAAGCATTTCAAAATAATTATCTGACATACCGCTAAGTGTCTTAATATGAAGGAGTTTCAGCATAAATGAAAATTTGGAGTACTCGGTACATCCCTCATATAAGTCCTTTTCACTATCTTCTAGTAGCTCCATTATTCGCTTTATTTCTGCGGAGGAATGCATATCATCAATATTTTCGACACTCGCGACACCTCCTACCTCTTCGGCTTCAACTTCGTTATCATCTTCACTTTTGTCTCCAATATCATCCTCGACATTATCATCAACATCATATTCTGTAGGTCGAGGAAAAATATCATTCAACAATGTTTCTGTGTCATCTATTCGTTGGCCACTGGACGTACCAACATGCATATTTGGATCCTCATCTTCAGTGATACCCTCCCCATGTCAGTTCCAGTATTTATATTTCTCATCAAAACCTGATTTTATTAGGTGAATCCGTATATCATTTCTATTCACCAGCTTCAAATTCCTACACCTACAACAAGGACAGTACATAACACCGCTTCTTAAATTTCTCGGATTCATTTCCGCATAACGCATGAAGGCTTCACATCCCTCCTTGTATCGTGTGTTGTGAAATCTACGATGCCTAGGGATATCTATCCATGACTTATCAGGAATTATCCTCATCTGTAAGTTATATATAAATATTAAATACGATTAGTCTCACAACTACTAATACATCCATTACTCTTATACATTCAACACACATCAAACATACGTTCATATATCATTTAACAATATGAATATTTATCTACATAAAATATATATAAAACATACGTAAAAACTAATTACACTAATCTTGCGGCTGTCATAGGAAGGCTTCTATCCATTAAGAATATAGTAGTGCTTACATCCAACTTCATATACTTTGTATATTTTCATTTCTTGAAAATTTCGGCAGCACCTACCCGCTGTTCTCCCTGTACACTGTGCGGATGTTATTATGCGTATCAGTAATAACCCGAAACGCAGAACAACATACGCTTATTGTACACGGAGAACAACGAATAGGTGCTGCCAAAACTTTCAAGAATGAAAATATACAAAGTATACAAAGTTGGATGTATGCACTACTATATTCCTAACCCGTCCGAGAAGGACAGATCCAATAATTACGAATTTCAGTACCAATTTTTTATTCCTATAATATAAAATAAACGCTCATTTTTGGGAGAAAACTTCGTCTCCTACCCAAATCTGAGTCGTATATCATATATTATAAGTCCAAATAATTGGATGTAATTATTGGACGGAAGTCTAGGGATAACGTTATTTTTTTATTCACCTAAATTGGATTATAACACATTATAAAAATTTATAATGTGTTATATATCACTCTATTTTTTACAAAAAATTATTTCACATATTTTCACATCACAAACTTAAATAATCACACATACTTATAGCACGAATGAAACTTAAATGAGTTAGGGTTTATAAGTGTTTAAAACTCAATAATGATAACTAGTGTTGTTCAAATGAATTAACATGTATTTAATTAAGTTAGGATTTTCAGAATTGAACTCGTTTATTTTTCAACATAATTAGGGTTTTTAACCAAATTCAACAATAATTAATAATAAAATTGAAATTTCTAAAGCTCAGTAGAAAAATCATACCTTTTAAACTGATTTCCGCAACGGACACCGCCGAAGGAGGGGGGGTCGGGAGGTTCCGGAGGAGGGGGGGTCGGGAGGGG
>NC_033801.1:17720431-17733689 GCF_001876935.1 Asparagus officinalis
GGGGTGGTGGCTGGCAAACTTGATAGTTTACCCTAGGCAACCTAGATGGAATTCCGTCTAGGTTGACTATTCCGTCTCGTTTGTCAAACTAGACGGAATTTTCCGTCTAGTTTAATCCAAACTAGACGGAACAATCTAGACAGAAATTTTCCGTCTAATTTGCTCCAAACTAGACGGAATTTTTTTCCGTCTAGATTGTTCCGTCTAGTTTGATCGTTTTTCTACTAGTGCCATTACCCTGAGTGGGACAATTGTCACTGGTTATGCACAACTTCCTTAAACAACCTTGACGTACTAAAATTGCTACACCTTTATGCTCTCATTAAAAATGTGGCACCTTTTTCCATGGGCTAAATTATCAAATTGGTATTTTTATTCTGTTTGCCAGTTTAGTATATTTAAAAAGTTTGATGACAATAAGGTATTTTTTTTCTAGACCTTTTAGTCAATAAGGCACATTCTTGTGGACGAGGGCCAAAAAATTATTAGGAGTGAGTCATGTAATCAAAATTTAGCCTTGTTAATGCTAACATTGCAGAGATGTTAATGATGTGTGCATTTTTTAAGAGAATATGGGATTTTAACTAACAATGAAACCCTAAATTGCCTAAAGACACCTCATTTGCCAAATCCCCTGAAACTCCAAAATTTTTAAGTGGAAAAGAGTTCGCACTCAAATCATCAGCTATAGAGAATCTCTCTGAGGGAGAGAGCATGGATGTAAATGAATAAGGCATGATGGGTCATCTCCAGCACTGCGGTCTTCAACTCGTGATCGCAAAGGTAAGATTTGGTGTTCTTTAACTATATTCACTTAGGTGCCGTTTGACAAAGGGTTAAGTGAGAGGTTAAGGAGACTTAACCCCTTATTAACTTGCCAAACACAAAAAATCTATATAAGAGTTAAAGTGAGTTAACCCTCTATAATTTTCCAAACACAAAATATATAGAAAAGTTAAGCTAACCCCTCTAGAGGGATTAAAATGAGTTAACCCCCTCAAAATGAGGGGTTTACTAATACTCCTATTTAGAAGGATTAAGAGCTAACCCCTCTAATTATAAAGAAAATAGTCAAAATTATTATTATTCCCAAACACTAAAAATGATCATAAGGGTTAAAATAAAACTTATATAACGGGTTAATAATTTAGTCCTTCAAGAATTTTCATATGGCTATAAGTAACCTAACTCAACTTTCAAGAAGAGAGGAATTTATTTGATATGTGGAAAGATTAGGCATTACTATGAACGCTGTGTTGGGGAATTTCAGTCTCCCCGCCTACCACGATATGCGCAACTCGGAAGCCAACCCCAATCAATAAGATAGAACAACCACAATCAAGAAAAAGAACACCGAGATTTACGTGGTTCGGTCGACCAACTTCGACCTACGTCCACGGGGCAACAATACGAGAAACTCACTATGTATCAGGGAGAACTACAAGAGGAACCACTCAACTCTCGTCTCTCAATCTCTCAACCTCACATACATAATCAACTCTCATATTCTCTCCAAAGCCCACTCCTTGTAATCTTTTGCACGGATAAAAACTTCGAAACCCTCTCTCTCTCTCATCTACTATATCTCTACTTTTTCTTCATTATTTTTCTTCCACCAATAAAAGAATATATATAGGGAAACCAAAACTCTATCTCTAGCCTAACTTCCTAATTAGAATAGGATTCAAACTCCTAATCATGATAAAACCCAAACTCCTAATCATAATAGAACTCAAACTCCTAATCATGATAGAACCCAAACTCCTAATCATGATAGAACTCTAACCCTATCTAATTTTCATGAAGTTACACAAAGAATCAAAGACAAAATCCCAACACGCTGTAGGTACCAGAAGACTGGTGAAATTCCATCCAAACCATAAGCAAACGTAGTGGAGGGAGACATTGTTGTTGCGATGGTCTGTGAAGTTAACATAGTTGCACAAAACAAAGATTAGGTGGGTAATTATTGGGCAATCCAAATTATATGTTCCAATAGAGGAGCTTTCACCCCCTCCTCCACTATTGATGATGGCGAACAAGTGGTCATGGACGATTTGTGGCCCTCGCCTGTTGTGGATAAGGGAAAGGTGCTTCTAAATTAAGCACACTTTGGGAGATTCCTTTCTCTTACAGATGTGCTTGATGTTCCCAAAATCCGTTAGACAGCATCTCTTCTTGTTAAAATTGGTGCTCGGGTCTTCTTTTGGTGGATAAATTTATAGTGACTAGAAATGGACAATTTGTGGGTAAAATCTATTGTAGCCAGGGTCTGTTTATTCTTAATATACTTGAATCATGAATGAAAATACATCTACCTCTTGTGCCTATTTGGTTAACTCCTCAAATCTTTGGCATGATAGATTAGAACATGTTGGCTTCTCTTACATTAAAAAAATGGAAGATATAGGTATGTTGCATAATGTGAAAGCATTTGATCATGAAAAAAATATGAAATATGCATTAAATCTAAGTCAACTAAGATATCATGTAAAAGTGTACGAAGAGAATCTGAATTGCTTGAATTGATTCATAGTGACCTTGGTGACCTGAAAAATAGTAACAAGAGGTGGTAAAAGTTTTGTTGTGCGCAGCGGCCAAATTGTTGTGCTTCGAGGAACCAAACCAAAACGTCAAGATAGAAGGCTAAACAATCCACGATAACGACACAAACACAAACAACCAATTTTTACGTGGTTCGGAAAGTTACCTACGTCCACGGGGCAAGAAAGGGATGTGTTTTTACTAATAGAGGAAAGAGTACAAACTGAGATTACAAATCACTCAAAACAACCAACTAATCTCACCAACAATCTCTAATTCTCTCCAAAATAAAACCCTAACTAATAGCTTGGAAAATACTTTTTTTCTGTGCTCCAAATATCCCCCAATCAATGCTTAATCAAAGCACAATCAAAGCCAAAGAAACCTTAAAAACGCGTCTCTATTTATAACAAAACACAATCCTAAACAGATTGGGATTCTAAAAAACGAGTCTACCACACCCGGGGATAGCAGACACCACACCCTTAAAAACAGGACAGATTCTGTCATACCTGGGTGTGGCAGACACCACACTCATGTCAACAGGGACAAATTCTGCCACATGGGTGTGGCAGACACCGCACCAGGGCGTGGTGGAGCCTGTTTTGCTTATTTTTTATATTTTTCTCAAATTCCTTCGTCGTTTTCATAATTCTCCACATCGACAAAGTTTTCCCAAAACTGAGCCGACACCAACCAAATCAAACGTCTCACTTGTTGCGTCCAGTACAAAATGAAATAAACTCACGACAATGGACTCAATCCACAACAAGTCGAGAATGCGAACAAATTCCAAATGTCGGTATCAACTTACCAAATCGGCTGCATCATAAATGACTGCCTACGTATCCTCTTGCCTAAGGAATCAATCCTTCACGTAGTTCACCAAATGGCCTTCAAAGACCCTCAATCCAATAGAAGAGTTCTCAACTCTTCACCAACAAATCTGCAGCTGATAGCCCTCCCAATGGCCCCAAAGTGAAACAAACCAAACACCTCCACCTGAGGTGAATCAACGGCCACATCCAAATCCAAATTATGTCCACCAGCTGCACTCGAATCAACCAACTCATCATCTGCATCCAAATCCAAATGATCCCCAAACTGTGTCACCTCAGCTGGAATCTCAAACGATGCAATATGATCTGGAGTATGTGGAGTAATCTCCACCCAATGTGGAGTAGCATCATCCTCCACCGCTACGCTATCCCAATGATCTGATCAACACTCTCCACCTGTCGAGAGTCAAATATGACAAGTTCTATGTAACCATTATATATGACTATTCTAGATATACAATAGAATATCTATTGAAATCTAAAGATGATGCCTTTGAAATGTTTTTGAAATAATCTGTAGTTCAAAATCAACTAAATAAGAAAATCAAAATAGTAAGATCAGATAGAGGTGGTGAATATGAACTTAATCTAATAGGGTAGTTGAGATCAAAAGCCTAACTTGATCTTAACAAGGAGAAGTGTTGGTTGTCTCTGGTTATTATGTTGTCATGCTGACTTGTTTTTTCCTATCAAAATGTACTTATGAGATCATAAGCAAGGGCCGATCCAGAAACTTTGGCCATTGGGGGCAAAACTGTAAGTTAGCTAAGATATGATATTTTTACCAAAAATATTAGTGGCACCATTACTAACTATGAGTGTCTATTTCACAAAAAAATCTGGAGGCCTAGGCGATCAATAGCGAAAATAATGCTAGCAAAAATTGATATATGGGTTTAATTTTAAACTAGTATATCCGCATGTGCAAATGCATGTGCAAGTAACAGCAAGTTCTTATCTAGATAATTCTCCGCCATTCATCTTAATTATATTATTTATGATTTAATGTGTATACATGGAATTTCTACTAAAAATGCATGTGCATAGTGTAAATGTTTAAAATAATAAAATAAGTATAAATATATACACTTTAACCATGATTTCCATATAAAAATAAATGTAATATAATATTTTTAATAAATGACTGAAAAACCTATTTAGAAAATCGTGTATGTAATTAGAATAAACATATTATTATAGACTTTTACATATAAGTTAATCTAATTTAAATGGATTTTAGAAAAGAAGTGATGTAATTATTCATTAAATTAGTAGGATGCTAAACAACCAATTTGTCAAAAAAAAATAAAATAAAAAGAAATAAGATATTATGGTAAGGTTTACAAAGTTGTGCTCTCTTCTGGAGTTGGAGCAAAATTAATGATTGAGGTGATATTTACACACTTATCTAGAAATTTACAAATAACATAAGAATACATGAGTGGATTGAGTATACAGGTGAAAACTGTGTGTGTGTTTAACAAGTATGTTTAAAATTACACCCATTTAACAAATTAAGTACACTCTATCTTGTATCTAAACTATTTATAAAAAAGGATTGGGTGTTAAAACTTTTGATTGTCTATTTTACTCTTATAAAATTTGATAATTTCTAATAATGCCTCAAAATTTATTCAATTCATGCTATTTATTATACTATAATTATTCTTGCAATAAAATGGAGAACTAATATTAAAAACTAAATAGATATTATATATTTTAATCATATTCCTTAAAATTTATTCGATTCATACTATTTATTATACTATAATTTTTTCTTGCACTAAACATAAGAACTAATATATATTATAAACTTTAACCATATTAGTCTTATGTTAAATAAGATAAATATTTTAATTTAGGTATTATATATTATACAACAAATATATAGTTTTAATATATAAGATAATAGTATCATGACTTATATTTATAATTAATATCATGATTTAAGATAATTTAGTATTTAATTAAAAATCTAACATCTAATCTAATACTATGATATATTGATATGTGCATCTGGTGTATAAAAAATCCATGAAGAGGAATAGTAATATAAATGTTAACCTCTTGACGTAGTCTAGAAATAGCATATAAATTATCATAATATATATCACTAAGTATTGCAATTACTTATCATAGTATTTGGATACGAGATAATTTTTTGCATGCGGAATTCGAAGCGGTGTGGGAAGCTATTACATTTGCTCTTGATATTGGATGTGAAAATGTAATTTTTGAAGTAAATGTGGAGGCAGTAATTAGAGATATCCATAATGGGGTGGAGCAACACTCGATTTTTGAACACTTCGTAGATGATATTCAGCGATGTTGTACATATCATTAGATTGGTAGATATTTTTCTAAGTTGCATTCAGAATTGGAGTACTGCAACAAATGGTTGAAATTGATCTACTCAATGAAAAAAAAACTCTCCAACTTAAGAAAATAAATTATAATAGCATATAAATGTTAACCTCTTAGTGTAGTCTAATATAAATTATAACTGGAATACTAATATAAATGTTAACATCTTGGTGTAGTCTAGAAATAGCATATAAATTATCATAATATATATCACTAAGTATTGCAATATACTTATCATAGTATTTGTATACGAAATAATTCTGAGCATGCGAAATTCCAAACGGTGTGGGAAGCTATTACATTTTCTCTTAATGCTGGATGTGGGAAGGTAATTTTTGAAGAAGATGTGGAGCCGGTAATTAGAGATATCTATAATGGGGTGTAGTAGCACTAGATTTTTGCACACTTTATGGACGATATTCAATGATATTGCCCATGACTCAAGGAATGAGATTTTTAGGTAGTTCCTCAAATGGATAATATAACAACTCACGTGTTGGTCCAAAGAGCTAAGAAAATTAATGATTTTGCGATATGGTTGAAAGACCCACCATCATTTTTACACAATATTTTAAGTCTGATAAGAAGCAGTGTTAGTCCACATTCTTTTAGTGTGCTTCTGGGTTGTCATTTTAGTTTAGATGTGTCATAATATTTTTTTCGCGAAAAAACTGTTGCAATATAGTAATTAAATCCTACCTAACAAAGTAATTTATAACATTTTTCCTTCTGGACCTACCAATAATTCATTTAATATGAATATTAGTGAGAAAGGGAACTCATAATTAAAGCATCGTATAACTTCTCTTACTAACTAATCAAATTCTCTTTATTAATTATGCACTAATTATTTCCCGACTAATCTACTTGCATAAACATTCCTCTTTGATCTCAGGAGTTGCATAAAGTTATGCTATATATGGATGCTCAAATGCATAAAAAAACACTAAAAGAATAAAAAGAAAAAAATGGAGGAAGTGAGAATTTTGGCGGTGGAGTCATTCCCTCGATTGTAGTAACCAAGATACCTCACAGTCAACAAGATTTACAGGAGATAATTGAGAGAGAAGATGATATTGCTTTTCTTTGGAGAAATGAACAAATCTATGACCAATTTCATCTCCAATTTATAAAAAAATATCAATCTGTTAGTTATAAAAGTATGCAAATTTGTGGAGAGAAAAACTAATATAAATGTCAATAAATTCATAGCGAGTGGGTGGCTGGGGGATTTGTTTGAGTCCTCGTTGTTGTTCTAAAAAAATTGTGACGAGTGCACTGTTTGATGGCCTTCGAATATTTAATCTTATATCATTACTTAATATACATTACGTGCAAAGCACATGTTACATACTAGTCTACATAAATTTAAATTTATAAGTGTGATGCCCCAAGTATAAATAGTCCTATGTCGCAAAATGAGTGAAAAATTTAGTGGCTTAAATATGTAAGCATAAGACTCAAATGTAACATCGGCTAACCAATTTTAACAATGGTTTGAGCCAAACAACACGCTATACTAGGTGGGTCTCACGGCTTGCACGCGTCAATGAGCTCGTGGACCCGGGGCGTGACAATAAATGAAAGAGTAGAGGTGTGATTAAAGGGTAATAGTAGCATAATATAGATACATTTTATGGAGGGTAAGTGTAAATAATTACGATCAGTGTAAATAATTACGGTCAGTGTAAATAGTTGCCCCCACTGCTCCCAGTGTAGATCCGCCCTTGATCATAAGAGACTCATTGCTACCCTTTTTATATTTAATAATTCAAGAAACTGCCCCTACACGTTCATCCAAACCTAATGGGGTAGCTGAGAAGATCATAAGCCTAACTTGATGTTAACAAGGAGAAGAGTTGGCCGTCACTGGTTATTATGCTGATTTGTTTTTCTATCAAAACATACTTAAGAGATGATCGTAGGCTGACTCATTGCTGTCCTTTTTATATTTAATTTAATTAATTTTGTACAAGGCACGTGTTGTTATGATTGATTTTGATAATTAAAGTTGATAAACCACCTTATCCTTCGACTAATTAATAAATGGAGCCAGTTTCATAAAATGGCAGTAAGTCTATTTAGACGTGACATGAACATACTATGATTATACTCTGTGCGGAAGATAAATTGTGGGGGGAAAAACCTTATTGATCAGTGGATCATTCAATTATTTTCAGTAACGGAACGAGATGGTCCAGGAAAGACAACCCCCCCCCCTCCCCCCTCCCCCCCCCCCCTCCCCCCCCCCCCGCCCCCCCCCGCCCCGCCACTTCTAAAATTTCTTTCGAATCATCAAGAAGTAAGCCCGTCGGCCAGTGACGTCAGAACATCGTAAGCCTGGTGCGGCCTCAAGAACCATCACGCTTCTTTTCGGCCGCTCGACTGGGCCTGGGCCTTCTCGATCGCCCGAGGAGTTTGTTAATCAGAAGAAGTTAGACACGTAGCGTACGTATACAGAGGAGGGAAAAGAGCGCAGAAGCTGAGGAAAGGATAAAAGAAGGTGAATCAAAATCATGACGAATTGAGCAAACCAGATCACAGGTTGGCAACAGCTAGAAAATTGATTCAGAGTTTTAAGTTAAGTTTTAACAAAGTAAATGGTGCTGGAATCGAAATTTTTTCTAGAGAGACAATTGGATGACACGCTGATCATAATTTGGCAACAGGCTATAACTTCTACTACCAAACTCGTCCGGTTTCTAGCCGGAACTTGGCTCCTCATACACCAGGCTACTGCTGTCCATCCCTGACTAGAATCCTTTACCTCTTCCTCATATAGCAACTGACAGTAAAATAAAAACTCAAACTCACTGACAAATTAGCAATACTATTGCTCACCCGTCCCAGACCTCAAATGGACACACTATTGGGTATTCCCCTACCCGTTAACCCACCAACCCGCGTATGATCCGACGTATTCGGATACAGCAAAGTATACGGCATTTGAACCGGCCCATTCCTGTTCTTCAAACTCCCATCCTCATTCATCTCCAAAATCCTATTCTCAATCTCAATCAACTCGTCTCCAAACCGTCGAAACGCGTCGATGGCCCTTAAATTAGAAGTCCACTCCGGTGCATCTCGCTGACCGAGGTACAACTCGTCTGACGAATGGCGTGACAATATCTCAATCAGTGACACGCCCAGTATCGTCTGAAACTGACTCGTTATGGTCTTCAGAAAAGCCCGGTCTGGGTCTCTGGCTAGCTCGTCGTAGTCAGATGAACCCGGTTCGGGCATAAAACGTCTGCTGATGGTTGGTCGATTCGGGAGGAAACCAGCGTAGGGATACTGTCCGAAATTGACAGCGGCGTGAAGTGCAGAGGATATCCATATGATCGTAGTACAAGTTTGGACCAAGTCGGAGATGGATTGCATTTTGGGCCACCAGCCCTCGTTCTTTTTGTCGCCATGGCCCACTTCGATTATTTCAGTCCACCAGGCTTGGAGCTCGGTATCGGATTGAACTGTGGCGTGGTCTGAATAGTAAATGGAACAGTATTCAGTCACCCACGTTTCGATTGCGGCCCAGACGGAGAGCCCATCCACGGCGTAGGGGTAGTCTGTGATTAGGAGCCGGAGTTTGTTTGGGCTGCTTGGGTCTTCAACCGCAATGCCCCTGAAAAACACAGTGTAGCAACTCGGTTAGAAAGGTATTGTAACTGAGAGTTATAATGTATTACTGTATCGGCAGACAATTCCCCGAGTTATTAGGTATGAAGTGAAATTTTTTCTTTGAAGAGCCTACTAATCTTTGAAATTAATGGTAAAAAGAGTGTCAATTCATCAAAAATAGTTGATACAAGAAGACTGATTCATGTGTCATTGATCCATGCTGTCAAAATTTAGTCACCGATCAGCTTTATGTTTGGAACCTAAGGTTGTATTTGACCTCCGTCACTAGCAGGATCATCACCAGCCAAGTCCATATCAGATGCTCGGGGAGCTGCACGCGGCTTGCGAGCTAATCTCTTCCGCCTAGCAGCAGGGACAATAATCAAAGGTCTCGCCTGGGGAGGAGGACGGAACTCTTCATCCTGGTCAACTGTGGTCCCTGAAACATCAAACCATAGTCAGTTTCAATATTCCTAGAAGATGTAATGAAAAGATGAATAGCAAACCTCGCTCGGAAAAGTCTTCATAACCTTCAGGATCTCCGCCTGAAGCCTCGTCTGCGGAATGAAAGGTCTTCTTTCCCTCTTCATCAATCCGACGAGTCTTATTCCGTGTCCTCTGTGATCGGGCATTTTCCCAAATCCTACGGGAATCAACCTGAGAAGCTTCCTCGGCCTCTAGCTCTGCAATCGGCTTCACGGGGATGGTCTTGTTGGCTGCTAACAACCACTTGCAGCTTAAGAAAGTAAGGTTCAACTGCCGATCAGCACTCGGGAGACTGAATTTAGCACCAGTACAGCCAGTCACGGTCCACAACCACGCACGGAGACCATCTACCAAACCACCGTGGGCACGAAGCTGCTGACGAGGATTCCCGACGTAAAGCTGATCGTAGCCAAACTGACGAGCGAATCGACAGGGTAGATATGGCTCTATGAAGCACTGATCCCTCACCCGAAAAGTCAAATAACCTGGCCTAATGTTTACCAGCCAGTTAAAGCACCCGATGTCCAAGTGAGTGCGATACTCTCTCGGCCTCTCTTCATCTGTCAAACTATCGCCGTATCGGCCGGAGAACTGCGGAAAGCAAGTGGAAAATGTCCAACACTTGTGGACCTGCAGCTGCTGCCTGACGTCAGAAAATCCGCGCCCCTCCCACTTGCCGTTCTCAAGCAATTGTAGTAAAGGAACAGAATGATCTGTGGCGCTCGGTACCGACATCATATCGGGACGGTGAAGGACAAACCAAGCCATCAAGTAAGTGTACGGGAGCTCTGTCTTAAGGGTGGGAATCTGAGTCGGCGATTCCTTTTCCTTCCGTGTAAAGGCACCAGAAAGCTGTCGAAGCCCTCGGTGAATGTTAGCCACCATCACCGGAAGAAGTGAGAGTTCTTTCTTGTAGGCAAGCTGAACTGCTGGATAGAGTACTTCCAAGGGCAGAGCGTCACAAGACTGATATGAGACCACGCATTTCTTTAACCAAATAGCGAGGAAACCGGCAAGAAGGGTCATGGGTCGAATCGGTGCGGTAGCATGCCACAAGAATGATTTGAACTTGGTCCCTGCAGGAAAACCACCCTCAGAACTGCTAGTGGTATAAGAATGAGCATCAATCTTCTTCATCAGAATGTTCACCCCTGAGGGAGTAAGTGGGGCCAACTCACAAATAGCCTCGCCAGAATTACTCTCCAGATTCTTGAACAAATAATTGGCAAACTGCTTCAGACTCACGAATGTCTTAGTCCTCTTTGCTAAAGGCTCAGACTGCGCCAAAGCTATATGATAGTGACAAGTGAGATCCCATAGAGTCTCGTAGCGATCGGGCATACGATCCTTCAGCAGACTTAATTCATGGTTGGAGGGAAAGTATTCCTGATACAACATCTGTCCCATGGGTAAGCCAGAAATCCTGTGCATCTCGTGAAGAGCCAAGCCCAATTCCCCTTGCCGGGTCAGAAAAGTGTTCGAATCTGAATTATAAAGCTCGAACAAAGCACAGAAATGCCTTGCGCTGACAGGCAAGCCATACATGGTGGCACGAACGGCTGCATATAAACCACAAGCGTGCAACTCCTCGCCCCATCGGCTCAAGACATACGTCGTCATACGGGTCCACCAAAACTTGTCCAAAGAATGGACCCAACCATAAATCCTGTGACGCGTCGCAGGCATCTCCCGTCCTAGAGCAGCGAGGCGATTCCTCAAGGTAGAAGCGGTGGCGAGGAACTCGTTACGTGGTGGTGCATCCAGCCCCAGTACTCCGGGACGCAATCCGGTGATGTGACTTCTGCTCGAGCCAGGAAACGCCTGATGAGTGATGTAGCCGCAATGGACGCTCTCATGCTCCTCCGTCAAGCGCCACGACATCTCCCGTGTCACGGCCTGACGCCTGAGCTCAGTCAATGAACGATGCCGAGGAATCTTCGGCAAGTATATGAAGCCACTGCCAGTTTTATGAAGCCACTGCTCAGCCTCAATAAACACGGCATCCGGGTCTTCGACAGAGTCGCCAAATAAGAAATCACTCTTCCGAAGAGGCTGAATAGAACTGGCGTCCTTCACAAGAGGTGCATCGGTAATCAACTGTCGAAGAGCTCGGTGCCCACCTTCCTTCACCGCCTGAGCGACCTCAGTCGATGTGCCCAAGACGAACTGAGGAGTGACCGGGATAGGGGAAACATCGTCGGAGGTCGAATAATACTCGCCACGACGCCCGTATACTGCGTGAGATGAGAACGCTCCAGAAGGGTATTCAACTGAGAACAAGCAATTAAACGTTTGTTAATTCCAGTTATAAAAGGAAATTGAACTCATCTTACGAAGGGGTAAGATAGAGTCATTGCCTTATAAAGGGTGTGACGTTTTGGCCACGTTGCGCCTTCATAAGATAGGGTATATCGACAATATATCCCTGCCTTATAAGGCACAACGCAGCGACAAAACGCCCCCTTTATTTATTATGAGATAGTGTTTTGACCAAGCAAAACATATCTTTGAAGCGTCGATCCTCACCAAGGAGAATCAAGGCTCTTCCCGATTGCCTCACCAAGGAGAACAACGTGGGGTTAAAAGGACCAATTTGCAAATTTTCAGAAAAAAGAGGGTTAATTTGTAAAATTTCTATCTTCAAAGCGTCGATCCTCACCAAGGAGAATCAAGGCTCTTCCCGATTGCCTCACCAAGGAGAACAACGTGGGGTTAAAAGGACCAATTTGCAAATTTCCAAGAAAAAATGGACCAATTTGTAAATTTCCAGAAAAAGTAGCTCACCAGCGTAAGAGGGAGGCGCGCCATCATTCGGCGCGGTAGAGGATTGACCCCTCGCCATACGGGACATAGAAACCTGCAAGGTAAATTGAAGGATCAGATCTAGAAAAGGAAAAATCCCATTTTTACCCCCAAAAAAGGCAAGTTTGAGGCATCAAATCACACCCTCAACCCTTATATGCGATCCCGCGACTCCATACACTAGATCAAACATGAAATAGATCAAGATTGCGGAGGATTTACCTGAAGAAAAGCCCAAAATCCAATAAAGGCGAGACCTTTAAGGAAACTTGAACCACACGCTCGAGGGGCCTGAGAGAAACTTTTTATTTGGAGATTTTGGGAGATTCCTCAGTCCAAGATTCAAAGGAAAGCCAGATCTAAGACAAATATCAAGGTTTGAAAGAGAATGGATGCTCGAGGGAAGAGAAATCAAGAGAAGAGAGGGAGGGGGTGGCCGGCCCTAGAAAGAGAGGAAGAAAAAGAAAAAGAAAAAAAAAAAGGAACCTCTTTTATAGCCTTGAACCAGATCTGGCTGAACCAGACCAGACCAGACTGAACCAGACCTAGCCAGATTGGACCAGGTTGAGCCAGATTGAGCCAAACTGAGCCAGAATGAGCCAAAT
>NC_033801.1:17734689-17738572 GCF_001876935.1 Asparagus officinalis
CCTCGGAGGTCTCGTCCTCGTCACCCGTAGGAAGGAGCTCTTCATCATCGGTGAGAAGAGATTTGGCACACCCCTTTCCCCGCTTCCGAGCAACCTCAGCCCTGCCAGCAGCCATCATAGCAGCCCGGACCGAGTACTCGGACTGTAACTCTGAAAGGCTCCTCACACCTATGGATTCATAGGCGGAAAGGAACCACTTGCAACTAAGAAAAGTGGTCAGCGGCTTACGCCTATATGAAGGGAGAGCAAAATGGGCTCCAGTGCAGCCCACCATAGTCCACAACCATGCTCGTACGCCATCAATAAGTCCTCCCTCAATCTGCAGGCCACGGCTTGGATTCCCGACATACAGTTGGTCATAGCCGAACTGACGAGCAAAGCGGCAAGGGAGGTAAGGCTCTATGTGGCATTGATTCTTCACCCGAAGGACAAGATATCCAACGCGGATGTTCACTAACCAGCGGAAGCAACCAGCGTCGAGAACAGTCTGGTCACTTCTAGGTTTCTCCTCGTCAATCAGCGTATCACCATAGTGACCCGAAAAGTGAGGAAAACACTTGAAGAACTCCCAGCTCTTACGGGCTCGAAGCTCTCGTTGAACATCACTGAATTTGTTCCCAAGCCATCTGCTCTTCTCCAACAACTGCATGAAAGGAACGGGGACATCAACAACGCTGGGCGCCGACATCAAATCAGGACGGTGAAGAACGAGCCACGCCATCAGATATGCGTAAGGGAGCTCGACCTTCGGACAAGTAAGCTCAGTCGATGGTTCAGAACCCATCTGTGTAAAACTGCTGACTAGACACCTAAGCCCGCAATGGATGCCAGCAATCATCGCTGGGAGCAGGGAAAGCTCTCTCCTGTAAGCTAGCTGAACTGCAGGGAAGAGCACCTCGATGGGTAGAGCGTCTGAAGGCTGGTGCGGGACAACACATTTCTTCAACCAAAGAGCAAGGTAGCCTGCTAGGAGAGTCCGGGGCCCAATGGACTTCTGTGCACGGCAGAGAAAAGAACGAAACTTGGTTCCCGCAGGAAAAGCTCCCTCAGCACTGGCGATGGTGTAAGAACGAGCCTCAGCCCTCTCCAGCAAATCATTAATTGCGGAAGGGGTCAACACGTCTAATTCATGAATGGGCTCGCCGGAGTTACCCTCTAAGTTCTGGAACAAATAGCAAGCAAACTGCTTCAAGCTGACCTGCCTCTTCCTCTTTGCTTGAGGAGAAGTCTGGACCAAGGAGGTATGATAATGACAAGTAAGATCCCAGAGAGTGTCATACATGTCGGGAGTATCTTTCTTCATACACTCCAACTGCTGGTTCGAGGGAAAATACTCCTGATATGGACAATCCCCCATCGGAAGACCAGAAACCTGATGCATCTCATGCAAGGCCAACCCTAACTCACCACCGCTGGTCAGAAAGGTGTTGCTGTCAGGCATGTAGGTCTCCAGCAAAGCCAAGAAATGGCGATAGCTGACTGGGATTCCGTACATGGTGGCTCGTATAGGTGCATACAACCCACTGCTCTTCAGATCCCTCTCCCAGCGCGCTAAGACAAAACTGGTCATGCGTGCCCACCACCTCTTGGCTAGTGAGGAAGCCCAACCGTAGCATCTATACTCCGGTGGAGGTAACCGTCTCCCCAGAAGAGCTAGACGATTACTCACGGTAGGAGCAGCTGCTGACACCTCGCCTGGGGGTGCAGTGTTAAGGCCCATAATCCCTGGTCGAAGACCACGAACATCATGATACCCGTTAGAACCAGGAGTCTTGTGATGAGAGGCATATCCACACTGAACTCGCTCAGCATCATCAGTAAGGCGCCAAGACATCTGTCGCTCCACGGCCTGTCCCTTCAAGTGACTGAAAGAATATTGACGCGGAATGGAGGGAATGTACAAGACAGCCCCTTCGTCGAGAGTCAGCCAGTGTTCCTCGGTAAGGGTCAGCGTAGCAGGATCCTCGACGTGATCTCCGAACAGGAAACTCGGCTTCTTTAAAGCCTGAGTAGAGGAAGAATCCGCAGTAAAGGTGGCATCCGTGATAAGCTGGCGCAAACAATGACGCCCTCCTTCCCGTATCAAACGACAAGATTCGTCGGAACGATCTCTGTCAAACCGAGGGAGTGGACTAATGGCCTGCCTGAGAGAAGCTGAAGAGAAGACCTCCCGGCTACAACCAGTATTGGCATGAGGAGGAAGGCTCCCCGCAGGAAACTCTACTGCAATAAAGCACAAGGGTGGAGTCAGAAAATCCATCTCGTAAGAAGAATGATAAGCCCATTCACGGAATAATTGGAGAGACGATTTTGAGTGTCCTACACCGGAAGAACGGTATGCATCATCACGTAAATAACGTGGTAACATACACCGACCTATAAGGTGTAGGACGACACAAAATCGCCCCAATATACCAGAAGACTTGAATTGGCCAAGCAAAACAAGTCTGAAACCTTAACCCCCGCGAAGGAGGGTGTCGGTTCTTCCTTCATGACCCGCGAAGAGGTCAATCAGGGATACGGAAAATGTAAATTCTCACCCCCAAAGAAAGAGGCCGCTGGAAAAGATGTCGCGGGAACCTCTTCCTCGCTGTGCTGCGAATGAGAACGACTCCTACGAGGTCGAGATCGGCGGGGAGACATTGAAAATCTGTAACGAAAAGCAGCAAGTCAGGCACAATCTAAAATATGAATACACGAAATTTAAAAGGGAAATTAAGAACTTTAATTAAAATCCTATGTATAAATAGGATTTCATAATTGAAGTCTAGTTAAACCTACAAATTTCGTGCATGCGAAACAATGATTGTCATTTTTCGCGGTGAATTTTGGTGAAATACCCAAAATACCCTTCGTGTTCAAGGCCAAATTCGGGTCAAGGACACGCTCGGGTTGGGTCATGGTCATCATATCTGATCATATAGCACCCCCCGATACCCCACAATTTTGGTTAACTTTACAAATAAACCCTTTTGTAAAATGAAGCCAAATTTGCAAATAAACCCCTTCACAAATTTCAATTTTACGTCCACATGCCCTTATCAAAACTTTGGTTATTGGGTTGTGGTCTAAACTTTTGGAATTTCAGCCCTAAATTTCAGCCCTTTTGCAAATAAACCCCTCTACACTTCGTGGGTTGCTTTTTGCAAATAAACCCCTCAAACAACATTGGTTTTCTCGCATAAAGCACCCCTCAAATTTTCGACCAAATGGACATGCAATACAAAACCTAATTTCAGTCCCATTTTACATAAAGACCCCTACAAATTTCAGTCCACTTTTACATATAAGCCCCCCAAAATTCGGCCATATTACATGTTTGCATAAAACCCCCAAATTTTGGTCCATACTCACAACCCATCATCATTAGAATGAAAAGTTATGATCTTGGCATATAGGTTCATGTTGTATCCCCATTACAAGCATAAAGCTATAATCTTTTCAAAAAAAAGAGGAGAAAGTTTTGAGATTACATGATCTTGGCATATAGGTTTATGTTGTATCCCCATTACAAGCATGAGGCTATAATCTTTTCAAAAAGGAGGAGAAAGTTTTGAGATTACCAAATCAAGAAGCTTTCCTTGAGGTTGAAGATGATGAAACCCTAGCTTGGAGGAGAGATCAATTTCGGCCAAGAGGGGAACAAAAAAATTTTGAGTTCTTGAAAGTGAGAAACAATGGTGTATGGAGGGAAGGAAGAAGAAGGAGTTGGAGACACCCACGGGTGTCTCGGGTCTTGTTTGTTCCCCGTACGCCTATGTTAGGCCCGAATTCGCCCGTTTTCGTCGATTATTGGATGTCTTGATGAAAATCGACACCAATCAACATTCGATGCGCGAAACCCTAGGGTCAACGCCGGTCAACGCGTAACCCTAGGTCAACG
>NC_033801.1:17748613-17783721 GCF_001876935.1 Asparagus officinalis
AACACATTTCTTCAACCAAAGGGCAAGGTAGCCTGCTAGTAGAGTCCGGGGCCCAATGGACTTCTGTGCACGGCAGAGAAAAGAACGGAACTTGGTTCCCGCAGGAAAAGCTCCCTCAGCACTGGCGATGGTGTAAGAACGAGCCTCAGCCTTCTCCAACAACTCATTAATTGCGGAAGGGGTCAACACGTCTAATTCACGAATGGGCTCGCTGGAATTACCCTCCAAATTCTGGAACAAATAGCTAGCAAACTGCTTCAAGCTGATCTGCCTCTTCCTTTTCGCTAGAGCAGAAGTCTGGACCAAGGAGGTATAATAGTGACAAGTAAGATCCCAGAGAGTGTCATACATGTCGGGAGTATCTTTCTTCATACACTCCAACTGCTGGTTCGAGGGAAAATACTCCTGATATGGACAATCCCCCATCGGAAGACCAGAAACCTGATGCATCTCATGCAAGGCCAACCCTAACTCACCACCGCTGGTCAGGAAGGTGTTGCTGTCAGGCATGTAGGTCTCCAGCAACGCCAAGAAATGGCGACAGCTGACTGGGATTCCGTACATGGTGGCTCGTATAGGTGCATACAACCCACTGCTCTTCAAATCCCTCTCCCAGCGCGCCAAGACGAAACTGGTCATGCGTGCCCACCACCCCTTGGCTAGTGAGGAAGCCCAACCATAGCATCTATAATCCGATGGAGGTAACCTTCTCCCAAGAAGAGCCAGACGGTTACTCACAGTAGGAGCAGCTGCTGACACCTCGCCTGGGGGTGCAGTGTTAAGGCCCATAATCCCTGGTCGAAGACCACGAACATCATGATACCCGTTAGAACCAGGAGTCTTGTGATGAGTGGCATATCCACACTGAACTCGCTCAGCATCATCAGTAAGGTGCCAAGACATCTGTCGCTCCACGGCCTGTCCCTTCAAGTGACTGAAAGAATATTGACGCGGAATGGAGGGAATGTACAAGACAGCCCCTTCGTCGAGAGTCAGCCAGTGTTCCTCGGTAAGGGTCAGCGTAGCAGGATCCTCGACGTGATCTCCGAACAGGAAACTCGGCTTCTTTAAAGCCTGAGTAGAGGAAGAATCCGCAGTAAAGGTGGCATCCGTGATAAGCTGGCGCAAACAATGACGCCCTCCTTCCCGTATCAAATGACAAGATTCGTCTGAGCGATCTCTGTCAAACCGAGGGAGTGGACTAATGGCCTGCCTGAGAGAAGCTGAAGAGAAGACCTCCCGGCTACAACCGGTATTGGCATGAGGAGGAAGGCTGCCCGCAGGAAACTCCACTGCAATAAAGCACAAGGGTGGAGTCAGAAAATCCATCTCGTAAGAAGAATGATAAGCTCATTCACGGAATAATTGGAGAGACGATTTTGAGTGTCCTACACTGGAAGAACGGTATGCATCATCACATAAATAATATGGTAACATACACCGACCTATAAGGTATAGGACGACGCAAAATCGCCCCAATATACCAGAAGACTTGAATTGGCTAAGCAAGACAAGTCTGAAACCTTAACCCCCGCGAAGGAGGGTGTCGGTTCTTCCTTCATGACCCGCAAAGAGGTCAATCAGGGATACAAGAGAAAAATATATATGAATTCTCACCCCCGAAGAAAGAGGCCGCAGGGGAAGATGTCGCGGGAACCTCTTCCTCACTATGCTGTGAATGAGAACGACTCCTTCGAGGTCGAGGTCGGCGTGGAGACATTAATAATCTGTGACGAAAAGCAGCAAGTCAGGTACAATCTAAAATATGAATACACAAAATTTAAAAGGGAAATTAAGAACTTTAATTAAAATCCTATACATAAATAGGATTTCATAATTGAAGTCTAGTTAAACCTACAAATTTCGTGCATGCGAAACAATGATTGTCATTTTTCGCGGTGAATTTTGGTGAAATACCCAAAATACCCTTCGTGTTCAAGGCCAAAATTCGGGTCAAGGACACGCCCGGGTTGGGTCATGGTCATCATATCCGATCATATGGCACCCCCCGATACCCCACAATTTTGGTTAATTTTACGAATGAGCCCTTTTGTAGAATTTAGCCAATTTTGCAAATAAACCCCTCTACACTTTGTGGGTTGTAATTTTGCAAATAAACCCCTCAAACAACATCGGCTTTCTTGCATAAAGCACCCCTCAAATTTTCGACCAAGTGGACATGCAATCCATAACCTAATTTCAGTCTCATTTTACATAAAAACCCCTACAAATTTTAGTCTAATTTTGCGTAAAAGCCCCCTCAAATTTTCGGCCATATTGTAACTATTACATAAAGGCCCCCCAAAATTTCGGCCACATTGCAAATTTTGCATAAAAGCCCCCTCAAATTTTCGGCCACATTGCAAATTTTGCATAAAACCCCCCAAAGCTTTGTGTATCCACAACCCATCATCAAAGAGCCTATCTTTTAACTCATGAGAACAAAAAGTTGTAATCTTTGCATATGAGTTCATAGCATACCCCCATTACAAACATAAAGCTACAATCTTGTAAAAAAAAAAGTAACGAAAATCTTGTCAAAAAAAAAAAGGAGATCTTGTAAAGGGGAACTTACCAAATCAAGAGGCTTTTCTTGAGCTTGAGGATGAAGGAGGAACCCTAGCTTGAAAGGAGATCAAACTCGGCCAAGAGGGGAACAAAAATCCGAAAACATGGTATGGGTTTTGGAGAGGAACAATGGTGGAAAGATGAAAGGAAGAAGAAGGAGTTTGAGAGGGATTTTCTTTTGAAAATTTGAAAAGAATGGGGAAAACAAAAAAAGGTAATAAAACCAAAACAAGAGAAAGCTAAACAAACAAAAGAAGAAAAAGACAAAACAAAAGAGAGAGGGGGGTGTCTCGGCCTTAGAACCGAGACACCCTAGGGTGTCTCGGCCTTGGCCGAGACACCAAGGCCGAGACACCCTAAGGTGTCTCGGCCAAGGGTGAGACACCCACGGGTGTCTCGGGTCCCGTTTTGTCCCCGTACGCCTATGTTGAGCCCGAATTCGCCCGTTTTCGTCGATTATTGGATGTCTTGATGAAAATCGACACCAATTAACATTCGATGCTCGAAACCCTAAGGTTCAACGCCGGTCAACGCGTAACCCTAGGTCAACGCCAGTCAACGCGTTACAACATAAGTCAATGTTCAACGATTCGAAACCCTAAGGGTCTACGCCGGTCAACGCGTAACCCTAGGTCAACGCCAGTCAACGCGTTGCAACCAAAGTCAACGTTTGACGATTCGAAACCCTAAGGGTCGACGCCGGTCAACGCGTAACCCTAGGTCAACGCCAGTCAACGCGTTGCGACAAAAAGTCAACACACGGTGATCCAAAACCCTAAGTCAACACGATGTGACGGAGGTAGTTCAAAGTCAACTCAATGACACAAGCCAAACTCAATTCATCAGCTGCAGACTCGAGACTCCAACGACGGCCAAGCGATAAACGCAGTGCCGGAAGAACTTCGGCTATTCGTCAAAGCAACGAATAGACCGAAAATCGAAGGAGCCAAGAGTTGAAGCTAACTACAGGTCCTGACGCCGACTTAAGGCTAGACCAATCACATCCAAAGTATTCCAGCCTCTTCTATAAAAGAAACGAGTCCAGAACGCTTTGGAGGGGGTATCTGTAGGCATCGAAAATTGCCTATAGGTCTCCACGAACGGTTCAGTGTTAAAGAGCGACGATGAACACCACTATCCGATCCACAGGAGTCCAATTGACGTCGATGAACGATTGAAGTGAATCGACGAACTACGTGAGCTGATAGGATTTCGGAACAACGAAGACCCGGGCCAATCGGGAATCCGGTGATGTTCACAAAAAGGACGATGCCCCTCATGTCTCGACCACTCTACAAATAATCCAACCACCGGAGCAGATCGAACTCTTCGTCATGCATCCAACGCACTTGGAATCACTCAAATCCGAGTTCAGACGAAGAATTTACGGTGAAAACAATCGAATACACCTCAACGGAGTCTCAGGAGTTCCAAAACACCCCAAGGGGTGTCTCAAAAATTCCGAGACACCCTAGGGTGTCTCGGAAATTTCTGAGACACCCCAAGGTGTCTCGGAATTTTCGAGACACCCCAAGGGTGTCTCGGAAATTCCGAGACACCCTAGGGGTGTCTCGGAATTTCTGAGACACTCTAGGGTGTCTCGGCACCCTAGGTGCTCCCCATTGCCTATAATTAGCCCCCTTGGGCCTCATTTTTGGAGATCTGGATTTTTGGAGAAGATTGGCGAAGCCCTGCTGCAGTGAAGAGTGGTCGAGCGCTTCAACAAGGAGAGGAGAGGTCTTCATCAGAGTCTTCATCACCCGTCCCCCCTTTTCCTTAGTATTACCCTTCGCCGGTAATCACTAAGAAGAGCAGATATCTCGTTTTAGCCGAGATAGATGCTTCAGGCTTCTAGATCTCACGCGGATCAACGAAGCTCTGTCCGATTTTTCCGGAACAGATCTGAGTGCCAGGTAGTCCACGGATATTGACGTCCCCGTCACAGGCCAAAGACCCATGCAAGCAGAAGACCGATAAACAATCTCTGCGTTTGTTTGGACGAGAGTTGTAACTTTTTTTTTTGTTTTCATTGTGTAAGAGTCTTATAAAAAGGCAATCTTTTTGTTTCATTGTAACGATTAAAGTTGTAATGAATACAGCAATGAATACAACAATTTTCTCCGCAAACATTCTATAGCCGTGGAATATGTTCGATAAAGAATCCTTCGAATGATTAAGCCATCTCCACTGCTATCTTATGGTATGGTATTAAATCTTGGCTTCGAACCTCGTACTCTCCCTGAACTTGTTTAACTATCAGTTGAGAATCGCCGAAGGCTTCGAGATACTCCACCCCCAGTTCTTTAGCAAAACTGAGTCCTATGAGTAATGCATTATATTCGGCTACATTATTTGAGCACGGTTCCGTCAACGAGTAAGCTCGAGGCATCACGTGCTTTCCTGGGGAAACTAAGACAACTCCAACTCCGGAAGAAATCTTAGAACTTCCAGGAGCACTTGCAACATTAGTTGCTCGCGAAGCGCCGTCGAAGTATAAACGCCATACTTGTTGGTGTGAAGTCGCGTTGACTTCGTGGGTTTCATCAGTCTCATCAGGTAGGTCGTCATATATCTCGGCAGTATCCATAGTTGGGTTGTCTGCAAGGAGATCGCAGATGGCCTGTCCTTTTACTGACTTCTGTTGTTTAAAATGCAAGTCGTATTGGGACAAGAGTAAGGCCCATTTTGCTAATCGCCAGCTCATGGAAGCTGGTTGAGTCATGAATATTCGAACCGGATTAATTTTAGAGATGACATAAATGGTCTGCCCGACCAGATAATGCCGCATCTTCTGAATAGTGAACACCAAGGCGAGCCATTCTCTCTCAATCATAGGATATCGAGATTCGGCGCCTACCATGGTTCGGCTCAAATAATATACTGCCTGCTCATGACCGTTATCGTCATCTTGTGCAAGTAATGCACTTAATGAGTGGCTCGTCGCCTTGACATAAATCAAGAACGGTTTGCCCGATTTCGGTGCAACGAGTACAGGAGGTTTCGAGAGATATTCTTTAATACTCTCGAATGCCTTTTGACAAGCGTCATCCCATACAAAAGATACGCCCTTCTTTGCGAGCTTGGAGAATGGTTGACATTTTCCTGAGAGGTTCGAGATGAACCGGCGGATGTAAGCCAACCGTCCTTGCAATCCTCTGAGTTCCTTGAGGTTTCTCGGAGGCTGCAATTCGTTAATCGCCTTTACCTTATCGGGGTCGATGTGAATACCTTTGGTAGTGACGACAAACCCCAGGAATTTACCACTAGACATTCCGAGGAAAGACTTGGTAGGATTCATCTTCAATTGATGGGCTCGCATATAGTCGAACATGGTCTTCAAGTCCTTAATGTGATCTTTTTTATCACGACTTTTCACGACCAAATCATCTACGTAGCATTCGACGGTCTTTCGGAGATGCTCCTGAAAGATCTTTGACATGGCTCACTGATATGTAGCACCTGCATTCTTCAAGCCGAATGGCATAACCGTGTAGCAGAAGATGCCGAGAGGCGTTCTAAAAGCAGTATGCTTTTCATCATCTGGATGCATCTTTATTTGGTTATAACCAGAGAAACCATCCATAAAAGACATTCTCTCGAATCCGCACGTATTGTCGATGATAACATCCGTGATGGGAAGGGGAAAATCATCTTTTGGGCAAGCAGCGTTGAGGTCTCTAAAGTCAATACAAAACCTGATCTTCCCGTTCTTCTTAAGGACCGGGACAATATTGGCAAGCCATTCTGGATGTTGCTCTTCCCTAATGAAGCCCGAGTCGACAAGCTTTTTAACCTCAGCTTCGATCGCCTCCATCATTTGCGGACGAAACCGTCTTTGTTGTTGTTTGACAGGTTTGACATCCGACTTAATATTGAGACGATGCACTGCTACGTTTGGATCGAGCCCTGGCATGTCTTCATAATTCCAGGCGACCGTCTTTGTTGTTGTTTGACTGGTTTGGCATCCATCTTGATATTGAGACGATGTACTGCTACGTTCGGGTCGAGTCCTGGCATGTCTTCATAATTCCAGGCGAACACGTCAATGTACTCCTTGATAAGAGAGATTAACTCTTCTTTCTCATCGGGTAGAAGACTATCGCTAATGAATATCGGTTTAGGATTTTCCTCAGTTCCCATATTCACCTGGAGTACTTGATCTTCGGTAGGAGGCTCTCTTTGCTCGAACCTATCACCATACTGCATGTTTAGGTGGTGAACCCAAGGATCTTCCCATGTTGGCATCTGGTCGTCTTCCTCTATTGCGGTAGGATCGACCGTGACCATGTTTGACATCAACCTTTTGAACGTCTCGCCAAGGCTAGTGTCGGAACCCCCAGCCGAAGAGTCGGAAGAGTACCCGTTTCTAGCCTTGTTAGCGATCTGATCAATGATTTGCCAGCAACATTCGTCGTCGGACGAGGAGACGTAGCCGAGACCTCTTTTATAGCGATAATAATCATCGGGTTTTCCCTTTGGTACATAGGCCATTCGAGGTGGAACTCGTGGGCCTCGACCAAAGAAAAGACCTTCTCCGAGTGTGAAGTCATACCCATACTTTTCCATCATATCGCGCGCTTTTGCGTCATATCTAAATAGATGAGGGGCAGGTTTATCTTCATCGTCTTCTTCTTCTACGAAGTGATCAGGTATCGAAGCTTCTTTTCCTTTGCCGTAGACGACTTCTTTTCCACCCCCTATTCCCGCGGGGATAACAAGTGTTGCTCCGCATGGATCTTGTACCTGCTTTTTCGTCATGCAAAATGATTGAAGAGGCATATACAAATCAGGGTTATCATAAAGCTTTTTAGTGACATTATCAAGACACATCGAGTACTCTAAATCATCGTTTATTGATAGTTCTTCGGCAAGTTGCCAATTACAACTATTTTCCGATGATTTATCATCGTCAAGATTGATTACAATGGGTACAATGTCATTAAGTACAAAACCACCATCATAATCAAACCCAGTTTCGGTATCAGCTTCATCTCCGCTGAGGCATTGATGCAAAGTTGATGGGACTATAAGGTTACCGTGGATCCAAGGTCGACCCAACAGTAAGTTATAGGACGTTTCTGCGTCAATCACATAGCAAGTAACTTCTGATTTTAAATCCCCGATCTGGCATTTGATTCGAATCTTCCCCAAGGGTCTAGACCCGCTGGTGTTGAATCCGTAGATCGTAGTGCCGGTGGAGGCTAGTTTGCTAGTCGTGATTCCAAGATGATGCATCAATCGGAATGGCATGATGCTAACAGCAAAACCCGGATCAACTTGGATCCGGTTGACCGTGCTGGAGCCAATGTGCCCTGTGAAATACAAGGGCCGATCATGCTTTGAGTTCTTCGTCTGCATGTCTTCTTTGGTAAAAGAGATGCATGGAAAATGATGCGCCGTAAGATTGCAATGCTGAGCTGACGGCTCTGGTCCTTTCAGGAGAGGGCTTAATTCGAGTTAAGAAAGCTTCAGAATCGCTCAAGGCCTCTTGTAATGCTTTCCTTGTATCCTTTGAAAGACGCAACAGCTCATATAGGGTTATCCTAGCCGGGATATTGGCCAATTGCGCCATAATGTCAAAATGGGGTGGAGAGCTTGCATTTCTCGGTTTGTCTCTCCCAATCGGGTGATTGAATCGAGACTGCCTCGGGTTTTGTGCTTCTTGACGTAAAGGCTCTTTCCCCTTCTCCTTCTGCTGGACTTTCTCCGTAGTTACAGGCATTGGGGGAGTTGCGGCAATTCCCAGTTCCGCCAACGTCTTGGAAGGAGCGGTTTTGGTGCCTAATTGCTCGGTAGCATCCGGGTACTTGTAGTGATACTCATTCCCACTTCGGGTTGCAAAGGCCTCCTGTTCATCTTCAGAAAGTGGGAAGGCGGGAATTTCTTCGTCATCTTCCCCTGGAATAGCAGAAGCTCCATAACAAGACTTACCCTTTCCTTTTGACTTTTTCTTGGAAGAGGTTCCAGTCCATTGTTCATCTCCAACCAAATCTGGATGAACCCAAAGAATCTCACCATTAGGGGCTATGTGCGGCACAAGTCCTTTCTGGCGCTGCTTGTGAGGATCATCGTTCACTGTCTTTACTGCTGCATTTATTACTGGTTCATGCTGGAACCAGTTTAAGGGAACAGAACCGAAGCTAATCGATACTGCATTTGCTCCTACTCTCTTCTCCTTCGGCTGCTTCATTGTGATGACCCCGACATCGATTAGAGCTTGGATCTTGTCCTTAGGGGCATAGCACACCTTGGTAGGATGGTGTACCGCTCTATGAAATGCGCAGTATTTTGGATCATTGACTCTCTTGGCATCTTCTTGATCCTGGATTGGAGGCAATTTGATCTTGTTATTCTCAATGAGGTACTTGAAGATACCGGGAACTTCATCCTCTTTGAACGAATAAACTTTTGGGAACTTCGGCTCCGAGACTTTCGGCTTCTGGGTCTGCTGTTGCCACCTTGATGGTTGAGGCGCCTTTTGCTGCTGCTGTTGCGGGTGGGCTTGCACTCGAACGTTTGATTCGCGTTCACGGCATTTGCATGTGCTTTTCCTTTTCCCTTAGGGACAAAATTTGGTTGCGGAGCACTATTTGCTATTTGACCCCTTTCCGCCTTCTTCCTTTTGAGGAATCGTTCGGCTCGTTATCCTCGCACCTTCAGATCCTTCCAGGTCTTCGGCGGTGCCATTCCCATGGCTTCCAGGATGTCCAATGAAAGATTGTTATGACAGGTCTCGAGGATGAAATCTTCGTTGACCGGATCCCTACAATTCATTGCTTTATTCTGGAACCTCTTCACAAAGTTTTCAACTGTCTCACCATTCTTCTGCTTCTCATCAAACAGAGTGCCGATTGAGACCTCAGTGTTGTCGTCGAAGAAGTTCGTCAGAAATATGTCCTCCATGTCGTCCCAACTGCTGATGCTCCCCGGCTTGAGGCGACGATACCAATCGAAGGCCGCTCCGCGAAGAGTGCCAACGAATGACCGTACCATCAAGGGTTCATTGCCGGAGATTATTCCTAAGTGAGACTTAAAATATATTAAGTGTTGGGTAGGGGAATCCTTTCCATCAAACGGCGTAAAGTTGATTAAATTGAACTTTGCCGGATACAGAATTGATTCCCACTCCCTTGGATATGGACATGGTATGCCGGACCTTTTCACTTCTTGAGCATTCATCAACGCATTGATTTTGCTCTCCAAGTCCTTCATCTTCCTGTCTTCACTCGTTCCTATCTTCGAGTGGCTTTGGGGAGAGGTAACGTGGTCCTCTTTTGCATTATCATCTACAGGACCACCTCCATTGTCGTTGTTGACAGGGGGAATAATTATGTTGACATTATTCCCTTCCCGTTCATTCTCATCTTTATTCTGAGGATTGTGTCGAGTGGGTTCTCCTTGATGAGTTGTAAGAGCCGCGATTTGCTGGTTATGCATCTCTCTCATCTGTTGCACGGCCATCTCCATCTCGAATTTGAAAGCTTCCTTCTGCTTAGCCAGGGCATCTTCAAGCATCTTGGTTATTTGTTCGGCGCTGATCATGAGCACCTCGCGGGGTTGTCCCTCGCTGGATACCGTGTTGTCCGATGCAATCGCAGAGCAGGCATCTGATCCTTCGTCTTCTGACGGTAATCTCGTCCGAACCCTACTATAAGTCCCTCGTGTGATGGTTCCAGATTGCAGACGAGTTAAATACCAGGGTACTAGCGGAGTTGACTCGGGATTGTCCCATGTCGATGCCCTTTTGCTGGTCATATTAGTGGTGACCTTCGGAAATTCTCCGTCTTCGACTATCCTTCTTCTTCGTTGGAAACGCTTAGGCTTGGTCTCAGACGTTCCGGTGGAAATTCTCTCGAACACCGAAACTCTCCTTGGGGCTTTTGAACAACAGCACTCCGATAGCACCGCCCTGATGATGTTGGCACACGGACAGTGGGGTTCCGTGTCTCGAGCATCTTTCTTCCGAGACTTATTCATACCCCCAGCTCTATAGTACAACTCATCAGTTTGATAACTGGAGCAACCCATAGAGTGTTGGCATGACTTCCCAGGTATAACACAATCATCATCAGACGAATGTGTTTCCCTCTGGGGATATGACGCTTTGTTAGCGTTTTCAAGAATCGCTCGTTCGAGTCTACGCTTTTGCGAGTGTAGAAATTTAACGGGCTCTTGAACTTCGACACGCAACCCAATACGGTCGGCAATAGGGGTTTTCCCTTTGTTATCTTCCTTGGGGGGATTAGCACGACCCCCAGTCAGGTTCATCATTTGGGGACCTTTCAACGGACCCAATCGCTCTTTGATAGGTACATTACCTCGATTCCCCGGTAAGGGACCGAGGCGACCTTTCAAAGGAACCCTGGATGTTGAAGGATCCGTGTTCTTACCTGACTCCACCGGAGGTGCGGGGGCAAGGGAACGGGACTTGGATTTGATGAAGGTTGGACAGCAACATTTTCCGCTCTTGTCTTAGGCGTTGGCTTTGTCTTTAGCACCCACACCTGCTTGAGTTTTGACGAGTTCTTGACCGTCTCTTCTTTCTGCATCTCCTCTGCTTTCTGCAGGAGAGCTCGAGCATGCGCAAACAGTGCGCGGCGCTTCTTGATTCGCTCTTCGAGGGTTGAGCGAGTCCTCATGACACGAACCCAATCGTTTGTTTCTGCCTTAGAGGAGGAGTTGGTTATGTGCCGCTGTTGCCCTTGGCGCTGTCTGGACTTGAGATCTTCATTGTAGCGGATCCCGTCCATCGGCTCCAAAGCCTTGGCCAGCTGACGAACGAGGCGTTGACGCCGCCTTTGGCGCGTCCTCTTTGACACAGCTGGAGCACCTTCAGTAGCCATCTCCTTGGCGGAGGAGAAGTCTAGATCTGCGGTCTCGACCACGTTGGACGACGCGGGGACGTCACGTGGTGCGAGTGCAATAACGGCGACGGGATCTTGGATCTTAGAGCCGGAGGTCCCGCGAGCATTTCTGGAAGATGAAGCCTTCCTACGCCTGTTTGGAGAGGCGGATCTGGAGGAGGAGGAAGGCCGACTGAAGGCCAGACCAATCACATCCAAAGTATTCCAGCCTCTTCTATAAAAGAAACGAGTCAGGAACACTTTGGAGGGGGTATCTGTAGGCATCGAAAATTGCCTAAATGTCTCCACGAACGGTTCAGTGTTAAAGAACGACGATGACCATCCCCATCCGATCCACATGAGCCTAATCGACGTCGACGAACGACTGAAGTGAATCGACGAGTTACATGAGCGGATAGGACTTCGGAATCACGAAGACCCGGACCAATCGGGGAACCCGGCACTGTTCACAAATAGGACAACGCCCTTCATGCCTCGGCCACTCTACAGATAATCCAATCACCAGAGAAGATCGAATTCTTTGTCAAGCATCCAACGCATCCGGAATCAATCAAATCCGAGTTCGGACGAAGAATCTACGGGGAAACAATCGAAAACACCTCAAACGGAGTCCCGGCACGCTGAAACACCTCGGGGGTGTCTAGGAAAAGCCTAGACACCCCAGGGGTGTCTCGGCCCCTTACCTACCCCCTTGAGGCCTCAAACGCCTATAAATAGCCCCCTTGGGTGCCTTGAAGAGAGGAGGATTTCAAGAGGGTGTCGGCCTGGCCGAGACACCCCAAGGGGTGTCCGCACCCCTTACCTACCCCCTACACCTCAAAAAGCCTATAAATAGCCCCCTTGGGTCCTCATTCAAAGGGCTGGATTTCTTTTGTCTTGGAGCAAGGCTAGAGAGAGAGGAGGAGGATTTTTGGGAGAGCTTGGCGAAGCCCTGCTGCAGTGAAGAGTGCCCGTGAGCTTCAACAAGAGGAGGAGAGGTCTTGATCAGAGCCTTCATCACCCGTCCGAGCCTTAGTATTAGCCTTTAGCGTTAATACTAAGAAGAGCTATTACCTCGCTTTAGCCGAGGTATACGCTTATAACTTCTAGATCTCACGCGGATCGACGAAGTTCTGCTTCTATATCCCTCCGCGGATAGACGAAGCTCTGCCCGATTTTCTCGGAACAGATCTGATTGCCCCGGTGGTCCACGGATATCAACATCCCCGTCACAGGCCAAAGACCCACGCAAGCAAGAGATGACAAACAGCTCTTGATTTTATTTGAAAGGAGTTGTATTTATTTTGTTTTCATTGTGTACCGGTCTTATAAAAAGACTATCTTTTTGTTTCATTGTAACGATCAAAGTTGTAATGAATGCAGCAATGAATATAGCGACTTTTTCCGCAAACACGGCAGTGACGCCGTTAGCTCCCACTGTGGTCGCCAGCTTGTTTTCAGAAAAAGCTGCCTTCATCATTGATTTCATTAAACTTCAGTCGTTACAAATGAATTCAAATAACAAAGAAATAAAAATTACAACTTTCTTGAAAATAAACGCAAGATCCGTTTATCGTCTCTTGCTTACGTGGGTCTTTGGCCTGTGACGGGGACGTTGATATCCGTGGACCACCTGGCACTCAGATCTGTTCCGGAAAAATCGGACAGAGCTTCGTTGATCCGCGTGAGATCTAGAAGCTTGAAGCGTCTATCTCGGCTAAAACGAGATATCTGCTCTTCTTAGTGATTACCGGCGAAGGGCAATACTAAGGAAAAGGGGGAACGGGTGATGAAGACTCTGATGAAGACCTCTCCTCTGTTGAAGCGCTCGACCACTCTTTACTGCAGCAGGGCTTCGCCAACTTCTCCAAAAATCCAGATCTAGAAAAATGAGGCCTTGAATGGCTATTTATAGGCAATGGGGAGCACCTAGGGTGCCTAGACACCCCTAGGGTGTCTCAGAAAATTCGAGACACCCCTAGGGTGTCTCGAAAATTTCCAAGACACCTTGGGGTGTCTCGGAAATTTTGAGACAGCCTTGGGGTGTCTCGGAATTTCCGAGACACCCCTAGGGTGTCTCGAAAATTTAACAAATGGGTTCATGTCAAAAGAACCCGTTCTACTCTTGAGGAACGAATCCAGAAGCGCCGCGCCTTGCGTGCACATGCCCGAGCCCTGGTCCAAAAAGCACGAGAAATGCCAAAGGGAGAGGCCGTTAAGAGATCGCCGAGATCCGAACGAGTTTGGATACCGAAGGCCAAAACAACGCCGTGTCTCGGAATTTCTGAGACACCCCTGGGGGTGTTTTGGAATTCCTGAGACCCGTTGAGGTGCATTCGTCCGCTTCCGCTGTAAATTCTTCGTTCGAACTCGGATTTGGGCAATTCCAAGTGCGTTGGAAGCTTGACGAAGAGTTCTATCTGCTCCAATGGTTGGATTATCTGTAGAATGAACGAGACTCGAAGGGCATTGTCCTTTTTGTGAACATTGCCGGGTTTCCGATTGGCCCGAGTCTTCGTTGTTCCGAAATCCTATCAGCTCACGTAGTTCGTCGATTCACTTCAATCGTTCATCGACGTCAATTGAACTCCTGTAGATCGGATAGTGACATTCATTGTTGCTCTTTAACGCTGAACCGTTTGTGGAGACCTATAGGCAATTTTCGATGCCTACAAGGACCTCTTCAGCTTCTTTGGTTGATAAGCAACGCAATAGCAAACCATCGTACCCCCTACGGTACAACGTTCGATTCTCCGTGTTATAGTAGAATCTTGGTGCTCTTCGTCGAATCGACTCTCTTTCCTTCACATCCTCTGGCAAGATTCCATGCAAGACGTAGTCGATGATGGGGAAACGCCAATCTTGTGGTTCGAACTCGATTGCGGACTCTCACTGTCCGTGTACCAAACTCATCAGGGCAGTATTATCAACCTGTAGCTGCCCCAAGACCGTTCCGCAGAAGGTCTCGATATCCGAGAGAATTTCCGATGGAACGACAAAGCCCAAATCAAGGCGTTCCCACCAAAGAGGATCGATTGCTCGAGATGATGAACCCCTAGAAGTGACTATCAACATGGTCAACAAGGGAAAATCCCCAATCATTCCAGGTGATTCCATGCGGGAGTAGCTCAGCTTCAGCTAGAAGCCGTCGGATATAACAATGACCATGGGGTCCATGAAGGAGTCCATTCCGATGATGAGTTTTCGGATTCTCATTCCGCGCTCGCCTCCGACGATACAACGTCTAGCATAGGGCAAGCTCGAGAGGTGTGCATGGCCAACACCGAACAGATAGCCAAAATCATTGAAGAGGCCCTGGCTAAGCAGAAGGAAATCTTCAAGTTTGAAATGGAAATGGCTATGCAAGAGATGAGACAAATGCACGATCAACGAATCCGAGCTTTGTCAAATCAGCTAGTGGAATCCAGCCATCGCATCCAGAACGCCGCAGTTGGCAGCAATCCGGAGGTGGTCGAAATCGTCATGGCCGACGCACCGCCCAAGAATACTGGGGGTGGCCCCACTAAAAATAACAACACTGGGGGTGGACCCACCAGTAATGACAACACTGGGGGTGGCCGTATGATTCCTCTCGAAACTTATCCAAAACAGGACGTGTTCCTCTCGACGATTATCCAAAACAGGATAGAGATCAGGCCGAAAAGATGAAGGATCTCGAAAGAAAAATCGACGCCCTGATGTCTACTCGAGAGGTGAAGAAGACCGGCATTCCGTGTCCTTACCCGAAAGAGTGGGATTCAATCCCGTATCCGGCGAAATTCAACTTGATCAACTTCACGCCGTTCGGCGGGAAGGGCTCGCCCACTCAGCATCTAATCTACTTCAAGTCCCACTTGGGGGTGATTTCGGGCAACGAGCCTTTGATGGTTCGGTCATTCGTTGGCACCCTTCGCGGGTCTGCCTTCGATTGGTACCGCCGTCTCAAGCCCGGAAGCATCAACAGCTGGGAGGACTTGGAAGGCATGTTTCTCGCCCATTTCTTCGATGATGACACCGAGGTGTCGATCAGGACACTCTTCGACGAGAAACAAAAAGGCGGAGAGTCGGTGGATACCTTCATCAAACGCTTCCGCAATCAGGCAATGAACTGCAGGGATCCCGTCACGGAGGAATTCCTCTTGCAGACTTGTCAGAACAACTTGTCCATTAACATCTTGGACGTGATGGGAATAGAGCCGCTCAATACCTGGAAAGAGTTGAAGGCTCGAGGAGAACAGGCTGAACGCTTCATCAGAAGGCGGAAGGTCGAGAGAAACCAACCGATGGTTAATCCTCTGGATTCGGATCTCGTACCTCATGATGAAGAGGACGTACCTGCAGCAGTTATTGACGATGATCAAACGTCACAACAGCAGTCCTGGGAACAACAGGAGAATTCAGACGAGGACTCATGATGAAGGGGACGCACCTGCAACAGTTATTGACGATAATCAAACGTCACAACAGCAGTCCTGGGAACAACAGGAGAATTCGGACGAGGAGCTCCAAAGGGGAAAATCATCTTTTGGGCAAGCAGTGTTGAGATCCCGAAAGTCGATACAAATCCTGACTTTCCCGTTCTTCTTAAGGACTGGGACAATATTGGCTAGCCATTCTGGATGTTGCTCCTCTCGAACGAAGCCCGAGTCAATAAGCTTCTTGACCTCGGATTCGATCGCCTCCATCATTTGCGGACGAAACCGTCTTTGTTGTTGTTTGACTGGTTTGGCATCCATCTTGATATTGAGACGATGTACTGCTACGTTCGGGTCGAGTCCTGGCATGTCTTCATAATTCCAGGCGAACACGTCAATGTACTCCTTGATAAGAGAGATTAACTCTTCTTTCTCATCGGGTAGGAGACTGTCGCTAATGAATATCGGCTTCGGATTTTCCTCACTTCCCATGTTTACCTGGAGTACTTGATCTTCGGTAGGAGGTTCTCTTTGTTCGAACCTATCACCATACTGCATGTTTAGGTGATGAACCCAAGGATCTTCCCATGTCGGCATCTGGTCGTCTTCCTCTATTGTGGTAGGATCGACCGTGACCATGTTCGACATCAACTTTTTAAACATTTCACCAAGGCTAGCGTCGGAATCCCAAGCCGCAGAGTCGGAAGAGTATCCTTTTCTAGCCTTGTTAGCGATCTGATCAATGATTTGCCAGCAACATTCGTCGTCGGACGAGGAGACGTAGCCGAGACCTCTTTTATAGCGATAATAATCGTCGGGTTTTCCCTTCGGTACATAGGCCATTCGAGGTGGAACTCGTGGGCCTCGACCAAAGAAAAGACCTTCTCCGAGTGTGAAATCATACCCATACTTTTCCATCATATCGCGCGCTTTTGCGTCATATCTAAATAAGTGAGGATCAGGTTTATCATCATCATCTTCCTCTTCTAAGAAGTGATCGGGTATCGGAGCTTCTTTTCCTTTGCCGTAGACGACTTCTTTTCCACCCCCTATTCCTGCGGGGATGACAAGTGTTGCTCCGCATGGATCTTGTACCTGTTTTTTCGTCATACAAAATGACTGAAGAGGCATATACAAGTTAGGGTTATCATATAGCTCTTTAGTGACATTATCAAGACACATCGAGTACTCTAAATCATCGTTTATTGATAGTTCTTCGGCAAGTTGCCAATTACAACTATTTTCCGATGATTTATCATCGTCAAGATTGATTACAATGGGTACAATGTCATTAAGTACAAAACCACCATCGTAATCAAGCCCAGTTTCGGTATCAGCTTCATCTCCGCTGTCCGTTCCTTGGGCCGGTGATTCAGTATCGGATTCAGCGCCGTATAGAAGGGAATCGGTGAAATAATTCTCCAATCCCTTAAACGGTTGCTTATCCGCGACCACCGTCTTGACTTCATTATTTGAGTCCACGTACTTGAGGCATTGATGCAGAGTTGACGGGACTATAAGGTTACCGTGGATCCAAGGTCGACCCAACAGTAAGTTATAGGACGTTTCTGCGTCAATCACATAGCAAGTAACTTCTGATTTTAAATCCCCAATCTGGCATTTGATTCGAATTTTCCCCAAGGGTCTAGACCCGCTGGTGTTGAATCCGTAAATCGTAGTGCCGGTGGAGGCTAGTTTGCTAGTCGGAATTCCAAGATGATGCATCAGTCTGAATGGCATGATGCTAACAGCAGAACCCGGATCAACTTGGATCCGGTTGACCATGCTGGAGCCAATGTGCCCTGTGAAATACAAAGGCCGATCATGCTTCGAGTTCTTTGTTTGCATATCCTATGCATGGAAAATGATGCGCCGCGAGATTGCAGTGTTGAGCTGACGGCTCTGGTCCTTCAGGAGATGGCTTGATTCGAGTTAAGAAAGCTTCAGAATCGCTCAAGGCCTCTTGTAAGGCTTTCCTTGTATCCTTGGAAAGACGCAGCAGCTCGTATAGGGTTATCCTAGCCGAGATATTGGCCAACTACGCCATGATGTCAAAATAGGGTGGAGAGCTTGCATTTCCCGGTTTGTCTCTCCCAATCGGGTGATTGAATCGAGACTGCCTCGGGTTTTGTGCTTCTTAACGTAAAGGCTCTTTCCCCTTCTCCTTCTGCTGGACTTTCTGCGTAGCTACAGGTGTTGGGGGAATTGCTGCAATTCCCAGTTCTGCCAATGTCTTGGAAGGAGCGGTTTTGGTGCCTAATTGCTCGGAAGCATCAGGGTACTTGTAGTGATACTCATTCCCACTTCGGGTTGCAAAGGCCTCCTGTTCATCTTCAGAAAGTGGGAAGGCGGGAATTTCTTCGTCATCTTCCCCTGGAATAGCCGAAGCTCCACAACAAGACTTACCTTTTTCTTTTGACTTTTTCTTGGAAGAGGTTCCAGTCCATTGTTCATCTCCAACCAAATTTGGATGGACCCAAAGAATCTCACCATTAGGGGCTGTGTGCGGCACAAGTCCTTTCTGGCGCTGCTTGTGAGGATCATCGTTCACTGTCTTTACTGCTGCATTTCTTACTGGTTCATGCTGGAACCAGTTTAAGGGAACTGAACCGAAGCTAATCGATACTGCATTTGCTCCCACTCTCTTCTCCTTCGGCTGCTTCATTGTGATGACCCCGACATCGATTAGAGCTTGGATCTTGTCCTTAAGGGCATAGCACACCTTGGTAGGATGGTGCACCGCTCTATGAAATGCGCAGTATTTTGGATCATTGATTCTCTTAGCATCTTCCTGATCCTGGACTGGAGGCAATTTGATCTTGTTATTCTCAATGAGGTACTTGAAGATACCGGGAACTTCATCCTCTTTGAACGAATAAACTTTTGGGAACTTCGGCTCCGAGACTTTCGGCTTCTGGGTCTGCTGTTGCCACCTTGATGGTTGAGGCGCCTTTCCTTTTGCTGCTGCTGTTGCGGTTGCGCTTGCACCTCGAACGTTTGATTCGTGTCCACGGCATTTGCATGTGCTTTTCCTTTACCCCTAGGGACAAAATTTGGTTGCGGAGCATTATTTGCTATTTGACCCCTTTCCGCCTTCTTCCTTTTAAGGAATCGTTCGGCTCGTTCTCCTTGCACCTTCAGATCTTTCCAGGTCTTTAGCGGTGCCATTCCCATGGCCTCCAGGATGTCCAATGAAAGATTGTTATGACAGGTCTCGAGGATGAAGTCTTCGCTGACCGGATCCCTACAATTCATTGCTTTATTTCGGAACCTCTTCACAAAGTTTTCGACTGTCTCACCATTCTTCTGCTTCTCATCAAACAGAGTGCCGATTGAGACCTCAGTGTCGTCGTCGAAGAAGTCAGAAACATATCCTCCATATCGTCCCAACTATTGATACTCCCCGGCTTGAGGCGACGATACCAATCGAAGGCTGCTCCGCGAAGAGTGCCAACGAACGACCGTACCATCAAGGGTTCATTGCCGGAGATTATTCCTAAGTGAGACTTAAAATATATTAAGTGTTGGGTAGGGGAACCCTTTCCATCAAACGGCGTAAAGTTGATTAAATTGAACTTTGCCGGATATGGAATTGATTCCCACTCCCTTGGGTATGGACATGGTATGCCGGACCTTTTCACCTCTTGAGCGTTCATTAACGCGTTGATTTTGCTTTCCAAGTCCTTCATCTTCTTGTCTTCACTCGTACCTGTCTTCGAGTGGCTTCGGGGAGAGGTAACGTGGTCCTCTTTTGCATTATCATCTACGGGACCGCTTCCATTGTCGTTGTTGATAGGGGGAATAGTTATGTTGACATTATTCCCTTCCCGTTCATTCTCATCTTGATTCTGATGATTGTGTCGAGTGGGTTCTCCTTGATGAGTTGTCAGAGCCGCGATTTGCTGGTCATGCATCTCTCTCATCTGTTGCATGGCCATCTCCATCTCGAATTTGAAAGCTTCCTTCTGCTTAGTCAGGGCATCTTCAAGCATCTTGGTTACTTGTACGGCGCTGATCATGAGTACCTCGCGGGGTTGTCCCTCGCTGGATACCGTGTTGTCCGATGCAATCGCCGAGCAGGCATCTGATCCTTCGTCTTCTGACGGTAATCTCGTCCGAACCCTACTATAAGTCCCTCGTATGATGGCTCCAGACTGCAGACGGGTTACACACCGAGGTGCTTCCGGAATCGACTCGGGATTACTCTGTGTCGATGTCCTTTTGCTGGTCATATTAGTGGTGACCTTCGGAAATTCTCCGTCTTCGACTATCCTTCTTCTTCGTCGGAAACGCCTAGGCTTGGTCTCAGACATTCCGGTGGAAATTCTCTCGAACACCGAAACTGAGACTTACTCGTATCCCTGGCTCTATAGTACAACTCATCAGTTTGATAACTGGAGCAACCCATAGAGTGCTGACATGACTTCCCAGGTATAACACTATCATCATCAGACGAATGTGCTTCCTTCTGGGGATATGACGCTTTATTAGCATTTTCAAAAGTCGCTCGTTCAAGTCTACGCTTTTGTAAGCGTAAAAACTTAACGGGCTCTTGAACTTCGACACGCAACCCAATGTGGTCGGCAATAGGGGTTTTCCCTTTGTTATCTATCTTGGGGGGATTAGCACGACCCCCAGTCGGGTTTATCATTTGGGGACCTTTCAACGGACCCAATCGTTCCTTGACAGGTGCTTTACCTCGGTTCCCGGGTAAAGGACCGAGGCGACCTTTCAAAGGAACCCTGAATTTTGAAGGATCCGTGTTCTTACCTGACTCCGCCGGAGGTGCGGGGGCAAGGGGAACGGGATCTGGATTTGATGAAGGTTGGACAGCAACATCGTCCGCTCTTGTCTTAGGCGCCGACTTTGCCTTTAGCACCCATACCTGCTTGAGTTTTGACGGATTCTTGACCGTCTCTTCTTTCTGCATCTCCTCTGCTTTCTGCAGAAGGGCTCGGGCATGCGCAAGCAATGCGCGGCGTTTCTTGATTCGCTCTTCGAGGGTTGAGCGAGTCCTCGTGACACGAACCCAATCGTTCGTTTCTGCCTTGGAGGAGGAGTTGTTTATGTGCCGTTGTTGCTCTTGGCGCTGTCTGGACTTGAGATCTTCATTGTAGCGGATCCCGTCCATCGATTCTGTGGCCTTGGCCAGTTGACGAGCAAGGCGTTGACGCCGTCTTTGGCGCGTCCTCTTTGACACAGCTGGAGCACTTTCAGTAGACATCTCCTTGGTGGAGGAGAAGTCTAGATCTGCGGTCTCGACCACGTTGGACGACGCGGGGACGTCACGTGGTGCGAGTGCAGCGGCGGCAATGGGATCTTGGATCTTCGAGCCGAAGGTCCCGCGAACATTTCTGGAAGAGGATGCCTTCCTACGCCTGTTCGGAGAGGCGGATCTGGAGGAGGAGGAAGAGAGGTACTCTTCAAACTTTTGCTGATCGAACTCGTATTCGATCTCTTCATTCACCCGGATCTTGAATGCCGGTTGCGTCACGACGGCCTCGGCAGCGAGGCCGTTGGCTCCCACTGTGGTCGCCAGCTTGTTTGCGTCGAAAATTGTTGTATTCATTGCTGTATTCATTACAACTTTAGTCGTTACAATGAAATCAAAAAAAGATTGTCTTTTTATAAGACCTTTACACAATGAAAACAAAAGGTTACAACTCTCGTCAAAACAAACGCAGAGATCGTTTATCGGTCTTCTGCTTGCGTGGGTCTTTTGCCTGTGACGGGGACGTCAATATCCGTGGACTACCTGGCACTCAGATCTGTTTCCGAAAAATCGGACAGAGCTTCGTCGATCCGCGTGAGATCTAGAAGCCTGAAGCGTCTATCTCGGCTAAAACGAGATATCTGCTCTTCTTAGTGATTACCGGCGAAGGGTAATACTAAGGAAAGGGGGGACGGGTGATGAAGACTCTGATGAAGACCTCTCCTCTATTGAAGCGCTCGACTACTCTTCACTGCAGCAGGGCTTCGCCAACTTCTCCAAAAAATCCAGCTCCTCCAAAAAATGAAGCCTTGGGTGGCTATTTATAGGCAATGGGGGCACCTAGGGTGCCTAGACACCCCTGGGGTGTCTAGGAAAAGCCTAGACACCCCTGGGGTGTCTCAGAAAATCCGAGACACCCCTAGGGTGTCTCGGAATTTTCGAGACACCCCTGGGGTGTCTCGGAATTTCTGAGACATCCCTGGGGGTGTTTTGGAATTCCTGAGACGTCCGTTGAGGTGCATTCGATTGTTTTCGCCGTAAATTCTTCGTCCGAACTCGGATTTGAGTGATTCCAAGTGCGTTGGAAGCTTGACGAAGAGTTCGATCCGTTCCGGTGGTTGGATTATCTGTAGAGTGATCGAGACACGAAGTGCGTTGTTCTTTTTGCGAACATTGCCGGGTTCCCGATTGGCCCTGGTCTTCGTTGTTCCGAAATCCTATCAGCTCACGTAGTTCGTCGATTCACTTCAATCGTTCATCGACGTCAATTGAACTCCTGTAGATCGGATAGTGACGTTCATTGTCGCTCTTTAACACTGAACCGTTCGTAGAGACCTATGGGCAATTTTCGATGCCTACAGTAGGCAGTTTGCCGAACCACATAAAATTGGTTTGTTTGTGTTTGTGGCCATTGTAATAGTTTTTAGGATCTCTCGACAGGTCAGTCCTAGAACTGATAAGATGAAGAGCTGATATCTCACTTTGTTGAGATATTCACTTCAGATTCTTATTTCCTTGGTGACACGGGAATTCTTATTTATCTTTCTCTCTTATTGTGCAGCAGAAACTCTGCCGAAATTTTCGTTACGCACAACAAGTGGTATCAGAGCACGGGCTACGCTTGGGCTATTTGGAGGAGTAGATCACTTTGGAAGCTCGTCTAGGGCTTTGTTTGGTGATAAAGGTGGGATCTTTTGGTAAAAGACTCTATCTTTTCAGTTTTGGATCTATTCTTCGTTCGTTGGTGCGTTGAGAAAGATGTTGGGGAAAGAAGGTGCTTCGGGTGTCAAGAGTGGTGCTTCTGGCGCGAAGACCATTCAGAGTTTGAATATCCACTCTATAAAGATAGATGTGGAGAAATTTAATAGCACAAATAACTTTGGATTATGGAGATGCGAGGTTTTGGATGCGCTGAACGGGCAGAATTTGGAGGATACCTTGGAATTAGATGGCAAGCCAGATGAGATTGAAAAGAAGGTTTGGAAGAAGATGAATCGAACGGCGTGTGGTGTGATTAGGTCTTGTTTGACTCAAGATCGCGTGTGGTGTGATTAGGTCTTGTTTGACTCAAGATCTAAAATATGATGTGATGAATGAGACTTCTACAAAGAAGATTTTTAGGTCTTGTTTGACTCAAGATCTAAAATATGATGTGATGAATGAGACTTCTACAAAGAAGATTTGGGACAGATGCACAAGGTTTTTTCATTCTGTTATCAAAAGTAACAGGCACCATAATAGAATTATGATCCTGTATAACAATAATGGAGATAGAATTACTGAGGGTGATGAAATTGCTGTCTTAATGATCTTCAAGCTAGAGATCTATCAAATCTAGTTACTAATGAAGAAATTAGGAATGCTATTTTTTCCATGCCTGATGACAAGGCACCAGGTCCTGATGGGTATAATGCTGCCTTCTACAAATCTGCTTGGTCTATTGTGGGAGATGAAATCACTCAAGCTATTCAAGGTTTCTTCAAATCAGGAAAATTATTAGGGACTGTCAATTCTACAGCAATCACTCTCATTCCTAAGGTGAACTGTCCTTCAAATCCTGCTGATTTTCGACCAATTTCTTGCTGCAACTGCATTTACAAGTTCATTTCAAAGATTCTAGCAAACAGAATACAATCTGTCATGGGGATTGTCATCAGTGAATCTCAGTCTGCATTTGTTAAGGGTAGGCAAATCCAAAATAACATCTTGCTTGCTCATGAACTAGTAAAAAACTATGGTAGGAAGCACTTATCCCCTAGAGCTATGCTTAATATTGATATTAGAAAGGCCTTTGACACAATTAACTGGGGATTTCTGGATAAAATGCTCAGAGGTTTGGGTTTCCCTACAGCTTTTGTTGATTGGATTATGACTTGTATTTCAACCCCAAAATATTCCATTTCTCTAAATGGTTCCTATCATGGCTATTTCAAAGGGGCGAGGGGTTTGAGGCAGGGAGATCCTCTCTCCCCCTACTTGTTTATCATAGGCATGGAGTATCTATCAAGATAGCTAAGCCTACTGAATAATGATAGAGAGTTCAAATTTCATCGTAAGTGTGGTAATCTCAAGATTTCCCACCTTATATTTGTTGATGATCTGCTTTTGTTCAGTAAGGGGGATGTTAAATCTGTTCTGAAAATCTACCAGTGTGTCAAAAAATTTGGTGCTATTTCTGGTCTTGAAGCAAACCTCACAAAGTGCTCTATATTTTATGGTGGAGTTGAAGATACTATCAAGAATGAAATCTATGATCACATTGGATTTCCTGAGGGAGTTCTTCCATTCAAATATCTTGGTTTACCCTTGATTTCAAAGAGATTATCTTTTGTTGACTGCAGTCCCCTGTTCCAAAAAAATTCAAATCAATTTCAAGATTGGAAGAAACACAGAACTCTGTCCTATGCAGGCAGAATGCAGATTATTAAAAGCATCATTCTTGGTGTTCAAATATTCTGGACTTCATGTTATATACTGCCCTCTAAAGTTCTTCAGAAAATAGATGATCTTTGCAGAGATTTCTTGTGGGGAAGATATGATCATAGTCTTAAGGCTCCACTTGTATCCTGGGAAAAAGTATGCACAGGGAAGAATCAAGGGGGTCTGGGTATTTATTTTGCCACTACTTGGAATCTAGCCACTGCAGTTAGAACATTATGGTATGTGCATTCAAATAAAGAGTGTTTGTGGATTAAATGGGTTCATGGCACCTATTTAAAAGAATCTAACATTTGGCAAGTGAGGGTGAAAACTGGTGACTCTTGGTTATGGAAACAGTTGCTGAAAGTAAGGGATAAAGCTGTGAATCTTATGGGAGGGACTGATATGTTAATTCAGAGTATCAGGTCTTGTTATAATCAATCCAAGATTCAGCTATCTGAGCTATACAAGATTCTATCTCCTATTGTAGGCATATAAAATTGCTTATAGGTCCCTTAGCACAGCTCGGCACAAACCGACGAACCAACGAGGCGACGAGATCGACGAATCGCACGCAAGTAACGAAATACGTCCATTCGCGTGTGGGATCAAGCCAAGTGTTCGAAGAGTCAACGAGTCATCCAACCAAGGGGAAACTCGGACGAATCACGATCGAATCAAGATCAATTTCGGACTCGAACTCAGAAGCGGATTTACTGCCAAATCAGGAATCCAATTTACTGCCAAATCAGATCATCAAATCAGAGTCTCAGGTCAACCGAAACACGGACAAACGAGACAACGGAAAACGACTCGAAAAAGTCGGAAAACACCGCCCGCGGGGGCTCGGCCAAAGCCGAGCCACCTCAAGGTGGCTCGGCCAAGGCCGAGCCACCCCTTCGTTGCCTAATGAAGACTGGGGTTGGTTTCTTTCCCTGTAAACAGAAGGTTGAGTTTTTTTCTTTGTTTGTAGAGTTTTAGTTCTCATATTCCAAAGTATCTGAAATTATTGATGTACTTAACTTCTATATTTTGGTTTGTAAATAAAATCATTCATTTACCAAAAAAAAAAATAATTATTTCCACCAAGAGGGAGCTGTATAGTCCTCTCCCACTGATAGATGGATCTATAGAAACAACATGGAAATAGTGGTGTAGCCAGGATTTTGTCCTGGCGGTCTCTCCATATAACTTACAGTTCATTAAAAATGAAAACATGAACGACAAAATAAATTTTCAAACACATAAACTTTTATTTAATGCAAATAAAAAAATACATCAAATATTTTCATAATTTTCCTCAATTTTCACGTTTTGAAAACATTCAATGATAGACTCATTACTAATATTAAATATGCCTTTTTAAATTAATGTCACCAGACAATCATTCATCCACTAATCACATATCCGATTATGCAGCTTATTTTTAATAAAACTCATTGCAGAAAAGACCCTTTCTACGCTTGCAGTGGTCACCAGCATAATCAAGACTAATTTCAAAAGTAAATAAACCATTAGATATACACCATGGTTCTTTGTTTTCATGCTTTTCTTTCAAGCTCGCCAATACCACTGGTGTCCTACTCTAATGTCAATGGTGTCCTGGATGGTAAATTACAAGTAAAAATAAACAAATATATACAAAAAGTAGGAAATCCAGTGGTGTGATACGACACAACTGGACACTATTGATGTGATATGACACAACAGGACACTATGTAGCTCCGCAGCTGCATGGAAAATATCCAAAAATATTATCAGCTATCAACTTCAAACTAATAAAAAACTAACTAAAATTAGAGATCAAATAATAATAATAAATTAACTAAAATTAACTTTTTCAATACAAGAAAAAAATAATCACAGTAAAGCACCTTGATATATTTATACAACCTAGTCTCATTTGTAGGGGTGCATTCGGTCCGGATACAGTTCGGATATGATGCTTATCATATCCATATCCGCTTACCCATCTCGGATACGGATACGGGTATGGATACAGATATATTTCGGTAAGAAAAATTTATAACCATATACGCTAAAATCGGATACGGTTACGGATATACATGCGAATATATAAGCGGATATGCATGCAGATACAAAACAGATATGAGAAAACTAGATAGTATTGAGAAAAACATACTTCATGTGATACAAAAGAGTTTGTTAATATGTCCATTATAATTGAAAAGTTAAGATTAGACATCTTGATCATCAAAATTAACCACAAATCCATAATCTAAGAATCGAAACTATCGTAAGAGTATGACTAATATGTATTCGGATATTTCGGATACGGATACAGATATTTCACTACAAAACCATATCCGTAACCATATCCTATCGGTTATAGATTTGAGTAACCATATTAGTATCCTAACGGATACGGTTACAGATATTTTCTCGGATACGGATACGGTTTAGCACCCCTACTCATTTGCCCTGAAAATACCTTGACCGTGTTTTTTAAATGAGGTGAAAGATCATCATTCTTCTCCGATTTAAAGAATATTCACTAGTAGAAAAACGACCAACCTAGACGGAAATTTCCGTCTAGGTTGGTCTACAATCCGTCTAGGTTGGATCATCTAGACGGAAATCCGTCTAGGTAGATTGGTTTATTCTGTTACCGTCTAGTTTGGATCAAACTAGACGGATTTCCGTCTAGATTGATCAATCTAGACGGAAACCAACCTAGACGGAAGTTATATTTCCGTCTAGGTTGTTAACCTAGACGGAAATCCGTCTAGGTTAACAACCTAGACGGAAATCCGTCTAGGTTGTCAACCTAGACGGAAATCCGTCTAGGTTGTCAACCTAGACGGAAAGCCGTCTAGGTTGACCCTAGACGGAATTCCGTCTATAAGGAACCAACCTAGACGGAAGTCCGTCTAGGTTGATTATTACAACCTAGACGGAATTTCCGTCTAGTTTGGTTCATACTAGACGGAATTCCGTCTAGATTGCTCTTTTTTCAGCAAAAAAAAAATATATTACATCCATCCAAACCAAAAAATATACAAATCCAACATAATGCACAGACCCAGCCATAATATAATCAATTCCAGCGTAATAAACAAATCCAACACGCATATAAGTATTGTTATAACATCCAACACGCATATAAGTATTGTTATAACATCCAACACGCATATAAGTATTGTTATAACATCCAACACGCATATAAGTATTGTTATAACATCCAACACGCATATAAGTATTGTTATAACATCCAACACGCATATAAGTATTGTTATAACATCCAACACGCATATAAGTATTGTTATAACATCCAACACGCATATAAGTATTGTTATAACAGATAAAGCTGTTCATTGCATTAAAAATCCACAAAAAACCTCATAAACCTCATCGGTCGTCGTCGTCGGCAGTATCTCTATCCTGGTTACGAGAACGTGTGCTGCTCCCTCCAATATCTCCACTCTGAATGGTCAATTGAATAATCATTAAGGGGTGTTTAATACATATTAAATATAAATGAATTTATTATTTTAAGAAAAAAATAAGGTACCTGAGTGCTGCTCTGACCAGCACCGGAATTATCGCCAAGCGAGCTTATAATCCGTATAACACCACCATACGCGCCATGAGGAATCACACCGCTTAAATATTGCATGACATACCCCAGGAGATCATCCATCGAGTTCGCCGTCAGCGCAACTCTTGTCATCTCATTAGTCACCTGGATATGTAGCTCCGAGTCAATCTTGTCAAGCAAATATGCAGAGATACGTGCGACAAATGGCATAGCCTGGAACCGAGGCGGGGCTGCTCTCATGGATGTAAATGCTGTGGAGGATGCTGTGGATGACCTCATGCTTACGCCGGGTGAAGCTCCAACACCATGCAGAGGATATCTCCCTCTCCTATGTTTAGGGAGAAATAAATATTAAATTTACCTCTCGAATTCAATAATGATAAAAAAATATAAATAGGAATGTAGTATTCAAATTGATTCAAATTTTCTACATCCATACCTATTATGACCCATCAAATGCTGTGTGAGAGTAATGTTGTCCTCTGCAGAAAGCATGTGAGGGTCCGGCTCAGATTGTTCCTCCTGCTGCGACATATACACAGTTGCAGCCTCCTTGGATGCAGCCTCAAATCCCTCCTAAAGCACAAATATATAATTAATTCATGGTAAAGACAATGTTATTTGTGTTCTCATTTCCTCATAATATTAACAACAAAATAGAATTAATAATACTACACAAGATATGTATAACTCTCACCACCAACTCGAGATTTGCCTTGATCTTATCTCGATTCTTCTCATCACCCCTATATCTATCACGGAAAATGCCATACGCCGCTTTCGCCCTCAAGTGTATTGGCATTAATGATTTTCCCTGTCATATTATATATTATCACACTCATAATCATACTAATCATTAAATTCATCAAAACTTTAGACGGAAATCTACCGTATCCTGACAATAAACATCCTCCAGATTGGCATAGGAGTGTGAGCCCAAGTGGTGGTCATGCAGCTTCTTTCTTCTATTTTCTGACCCCTTCGTGGATTTATTCTTTTTTAAAAGAAAAAAATTAGCAAATATGCAATAAATTAATATCTTAAAAGTATAAAGTAATTTTCATGAAACTAACCTTGGAGGCATCGCTGTCCCAATACATGAGGAGAGCTGTGAAATGAACCTCGTCAACTCGGGCGTCGAGGTTTAAAAACCTCTGCCAGTCCTCCTCATACCTGTCATAGGTTTCATGTTTGATCTCATGCCTCCATTGTTTGAGAACTACTTCAACCTTAACATTGAACACATAATTCCAAGCCCCCTCAAAGTCCTCAAGGCAGAAGCAGTCCTGTAGATTTACATACACATTTAGGAAAGATAATTTAATATCAAATACTAATTATTAATAAATAAAAAGTAATAGCAATATGTAGTTACCATAAGCGCTGTCCATATCGCCTCGTATGCGCTCCATGGTAGTTCTCGAAATTGAAAATAAGGGTTGATAATGGTCGCTCTACGCACTAGAACCCCAATATATGCATTCAAGCGGGTCGACCATGGACCAACGGGCAAATTAGAACTATTCCACCGAATTATTGCCCTCATTCCTCTTGGCGGTTGTTTGGAATCAGGCTTACCTCCGCCACGTCTGTTCTCGATACGATCCTTCTTAGCACCTACAATAATAACATGATAATATATCATATAATATACAAATGTGAAAATTAAAAGTATTTATACAATTTACCATTCGCTATCTCTCTTTCCTTTGCTGCGAGTGCAACCTTCTTTCGTGTCTCAATCATTTCACGCATTTCTTCTAATTTTCTCGCAGCACGTGTATGGTACTTCCTTGCGTCAGCCATAGACTTATGAGAGGCTGGAGGTAAAGGTAAACTAAGATAGTCCTGTGTCTTTGGCCGCAAGTCCGTGTGGAATGTATAAGATGGATATGTCGGTGTCCAAGTATCCCCTACATAAGAAAGGAGAATCATTAATATAGTTTTTAATTAACCATTATAATTGAGCATTATAATATTGAATACCTGCATCAGGGGATGGTTCTGGTACTGCATCAGAGGGGCCAGGTGATGAATAACCCGCATCTGCAACAAATTAATCACTATTAGCTAGATAATTAATAATTGATAAAATATATTAAAGTATTAATTAATTTTTATACCTGCATCCGGAGATGGTAGTGTATCATCAGCACCACTACCAGGGGTGATACTACGTGATCGATCACCCTCGAGGTCAAAGAGTCTCCTCATCCTCCTCATCTGCAATTTCAATTATTAACATAGTTAAGAAAAAAAATATACATGCTCATGAGATAAGTTATTATGAAATGCATTGTTCTTATTATGATTAGCTAAAAAACTTTAATGCAGTGTAACATATATATTACATACCTACATCCAACGCCACATTCTGTGCGTAAGAGAATTCTTGCCAAACATCATCAGATGAACCAATTGGTTCACTATAATTATATTCACTTTCTTCAATATTTTTTTCATTGTTATTAGGTAGAACAACAGATCTTGGCTCCTTGTACAAAACCACCCAATCAGATATGACATTCGGATCTCTCACGAAGAAGCACTGATCAGCTTGTTCTGCAAAAATGAATTTCTCATCCGTATATACTTCTCGATGGAGATTGACAAGTGTAAATCCATAATGATCCTTTTGCTTTTTTGCAGGACACCACCGAACCTTGAACATCGTGTAAGTACATTGTTTTGGTTTACCAAACCCGTAAATTACTTCAACAATATCTTCTAATTGGCCATAATATAGTATGTCAGCTAGAATTGGGTTCTGATCTCTTGTACTTGAAAAACATTCTTGAGCAAACAAGCCCATGACCCCACTGTTCTGAGTTACCCTCCTATCATCAGTCTCTAGCGTTCGAAATTTATATCCATTGATCAAATGCTCATTATAACGTCTCACTTCATAATAAGGGCGTTGTGCATGTATAATAATTTCATCTGGTAACGTAGTACCATCAAGAAGTGATTTATCAACCTAAGACAAAAAATTTCAGAATATTTAGGGGATGTTATATTATGAATGTTCATAAATTAATTGTTAAATACTTACATCAAATCTTAACCAATCAGAAAATTCTTTCCTATGTCTTTTCTGAATATTATGCGCTGCATTCCTACCGGTTGTTTCATTCTTAAGCTTCTCCAAATGTCGCCTACATAAACAATATATAAGTTTGCATTGCGAACATTATGTAAAATGAATAGTCTCATCTATATTTCGGGTGTTATTTGTTACCTTCGATAGTCTGCGAACATATCAAGGTTTTCCAGCACATATGCATGAATTTGTTCTAAGAGAGATCTCGGATATTTTTCACGCTTTCTCTCCTTATCTGGTACTTGAGCCGTGGTTTTCTTCTGGCGCATGTAACGTGATGCAAAAATAAAGCATTCATTTGCCACGTATCCTTCAGCTATCGAGCCTTCTGGACGAGCTCGATTGCGAACATTATGTTTCATGGAGCCCAAGTATCTTAGAATCAAAATAACTAATTATTAGCACGGTAATTTCAAAAACGCATATACAAGTAATGAATGCAAAAAAAAATATAATTTACCTCTCAATCGGATACATCCAACGATAAGTAACAGGTCCGGCGATTCTAGCCTCTCTTGCAAGATGCTGGGTAAGATGGACCATAACCGTAAAAAAAGAAGGAGGGAATATTACTTCCATATTGCATAGAGTAACTCGGACCTCAGCTTCAAGTTTTTTAAATTCATCTACATCTATGACTTTAGAGCATAATTTTCTGAAAAACCCACAATACTCAATAATAATCTTCGACGCTTCTTTATCCATATTGTTACGGATTGCAACAGGAAGCAATTGATGGAGAAGAACGTGATAATCATGGGTCTTCAGACCTAAGAGTTTTCGCTCTTGCACTTGGACATTATTTGAAATGTTAGCAGAGTAACCATCCGGAGACTTTACTGATTTGAGAATTTCACAAAATCGTTGCATCTGCTCATTTGTCAGTGTAACACGAGACGGAGGCAACTTTAATTTTTTAAGTCCAACATCTTGAGCTTGCAAATCATTTCGGATATTCAAAGCAGTCAGATCTTGGCGCGCCCGTAGATCATCCTTCGACTTGTTTGCATCTTGTAGGAGAGTTGATACTATGTTATCACATATATTTTTCTCAATATGCATGACATCTAAGTTGTGGCGGATTTTAAGATTTTGCCAATAAGGTAGCTGAAAGAAGATACTAAATTTAGTCCATCCTCTAGGTAATTTTTGGTCTTCTTCCTCAACTTGCATTTTCCGGACCTTTCGCTTACGCTTCAGTGGCCTTTTTGACTTTAAATAATCTCTTACTCTGAGCGGGCTAAATTTAGAATAGCGTTTTTTCCCAAACACAACTTTTGGAAACCCCTCAAGTAATTGAACGATCTCAGTACCTGTGAGTTGACGCGGCTTCATTCTTTTCTCAACTGTGCCATCAAACTTAGCTGATAATTTTCTGTACTTATGACTCAAGGGCAACCACCTTCGATTAAACCAATAACAACTCTTTCGGCTATGTGGTAATTGAAGAGCTTCAAATTCCGGACCACATACAGGACAAGCACACTTTCCCTTTGTGGAATACCCAGACAGATTAGCATAGGCTGGAAAATCATTAATCGTCCATAATAGAATAGCACGTAATCTAAACGATTCTTTTAAATGGGCATCATATGTTACAATACCCTCAGACCATAGTTGTTTCAGCTCATCAATTAGAGGCTCTAAGTAAACATCAATATCATTTCCAGGTGCATGTTTACCGGGTATCAGTAATGAAAGTATCATAAATGGCTGTTTCATACAAAGCAATGGAGGTAAATTATATGGCATTAGTACAACTGGCCAAGTAGACCAACCAGAGCTCATTACCCCAAATGGATTGAATCCGTCACTTGACAGACCCAGTCTTACATTTCTGCAATCTTCGGCAAATCGAGGATAAATTTTATCAACATGCTTCCAAGCTACCGCATCAGCAGGATGTCTCAATTTACCATCATCTACTCGATCTTCCTTGTGCCACCTCATATTTTTCGCCGTTTCTTTGTTCATGTACAATCTTCGCAATCTAGGAGCTAATGGAAAATGTCGAAGCACCTTGGCTGGAATTTTCTTCTGTGTTATCTCTGTCTCCGTTGTAATCCTTATTGAAGAATTTGTACGTTGTTTCCACCTAGAAACTCCACATGTCGGACATTCTTGAAGGTCTTTATTGGCCTTGTGGTACAAAATACAATCATTCGGACATGCATCAATCTTATTATAATCTAGACCCAGAGCAGCGACAATCTTCTCAGCTTGATAAGTTGTTTGGGGTATGCTATTCACTCCTCCAGGTATTACAGTTCGAAGCAAATCAAGAAGCATTTCAAAATAATTATCTGACATACCGCTAAGTGTCTTAATGTGTAGGAGTTTTAGCATAAATGAAAATCTGGAGTACTCGGTACATCCCTCATATAAGTCCTTTTCACTATCTTCTAGTAGCTTCAATATTCGTTCTATTTCTGCGGAGGAATGCATATCATCAATATTTTCGGCACTTCCATCATCTCCTACTTCTTCAGCTTCAACATCGATATCATCTTCACTTTTATCTCCGATATCATCCTCGACATTATCATCACCCTCAAATTCTCTAGGTCGAGGAAAAATATCATTCAACATTGTTTCTGTGTCATCTATTCGTTGTCCACCGGACGTACCGACACGCACATTTGGATCCTCATCTTCAGTGATACCTTCCCCATGCCAGTTCCAATATTTATATTTTTCATCAAAACCTGATTTCATTAGGTGGATCCGTATATCATTACTATTCAGCAATTTCAAATTCCTACACATGCAACAAGGACAATACATAGCACCACTTGCTAATTTTCTCGGATTCATTTCTGCATAACGTATGAAGGCTTCACATCCCTCCTTGTATCGTGTGTCACGAAATCTATGAAGCCGTGGGATATCTATCCATGATTTGTCAGGAATTACCCTCATCTGTAAATTATATATAATTATTAACTACGACAAATCACACAACTACTAGTACATTCATGACTCTTATACATACAAAACAAATCTAACATACGTTCATATATCATTTAACAATATAAATTTAGTTCTACATAAAATATATTTGAAACGTACGTAGAAACTAATTACACCAATTGATCGGCTGTCATAGGAAGGCTTCTATCCATTAAGAATATAGTAGTGCTTACATCCAACTTCATATACTTTGTATATTTTCATTTCTTGAAAATTTCGGCAGCACCTACCCGCTGTTCTCCCTGTACACTGTGCGGATGTTATTATGCGTATCAGCAATAGCCCGAAACGCAGAACAACATACGCTTATTGTACACGGAGAACAACGAATACGTGCTGCCAAAACTTTCAAGAATGAAAATATACAAAGTATACAAAGTTGGATGTATGCACTACTATATTCCTAACCCGTCCGAGAAGGACAGATCCAATAATTACGAATTTCAGTACCAATTTTTTATTCCTATAATATAAAATAAACGCTCATTTTTGGAAGAAAACTTCGTCTCCTACCCAAATCTGAGTCGTATATCATATATTATAAGTCCAAATAATTGGATGTAATTATTGGACGGAAGTCTAGGGATAACGTTATTTTTTTATTCACCTAAATTGGATTATAACACATTATAAAAATTTATAATGTGTTATATATCACTCTATTTTTTACAAAAAATTATTTCACATATTTTCACATCACAAACTTAAATAATCACACATACTTATAGCACGAATGAAACTTAAATGAGTTAGGGTTTATAAGTGTTTAAAACTCAATAATGATAACTAGTGTTGTTCAAATGAATTAACATGTATTTAATTAAGTTAGGATTTTCAGAATTGAACTCGTTTATTTTTCAACATAATTAGGGTTTTTAACCAAATTCAACAATAATTAATAATAAAATTGAAATTTCTAAAGCTCAGTAGAAAAATCATACCTTTTAAACTGATTTCCGCAACGGACACCGCCGAAGGAGGGGGGGTCGGGAGGTTCCGGAGGAGGGGGGGTCGGGAGGGG
>NC_033801.1:17786430-17799683 GCF_001876935.1 Asparagus officinalis
CATATTGCATCATCTTCTTCAAATCATAATATATATCTAGAGGCATCAGACCACCATCATTCAGACCAATACCTGGAACACCATACTTTAATATGAACAGATTCGTGTAGCCAAATTCTCTTACTTTTTCTCTAAGAAATTCAATAGACATTGCATCCTTGTGTATGAACTTAACATCAGATCCACCACCGATATAATCACAATTATCAAAATTAAAATAGTCATAGCCACCATGTTAGAATTTAAAAAGGAATATAACTCCCACCTGCATAAAAATAAACATATATTAATTAGAAACATATCGATTTATCCAAAATCTCAACAGTTTAAAAAATCCCCAACCTAGGTTTCACAAAAAACTAGAAGCTCTCATATGCTGGAAGGTTACAAGTAATTAAAAGTGTTATTTTAGGAGTTCAATTTTTTTGGACTTCAAATTATATCTTGCCAGTAAGAGTTACACAGAAGATTGATGAACTATGTAGGAATTTTTTGTGGGGTAAGATAAGCCAAATTCATAAATTTCCCTTAGTCTCTTGGGATAAAGTATGTCTAAGTAAGAAGCAGGGTGGTCTTGGGATATTTTCTGCCACAATCTAGAATTTGGCTGCTGCTCTAAAAAAATCTATGGTATATTCATGTTAACAGAGAGTTGATGTGGATCAAATGGATTCATGGTACTTACTTGAAGCAAAGGGATGTTTGGCATGTCAATGTAAGGAGTGAGGACTCTTGGATGTGGAAACCGTTAATGAAAGCAAGAGACAAAGCTGCAATCTCCTGTGGAGGTGTTGGAAACTTATTTTCCCTGATTAAATCTTGTTGTAGGGGATCAAATGTGAAGATATCAGCCTTGTATCATGCTCTTAATCCAGTGGTACAAGGTGATATGGGATGGTTTGTGCTATCCAAAGCACACGTTTATCAGCTGGTTAGCTATAAATAACAAACTGCTAACTTAAGACAGATTATTAAAGAGAGGTATCACAAATTCAAATAAATGTGTACTATACACCGGTGCATATCTGGAGAGTAGAAATCATCTGTTTTTTGAGTGTTCTGATAGACCCTAGAGGGGGGATGATTAGGGTCTTATGCTAATCTAATATGATTTTATGCCAATTTAAAACTAATTCAAATATTATTCTTACAAGATTGATATACAATATGTTATGAGCAAGTTCAAGCAAAAGTATCTGATTCCTGGATGTGGAAACAACTCTTAAGAGCTAGGGATATGTTGAGGAACAAATTTGGTAATGTTGTCAGTATCTCCGGCATCATGAATAGCTGCCAGATAAATGGTAAAATTCAAATCTCCCATATCTACAAGATTCTAAATGCTCCACCTTCTCAAACTGCTTGGTATGAAACAGTATGGGAGGGGTTCAACTATCCAAAACACTCGTTTGTCTTATGGTTAGTGTCACATTCAAGGCTTTTAACTCAGGACAGATTATGCAAAATGAGAATTCTTAATTCTAATAAGTGTGTTCTCTGCCAAAATCAAATTGAAACCTGCCAGCACTTGTTTTTTGATTGCTAGTTCTCTTCTCAGGTCTAGAATAAGGTGATGGCATGGCTGAATTTTGTAAGGAGATCATGTAAATGAGATCATGTTATCACTTGGTATTGCTGCAACCTCAAGGGTAAAGGCATTGTGAAGAATTTCAAGAGGATGACCATGTCTGTCACTGTGTATGGAATTTGGAGGGAAAGGAATATGAGAATTTTTCAAAACAAAACTTATGATTCTGAGTCTCTCTTTCGTGAATGTTTACGTCAGGAACAAGTTCTGTTGTAGAATTCATTATAACTGTTTATCGATTACAATGAATATAAAAGAGTGAGCTTCATACTTTGTAAAACTACTCTTTACAACAAAAAAATCAAATTACAAGCTCCTTAAGAAACAAACGTAGGATCGTTGTTTGGATCGCTGCTTGCGTGGGATTTTTACCTGTGTCGTGGGTGCGTTAGCCCGTGGACCACCGATTCACAGATTCTGGTTGAATCGTGAAGTTTTTGGGGATTCTTCCTTCGTTTATCGAAGTAAGAATTTGAAGCGAATATCTTATCAATGTAAGATGTTCACTCTTCTAAAGATCAAGTCAGAGCTTAGATCTCTAGGAATCGCCAAAAGCTTCTTGAGGATGTTTGTGAAGAAGGAAGACTCTCTCTCTTGCTCAAATTCATAAAAAGCTCAAGTCTCTCTGCCTTAATTGCTCTCCCAATCTGCCTTTTTGTCAATGATGGTCCTAGGGGGTATTTATAGCCTTCTTGGATGATAACTGAAGAAAATAACCGATCAGCAACTGCCCATTTGGGCGCGGCAGCCAGGGGTGGCGCGGCTGAAGAAGGGCTTTTAGCGTGGCAGTCATAGGTGGCACGGCTGAAGAGATTCCTTTGGCGCGGCAGCCATAGGTGGCGCGGTCAAAGGAGTGGTTCCCCCTTTAGTTTTTGTAACCGCCATCCCACGATTTTTAACTCCTTAAATGTCACGATTTTCGTGGGTAGTGGGCATGATTTTCGCTTGTAACTGCTTCCCCCACGTTCATAAGTGACTCCCAGCAGTTAATAAGCCATGTGGGCCGCACAAAACTCGAGAAAACTATCAAAAATGACGTGTTCAGCTTCTCAGTGGCCGCGGCAGTGTACAGTGGCGCGCATTGCCGCGGCAGTTACCACTGCCGCGCACCTTTTGGGTATTTTAGCTCTAACTTCCTTATCCGATGTCGGAATGAGGTGATCCAAGATGCGTTGGAAAGCTGACGAAGAGATCTACAACTTTTGTATTTTGAGATTCTTCAGATATGGATCATATAATGGCTTAAATGTACGAGACATTTCCGCGGCAGTCGCCACTGACGCGCACCTCCGAGGCAGTTTGCGCTATCTCGGGTATTTTGGCTCTAACTTCCTCATCCGATATCGGAATGAGGTGATCCAAGATGCGTTGGAAAGCTATCGAAGAGCTCTATAACTTTCCATAGGCATGCTACTCTGTTTGTGTGCACAACACCTTCCACTGCCACGCCTATGCGCGTCAGTGTTCCTTGTCGCTGGTGTTCATATTGTTCTTCTATGTTGTTTCACATGTTTCTTTGCTTCTCTTGTCTTTGGATGATCTCCTCTGACTTAGATAGTGACATTCATACCTATAGGTATTTTTAGACGCCTACAGTTGTAGGCGTCAAAAAATGCCAATAGATATCCGAACATAGAAAAAATTAGTCAAAATGACAGATATGAACTGTCTCGCCAGCGGGACAGTGTTTACTGTCGCGCCAGCGAGACAGTGTTTGCTGTCTCGCCAGCGAGACAGTGTTTGCTGTCTCGCAGCGAGACAGTGTTTGCTGTCTCGCAGCGAGACAATATTTACTGTCTCGCCAGCGAGACAGTGTTGAAATGGTCAAAACCGTCTTTGTAATTGCCCTACACGTATCCATTAACTGCCAAAGGACGTGGAAAACATCGTGGGCGAGAATCACGTGGATAACTGTTAAAATAACAGAGTTTGAAACGTGGGAAGGCAGTTAAAACGAAAACTGCCTGACGGATACTGTTTCCGAGACAGCGTTTACTGTCTCCCCGGCCGAGACAGCGCCGAGACAGCAAATGCTGTCTCGCGAGCCTGTTTTCCGCCAACTGTTCATAAGGGCTATAAATACCCCCCGAAGGCCATTTTTGAGAGGGGCTGATCATTTTGAGCACTTCAGAGCAATCCAGAGCAGAGAGAGAGCAGAGTTCTTGAGCTTCAGGCAACTCCTTGATATTCAGGCTTTGACTTGATTTCAAGAAGAACGACTATCTTACCTTGATAAGATATCGTTTCAAGTTCCCACTTCGATAAACGAAGTCAGAATCATAAACCCCTCACGATTCGATCAGAATCTGTGATTTGGTGGTCCACGGGCTAACGCACCCCCGGCACAGGCAAAGATCCCACGCAAGCAGTGATCCAAACAACGATCCTGCGTTTGTTTCCCAAGAGTTGTAATTTTTATTTTGTTGTGTAAAAGAAGTCTTATAAAAAGGCTATCTCTTTTTTTTGAATTTATTGTAATCGACTGAAGATATAATGAATTCCATGACAAAACCAACTTTTGACCCAAACAACAGTGAAGTGAAAATGGCTATTTACTCAAAGGTTTTGAATGAAAACCTTCCTCCGCATTTGAAAGAAATAGTTGAGAACATGTAATTTGAGGAGTATATGTGATTTGGTGTTTCCAGTCTGTTAAGCTGGACAATGATGTATGAACTTTATTGCATATTTTGGTGATGAATAAAATTTACTTCATTTACCAAAAAAAAGAATATGCAATATGAATAAATGNTATATTATGAGGCATATGTGCGAGGATATGAAACTAAGGGTAATATAAACACAAACAAGATAGTGGTCACTATGAGCAATAGATAATGGCGACAAGAATGAAATGAACAATAAGCACAAGTGAGATGCCAAGGCAATCACAAACACCCAAAGATGATCACGGAGTTCAGACCTTTCGTCCTACGTCTCTGCTCCCCACTCCCGGGGAGAAATCCACGATCACACCGGGTTTTCTACGCTTACCCGAAAAATGTTTACACCTCACAATGCAGTTTTCTAGCTAACCGAAAAATCTACAATCTCACACTCTTATAATCACATTTTACACTCTCTAAGTGTTGGCCTAGCCCGTGTCCTCTTCCTCAAGTACTCGGATTTACAACCTCTCTCTAGACTTTACAGCCGACGCCACTCCTCTTGGAATCGACCCCGTCTCTCACCAATCACTCCTCTCGGTATACAAGTGTATTAAAAAGTGTATCTCACAATGAAGGTACAAATACAATGTTTGTTCTCTAATACAAGATGAGAACTAAGTGTAAGCTCACTCTCAATGTCACAATCCCACAACCCCAAATTATACTATGTATTGTTTTCGTCAAAAGTTGCCTTCATCATTGATTTCATTAAAACTTTAAGCGTTACAAATGAAATTCAAATAACGAAAATAAAAATTACAACTTTTCGAAAATAAACACAAGATCCGTTCGTCGTCTCTTGCTTGCGTGGGTCTTTGGCCTGTGACGGGGACGTCGATATCCGTGGACTACTTGGCAATCAGATCTGATCCAGAAAAATCGGGCAGAGCTTCGTCGATCCATGAGGAGATCTAGAAGCTTGAAGCGCCTATCTCGGCTAAAACGAGATATTTGCTCTTCTTAGGATTACCGACGGAGGGTAATGCTAAGGAACGGACACGGGTGATGCGAATCTGATGAAGACCTCTCTTGTGTTGAAGCGCTCGACCACTCTTCACTGCAGCAGGGCTTCGCCAACTCTCCAAAAATCCAGATCCTCCAAAAATGAGGCCTTAGGTTGCTATTTATAGGCAATGGGGGCACCTAGGGTGCCTAGACACCCCTGGGGTGTCTAGGAAAAGCCTAGACACCCCTGGGGTGTCTCGAAATTTCCGAGACACCCCTGGGGTGTCTCGGAATTTCCGAGACACCCCTGGGGGTGTTTTGGAATTCCTGAGACGTCCGTTGAGGTGCATTCGATTGTTTTCACCGTAAATTCTTCGTCCGAACTCGGATTTGAGTGATTCCAAGTGCGTTGGAAGCTTGACGAAGAGTTCGATCCGCTCCGGTGGTTGGATTATCTATAGAATGAACGAGACACGAAGGGCGTTGTTCTTTTTGCAACATCACGGGGCTCTCGATTAGCCCGTGCCTTTGTTATCCCGAAATTCTATCAGCTCACGTAGTTCGTCAATTCACTTCAATCATTCATCGACGTCAATCGAACTCATGTGGATCGGATAGTGATGTTCATCGTCGCTCTTTAACACTGAACCGTTCGTGGAGACCTATAGGCAATTTTCGATGCTTACAGATACCCCCTCCAAAGCGTTCCGGACTCGTTTCTTTTATAGAAGAGGCTGGAATACTTTGGATGTGATTGGTCTAGCCTTCAGTCGGCGTAAGGACCTATAGTTAGCTTTAACTTTTGGCTCTTTCGATTTTCGGTCTATTCGATGCTTTGACGAATAACCGAAGTTCTTCCGGCGCTGCGTTTATCGCTTGACCGTCGTCGGAGTCTCAAGTCTACAGCTGCTGAATGGAGTTTGGCTCGTGTCATTGAGTTGACTTTGAACTACCTCCGTCACATTGTGCTGACTTAGGGTTTCAGATCACCGTGTGTTGACTTGTTGTCGTAACGCGTTGATTGGCGTTGACCTAGGGTTACGCGTTGACCGGCGTTGACCCTAGGGTTTCGAATAGTCAAACGTTGTCTTGTGTGGATTTCGAATCCTCGAACGTTGACTTTGGTCGCAACGCGTTGACTGGCGTTGACCTAGGGTTATGCGTTGACCGGCGTTGACCCCAGGGTTTCGAATCGTCGAACGTTGACTTTTTGTCGCAACGCGTTGATTGGCGTTGACCTAGGGTTACGCGTTGACCGGCGTCGACCCTAGGGTTTTGAATCGTCGAACGTTGACTTGTGTGGATTTTGAATCCTCGAACGTTGACTTTGGTCGCAACGCGTTGCGCTGCGTTTATCGCTTGGCCGTCGTCGGAGTCTCGAGTCTACAGCTGCTGAATGGAGTTTGGCTTGTGTCATTGAGTTGACTTTGAACTACCTCCGTCACATTGTGTTGACTTAGGGTTTCGGATCACCGTGTGTTGCTGTTTGGTTGCAACGCGTTGATTGGCGTTGACCTAGGGTTACGCGTTGACCGGCGTTGACCCTAGGGTTTCGAATCGTCAAACGTTGACTTTGGTCGCAACGCGTTAACTGGCGTTGACCTAGGGTTACGCGTTGACCGGCGTTGACCCTAGGGTTTCGAATCGTCAAACGTTGACTTTGGTCGCAACGCGTTAACTGGCGTTGACCTAGGGTTACGCGTTGACCGGCGTTGACCCTAGGGTTTCGAATAGTCAAACGTTGACTATTTGATTGTAACGCGTTGACTGGCGTTGACCTAGGGTTACGCGTTGACCGGCGTTGGCCCTAGGGTTTCGAATCGTCAAACGCGTTGACTGGCGTTGACCTAGGGTTACGCGTTGACCGGCGTTGGCCCTAGGGTTTCGAATCGTCAAACGTTGACTTTGGTCGCAACGCGTTGACTGGCGTTGACCTAGGGTTACGCGTTGACCGGCGTTGACCCTAGGGTTTCGAATAGTCAAACATTGACTGTTTGATTACAACGCGTTGACCGGCGTTGACCTAGGGTTTCGGATGGCCATTAACACAGTTTATACTCGTACGTTTGCTGGAGTATACACAGTTTAAGCTCTTAAGGTATTGGAGCATAGCGGTCTCAAATGTCGGGGCTGCAGGACCAACTGTTAAAACTGATTCATCTGCATTTGTGGATCCCTACTTAGGCTTCGGGATAAAATTCCCCGTGCGTGTGAGGCACGGATTATGGTGTTATTAATAACAACCTGCCACAATGTTGAATATGTGGTCTTTTGTCCTTTTTACGGTCAAAGACTAACCGGCCATGTGTGTTAGACATAGGCTTTGGGATTTTTTGGCAAACCCCCAGCCATCAACGGGTTTGACGTGCCTTTACCGATTACCGTTTGAATCGGGCTAGCATGTGAATTATTAAAACCCGTTTCACATGTAACGTTGTGCTAAGAGAATTGCTTCTCTTAGACTTAATGCTATGATTTTGAATACATAGACTTCGCCCTTGTTACGGGAATAGACTACCCGGCAACACGTGTTAGGTGTTGACTCATCCCTACTTAGGCTTCAGGATAAAATTCCCCAAGTTTAGACCTTGGTGTCTTTTTCAATCGGTGAAAGACTAAACCGGCAACGCGTGTTAGGCGTTGACTTATCCCTACTTAGGATTCGGGATAAAATTCCCTGTACCTGTGAGGCACAGATTTTGGGATTTGAAAAAGGTGGTGTCTTCTCTTGGGGCAAAGACGAACCCGAAATGGGAGAGGAAGAATTTTATATTCTATCTCCCGACACTGAAGAAGAAGAATTTTATATTCTATCTTCAGCTGGAAAGGAGACTCGAGGTGGGATCTCCACCCCCAGAATCCGGAAAGGTGAAACTAAAAGTGGGATCTCCACTCTGAGAATCGAAAAGATTCAGATAACCCTAACTGTCGGAAGGTTTGATTACCGAACTAAAGACGAATTTCTCATTTATCGAGGGTGAATTATGGTTTTGACCATAACTGTAGGAAGGTTTGGCCAAATGGGGGTTTGAGGTGACCCTAACTGTAGGAAGGTTTGATCACTTGATTTGAAAGTGGACCTCTCGCTCATTGGAGGAATCGAGAGGAGATTTTGACTGTGGTCTTAACTGTAAGAAGGTTTGACCAATTAGGAGGTTTGAGACGATCCTAACTGTAGGAAGGTTTGATCGCTCGATTTGAATATGGACCTCTCATTCATTGGGGGAATCGAGAGGGGGTTTTGGTTTTGGTCCTAACTGTAGGAAGGTTTGACCAATTGGGAGGTTTGAGACGATCCTAACTGTAGGAAGGTTTGATCGCTCGATTTGAATATGAACCTCTCGTTCATTGGGGGAATCTAGAGGGGGTTTTGGTTTTGGTCCTAACTGTAGGAAGGTTTGACCAATTCCGAATATTATGTCCAGACTCTAACAATAAGAGTGTTGAGTGCACAGACGCGGTGAGAATTTGAATGGGAGTTTTTTATTCATCATCTTGCTGTGGTGACTGGGTTATCCCTAAGAATACACTATATGGATTTCTTTTAGGAACTTCCCGTTACATGAATCATCCACCCCCAGCTTCCTTTGCGAAACCGGGTCTGGTATTGTACCCAGTTGGATGTTCGGATTATCCTTAAGGATATATAATTCTCTAAGAACTTCCCGTTACATAAATCGTCCACCCCCAGCTTCCTCTGTTGAACTGGTTCGGACATTAATCTCAGCTACCTGACCGGGTTATCCTTAAGAATATTAACGTAATATTCTTCAGGAACTTCACAACCAAAACTAGGGAACAGTTTATACTCGTATACCTATTTGGAGTATGTAAGGGAGCAGTTTAACCTCTTGCACCTGTTGGAGGATTGAGAAGCAGTTTATACTCGTATACTCTTCGGAGTGTTAAGAAGCAGTTTATACTCTTATACTTGTCGGAGTGTTAAGAAGCAGTTTATACTCTTATACTTGTCGGAGTCTGTCCATTCTCATTTGGTTTATCCTAGCGTTATGACGCCGGCTTCAACCAAGGTCTGGATGCTATTCTTTAAAGTAAAGCAAACCTTGGTGGGATGAAGGATCCTCCTGTGGTATGCGCAGTACTTTGGATCCGCAGTATTTTCAGCTTCCTCCTGATTCGTGATGGGCGGGAGCTTGATTTTGTTGTTTTCGAGAAGAGACTCGAAGATGGTGGGAACGTCTTCGTCCTTGAACGAGTACTCTTTCTGGGCCTTTTGATCCGAAGTCTTCTGCTGTCTTTGGGACTGCTGTTTTGACGTTTGATCAACAGCCGCTGCAGGTGCCTTGCCCCTATCACGAGAGGCGAAGTTCGAGTTCGGAGAATTAGCCATCGGTTGGCTTCTCTCGGCCTTCTTCCTTTTGAGGAATCGTTCGGCTTGCTCTCCTCGGGCTTTCAAATCCTTCCATGTCTTGAGCGGCTCTACTCCCATAACATCTAAGATGTTAATGGACAAATTGTTATGACAAGTCTACAAGATGAATTCCTCCGTGATGGGATCCTTGCAATTCATTGCCTGATTGCGGAAGCATTTGATGAAGGTATCCACCGACTCTCCGTCTTTTTGTTTTTCATCAAAGAGTGTACTGATCGACACTTCAGCATCATCATCGAAGAAATGAGTGAGGAACATGCTCTCCAGGTCCTCCCAGCTGCATCGAAGAAATGAGTGAGGAACATGCTCTCCAGGTCCTCCCAGCTGTTGATGCTTCCAAATTTAAGACGCCGATACCAATCGAAGGCAGACCCGCGAAGGGTGCCGACGAATGACCGAACCATCAAGGCTTCATTGCCGGAGATCGTGTCCAAGTGGGACTTGAAGTAGATTAGATACTGAGTGGGCGAGCCCTTCCCGTCGAACGGCGTGAAGTTGATCAGGTTGAACTTCGCTGGATATGGGATCGAGTCCCACTCTTTCGGGTAAGGACACGGAATGCCGGTCTTCTTTACCTCTCGAGCAGACATCAGGGCGTCAATTTTTCTTTCGAGATCCTTCATCTTTTCGGCCTCATCTATATCCTGTTTTGGACAATTCTCGAGAGGAATAATACGACCACCCCCAGTGTTATCATCATTGGTGGGTCCACCCCCAGCGTCGTTATTTTTAGTGGGGTCACTCCCAGTATTTTTGGACGGTGCGTCGGCCATGATGATTTCGTCCACTTCCGGATCGCTGTCAACTGCGGCGTCCTGGGTGCGACGGCTGGATTCAACTAGCTGATTTGACAAAGCTCGGATTTGTTGGTCGTGCATTTGTCTCATCTCCTGCATAGCCATTTCCATTTCGATTTTGAATGCTTCTTTCTGCTTGGCTAGAGCATCCTCCATGGTTTTGGCTATTTGCTCGGTGTTGATCATGAACACTTCTCGAGCTTGTCCTATACTAGACGTTGTATCGTCGGAGGCGAGTGCGGAATAAGAATTTGAGAATTCGTCATCGGAATGGATTCCTTTATGGATCCCATGGTAATCGTTATATCCGACGGCTTCTAGCTGAAGCTGAGCTATTCCCGAATTGACTCTGCTTCCTGGAGAGAAATTAGGGTCGAAATCACTTGAAATAATTGGAGATTTTCCCTTGTTGACCATGTTGATGGTAACTTCTGGGAATTCATCATCTCGAGCAACCGATCCTCTTTGGTGGAAACGCCTTGATTTGGGCTTCGTCGTTCCATCGGAGATTCTCTCGAATATCGAGACCCTCTGCGGAGCGGTCTTGGGGCAGCTACACGTTGATAATACTGCCCTGATAATTTTGATACACGGACAGTGAGAGTCCGCTTCCCGGGTACTTCTCTTTCGAGATTTATTCGTACCCCCAGCCTGATAGTACAACTCATCGACGTTGCGGTCGGAGTAACCTATCGGCTGCTCACATGGATTCTCAGGTATAACGCGTTCGTCTGTCTGACGTGTTTTCTTCTGAGTAAACATTGCATTGTTGGCATCTGCAAGAGTCGCACGTTTGGAATCACACCTTTGTGAGGGTAAAACCTTAACGGGCTCCTGATTTTTTTGCACGCATCGCCAAGCGGGCCGTTGCAGAAATCCCTTTGTTAGGAGGTCGCGTACGACCCCCAGTCCGGATGTTGGCTCGAAGCTCCTTCAACGATCTCCAGCTTTCCTTAACAAGCACTTTTCCTCGATTCTCGGGCAGGGCACCGATACGATCTTTCAGAGTAATCCTAAACTTGGGGAAATCCGCGCTGCGGTAGGGCTTTATCGGAGGTTCGGGATCTGAAGTTGACTAAGGCCGGAGAGCAACGTTGCCTGCTTTTGCCTTAGGCGCTGATTTGGCTTTTGGAACCCAAACTCGTCTGCGCTTAGGCGGCTTCTCCACTGCTTCTCCCCTCTGCATTTCTTTCGCTTTCTGCAAAAGGGCTCGGGCATGTGCGAGCAATGCTCGACGCTTCTTGATTCGCTCCTCGAGGGTGGAGCGGGTCCTCTTGACACGAACCCATTCGTTCGTTTTTGTCTTGGAGGAGGAGTTGGTTGTTCGCCGTTGTTGTTCCCGGCGCTGCCTGGATTTTAGATCCACATTATAGCGGATCCCGTCCATCGGCTCCAAAGCCTTGGCCAGCTGACGAGCAAGGCGTTGACGCCGTCTTTGGCGTGCTCTCTTTGACAATGCTGGAGCGTCTTCAGTAGCCATCTCCTCGGCGGAGGAGAAGTCCGGATCTGCGGTCTCGACCACGTTGGACGATGCGGGAAAGTTTTTTTTCGTCGAAAGTTGCCTTCATCATTGATTTCATTAAAACTTTAGTCGTTACAAATGAATTCAAATAACGAAAATAAAAATTACAACTTTCTTGAAAATAAACACAAGATCCGTTTATCGTCTCTTGCTTGCGTGGGTCTTTGGCCTGTGACGGGGACGTTGATATCCGTGGACTACCTGGCAATCAGATCTGATCCAAAAAAATCGGGCAGAGCTTCATCGATCCGTGAGGAGATCTAGAAGCTTGAAGCGCCTATCTCGGCTAAAACGAGATATTTGCTCTTCTTAGGATTACCGGCGAAGGGTAATGCTAAGGAACGGACACGGGTGATGCGAATCTGATGAAGACCTCTCTTGTGTTGAAGCGCTCGACCACTCTTCACTGCAGCAGGGCTTCGCCAACTCTCCAAAAATCCAGATCCTCCAAAAATGAGGCCTTAGGTTGCTATTTATAGGCAATGGGGGCACCTAGGGTGCCTAGACACCCCTGGGGTGTCTAGGAAAAGCCTAGACACCCCTGGGGTGTCTAGGAATTTCTGAGACACCCCTGGGGGTGTTTTGGAATTCCTGAGACGTCCGTTGAGGTGCATTCGATTGTTTTCGCCGTAAATTCTTCGTCCGAACTCGGATTTGAGTGATTCCAAGTGCGTTGGAAGCTTGACGAAGAGTTCGATCTGCTCCGGTGGTTGGATTATCTGTAGAATGAACGAGACACGAAGGGCGTTGTTCTTTTTGCAACATCGCGGGGCTCTCGATTAGCCCGTGCCTTTGTTATCCCGAAATCCTATCAGCTCACGTAGTTCGTCAATTCACTTCAATCGTTCATCGACGTCAATCGAACTCCTGTGGATCGGATAGTGACGTTCATCGTCGCTCTTTAACACTGAACCGTTCGTGGAGACCTATAGGCAATTTTCGATGCCTACATGTATGAAATACTATAAGCTTAATATGTTGTGTATGAACAATAATATAAATTAAAACTAAACTCAAATAATTCTAGCTAATGGAAATTATAATCAAAACAAATAAATAGCTAGAAAAGAGTTTAGAAAACTTCTCTAATGGATGACAAGAGAGAGAGAGAGATGAATTGAAGCTTAAACACCAAAGATTATCTCATCAAGCCATTATGAACATATCTTCACAAAACAAACTCTTAAACACACTTAGAAACCCTTAAACAAACTTATAAAACTCTTTAAAACTTTTCTCTTGGTGGTTCTCGGAAGTTAGAGGGCAAGGGGTATATATAGGATGAAGAAACAACCCCCAAAAACCTAAAAAAACCAAACAAAAAGACAAATAACGGCTA
>NC_033801.1:17799693-17819076 GCF_001876935.1 Asparagus officinalis
ACGGCTACATAGAAAACTAGAAAATCTAGCCGTTATGAGGTTGTCGATCGACTGAAAATGTACATCAGTCGACTGATGATCTCGACAGAAGAAAAACAGACAGTTTCAGAGTGTTGGAATTTTCCATATCTAGTTTTATAAAATCAATTAAAACAAATAAATCAAATCCAAAAATCATAAAATTTCGAGAGAAGTATCTAGACATGTAAATAAACATGTTAGAGAAATAATTTCTGAAATATCACTTCTCAGTTGAGATAAATAATTATTTGAACAATAATATATAGTTTCTGAAAACTGCTAAAATACCCGACTTTGTAAAATTAATTTGACACAGTAAATCAACTCCAAAAATCATAAAATTTTGAAGAAAGGTTCTAGACATGTAGATAAACATGTTAGAGAAAGAATTTTGTAAATATCACTTCTCATTTAAGAGAAATAAATTATTTTATAAACTAGTCAAAAACTAAAAATCTAGAAACTGTAACAGGTCATTGGTCGACACATCAGTCGACACATCCGTCGAATGAAACAAAGTAGAGAGAAAATAAAGATTCTAGGCACATTCATCAGTTGACTGATCAGTCGACTGAAAGCATCAGTCGACTGATCAGTCGACTGATAACACACTATCAGCCTGTTTAAAACTGAAAAACTGATTTTTGAAGTGCCTTTAAAAATAACAAATAAATTCTAAAAATTATGAAACTTTGAAAAATAATTGTAAATATGTAAATAAATATGTTAAAAAAGAATTTTTGGAATTGCACTTCATATTTGTAAAATATCATTATTTTACAAAATAGTCCAAAACATAAAAATACAACAACACTTGTTTTTTGTTATTTTGACTAAACCATATTTAAAAACTTTATAAAGTGATTTTTCAACTTAAAAAAGTATGTATAAATTGATATTGAAGTCCATAACCAAATAAAATAATATTTTTATAAAAACACCTATATTTTGATAAAATCAACAAAATCAACAAATACGTGTGTATGATTAATATATGAGCTTAAAGTATCTACACACAAGTATAAACCTAAAACTAAATTACCCAAGCTTGATAGATCTTCTTTAAATCTCTTCTTGGTAAACTTACGGATGAAGCTTGAACTTGAATCTTTAACTTGAATTGTATTGCTTCACTCCACAATTCCACCAACCTCCATTGGATATGATCGTGAATGTTCGATTCCATCCATCCTCCAACATGTTGTTTGTCTACAATAAATAGATAAACATAAATACTAGACAAATAACATTAATAGTAAATTGTTTGTTAAACATCATCAAAACAAAGAGGCCAACATGTTCATATTCAAGGGATATATGGAATTGTGTTATGGACTGGCTTCAATTCTCATGGAAGACTTGTAACTGTGAATTGCTGTTGGACTGGTTCTGTTTAAGACTTAGAGGAAGTGGTTTAAACAAAGAGTTAAAAGGATGGCTTTATCAACATCTATCTACTTGATTTGGAGTGAACGGAATAAGAGAATTTTTCAGGAAAAACACAAATCTGTGTTCTGGTTAAGAATATCAAAGTTGATATATTATCTGCTCTTCTTAACTCACCTATACAAGCTGAGAATGCAGCTTGGCTCCTTTCTTTGTAAGACATGTACAGATAGATAAACACATATACAATTAGTCTAAAAACTGGATATTTGTTTTTCCAGTTTGCTTTCTCAATACTGAGAATCTTGATGTACTCATTTTTCATATTGGTAAATGAGTAAAGAAGTTTTCATTGACCAAAAAAATAAAACTCTAAATAGTTGCAAATGAACATTAATTTGATGATTTCAACACTATTGAACTCATAATCAACTGCAACATATCAATTTCTAAAAATCTCAACAACTTCAAAAAAACCCGAACTGGGTTTCACATAAAACACTAAATTGGTTGCAAATAAATCCTAATCTAATGATTTCAAATCAATTTTATCCATAATCTACCTTTACAATCAATTAAAATAATGATGACTGTAATAACCATATACAACTACAAAACCATAAGTGAATACAGTCAAAGAACACCAAATCTTACATTTGCGATCACGAGTTGAAGACTATAGTACTTGAGATGACCCACCATGTTTTATTCATTCACATCCATGCTCTCTCCCTCAGAGAGATTGTTTGCAACTGAGGATTTGAGTGTAACTCTAATCGGCTCAGAAAGTTTAGAGTTTTGGGGGAATTTGGCAAATGGTGTGTATTTGGGCAATTTAGGATATCATTGTTAGTTAAAATCCCACATTCTCTTAAAAGTAGCCAGTTATTAACATCAATGTCTTGTCAGCATTAATAAGGCCAAAATTTGATCACGTGAACGTTATGTGACTCACTCCCAAATATTTTTTTGCTGCAGGCAACAAGAACGTACGAGCCTTATTGACTACAAGGTCTAGAAAAAATACCTTGTTATCGCCAGACTTTTTAAATATATCAAACTAGCAAACATAGTCGAATAAAAATACCAATTTGGTAATTTAGTCTTTTGCCATAAAAAAATATTTCGCCTCCCTCCCTCCCTCTCTCTCTCCCCTTTATGACTCTCTCTCTATAAATAGCCTCATAACCCTCTTCATCCATCATCAGTTTCATCTTCCCCTCGTCTTTCCTCTCTCACTTCTCCCTCTCAAACAGTGATAGTATATTTTGCTAATAGGAAGGTAAATAATTGAGAAAGATGTCATTCTTTCGCTATATACTTGATGCAATATGCACCAAGGCTCACCAAGAAGAGCCAAAGAGCAACAAGGTGAAGATCAATGGAACAGTGGTCCTAATGAAGAAAAATGTATTGGACTTCCATGATTTTCATGCTGCTTTACTTGATGGACTTCATGAATTTTTGGGGGAAAAGATCTCTTTTCAACTTATTAGCTCCACTGTTGGAGACCCAAGTGAGTAAAATTATTCATAATTAGTATCATTGCACGTGCAAATGGATGCACAACTGACATGAAAACTTTTTTTTTAATGGAAACCGATATCAAAACTTAATTTTAATTTTTATATAGAAAAGATAATTTTAATATCCCAAAGAATCATAGATATTTCTAAGATCTTTTTATGACACTTGTTCAATTAACATGAGATATTTTGTCTTATCTTATCTTATTCGAAATTGGTTATGTAATATTTATATTATGTATATTGAAATTCTATTTGTTATTTTCATTGTATTTATTTACATAGAAAGGAATTTTATCATTTAATATTTATATTGTTATAATGTACAATTTAATAGATATTTAATCAGTAAGCTTTATGATATTTTTTAGTAAATTCTAGAAATAAAAAAAAAGGAGAAAAGCAAGAAAATATTTGTGTGAAATGATCAAATTATCCTCAAGTCTTTAGTGAGATGACGGACATTTTTTCCCATGTCCTTCAAATTTTTTCTATTCTCACAGTTTTTAATGTAGTATTATAGATTTACTGTCTCTTTATTTTCGTACCTTTTACATGGTATGGTGCTAATTGATTTGGAAACTTATTACGTTATTATTTTGTTAAATTGATGTACCAAAAAACTGCTAACTTGCTAATTAGAAAATAGAGATTAAAATAACCTTAGATTGTACGTGTTTGGTAAAAACTTAATAGAGGGGTTAAAGAGATATAATATCTTTCACTTACATACCAAACATCCATTTATGCTTAAGAAGTTTCTTAGCCCGTTCTCAAGGATTAATCCTAATTAACTCGTCAAAACGACTGTTTAACTGTTCTGCCTATTGCGGCAACGTCATAACTTTAACCCGTCATGAGTAGGAGCAAAAGTGAAATATTTTAATATATAGGTTTGCTTCAGCGTTTCGAGATATTCGTATGGTTTAATATTACAATAATAGCTAAGCTATTATTGTAATATTTATAGACCTTGTCCATCCAAGAGTTGTGTTATTTAGTATCTTAATATAGGTACGTTCTTCAACATTTTAACGTTGAAATATTTAGGGTCATCCACTTGTTCACGATGAGTGGGGGTATAGTTTAGTATTACACATATAATATTTGAATTGTAAGAGCTGGCCATTGTAGCGGGGGCTACTCTTCTATCAAGTACTTAACTTATTAATTAGGACATATTTATCTGTTGTTTTATTTTTATCTGAGATGAATATACCTTTTTTTTGGTACAATTTTGCATTTAACTTTGCATTACAAGTTCATAAGTCATAACGTGTTTATTAAAAGTTTTGTCACTTTTATAGATTATAAATGTGCGCAGTGACTGGTTTATTTTGCAACTGCATTTGGAGAGGGAGTTTTAACTTTTATTTTTGAGCAAACATTTTATTTTATTTTTTCTACTTTTTAATAAGATTAAAATTGATATATTTTTTTAAAGGTTAACTTGAGAGAACTGACCTTCTTAATATTTTTTATTTGACAAACACAAAAAAGTTACCCCTTCATCTTAACTAGCTAATCTAATATAAATAAAATTTGACAAGCTTTAAACTGTCATCACGAGTTACCTAAATTAATTTTCCTATTTAATCTTTCTCACTTAACCTATTTGCCAAGCGTCACCCCAAAGTTTAAGATTGAGCAAAGAAGTGGTCAATTAAGTTATTTAGCAGAGGGCCTTTTCCTTTAGTTACGTTAAATTATAGATGATATTCTTTATAAGGGACAAATTTATTAGGTTCTTGATTCTGTGTGTTTCTTGAGGATGAAGTCTGTTGAAGAAAGTGGCTGTTACCTCATATAGTGCAAGTTACTATCAATATGTTCTCGTGTAAAATATAAAATAAATAGAAGAATAACATTTATATCATATGTTTTTAAGGTTTGTTGCTATCTACTCCTTTATATTTAAAAGAGAGTCTATATATTATTGTTATACTACATTAAATACTTCAATAAATATTGTAGCATAAACAACAAACTAAATATGATCTCTTGCAGTAAAAGTTATATATTGTTCATACTACAGTAATCAAACAGTAAATAATTTGCTTCTCCGTAATTTAAGTTACTATTGCTTCTCCGTAATTAAAGTTACTATTTATGCTACGGAATTTATTGTATCATAAATAATAAAATAAATTAAATGTATTAAAACTTACATTTTTATTTAAATATAGATGAGTAGATATAATTTCTGAATCAAATATATTAAAATTTAGATTTTTTAATATAAAGAAATAGATATAATTATTAATTTTAAGTATATAATAATTAAATTAAATATATTAAAATTTAGAAGGTGATAAGTATAAAATATAGTGCTTAAAAAATAAAAGGTGGGATGCACGCTAACTGCATGTATATTTATGAAAAATGATAGGGGCACACTCCCAACCACATCCCAAACCACACCCCATCTCTCATATGCTACAGTGCACCGGGTCTTATATGAAATTTTAAAATTTTAAAATCTCATATAAGATCCGATGTACTGTAGAATATAAGAATGAATATAAGAATAAAGGTGTGGTTTAGGATGTGATTGGGGGTGTGCCCCGTGCGACATTATATTTATTCTCAGAAATTAAATGCGGGAGTTGATGCCATTGTGAACCCACGGACTGTCTAGCCATCTTTGTTCAATTGTAAATTTGTACGTTCACGTGAATTGGGTCCCACTTTGACACTGTCCCACTGTTCTGAGCAAGAATTATTGTTGTTTTGTTATTTGAAGGAATAGAATCAGTGTTCACATCAAGGAATAAGTGACTTTACTAAGGCCTGTTTTATTGGAGGAATAAACAAGAATAAATGACTATAGCGCAATAAGCGCATAGGCTAAATATCACAAACCCCCTTAATTTTAGACAAATATCATATAACATTCCATATTTTTCAAAATATCAGCCCCTTAAATTTTGGTGTTATCATAAAACATCCTTTAACTTTAATATCTTATCAGAAACCCGCCGAACAACATTAACCATAATTTCTCGCATGGATGGATAAAATTACACAATTTGACTTTTTTCAGTGAAATTTGTTGCTCTAACTTTTTAGCAGTTTTCTAATAAAAGCTTTTAAGATAAAGGACGCTTTCTAATAACCCCTAATTTAAGGGTGGTTTACTAATATTTTAAAAGTTTGTGTGTGTGTGTGTGGGGTGGGGGGGGGGGTCTAGCCCAGGGTTAAGTGTGGAAAATCTTTTGACAACATATATACGAAAAGTTAGATTTTTATTTCTCTAGCTTGTTCGGCACTATGTTTTTTTGTAAAAAAATTGGTTTCTACAAAAGGCTTGTTTGTTTTGGTAAAAAACCCACAAAAATTGATTTCTAAGCTCTCACACTCTTGGAGAATGTTTAGATCTTCTAAAAAGTTCTCCTAAAACCTTGTTTGCCTCGTCCAAAATTATAGGAAACCAACCTCGACCTATAAACCTTAAAAAATGGCTAACTCATACAAATCCATTTCAAAGCTTTTGCTTGGAAATGGGTGAAAACCTATTAAACGTGTATTAAAATATTGACTTAATTACCCTTAAACGCCCTATAGTTTCACCAACCTTATACTTAAGTGACCTTTATTTTAAAAACCAAGCAAATAAGTGCCCTAAAATATTTAACTTTTATAGATAAATGCCCAAAAGTTTTAAAATATGATATATTTAGTGCCTCTTGTTTACCCATGTTTAGGGGGGGGGGGGGATAGTGAGCTATGAGCGTTTCAAACCGTCAATCGAACCAGCTGCCGCCTCGGTTCCTATCTTGGGTTAAGGCCCAACCCATCCCACAATAGGCCGGGTTGAACCCAACCCATGATATACTGAGTTGTGGTCGGGGCTAGATTTTGCTTTAAACCTGTGGATAAAGAAGTAGGCCCAACGCATGCCTGACCTCGCCCACGTCTCACCTAGCATTGCTTAGCCCAGCCCGACCCGCCTTAGGTGTTAGTTATATTTTGATGTAATTTTAGTAGCAACTCAATTGAAAATTACAACCTCCATGTGTTTGAGTTGTAATTTCAATATTAGTATAGATTTTCTTAGCTTTCAATACTATGATGAATATTTGTAATAATTTTAATTTATACTAAAAATGCTCAAATTATTTTGAATCTTTTTTCTTTTGAGATAATTCCATCACTAGTTGTAAATTTATAAAGTTTAGACTTTTTAGAAAGATAAAATACAAGTATTTCTCTTTAAACTATAGATACTAATATAGCAAAAATTTTGAAAAGAAATAAAATTGAACAAAAAAATAATGTGGGCTAAACTGCTACTCGAATCGCCATGGGTTAGGTCGGACTCGTTCCATCCCAATGCTGATAGCCAGTCAAGTTGGGTCCCGCCTTAGGCCTGAGGACAAAGTCCTCGGTCTGAGCCGGGTTTGAATAGGCCCAGATCTAAAATCGGGCTAAGTTCATAGGTTAGGCTAGGCCCGGCCCACACCCACGCCCACCCTCACCCCATATTGCATATAAATACCCTCAGTTTGTAAATGATCTCACTTAAATACCCTAAAGTTTGTAAAAGTTACATTTAGTATCCTGTGTTATATGATATTCTAGGATAGATATAGAAGTTAATATCATCTGAATATTTTTAACTTTGGAGCATCTATCTAAAACATTAAAATAGTTTGTAAAATTTACTTGTCCGATTTTAAAATAGGGGTCACTTAAGTGCAATGCTGCTGAAACTATAGGACACTAGGTTGGTGAAACTATACGAAATCTAAGTGCAATTTGACAGCCCATCTCTTTCTGTCTCCTTTTCCTAAAAATTTGGGTTTCTTTTTTCTTTTTAACCAACCAACACAAGTAGAAAAACGACCAACGTAGACGAAAAAACCGTCTAGATTGCATAGAATTCCGTCTAGATAGATCAATCTAGATGGAAATCCGTCTAGGAAAGTCCGTCTAGGATATTTTCATCTAAATTGACTCAACCTAGACGAAATTATGTCTAAGTTGATCTAACTAGACGGAAGTTAACCTAGACGGAGGTTGCAACCTAGACGGATTTTCCGTCAAGGTTGCTTCTTAGATGGAAATTCCGTTTAAAATAGCATCCCAGACGAAATTCCCGTCTAGGATGTGAGATATATAGAAGTGAAAAATTACAGAAATTTATTTTGCGCTGTTTACAATATATTTCTTATGTATGATATACATGTTGTGACTGATGCTTTGAGAAACCAAACCAACGAACGCCGAGAGAAAGACCAAACAAAACACAAACACCAAGGTTTTACGTGGTTCGGCAAATTGCCTACGTCCACGGGGCAAGAAGGGGGTGGGTTTTCACTAATAGAGAAGGAGAGTACAAATTGAGATTACAAATCGCTCAAACGAACCAACTAATCTCACCAACAAATCTCTCAATCTCTCAACCAATAACCCTAACAAATAGCTCAGAAAGATCTCTCTTTTTCTGTGCTCCAAAACCCCAAAACTCTCCTCACAAAACCCTCAAATCGTATTGGTATTTATACCAAAACAGAAACCCAAACAGACTGCAAATAGGAACCTAAACTTTCCAAAAAACCCGTCATAAGTCGACTTATCAGTCTGCATAAGTCGACTTGGCAGAGCGAAAAACAGCAACTGGAGAAGAGATCATAAGTCGACTTATCAGACCTGATAAGTCGACTTGGCAGAGCAAAAAACCAACAATCCAGAGCAGAACGTAAGTCGACTCATGCACCAACATAAGTCGACTTACCATAAGTCGACTTATGCCTGTGCATGAGTCGACTTATGACCAAAAATCTGCTTTTTCCAATTCTTCTCCACAATTCTCTACCTCGGCGAAGTTTTCCCAAAACTGAGCCGACACCAACCAAACAAATGCCTCACATGCTGAGACTCAAATGAGAGTGTGAACACTCACCCCAAATGTCGATGTCGCTCACCAAATCGGCTGCATCAAAATGACTGCCTACGTATCCTTTGCCCAAGGAATCAAGCCTTCACGTAGTTCACCCAAACGGCCTCCAAAGGCCCTCAATCAAATAGAAAAGTCTGCAACTCTTCTCCAATATCACCAAACGATCTGCAACTGATAGTATTCCCAATGACCCCAAATTGAGACAAATCAAACACCTCCACCTGAGGTAAACCAATGGCCATATCCAAACTATATCTACCAGCTGCAACTGAATCCAAAACCAATCCATCATCTGCATCCAAAACCAAATGATCTCCAACCTGTGTCACCTTAGCTGGAATCCCAAATGACGCAGTATGATCTGGAGTATGTGGAGTAATCTCCACCCAACGTGGAGTAGCATCACTCTCCACCTGCTGCGATATCCAAATGACCTGATCAACACTCTCCACCTGCCGAGAGTCAAAAGTGACATACCTGCTCAGAACAAAATCAGAAGCTCCCAAACGATAATCAACTGAGCCTCCGAACCCCAAACGCGCAATCGGATCCAATCTCACATCCACGATGTGACCAAATGCTGGGTATCCAAATATCCGACGCGACCCAAAATCTGAAGCAGCTCCACCAGATCTAATAACTCCTAAAGCAGCAGTCGGCGACCTATGCATAAGATGACCCAAATATGTCGAAGCCCGCACACCAATGCCAATGCTCGACATCAAACGCCGATCCTCCTCCAGAAAGGAACGACCCATCGAAACTGTCATCTCATCTCGTCGCCCCAAAGTCTCCACACCAATGAAGTGTCTCCTATTGCCGTGAGCTCGGCACCAACGCAAGAAAGGACCCCTACCAAAGCTGAAACAATGAGTTACCTTTCTGCCAATACACTTCTTCCAATTGTTGTTGACTTCTAGGACTTTACACCAACGGGAACTGGTCGCGACCCAATAATGCCTAGAACAATCACCAACTGTGGAAACCAAGATACGATTACCTCCCAATGATGCCTCCTTGGAAGGCCCCCAAATGCCTGACTGAACACCTCCAAAAAGACCCCTCGCTCGATGGATAGAAGTGCCAAACTCCACCACGGTCTCGCTCATCCTAATGTGCTCACAGGACTTCAATCTGCAGGTCATAGCACTCCTCAACAACCAATGCACGGTATTACCAATCATATACCCCAGCACCAAACAATGCCACAGTCTAGCCGAATCTGATGAAGTCGTCATTTCCCTATCAATCACCGTGCTTCCGTGCAAATAATACAAATTTCTTCTTCTGACGCCCTTCATCACAATCATGGACCCAAATGTAACCTTCAAGCGTGCATCCGCCAAGGTCACCCTATAGCCAGCTGCCTCCAAAGCTCCAAGTGAAATGATGTTCTTCTTCAACTGAGGAACGAACCTCACTCCAACCAACTCCCGAATCACCCCGTCACTCATCCTGATCCGAACAGTACCAATACCACCAATAGAGCATTTGTGATCATTCCCCATGAGCACGAAATCCCCTCTTTCCAACTCCTGAAAGCTGGAGAACCAATCCCTCCTAGGGCAAATGTGGTATGTAGCACCCGAATCCAATATCCACTCTGTAGAGTAGGCAACACAAACTGACGGCAGTGCAGATAACGAGTAGCCCGAAGAATCCGAATCTGAATCGTTGCCACTAGCCTTGACAACATTCGCCTCTGAAGCTTGAATAGCTTTTCCCTTATTCTTCCCGGCTCGATCAACTAACTTTGGGCAATCGGCTTTCCAATGTCCATCTTCTTTGCAAAAGGCACATTGATTCTTACGAACTCCAAGATGTGCCCCTCTAGACTGCGACCTCCCACTACGGTTTGGACCCTTTGCTCTTGCGACCAACGCCCCCGCTACCGGCTCAAACGAAGTCTCCTTATCCTTCTTTCGAAGCTGATAATTCACAAGTGCAGCGGTGACCTCACTATACGAAAGAGATGCCTTCCCATTAATAAGAGTAAGAACGAAGGTCTCATATTCCTCGTCAGGCAAGGAACTCAATAGCAACAACGCCTTGTCCTCATCTTCAATCTTAACATCCACATTCGCCAAATCCGCAAGAAGCTTCGTGTAGTGGTTCATGTGATCACCAATGGAGGTTCCTTTCTTCAACTGGAAGCGGTAAAGCCTCCTCTTCAAATGCAAGCGATTCTCCACACTCTTGGTCAAATACTTGCTCTCAAGGATCTCCCAAATCTTCTTTGCAGAAGTCTCATTGATCACATCATACTTTAGATCTTGAGTGAGACAAGACCTAATCACACCACACGCCGTTCGATTCATCTTTTTCCAAACCTTCTCATCAATGTTGTCCGGTTTCCCGTCCAACTCCAACGTATCTTCCAAATTTTGCGCGTTGAGCGCATCCATGACTTCGCATCGCCAAAGTCCAAAATTGTTTGTGCCATTGAACTTTTCCACATCAATCTTCATTGAGTGGATATTCAAGCTTTGGACGGTCTTCACGCCGGAAGTACTGCCCACAACTCCTTCTTTCTCGGCCATAATCCTCAAGGCACCACCAAACCAATGCGGAAACAAACGAGAAATAGATCCAAACTGAAAAAGACGAGATTTTTACAAAAAAAGATCCCACCTTTATCACCAAACGAAGCCCTAGATGAACTTCCAAAGCGATCTACTCCTCCAAATAGCCCAAGCGTTGCCCGTGCTCTGATACCACTTGTTGTGACTGATGCTTTGAGAAACCAAACCAACGAACGCCGAGAGAAAGACCAAACAAAACACAAACACCAAGGTTTTACGTGGTTCGGCAAATTGCCTACGTCCACGGGGCAAGAAGGGGGTGGGTTTTCACTAATAGAGAAGGAGAGTACAAATTGAGATTACAAATCGCTCAAACGAACCAACTAATCTCACCAACAAATCTCTCAATCTCTCAACCAATAACCCTAACAAATAGCTCAGAAAGATCTCTCTTTTTCTGTGCTCCAAAACCCCAAAACTCTCCTCACAAAACCCTCAAATCGTATTGGTATTTATACCAAAACAGAAACCCAAACAGACTGCAAATAGGAACCTGAACTTTCCAAAAAACCCGTCATAAGTCGACTTATCAGTCTGCATAAGTCGACTTGGCAGAGCGAAAAACAGCAACTGGAGAAGAGATCATAAGTCGACTTATCAGACCTGATAAGTCGACTTGGCAGAGCAAAAAACCAACAATCCAGAGCAGAACGTAAGTCGACTCATGCACCAACATAAGTCGACTTACCATAACATAAGTCGACTTACCATAAGTCGACTTATGCCTGTGCATGAGTCGACTTATGACCAAAAATCTGCTTTTTCCAATTCTTCTCCACAATACATATAGACAAAGTTTGTTCCAACACACACAATATTGAATTATATTCCAATTCACATCAAGTACAATATGAAATCATATTTCAAAAGAACGTGCTTGTATTACAAAGTTACAGTACGTAGAAGCTCTCAAATTCTAAATTCTGGTGACTATCTAGCACTTTAAGACCATCTAGCTAATCAAACAGTAGCTCTTACGGTTTTCCTTTCTTCTACAAACACTTCCTTCTCCGTTACATTTCCTTACTCAGATCACCTGCACCAAATAAAATTCTTAATCTGCGTGTTAAGGAGGTACTAGCATGTATATGTATTGTTGAATAAATAATTTATTAATATTTTGCATTCATACTGTTAACTAGCTTGGATTCACAACTGCAGATTGAAATAAATTTTGGTTGCCTGTCTTAACAAGCATAGCTTAGAATCTCTAATTCATCATAAAACCTATATAAGCAGATTGGAGGAGTAAAATACTTTCTTACTTCCTTGGGAATATTCATACACATGTATGAATTGATCTGATAATTGCACAAGCGTGACACATTCACACAAGTAACATAAACGATCAATCATATGGTTATAATAAAAATTAGGGAAAAATGCTTCCAGCGCCCAAAAGCCAAGGAAACGTGCTTCCCACCCCCAAGACTTGGTCAATGGGTGTTTTACTCCCAAAAATAAAGATTCTGTTCTCTGAGCCCCCAAAACACAAAATCCAAGAGATTAAAATATGTGAAGACCATAATACTCTTCTCTCTCTCTTTCTTTTTTAATTAAAATATGATGAAGATTATTTTATTATTTTCGTTTTCTCTCTCTCTTTATCATAATGTACTAAGATGATAGTTTAAATGATTGATGATGATTATTTTATTATTTTTGTTTTTTTATTATTTTTGTTGTTTGTATTGGGAGATTGTTAAAGTTACGGGTTAATTGTTAAGGTTACGAGTTAATTGTTAATGTTACGGGTCAATTGTTAGGTTATGAATCCCCGCTCTCTCTCTCTCTATCATGATGTTACTTTGATAATATTGAAATGATTGAAGAGGATTATTATTTTATTATTTTTGTTTTTTATTCTTTTTGTATTTTTAGAATATTCGTTGTTAAGGATAATGGTTGGTTGTAAAGGTTATGCATTGATTATTAAGGTTACGGGTTGATTGTTAAGGTTACGGGTTTGTTGTTAAGGTTATGGGTTTGTTGTGTAGGTTACATGTTTATTGTTAATGTTACGGGTTTAATTGAAATGATTGAAGAGGATTATTATTTTATTATTTTTGTTTTTTATTCTTTTTGTATTTTTAGAATATTCGTTGTTAAGGATAATGGTTGGTTGTAAAGGTTATGCATTGATTATTAAGGTTACGGGTTGATTGTTAAGGTTACGGGTTTGTTGTTAAGGTTATGAGTTTGTTGTGTATGTTACGGATTTGTTGTTAAGGTTACGGGTTTAATTGTTAAGGTTACGGGTTTAATTATTAAGGTTACGTGTTTAATTGTTAATGTTACGAGTTTAATTGTTACGGTTACAGTTTAATTGTTAAGGTTACGGTTTAATTGTTAAGGTTATGGGTTTAATTGTTAAGGTTACGGGTTTAATTATTACGGTTACGGGTTTAATTGTTAAGGTTACGTGTTTAATTGTTAAGGTTACGGGTTAATTGTTAAGGTTACGGGTCAATTGTTAAGGTTATGGATCTCTTCTCTCTCTCTCGTAACCTTAACAATTAAACCGTAACATTAACAATTAAATCGTAACCTTAACAATTAAATCCATAACCTTAACAATTAAACCGTAACCTTAACAATTAAACCGTAACCTTAACAATTAAACCCGTAACCTTAACAATTAAAACCGTAACCTTAACAATTAAACCTGTAACTGTAATAATTAAACACGTAACCTTAACAATTAAACCCGTAACCTTAACAATTAAACCGTAACCGTAACAATTAAACCCGTAACCTTGACAATTAAACACGTAACCTTAACAATTAAACCCGTAACCTTAACAATTAAACCCGTAACTTTAACAACAAATCCGTAACCTACACAACAAACCCATAACCTTAACAACAAACCCGTAACCTTAACAACTAACCTGTAACCTTAACAAACAATGCATAACCTTTACAACCAACCATTATCCTTAACAACAAATATTCTAAAAATACGAAAAGAATAAAAAACAAAAATAATAAAATAATAATCATCTTCAATCATTTCAATATCATCAAAGTAACATCATGATAGAGAGAGGGAGAGAGAGAGAGAGAGAGAGAGATAGATAGATAGATAGATAGAGAGAGAGAGAGAGAGAGAGAGAGAGAGAGAGAGAGAGAGAGAGGATTCATAACCTTAACAATTGACCCTTAACATTAACAATTAACTCGTAACCTTAACAATTAACTCGTAACTTTAACAATTAACTCGTAACTTTAACAATATCCCAATACAAACAACGAAAATAATAAAAAATAAAAATAATAAAATAATAATCCTCTTCAATCATTTCAATATCATCAAAGTAACATCATGATATATATATATATATATAGAGAGAGAGAGAGAGAGAGAGAGAGAGAGAAAGAGAGAGGATTCATAACCTTAACAATTGATCCGTAACATTAACAATTAACTCGTAACCTTAACAATTAACCCGTAACTTTAACAATCTCCCAATATAAACAACAAAAATAATAAAAAATAAAAATAATAAAATAATAATCCTCTTCAAATCATCTTAGTACATTATGATAAAGAGAGAGAGAAAACAAAAATAATAAAATAATCCTCATCATATTTTAATAAAAAAGAAAGAGAGAGAGAAGGGTATTATGGTCTTCACATATTTTAATCTCTTGGGTTTTGTGTTTTGGGGGCTCAGAGAACAGAATCTTTATTTTTATGGGTAAAACACCCATTGACCAAGTCTTGGGGGTGGGAAGCATGTTTCCTTAGCTTTTGGGGGCTGGAAGCATTTTTCCCTAAAAATTAATAAGGGTGCTCCATCTAGAGTAGTGGGTTTTCTACTAGTGACTAATGTACTAAGAGCTAGTATAGTCTTGACTGGAAGTGAATTTCTGAAAAATTAATTTTTACGAAGGATTTATGAAATAGGAAAGAGCTATGTCTTGACTGGAAGTGAATTTCTGAAAAATTAATTTTTACGAAGGATTTATGAAATAGGAAAGAGCTATGGAAAGACTCCCCTTTAAATGAACCACAACCCAAGATGGAGAATACATCCAATTCAATGGCTAATAAGATATCATTTAGGACTACATGAGAAACTGAAAGCTATGACCTAAAGCGTTAACTGCCAGGTTCTCACATTAGCTAATGAGGGTCCCATCAATAATTGTAACATGTATACAGCCACCACCAAACTGCAAGAAAATAGGGACAACATTTCTCAAATCTTAGATTATCCATACTGAAATAATAAAGAGGAGCACTAGGGGCACACCTTGGGACACACTCCCAACCACACCCCCTCACCTGCTACAGTACAGGATGGTCCCACTTGAGATTTTTTAAAAAATCTCAAGTGGGACCCCCTGCACTGTAGCAGGTGAGGGGGTGTGGTTGGGAGTGTGTCCCAAGGTGTGCCCCTAGCGTTTTTTAATAATAAAAGGCAACTAGCATGTGATTGCTGTATATGAATGATTGCTCATAAAAAACAAATCAAACGTCTTGTTCATACATCTCTTAAGCAAGGTGCCAGACATGTAAGTTGGCATAGTTGCTGTTCAAGTTATTTATTTACATGTGATAAAAATTCTTTGGTTGTAAGAAAATGCAAATAACTAAAAATATCACTAAACAGAACCGCTGTGTAGGAAAAACAAAAAAGAACTACAAATTAATGATTAAAAATAAAAGAAAGAGAAGAACTATCAAATGGTTCCTGTCCAATATTTTTCTGTTATACTCTGATCCGTAGGTCCTTTGTTATCACTTCACATACAATAAGAGTTAGTCAGTTAGCCATACAAAAACATAAATAAATAAATAATTCAAATTAGAATCATCCTCACAAGTAAGAAAATTCCAAAATGATATTGGTAACAAAAAAATCCCAAATAAACTCCCAAAGGAATAAACTTGCACAATACCTCCGAAATAGAAGAGCAAAGGATACAACAACCAAATGTAGATGAAGCATCAGTAATATTCAAGGAGAACACAAGAGAACCCTAACTGAAGAATTTTTTTTAATGAGATTCAGATTTATGCTTAACCCCAAAAAGCACATTAACCTAATCACAATCTATGATCACCCCTAAAATCGAGATCCAAATCCAACATAATATATAACATCAAATCAGCTAAAATCTAAAGGCAAAATGCAATGGACACCAGTAGAAAACAGCGGACGACGGGCGACCCGGGGGGGGGGGGGGGGCAATGCGGCGTGTAGGTGCTGCGGCATGCTGTGGCGAGGGGGTTGGTGCGTACGGGCGTAGGCGTGCAGGTGTGCGGCTTGTTAGGGATTTTGGAGATTAATCTGCGGAATTAAACACTAAACGAATAACGACATCAATAAAAATACCACTAGCAAGCAAACACCAAGATTTAACGTGGTTAAACAAATCGTGTCTACGTCCACAGGGCAATCCAGATAGAAATATTTCACTGTAAATCAAGAGTACAATCCCTCCAAGTTACACTTGAACTTGAAGATTAAATCACAAGAGAAAAATGCAGTGTTACCTCTAGGACACTAAAACCCTAAAACCCGTCTCACCAAAAATATCCAACACCCGCGAAGAAACCAGCACCGTACCCTCGACGGCGTCGTCATTCTGAAGATAAGGGTTTTTGAATCACTATAATCGAATAACCGAGTTATTGTTCACCAATTACTGTAGCGGTTATTGTTCAACGAAATTTATTACAGGGCTCTCATATATAGAATTCTCAAAACTTATTCCTATTATAAATAGATCATCAAAATCCTCTTCTAGATAGAGTTTTAATTTTTGTGAACTTCATGTGGGTCTTATCTTGGGCTGGACCCACAATAATCTCCCCCTCCGACCCAACGAGAGGGTATGCTAATCTGTAACTCCTCAATGGAAGTTCATGCCGGCCAATCGCTGACAAAACTCGGCCTTCTCTCTGGAAACAGTCTTCGTTTAAAAAATCTGTTGGATTTTTATCTGTGTGAATTTTTTTGTAGCTTTAACTCCTCTTTCTCAACGACTTCTCTAAGCCAATAATATCTCACATCAATGTGTTTCGTCCTGGAGTGGAATGTAGAATTCTTGCTCAAATTAGGAGCATTTTGACTATCAATGAAGATTTGATAATTGTCCTGCTGCAAGCCTAACTCCTGCAGAAATCTTCTCAATCAAATCATCTCCTTAATTACCGGCTTCAATAGTTGATATATATTCCACCTCTGTTGTAAATAAAGCAACATACTTCTATAACCTAGACTGCCAAGATACTGCTCCCCTATAAAAGTGAACAACCAACCTGAGGTAGACTTCCTGTGATTGAGATCACCTGCCATATCTACATCTGCAAAGCCATATAATACAACATTCGAACCTCCAAAACTCAAACACAATCTGGAACTGCCTTTCAAATATTTTAAGATTCACTTTACACCTTCCTAATGAACTTTCCTTGGATTAGAAAGAAACATGCTCACAATGCCAACTGTATGAGCTATATCTGACTGAGTGCAAACCATGACATACATTAAACTCCCTACAGCTGAAGAGTAATGAATATTCTCCATCTTACTCTTTTCCTCATCTGTAGTCGGGCAAAACTTTTTGCTAAGCTTCAAATGACCTGCAAAGAGGAGTACTGACTGACTTGGCATCTTTTATGTTGAATCTGTCAAGTAGCCGTTTAACATATTTCTTTTGTGATAACCACAACTTTCTGGCTTTTCTGTCACGAGCAATATCCATACCAAGAATCTGTTGTGTCGATCCCAAATCATTCATGTCAAAAAATTTAAATAACTCCTTTAGCCCACCGATTATCTGACTACCCTGACTAACAATCAACATGTCGTCTACATAAAGCAAAAGATTAATAAAGCTAGAATCTCAAAATCTTCTAAAATATACACACAAATTTACAACTGTCCTCTGGTAGCTATGACTCAATATGAAAGAATCAAATTTCTTATACCACTGTCTGGGTACCTGCTTCAAACCATAGAGGCTCTTCTTTAACCTGCAAACCATGTGTTCTTTTCCCTTTACTTCAAAACCCTTCGGCTGCTCCATGTAGATATCTTCCTCCAAATCACCATGAAGGAATACAGTCTTCACATCAAGCTGTTCAATCTCGAAGTCTAAACTAGCTGCTAACCCCAAGATAACTTTAATGGACGTCATCTTCACAATCGGTGAAAAAATCTCATCAAAATCAATGCTCTTTTTCTGTCCAAATCTTTTACCAATAATCTGGCTTTATATTTCTGATTATAGTCATTCTTCTTTAACTTGAACACTCACTTGTTCTTTATAGCTTTTCTATCCTTCGGCGAATCCACCAACTTATAAGTATCGTTCTTCTCAAGAGACTTCATCTCTTCCTTCATAGCTTAGAACTATTTGTCCTTATTTTTATGAGTATGTGCCTCCTGAAAGCTTTCTGACTCTCACTCTTCTGTCAGCAAAGAATACTCCAAAAAAGGATATCTCATGGATGGTCGATGCTCTCTAGCTGATCTCTTAAGTTGTGGCTCTGCAAACTCCTGCTGCTCGTGATGCTCCCCTTGCTTAGGAGCTTCTTGCTTGTGATCATGATCACCATCTCTCTGCTCTGGTATCTGACCATCATCATCAACATCATCATCATGCACCTGCTCTATATCTGTAGGATGCAACTGTACTGAAGATGAAATGGGCGTCATATCTGGAATCTCACTAGCAACACTCTGACTGCTCTGTTCTCTCGAGATCTGTAATAGTCTGATCCTCCTGAAAAATTACATCTGCTCGTCTGATAATTCATCTCTTTTCTGGATCCCATAGTTTGTAACCGAACATATCTTCTCCATAACCAAGGAAGATGCAAGAAACCGCTCTATCATCAAGCTTCTATCTCTTCTCATTCGAAATGTGTGCAAACGCCTTGTGTAGGCTGTCTAAAAATCACAATGGATAGCTAATCCCTATCAAGCCCTGATAATGGGAGTTACAA
>NC_033801.1:17820076-17836736 GCF_001876935.1 Asparagus officinalis
ATGTTACGCATCATAATTAGTAAATTTAATGAGCAGGAGGACGCAAGCTATCTAATTATAGGACGACTAGACGTTCACCTTGACGATCGTAGTGTTTGTTGAATACTTGGTCGCATATCCGAAGCCTCAGGTCGGTCACAATCGCGAAGCTAGATGGTAGAGAACCAGCATCATCCAGAACAAGGCTAAGGCCGATGCAAGCTTTCCCGCTCTTTTCCTCGGTGTTCTTGGGGTAAACCATCAGCTTCCTGCGGCGACAAAATTTAATTTAAATTTTTTTTAATCGTATACACAGCCAGAGCAATGGAAAGGATTTAACCAGATTTACATGGGATACAAACATAAATTTCATCTATTGTCCACAATAGAGTGAGAGCGCTTGAATCAATAAACTGTCAGAAGATAATTTGTAATTCTAAATAAGAATATTATAATATACTCTAGAGTGTTCCAGATTATAATATTCTCCGGAGTACTCTAGGAATATTACAATATAATACTCTAGATTTATGCTTCTCATAAATATCTATGAATATTATAATGTTTGGTGTAAAATACATATGCTCTAGAGAATTCTGTATGTGCCTATAAATAGGCAATGGATGTAAGCACTTGTAATTAAGCTTTGAAGAAATTAAAACAATGTTTCTTCAAGCTTCAAGCTAGCCTCTTCCCTTTCAATTCTTCATTTCCCTCGTACTCCCTCCATTCTCAATCCATCTCTCTTCCGCAACTCCAACATAAACGCGGTCAGAGCATTGATTTAGTTATTATAGACCAAACAGATGTAAACATATCTTGATCCATGATATAACTTAATTTATCTTGATCGGTACAGATGATCAAATAGATATCAATTCGCTTTGACCCATAATAAATTTATCTTGATCTCTACCAAAAAAAAAGGGGGAAAGGTAAAAATAAAAGAAAGGAAAAGAATTTCATAGACTTACCAATTGAAGCCTTTATATGGAAAGGGGTGAGAATAGTGATGGTTTGATTTATGCTCGAGAAGAGACGAAAAACCTTCAATCCTCCACTTGAAAGTGCTACTTTTTCCATCTAAAATTTGAATAATGGTTTAAATTAGTTAATCAATACAAGGAAGAAACCGGCGTCATCGAATGAGGAAGAGCTGAGAAGAAACTAGATTAATTACCCGAACAAATGTTGCCCATTACTTCTACTTCAATTCGCTCCCCCTTCACGTTCTCTCTTTGTAGAATACAGCGTTGAGCGTGTGTATATATATACAAGCACGTTGCTACGTTAGGGGATGGGAGAGGAGAGTCGAGATAGGAACATATTTATTTAAACCCCTATATTTAAATGATTCGAAATCCTAATCTTAGTTAAATAACAATTAATCTAGCCCCTCGACAATTACAATTCTTCACATTTATATATTTAGTTCGATTTTAGTTAAATAATAATTCTAACCCCCCAGCACTTACAGTTCCAAGTTTGATAGTGTTGACAATTACAATCCTAATCATTATTTAAGGAGTTTTTTTTTTCTTTAATAGAATTATTAAGGTGTTTAATTACTTAGAAAGTCCTTTACCCTTATGCCGTATTTAAGAATTACATGGATTCGGATCCTCTCCACTACAAAAAAATAATGGAGGGACCACTACATAATCACAACCATTGATTATCTAGTTGATGGTTATGATTTTTTTCTTTTAGTGCAAATTAAGAATGAGCGCAATACACGGGGGTACGGTAAGTGTTAGATTTAGATTATATCTTCATATGATTATTCCATAAAATAGTTTTTTCTTCATGAATAAATTCATAATTTTTTTTTAAATCCACGCCATGGATCATGATTTGTGCCCAATACAGATCATACTGGACATTGAATATAACTGCCATTATTTTTTTAAAGCCTAATGTCGCCTACGGTATAAATCATGCAAGATTATTAATTAGTTCAAGATAATACGAATTTGAGGCGAACGATTTAATTAGATTAACAAGTGTACTAATAATTACAATCGTGCCAAATTCGTCGTCACATCATAAATTAAGGCGCGATGAAGCGAGGGGAATGGCGACAGGAGAGGCGAACAGACGTTCCCCATTCCAAGGCGTCAGATCTCTTCCCTAGGCAGCGTATAGTCTCCTTCAGTAAAGGTAATATCACAACAACTCCTCTACCACCCCCCTCACCTCCTACAGTGCCGCCCATTTCTACCTCTCTGCCTTCTCTCCCACCACCTTCTCTCTTTTCCCCTTTTTTCTCCTCTAAAAACACCTCTTCCAAACCACCTCCAGCCACCCGCTCCATTTTTCTCATCTTTTGTAGACCTCTTTAAGGATATCAATCGCCCTCAGCCCTACGCCCCCCCTTCACCTTCCTCCTCTAAGGGCATTTTTCCCCTTCCAGAGGAGGGTTGGAAGACGGTCTCTCGCAAAAAACGTCCTAAGTTTTCCTCATCATCCACCTTCTCCCCCTCCTAAACTCCCTAGGTGCTTCCTCTGTGGGGATCTCAGACACATGGCCAAGAACTGCACTCTGGGAGACTTCAAATGCTTCGCATGTAACAGGGTTGGTCACACCTCTGCCAGTTGCCCTAACAAAAAGAATCCTCCCACTCTGAACATCGCCCCACCCACCCCACCCTACCCCAAGCCTACTCTCCCCCCATTTCATCCCCAACATAGAGTTGCCTCACTCTGTTATCAGTAATATGAAAGAATATTCTTATGGTTTCTTTGAGCTTCTGGTGGGGAGCCCATCCATAAGTTATATGTTTTTAACGTGTTTAGATATATAACTACATCTATATGCTTTTAATGTGTTTAATAATTATAGGTATACGTTCTTAATGTGTTTAGATATATGATTTTTTTAAAACAAATGCCTATCGGTTATTCAAGATATGATATTTCTCCATGATTTATAAAGGGAAAATTAACGCGAAGTTCAATTTTGCTCCGTTAATCCTAGATTACATTTGGAGAATAATATAAGAAAACCCATAATTATTAGAGTATTTGGTATCAGGCTCGGGCCACGACAATCTGAGCCCAAACTTAGCACTGCAACTCCGAGCCCAGGGTTTATGCCCATCATCTCTCCTTTCTTCGACCCTTCACTCCATCTCTCTCTCGCGAGTGAAACTGTAAAATTCGAAAGAAAAAAAAATGAAGCCTCCACTCTCTCTCCTTCGCCTCGCCCTCAGAAACCCTAGATCCTCCTCAAAACCCTCGCAATGGCTCCGCCCCCTCTCCTCCTCCGCCGACGCCGCAGCCGCCCCCAGATCAAGCGACCGCGTCGTCTCCATCGTCGACGACATCTCCAACCTGCGGGGGAGGAGAAGGAGGAGAAGAAGGAGAAGACGGCGTTCGATGTGAAGCTGGAGGGGTTCGACGCCGCGGCCAAGATCAAGGTGATTAAAGAGGTGAGGGGGTTCACTGAGCTAGGGCTCAAGGAGGCTAAGGAGCTGGTGGAGAAGGCGCCGGTGGTGGTGAAGAGCGGGGTCACGAAGGAGGAGGCGGAGAAGATCGTGGAGAAGTTGAAGGGGATCGGCGCCAAAGTCGCCATGGAGTGAGGAGCAGCGTCTTGGCGAGGTACAGTTCTTGTTTGGATCTGTATACCTAATGCTGATTGTTTTAAGATCAAGAAGATGACGAATGCAACTTTTGTTAGATTATTTTGAGTCTAATGTTGCACTTCAAGAACAAGTGTACCTTGGATGAATGGGATGAATAATAATTTTCATTTCGTTAATGTATTTATTGGATTTGGACTATTTAGTTGAACCATCTGAATAGCTGTATACTGGGGGGATGAACTAGAATTGTTGTTAACTGGGAAGCCTGTTCTTGATTTATTCGTGGATTTTGGTAACTAAAACCCGTATCACCTTGTAATATGTTTTGTTATTGACTGTTTTTTCTTGATCTCCGGATCTTAGTTGACAAAGAAACAAGCCTACTGCATGAATGTGCTATGAGAAATAATGAAAGAATGGAACTTGTGGTGTTATTAAGTTACAATTCTTTTCATAGTGTGAGTGAAATATTTTAACTGCAATGTTGATAGATTGTAAATGCTGAATTATCACGGAATTTGTGTCGGTCAATTTTGTGACAAATTGACTATTTATTCCCTTCAGTTGAAGTATCTTAAATATCATAACATGCATGGTCCTTAGCTGGAATACCATAAGAAAAGCTCCCTATTACGAGGCAAAGAGCATGACTCTTCTAGCTAAGGTTTAGTATCATATCAGATATAAAGTGGAACTGCTAATGAAAAGTTTATCTGTAATTGAGATCTAAGACACTAAGACCTGTCACCTGACAAGTTAATCTTTTGGGTTTGAAGTAGTCTTGATTTGTATTGATGCAGATCAATCCTGGATAGACAGTTATTCGATTATTATTCATCTTTTGGTGGAAAAACCGTGCGCAAGGATGAATTTGAAATATGGGCATCCTATCATCTTTAATACTTTTGCATTCACAAAGTTCAAATGGAAAATGAAATTTTGCTGAGAAATGATGGGGATGACTCTCAAGTTGATAAACTAACGAGCAGAGATGATATAATTGAAAATTTAAAGAAGTACCTTGATTTTCAATAATGCAATCCTTTATAGTTATGGGTGATGATCAATTAATTATGTTTCAATTTCTGATGTATACTAATATTTTAATAGTATTAAATTGGTTACACGCTGTATCAAGTTCTAAGTGGTAAAGCCACTTACTTTTAAGGATTTATAGGAGTGGTGTCACTTGTGTAATGGTACTTGACGTAATCACAAGAAAAGAAGAGAAGTGGGCACCATTCATTCTTACCCCTTGTGACGTCTCTTTCTTGTTTCCTGATCGTTCAGTCTTTAGTATGTTTTATGTCGACGGACTTTAGGAACAACAACTTTCGTGTTAGGGGTGCAAAGAATTTGTGACTGGATGGAGAATAAGTAGTACTTTTTTGGACTTTGGTCCTCAAATCTACGAGATGTTTTTCTTATCTTTGTAACTTTGTTTTGTTTACAGTTTTTCGATTTCGTCAAGATTTGTATACCTCTTGTGTTTGAACCAAGTCTGGGTCGTTACAAATGTTAAACATTTGGGGGGGTTTTGGTCTGAAATTATCTGCTTTGAGTTCTTTTTGGTCATAAACTAACTGACTCAGATTATACACACGTTTATATTACATAACAAATCATGAATTTATTAATATAAATAAATATGCACATGATCATAATTTCAAGATATTTCTGATTAATATACAATAATCTAAAAGATAAGACATGATGTGTACATAGCTAATTAACTTTCATCTTGAAGGATCTAGATCCACTAAATTTATGAAGGTCAGACTTTTGTTGATTTCCTGATTCTCCTTAGCTTTCAGGTTTGATCTTATCGGTCATAAGGATGACTGTGCTAGATCATACATGCATTAGTTTTCGTAAAATTGCATTTGATAAAGATACAGTATGCCACATAAATCTAATATTTTACATTCAAGAAGTTTTCCCATAAATCATATGAATCGGTACATGTTAAGACATATTTTCTAGGAAGCTAATTGATCTTTTGTGAACTTCTTGAATTATTCATAAGCTTGGACCTACTGTTTGTAACAATGTTTGAGAATTTGACCTGGTTCCCTTTTGATTCTCATTTTCAACTTAGGACAAATTTTGAAAATCGACGGTTTTTCAAAGTTAATCGGCAAAATCGACCGTTGAAAATTTTTTTTTAGCAAAATCGACCCTTTTCTGCACGGGACTGCTAGTCCCGTGCAGAAAAGGGTCGGTTTTGTAATTTTTCAAACTGCACGAGACTGCTAGTCCCGTGCAGTGCGGTTCTGCCCCCCACCCGATCCCAATCCACGTTCTCTCTCCTCCAACAATCCCCTCCTCCGTAAATCTCTTCCCATTCTCCAGACCCACCAACATTTTCCCCTCTTCTCCTCTTCCTCCGCCTCCTCTATCACACCATCATCATCCATCTCTGGCAACATAATCGTCCTCTGGAGCGCCCCCGTAATGATTTCCACCCTCGTATTCGGCACCTCCGTCCTCCTCGGTGTCCGCCTCGATGCTGGCCTCGTCTTCACTGCCACATCCTTCTTCAAGATCCTCCAAGAGCCGCTCCGCAACTTCCCTCAGGCTCTTATCTCCGTCTCCCAAGCCATGATCTCCTTAGAACGGCTCGACAGTTACATGACCAACGGCGAGTTGGAGGATGACGCCGTGCAATGGGCTGAGCATTGTGGCGATGATGAAGTTGCAATTAAGGTTAAGGATGGAGCTTTTGGGTGGGAGGATGACGAGGACGGGAACGGGGGAGAGGAGAATGGTAATAAGGCTTGGTTGAAGGATGTGAATCTTGAGATCAAGAAGGGGACTGTTGGTGGGTCTGGAGAATGGAAAAATTGATGGATGATGATGGTGTGATAGAGGAGGAGGAGGAGGAAGAGGAGAAGAGGGGAAAATGTTGGTGGGTCTGGAGAATGGGAAGAGATTTACGGAGGAGGGGATTGTTGGAGGAGAGAGAAAGTGGATTGGGATCGGGTGGGGGGCAGAACCGCACTGCACGGGACTAGCAGTCCCGTGCAGTTTGAAAAATTGCAAAACCGATCCTTTTCTGCACGGGACTAGCAGTCCCGTGCAGAAAAGGGTCGATTTTGCTAAAAAAAAATTTCAACGGTCGATTTTGCCGATTAACTTTGAAAAACGGTCGATTTTCAAAATTTGTCCTTCAACTTAAATTGTTTTTTTTTTCATTTTGCTTCGTTTTTTTTTTTTTGAATATTAAACGAGAATGCAAATGTCTTTTTTGAACGAAATGAAAATAAAAGATAACTGGGACCTTGTAGGGCAGATAAGTTGTTGGAACGTGCAAGTTACCAAAGAGGTCAGAGATGAAAAAGAAAAGGGAGGGTAAACGAGTTATTGTGATACGAGGAATGAGGCCTTTGGAGAGGGAGTTGTTATTTGAAAATGGAAAGAACAAATTAGCTACGAAAATTAACATGTGAACAATATTGTTGACAGTATGGCAATTAAGTGCATGATCTTCACCCTTGGTGAAGGATTCTCTGGTGGGCTATGGAGTTTGCATATAAATAGTTACAGTACATCTTATTGATATTAGATTCAAATATGATATGGCATATATGTACATGGATATGACACATCCTGAACATTTAATTTAGAGTAATGTATACTTATAAAGTCGTACATATGTTTAACATGTTGATATTTGTTGCATGAACTTATGAAGGAGAAATTGTTAGATTTGTGTAGTACCTTGGATGATATTTATACTTTCAATATTACATCTGTGAACAATGATGTTGAACGAAGTATACCCATATTTAGCCCGCTAGACATGTAAAGAATGAAGAATGAGGACCCACAACTAATAGCACCAGTTCAAATTTTATAAAGGCTCCCCCCCCCCCCCCTCCCCTTTATTTTTTTCTTTAACTTATTCATGTTGCTAGTAAATAATAACATTCCTACATAAAGCGCTAGGCACCTCTGCCTTTTTTAAATTATATTAATTGATGGTGTATATATGAGCAGACTAATAGTTAACACTTTTACTCACTTTTAGACCTACCTTTAAAACAAATGAAACAATTATTACTCCATTAGGAGTTACAAAGGAGGTGGCAGAGAAAATCATGGAGTAGTTGAAGGAGATTGGCGCCAAAGTCGCGATGAAACGAGGAAGAGGAGCATGGGCGAGTTACAAAATCAACATGATGAATGAAGCATTTTTCGTCAAATTGTTTTTTGGCTAATGCTCAACTTCATTAACCTTATTTAAGCAGTGTACCTTGGATGAATGTGATGAATAAGAGGGATTAGTGTATTTTGAGTGTAGTGTTTCATTGTGTTGTTGTTTATGAGTATACAAACCAACTCTTGTATGTAACTTCGATGCAATGGTCTTTATTGGATTGGGATTATTTACTTCAAGCAGCTAGTATTTAGATTGTTGAGGGTAACTGAAACTCTGTTGTTGGGTGGCTGACAAAGGTAAAATATCACTGTATGATCTAGAGTGCTGTGAGAACTGATGAGCAGCAGGCCTATTGTTTAATGTCTCAATAATTGTGGTAGAAATAAGCTTGGGATATCGTTAAAAGTTTGATTTGGTGCATTTTATTACTGAAATACTTTAAATCTGATGTTGCTTTGCTGCCAGAATTGGTGTAGGTCAAATTTGTAGGGAATTGACTATTTATTCTTTTTAGTTGAGTCATATATATTTTATATCGTAGTATGTTGTCCAGTGATTATTTGTGTTTTGGTAGAGATGACTTGCACGATTATAAACTTGGTAATTTGTGCTTGGTAGTAAGGTGTCTCATTCCCATTCACTCTCTAACACATGTGAAAGTGGTTCCCCAGTTGAATGAGTGGATGAGAATGTGTCACTTCACTGCCAAGCATTTTTGTGCTTGGTACCAAGTTCCTGCATAATACATACATACACGCATACATTATATTTTTGAAGATGCGCGTTCGCTAAGTTTGTATGGGAATATGGTATTTTTGAAGAAGAGGATGGTAAAGCTTGGATCCTGAATGTCATATGTTTGTGGACTTTTTGGTTCTGATTTTTTGCACTTTTGAGTTCTTTTTGGTCATAAAGTTGACATGGAAATTTATAAAGATGAACATGCATATGACATGATCCTAAATGCTAGATATTTTCAGATTAATGTTCAATAAATATAAAAATTTAGGTATGTCGTGTAAGTAGCTAATTAGCTTTCCTTTGAAAGTGAAAATGTGCGGTTTTCTTTTCATATATTTCCTTCTTATTCCCTTGTTCCTTGTACTTCTGTCACTGGGATAATGTTACTCTAAATTCTATCTTATTTGGACCAGGTTTGGATATTTATGAAAGTCAAACTTTGGTGGGATTTTTAGTTCTGATTATTTTTCAGGTTTGAGTTCTGTTGGTCACAAAGCAGACTGTATCGGATAATGCGCACATGCATGCTTAATGTGGATATATGCAGTCATAGAAGATAAATGCACATAAACCCTAAATTCAAGATATTTCAGATTAAAATCCAATGACATCAGTAAATGTTATTACACGATACGTAAGAAACTAGTTATCTTTAGTCTGGAAAGTATAGAATATTTGTGTTGAAAATGTAAGCATAACTCACGACGTAACGCTTCTCTCTTGATAATGCAAAATATAAAACAATATAACAGAAAATTATTGATATGTTTGACGGTAATGTGTTTGTCGCTAACTAATAATAGCGACATGTTCAAGCCCAAATGTTCATAATGTGTTTGCGATAATATATCAATAAACCATTAGCAAATAAGAGCCTTAATTCGCTCAAAACTTTACACAGAAAGCATCTATTTGCAGTCGACGTTTCTATCGTTAAGTCAAAAATGGTTTGTATATGAATATCAACTTTAGCGAAGGAAAAAGAAAAAAGGAAAAAAAAATTGCACTCGCCTCTCTCCCCTTTTTAAAGCTTGAAATTGTTGAGTAATCGTGCAACTTAACCTTGAACTTTTTGTTTCAATCATACTCGTTGAAATTTGGATTGAACTTTGATTCAGAAAAGCTAACCTGATATCAATTAGTATTACCTCATTTGCCATACAAACCCCAACAAAAAAAGGCCAATGGTGCATCACAATAACAGCAGATAAGATCATAAGAGGGTAATGGGGGAGAAATCGATGATAGTGTGTGTATATATATAATATATGTATACACTCCTTTCAAAAATACGAGTTCAAAAAAAACTTTTCATGATCAATATTACCCTCCACTATTTTGGATATTTTATTTAAATCTTAACATATCATAACCATAATTATATCATATCGGCCTAATCCCATGTGAACCATCTACCGCTTAATAATTAAAAAAAATAAGATTAATAAAATATATGAAACAGTTCCACAGTATTAATTTGTTAAGGTAAAGAACTAATAGGCGTAATATATAAAGTATTACAAAATAACCAAAAAAATTAAAAATTGTACAAAATACCCTCAAAATTTTGTAGGAAAAAAAATAAAGAAAATAGAAGAGGGCTTCAGCATTTTGTTTTGAGCTTGAGCAGCAGTGTTTAGGAACTGCGTTTGGAGGGAAGACAGAACGAGAGAGAAACTTTTGATTAAAAAAAAGAGTTGTGCTATCTAAGAGATGCTATATCAATCTAATGTTGAAATTCAAAATTCAAAATTTAAAAATAAAAATCCAAATATAGAATCTATTGCACACGAACAACTTAAGGCTCCAAATTAAAGGCAGCCCAGTAGGTTACATGGCAAAGCCTTGTCCCTCCCTTGTAGGTGGCTGGGTTTGATTCATGTGTGCACCAAAGGCGCTTAAAAAAAAACAACTTAAGGCTCCAAAAACTTAGCAACTTTATAATATCTAGCAAATTTTGACTAACATGCTATACATGGTTTAATGATATTGAAATCTTTTAAAATTTTATTTCTAGAAAATTCATATGTAGCAGATCAAATCCATCGCTTTTGATTTTCGTTTTTAGATTTAGAATTTAAAGATTTTTGATGATATCCGCATATTAGATACTGTTAATAGTAGTCTGGCTCAACTTAAAAAAGAGTTATTAATCAGTTTCACACAAAACCTGACGATAAACTTCATTTAATTCCAAGGCGAAACCAAACCTAAGCAGATGACTTCCAACTCAGCTATCAAACTAGCCGAACAGCCCAGGGAAGCCCAAAATCCTGAGTTAAACCACCAGACTCAGCTTGACCAGGATTACCAATTCCGAGGTATCATCTGCATGTGTTGACTTTCACCCAAACCGAAGGAGGAGGATCCCAAGAAAAAAGCGAGTTACCCCTGCATGCTCATGCACGAAGCCAACGCTTCGATCTGTCACAAACTTTGCAGAATGGAAAATGACTCTCGTCGCGTCCGAATGCAACCTGCCATCTTTAATTAAGCACGACGCTACAATGCCATTTCTACAAGTTACCCCTGCATGGGGGATTAAATCACACGGGATTACTAGTTTAGTATGTTTCGAATGGTCTGTTTAGCAAAATCGACATCTTTTTAGCATGTTGGTCATAAAGATGTCTATTTTGCTAAATATTTAGCAAAAAGACCTGTTTTGCTAAATATTTAGCAAAAAGACCTGTTTTGCTAAATATTTAGCAAAATAGGTCTATTTTGCTAAATAATAAGATACCCAGATGGAATTAATTTCCCCCAAACAGTCTTTAGCATGGAAACAACTCTGCATTAATTATATATATGCTCAGAATACTCTACAACCAATTTTGAGCTCCCACATATTCATCGCAGACGTCACCCAATCACATCATATTTTAGCTCTTTTTCCAAATAAGACATGATCACCCCATAAACGTTCCTAATCATCTTGTCTCATATCGCCTCATCGTATTTCGGTGGCCTTTCATGGACCATGATGGTCTCTTCTAAAATTTGAGCATTGAGAGAGTCCTGTACGTCACTCATCCACAATCCAAAATTGATTTTGCAGTCATACTTCACCACACTAATATTAGTGTTTTGAAATCCAACCTGAATTGTACTCGCCATCGTCTTGCTGCTTTCACCAACTTCTTCTCCCATTGCAAACCACTCTAAATTGTAAAGAAAGATTCAAATTTTGATAAAAATTAAGAAATTGCCCAACTGAACCCTAGATAGAATTCCAACACGATCTCCTAACCACACGAGGAAAGCGAGATCTCCAACGGCAACTCCACAACGACATCTCCACCGAAGCCTAGAACTTCAAGAACCAAGCTTCCACAGTGAATCTTCCTCCATCCAATGCCAAAATCCTAGATCTCAAATCTAAAGCTCTGATACCAATTGTTGTGCGTCGTGCGGAAGCATGCTTGCAAACCAAACGAGTCGGTGAGTGATGAGAGGAGAACTAAACCAAACACGAGTGCAATGACCAAAAATATGACACAAATCAAACCGACACAAATCAAACAAACACAGAGAATTTACGTGGTTCGACAAATTGCATACGTCCACGGGGAGAGGATGTGGAGATTTCACTATATGGAGGAGAAATACAACGGGTTACAACTCACACAGATTTCACTATATGGAGGAGAAATACAACGGGTTACAACTCACACAATCACTCAAATATAACCCTAACCAAAGATCTCAACTCCCTCACAATATCTTTCAAATATAACCCTAACCAAAGATCTCAACTCCCTCACAATATCTTCCTCTCAATATGCTCAAAAGACTTGTTCTTTTCTCTCTAATTCTCTGATCTAATTTTCTCTTCTAAAACGTTCTATATATAGAAATCCTAAAACCAAAAACATATTAGGAATTCTAAAACCAAAATCAAAACAGATTAGGAATCCTAATAAGCTGTTACCAAAACAGATTAAAAATCCCAATAACATGTTACCAAAATAGATTAGGGATCACAATAATCTGTTACCAAAACAGATTAGGAATCTGCTATCCAACAATATCTACAGAATAAACAATTATAACATGCATGCTCCTTATTCACTAGTAGAAAACGGAGTATTGGCGACGGGGTATTGGCGACGGATTTGAAATCCGTCGCCAATACAAACATTGGCGACGGAACATTGGCGACGGGGTGCGTCCCGTCGGCCAATACTTATTGGCGACGGAAAAACATTGGCGACGGATCAAATCTGTCGCCAATAAGTATTGGTGACGAATCGAATCCATCGCCAATACTTATTGGCGACAGATTCAAATCTGACGCTAATACTTATTATTAAAATAATTCTTAATTTTTTGTGGGGCCACTTATTAACAATGGGATAATCAATCACTAGTGTTAATTTTTTACGATGGCGACGGACATTGGCGACAGATTCGATTCGTCGCCAATAAGTATTGGCGACGTATTCGAATCTGTCGCCAATAAATATTCGCCAATACGTATTGGTGACGGATTAGATCCGTCACCAATACTTATTGGCGACGGATTCAAACCCGTCGCCAATAAGTATTGGCAACGGATTCGATCCATCGTTAATGTTCCGTCGCCAATACTTATTGGTGACGGATTCGAATACGTCGCCAATATTTATTGGCGACGAATCGAATCTGTCGCCAATACTTATTGGCGATCCGTCGTCAATGCTAATGTGTCCATCATAAAAAAATTAACATTAGTGATTGATTATCCCATTGTTAATGAGTGACCACACAAAAAATTAATAATTATTTTAATATTAGTCCCTCAAATCTATATTATTTTAAATGTAGTCCAATACTATTTTGTTCCACGCAGGTAGATGATAGCTTGAGAGCTGAGGACGTGGAAGTCTACTATGATCCAGGACAGTTGTTTGGTAGCCTTCTCAAGGCCCCCCTGCTCCCCTCTAGCGCCGCCGTCGAGGAGGCTATAGTCACAACTTTGTCACTGGAGGCATGTCCCTTCTTCAGGGAGAAGTGATATATGCTTCCTGAATTTGAATTTGCTTGGAGAACGAATCTAGTAGTTTTCTCGTTAATAAATGAATGGATGTTTGATGCAAGTTTCCGATACTTATTACTTCCAATGAATGTATTAATCAAGTCTTTATGAAAAACTGAACATATGAATAAATAAGGGCTAAATTTCACAAACTACTCCTTCACTTGGGCCGTTTCTGTCATAACCCTGTGAACTATTTTTAATGCCATGAAAGCTTTCTTAACTTGACATCTCGGATTCTCTACAATCTTGATTGTAAAGAATGCATACAATTAGTTAGGTGTGCTACTACTATTGGCTAATCTCAGTGAATCCACAACTAAAGGTATTTCATATTATTTAGATAGTTAATATCAAAATTTGAAGGGTTTTGCACATAACTTCTTTAGCGGAATAAATATACTTTGATATTCGATTAGTATTGGTGAGTTTTTGACTTTGACTTTGATTAGTTTAGAGAAAATGATGCGAAAAGTAAAAATGATGAGAAAATGGTGAGATACCTAGGAGATCATTTTTAGTTATACGTGTCACGAACATGTAACCATATTGATATTGCTAATGATATACCAGAACTTATCATAGCCCTTTTTAATTAATTAGGAATATGATATATATTGGAGAAAAAAAAGTTTTTAATGGATTTGGGTTTCCACGTTGTAATGGGACAACTATAGGTCCAAATGAGTTGCATTTTTATAATTAAAAGATAAGAGATACTGGTAATAATAGTTAGATTTAAAAGAAATTTTCTTTAAATTTAACCGGTGTTAACCATGTGACCTAATTGTAAATATTGTGATGATTTGAGGGACGTAATAGAAATATTCATGATTTGAGTGAGTAATTTGGAAATATTGAAGATGTGAGGGAGTAATTTAGAAATATTAAAGATTTGAGGGGCTAATATTGTAATAACTAATCATTGATTCTGAACTCAAGGATGTAAAAGAAAAATTGATAATTAACAAATAGTTCGATAATTGTTCAAATAACTATTCAGTCATATTCGATTCGGCAGTTCATTAACACATTCGAGTTTGCTAATGATTAGAATTTCACTAGATGTATATTTGATTCATTTGTTTATTAAATATGCGTTTAAAATCGATCACATGTTATTATTTGTATTATTGCATATATGATGTCCTATTTGTGAGTTTTTGGCTTCATCATTGATTATTGTTATCAAGTAAAAAATTCGTTTAAAATTGACCTGTGTCAGTCGGTCTCAGGGCATAGAGGACACCTCACTAGTACAAAATAGGACAGCCCAAACGGTCCTCGTAACCGTTTGGGCAAATTAAAATAGCCTAAACGGTTGAATATGTTTAACACAAATGGATTAAACTGTTTGGGTGTTTTAATTATTATTATTATTTAAAATAAAACATCTCTCTTTCTCCCTTCTCTTCGTTAACCAAAAATTTCCCCCCAAAAAATTTCACCGACTCTAAAAACTCCCGGGGTGAGCGCACCTACGACATATTCTCCCGGCTCCTGAAGGAGCGCGTGGTCTGCATCAACGACCCTATATCCGACGGGAAATTGGATTCCCTGATTTCCATTGGGATCATCTTCTCATTCATTTCTCTTTATTTCTCTCCTCTCTTATAGAGTGCCCACGGGCACTCTATAGAAAAATAGGGAAAAAAAACATTGATGACGTTTATGGATTTTGGCAGCATGCTGGTGAAGTATATGGAGAGAAAGCTGTTCTATCAACTGAAGCTCGGGAACTTCAGTCTCGTCTTCTCAAATTGTCGGACGAAAGGGATAAATCTGTTTCAATAATCAAGGAGGTTCATACATGCAACTCTTTTTATTCTCAATGCACTCCAAGATGCTTCTTGATTTGTAACCAATGACCATGTCTGACTGTTAATTCGGTAAATTAAATACCATGGAGTAGGCAACCATTCATTTTAAATTCATAACATAGGTTTTACATTGACGGTACTGACCTTAAGCATTTGGAAGCATGGATGCCATTACTCACACATGGATAGTCACAGAATGTGCACGTGCACATAGATCTAAGTTAGAATTTACAAGAATGGAGGCAATTATGCTAGTTTCTTCCCATAAGTACCCAACAGTGTGTTCCATCTTTTCTAGAAGGAAGTGTTGAACATTTTAGGTATCAACAGTATTTGCACCTCTGGAAGATTCTCATTGTGCACCATGTGCAAACTACAACCTCAAACTTGCCTTTTCATGAAGTAGTCAAAGTTGCAGGCATTTTTCCTTCATAATATTACAGTATATATGAAGGACTTGATTTCAGGGTCTTCTACAGGGTTCATGACTTAACATGTCTTACTATCTGTCAGCATTTGATCTATTACATTAATTTTAGATTTGTGTGGCTAGGCTTCCATTTATTGAATATCATGTTCACTTTTTTCATGTAACCTCTTAAATTAGTAAGACCTAATGTATTTGATGAAATCCCCAAATGGCTGTTTGGTTTGTGAGTTTTCTTATGAACTCACGCTTTTTTTTCATGCTTGCTGCTGGGTCCATTCCTTACCTATTTTAATAATCCAAATAGCTTACAGATGTGAAATCTTTGGGCTGCTCGATAGATACCTTGCATTAAGTCTCTACATTTTGTTTGATTTGTCTTATTGTTCACCAAATTTTTGTGTAATTACTAAACAATTCTAACTTCTTTTGTACGCTGATAACAGGGATGTTGACAACGACTATGACGAGGAGTGAGTGAGACTTGTTCTTATATTTATGTAGTTTTAGATTGTGTTAAGACATGTGACTTTTGAATTTTACCTATATGTAATATATTTGTGATTTTATTGCGTAGTGAATGAATATTTGATCATGCGAGATGTGTTGTGATTGTGATTATATGATGAGTATTGTTCGATATTGTGGATTGATGGATGACGATTGATGAGTATTCATTTGGAATGTGAATGCATACAATAGTTGATTTTATGATAGATTGTTAAATATCGTCATTGGATTGATGTCAATACAGGCTATATGTGTATTTTTGTATGGAAGGTTACCAAAAAATTAAATTTTTTTAACGTAAATATATACATTGGCGACGGATTGCCTCGTCACCAATGAGTATCGGCGATGGGGTAATCCGTCGCTAATGTTTAAAACATTGGCGACAGATTGCCCCGTCGCCAATACGCATTGGCGACG
>NC_033801.1:17836757-17883300 GCF_001876935.1 Asparagus officinalis
CGACAGGATGACCCCGTCGCTAATAAGTATTGGCAACGGAATGACCCTGTCGCCAAAGAATTCTGTCGCCAATAAACGTCTGTCGCCAATAAGTATTGGCGAGGGGGGAATCCGTCGCCAATACTTATTGGCGACGGATTTATTGGCGACGGATCCATTTCCGTCACCAATGTGTATTGGTGACGGATTTTGGGGTATTGGTGACGGATTTCCCCGTCGCCAATGCTCAGTTTTTTACTAGTGATTGTCCTTTTTTTCGCTCAATGACAGAACCCTGTTTGTTTATTTTTTTTAAGGATCGACGAATCACATGATATTTCTATTCGAATTTCTGTCGCTTCTCCTCCCTCTAAATAAAATATTTTCTTGCCAAAATGTTTAGTTCGTAATATCAATAATATAGTTGGCTATCTGTATGTAAAAATAGAAAAGAGCCCGCTAGGACACCAAAACTCAGAACTGTGAGTGAAACACAAAAGATGCTCTATATACTATTTGAATAATATTCCCACTTAATCTGAATGTAGAAAAGAACTTCTCACTGCGCTACACGTACGTCAATGAAGGATATATTTGTACTATCCTTTTGACATCCCAAGTCAGATATAAAACAATAACTATAATATCCAATACTCCAATCTGCATAACTGATGATAAGTTTGCATAATCATAGTAATTAATCTAAAAAAACATAAACAAAACAGATGGTAAAGAGATTAATTAGATGTAATAATTTCTTCATGGCGAGGCGTGGATGATCCAAGAATGGCAACAGATGCTCCAACGATGCAGGCATTTTTCAGAAGGAACCCCTTTAATGGATCCTGAAAGATATGAATAGGAAACACGTGAAGCTGAGGGTACAGAAGGTTATCGGTATCAAGCTCACTGATGAACTAAGTTTCTCATTTGATATATTGTTAATATTGGTGCGCTCAATGTATTAAATAAGAAAAAAAAAGATTTGTAGGTAAAGTCACAAGTTGTAAAATATACCAGTAAACTTTGCTTGATGCCAGTAGCTTGGTTTTCCACATATATAGCTCTGATTCCTACCACAAGTGGGATGGCTCAACCAAATTCGAATGTGCACCAATATATTGTTGGGTTCGATTAATCCAACGAACCCAAGTGGCCCAACCTACTCGATTTTGGATTTGATTTAAAGTTGCCATCGATTCAAGTTAGGATCAGGATGCTAACCACATGGTCTGGTTAGACAGTTTCAAGTTTATCAAGTTGGGTGGTTATCTTGAATATCTAAAGGATAGGATCAACCGGAGTGTAATCCCACGGTTGTGATTAAACCATGATGGGTAGGGTTAATCACAAATATCTATATAAAGGGTGGGAGTCCCTCCTCTCAACCGTATGCAGAAAAGAGACCTAATTCCCATCATTGGCTACGGGAGGAGAGAGGAGAAGACTTCCATTATTTTCGTCGGTGAACGGTAACTTTAATCTGAATTTCTAGTTCAATTATTCATGTCTAGATCGTTAAATTATCCAACATTCTAATCTCATGTCTCTTCCAAATGAATGCAAGAAGTTGATAAGCTACTTCCGTGTAAATGACTTTATGCGTGCCTGATGGTTTCACTGATTTTGCTTGCTACTGAGAAAATGTTGCTGATTCTAGCTTTTGGCTTCTCTGGAAGCGATCATTCACTTACAAATTTCCTTGTTTTTACCATGTGTAAGTTGAAAAATCCTCCAACTAAAAGCTTTGAGATGAACTGTATTAATTGAAAATTAGTCATTAGATATGATTTTCTGTTAATGGCACAAATTATTTATTATTTGAGTTATATAACTCTATAACCCATTAAGGAAGACCCGATCCAGTATGTAATGGACCTGACCCGCTACAGTAATAGATTGGATCCATTAAAATCTGTCTCAACCCATTATGTAATGGGCCAGATCCATTAATTTCCAGACCCGACCCATTACAGTTTTGACCACTCATTTTGTTTTGGTCGTTACAGATCCGTTTTAAGTTCGATTTGAGCCCATAAATAGTCATTGGAAAGATAATTTTATGTACTTTTCAACTATACAATTTTATTTTCATTTTATAAAGTTTTAATACAGGATTTTGGATAATTCATAAAGATTATTGTATGCACATAAAGATAATTGATTTACCCTGATTATATCATTAATTCAGGTGGGGTAAATATTTGGGTTCATGATAAAACGAATTACAGTATTAGATCAACCTATGGGGTTAAGGAAGATCAGTAAAACAGTCACTTAGAAATTATGGTAGAGTAGGTTAGTGTCTTGCCCAAAGGTGACAAACCTATAATACCCTAATTTTCTAAGGTTGAGTTTAGTCTCATTTGGACTGGCAGGTTGCACTTATCTGTGGGTGGACTACTAGTCTTGCCCAAAGGTGTCTAGGAAATCCCCTACAGGATAAGTGGTGCAGGATAGTTGAAACATGTCAGTAAGAGGAGAATAACCCTATTGCCCAAAGGTTAGGAAGTGTTCAAATCAAACTGACATTGTGTAGGCTAGTTCTGTAGGTGATTATATATATCACATTTGGGGGGCGAATAGCATATCAAATCACTTGCCCAAAGGTGTGATGAGATGATGCACTCGTCTGTCCCGCAGAGTGGAAGGTTGCATACGTAAAACACTCTGACCCATCCATTCTAACCCTAAATTGGATGTGGAAATATTAAAGTTAATAAAATTGAAGGTCTCATTTGATTTATACGTCCATGGTGTAATGCAGATGGACGGACAGTTTATCCAGAAGCATCTGACTGGGATTGAGCCCCTAACCGGTTCCAACTATGGCAACTGGAAGATGCAAATTGAAATAGTACTTGGGTGTCTTGACTACGACTATGTTCTCACTGAAGATAAACCAGAAGAGCCTGATGAGTCATCAAGTCAATCTGAAAAGAAATCTCATGCTAAGTGGGTCAAAGCCAACAAGCTTGCAATGCTGATCATTAGAGCATCGGTGGACCAGACTATTCGTGGAGGGATTCCGGCTTGTGAAACTGCTAAGGAGTTGCTTGAGACCATCAAGAAGCAGTTTGAGGGATCCGTTAGAGCGAGACAGTACAATTATCTGGTCAAACTCATTAATCTGAAATATGATGGAAGTGGTGATGTTCGGCAGCACATTTTGAAGGTCTCTCAGTTGATCATTCGTCTCAGGGAGTTGGGACTTCAGTTAGAGGATGATCTAATGGTTCATTTTGCAGTCGCTTCTCTACCAAGAAAATTTGATACTTTTAAGGTGAACTACAGTTCTCAAGACAGGAAATGAGACTTGAATGAGCTTATTGTTGTATGTGTTGCTGAAGAGCGGCTGAAAACAGAAAAAGTTGAGATGGCAAATCTAGCACATGACAAGCTTGGACCAAATAAGGCAGGAAAGAAATTCTTCAAGTATCAAGGGCACCATAAGGGGAAGAAGTCTTTCGGTAATCTTTCAACTATTTCTAGCACTTCTTCAGCAAGTGAAAATATTGAATGTTTCTTCTGCAAGAAACCTGGTCATATGAAGAGAGACTGTATGAAGTATAAGCAGTGGCTGAAGAAGAAGGGAGGGAATAATCCACAGTCGGAAGGCAAGGACAAATGAGCAACTGCTTTTGGAAAACTCACAGCCTTTGGAGGTGGAGCTCGTTGGGACTTTCAGTCTGCGCTTGGATTCTGGAGTTTCCTTAGTTTTATCAGACACTTTCTATGTACCTCCTATGAGAATGAATTTTATTTCAGTTTCTAGATTTTCTGAATCTGGTTATAGTTTTGTTTTGAGAATAATTTTATTTCTATCAAAAAAATGGTTTGGATGTTATCAGACATGGTTTCTTAATTGACGGTCTTTATAGATTAAATCTGGATGCATCTCTTCTTTCCCCTCTCTGTATGTCTGTGAATTCATTTTCTTCTGGTACAAAGCGTCCTAGGATTAATAGTAATTCAGGAGTGAAGGTCTCCTTGACCTCATTCATACAGATATTTGTGGACCTTCCCATTCTCTCTCATAGTGGTCAGCGATACTTCATCTCCTTTATAGATAATTTTTTGCGCTATGCCTATATTTTTCGTCTTCACCACAAATATGAGGCACTGGATGTTTTCAAGATCTTTCAAGCTGAAGTTAAAAAAAAATTAGAAAGAAAGATTAAATATGTGTGTTCTGATCGAGGTGGGGAATTCTATGGTAAAAGCGATCAGGACGACACATATCATGGTCACAAGGCATTGTTCCTCAGTACACTCTCCCAAGTTCTCCGCAGCAAATGGAGTAGCTGAAAGAAGAAATCATACTTATATAGATGTTGCTCGCAACATGATGAGTCATATGGCTTCCGAGAAAACCCTGTCAATCGCTGCATATACCTCAAAATCAGTGGGAGCCGGTTTCTCATTCTAGTATTGTATGTAGATTATATATTGCTTGCCAGCAGCGATATTCATCTCCTACATTAGACTAAAGTTTTTCTTTTGAGGCATTTTGATATGAAAGACCTCGGAGATGCTCATTATGTTTTGGGCATCAAGATCCATAGAAATCGAAGTAAAGGCTTGTTGGGCTTATCTTAAAGGGCTTATATTGAGAAAAAACCTTCAGCGATATGGAATAACGTTTTGTGCACCAGGTGAAGCCCCAGTTGTCAAAGGAGATATGTTCAATAAATCTCAATGCCCATGAAATGAAGTTGAGTGTAGGCTCGTGAACTCTGAGGAGTATGTCTCTGCAGTTGGCAGTCTAATGTATACGGTGTCATGTATCAGGCCAGACATCAGTTATATCATGGGAATATTAGGCAGGTTTCAACAAAATCCTGATGTAGCTCATTGGAAAGCTGTAAAGAAGGTTTTGCGGTATTTGTAGAGGACCAAGAATTTCATCAGTGAACTAAAGGTGGTGGATTCCATTCAGAGGCCAGTAAAGTTGTATTGTGACAATCAGGCAGTCGTACAGTTTGTAAAGAATAAGAATTTTTCCAGCAGGAATAAGCACATCGGTGATTCAGTTGTCGTAGTAGTTTTGTTTTGTTTTCAAGTACTATATTCTGGATTGCTTTGAGCTCATAAAGAAACTATTTTGCTAATTTTTTAGCAGTTTGATATTTTCAAGCATTGTGTTCTTGGTTATTGTTGCTTGATATATATTTTAAAGTAAAGAAAACTAAAGTTTAAAGTAAAGAGTTTCAAGTTAATTGTAAAGAAACTCGAATTAAAGACAGTGGTCCATAGAGTCATAAAGGTTAAAGTAAAGAGACTCTTAAATTTGTGCAGAAGCTGAATATGATTGGGCATCATATTTGAGGCTTTCGTTCTGGACTAAAGGTGATGGTTTTCACATGGCGGATGCCGGTAAAAGTTTCAGAACGGCATACACGTTTGTGTATGTTGCAGAGGACGCTTAAGGGCGTACATCGGATTTGACCATAATGGATGTACGGCTCTATTACACTCCACTAAAACCACCATAAGGAAAATGTCTTTAGAACATTAGTGGTACTAGCGGTTGGACCGTGGAGTGACCTTGTGCCATATTAGAGCATATAGTGTTTTCACGATCAACCATTAGTGGTACTTTTGTTTTAAGGAAAAGGTTTCGGAAACTATCCTAATTAGAATCATGGCAACAAGTTGTTTTCTAAAATAAATGGGTGCGCACCCGACTTTTGAAAGTTTTTGAAAATTTAAATATTTTTGAAAATTAAATGAGGTATGTTGTGCCAAGTGGGAGATTGTTGGGTTCGATTAATCCAACGAACCCAAGTGGCCCAACCTACTCGATTTTGGATTTGATTTAAAGTTGCCATCGATTCAAGTTAGGATCAGGATGCTAACCACATGGTCTGGTTAGACAGTTTCAAGTTTATCAAGTTGGGTGGTTATCTTGAATATCTAAAGGATAGGATCAACCGGAGTGTAATCCCACGGTTGTGATTAAACCATGATGGGTAGGGTTAATCATAAATATCTATTTAAAGGGTGGGAGTCCCTCCTCTCAACCGTATGCAGAAAAGAGATCTAATTCCCATCATTGGCTACGGGAGGAGAGAGGAGAAGACTTCCATTATTCTGTCGGTGAACGGTAATTAATTTATATTTCTAGTTCAATTTCTCATGCCTAGATCGTTAAATAATCCAACATATATTTGTTCTTCTTTTGCACCATCACGATAAAGATCCAGATTCCTAATATAACATACGGTAGCAAACATGCAATTAATAAAGTCAAAAGAAGAAATGCCTAATGAGTACTATAATTAAAGTTGAAAGAAGCCTAATCTACGTGCGCTTAAATTAACATAATTTAGATTTCTTAGATCTCGAGATTTATGCGAGATATATACATATAATTTAGGCATATATGTGACCCTCCGCGTTAAAATTGCCAAAGGAAATTCTTCTGTCACGTACGTCTGAAAGTCTCTTATCTTGAATATATTCAAGTAACAGGTAGGTTCTTTTTGTATAGACATGCAGTCAATCATATATGCGGCCACATTTTATTTTTCATTAGTTTTTTGTGACCTATATACCTAGCTATAGTATGATCTCTTTATTTATGGAAACTAGTATGTAATACATGCGTTGCACGTGATGCATATTAAAAAACTATAAGAGTCAAAATCCATAATATTTCCATAATTATGCATTGAACTTATACTCAATACACAAGATGAATACCAATTAACCATTATCTCACAGGACTTAGGATATTGTCCATAGAGAAGGAACATAATCAACCATATATATGGTGCATGTGATAAAAGTGACTGCACAATCAAGAAGAGGTAAGTTGACCTTAACTGCAAATAACTCATATTCAGCATCACATTACAAACCAAGAAAATATGCAATTAGTATGGCGATATTCATACAATGAGAGGAAAAAAGAGTCAACATGACAGCTCGCAAAAATAGTTTTATTGTTGAAAGTCAATAATTAAAAATAAATAATATTTCTTATATACAACAAGAAGCTAATGAATTTCCAGTAATATACAAGTTTTCTTCCATTTATTCACACATAAGATCACATACTCGCATTACCGGCAATATAGTCCCTCAAAGAAGACACTTAAATTCATGCAACCCCCAAAAGGCTCTGTATTGTTTTCTAGAAGATAAAGTATAGTGGCAATAATAAGTAAAAATAAAAGTAAAGCAAAATTATACAGTACACTGTCAAAGTAGTAACTCTATTTTCAAAGGTGAAGTGGTCGGTGCATATCTTTCCATGACTTTCCCATCCCAACCCCCCCCCCCCCCCTCTTCTTTGATTTCAAGAACTTATAAAGAGTAGTAGTCTCCTTTTCATTCATTTCAACCTACAAAAAACAATGAGTCAATCACATATAGTTACATGAAATTTTCTTCTAGAACAAAGGCAACATAGTAAAAATTTCTGTTGTATATTTGCTAAGTAAAAGGGAGATCTATAACTAAGCCAAAATTTAAAGCTAATAATCTTGTCATGTGAAAGTTAACACTATATTTTATTTTTCCAATCACGCTACCCATCAAAAACTAGATCTAGTTAGTTTAAATATATTCATATTCAGAACATCTTTGAAACCTTTGTTGGATTTCATTTGAATTATCTTTCCTGATGAAAGATAATGATATACAGACAAGAATAAATTTGTAACAATAACAACTATCTACAAGTTACGCTTGGCTATAGGTGTCACCCAAATATCACAATCAAAATGCCATCCTGTTATTATCATTGTCATCTCATTAAAATGAAAAGAAAAATGACTATCCTATTTGGTATGAACATTTGCTTTTCTTGAGATTGAAGTGAATATGCTCTCACCTCACCCCTCATAATTTCTTAGGTGGAGTTCCAGTGCAAAATTAATTAGGAAAATGCTTCATTTCAAGAACTTTACACCAATTCCTCATATGCCCATTAGTAAAACTTGTAACAATTATCTCATAACCTCATTCCAAAGGAGTGATTGCCCTAATAAATACTTTTCTGTTAAGAAAAGTCATAATATAGACATATAGAATCAATGAAATAAAAATTCACAACTGTTTCATGCAATTTCTCATATATAGATACTATATGACATTATGGTCAACCAGGACCAGCCTTCTCTACGAGATGTTCAAGAGATACATGTTACTAACAAAAAGAAACGGTATAAAGACAAATAAACTTACAATTATGTGTTGTACATCGGCTAATAAGGGCTTGCACTCACAAATTAGTAAATCAAAATTTTTTTGACATATGCTTGATCTGCTCCGCTACATCTATGAATGGTGTATAAAGTTTAAAACAAGTCATGAATGCACAAATACACACAAATTTCCTCTTACCTATCCAAGAATCAAATTCTGATAAATTACACCAGCTATGCAGCAGACATGTGACTTCCCCATCTACACGAACAAGGGCATCAGATATGTTCATTTACTCTTGTGTTGATATTGCTTCCTCTGAGTTGTAGAACAACAGATGAATTGATGTGAACTTAATAAACCAACTCTATTATGTATATGAACCAAAGGAATAAAAGAGAATTTAGTTGTGAACTTAACCTTTACTCCAATAGCCACAACTTTTTTTAGGTTCAGCAATTCACCTAACCTTATGGAGCCTCCTTTGTTATCTTTTATGGAGATTATGGGGACATTTCTTGAGGATGCAAGGTTGGGTATATGCTTTGTTTATGACCGAAGGTTGCAATCCGAACCTAAAAGTATAGTCTGCAATAGCTGCAAGATAGCTCTAATTATTCGATCATGTTAAATATAAACTATTGGATACATCATTAGAAAAGTCACTGTGAAATCAAACTGATGCATAACTATAAAAGACAGCATATAGTTTTTACAAGTTGAGATATTTTCTTTCTGGAAATTGTCAGCTTGAAGAATTTTTTAGCCGGTATAAACTATGGTCATGATAACATGATTAAGATCATGAAAATCACCGACAAGAAAGATAAGATCCTGGTGCATATAAAATAAAGTTATTGTGAAATGGATCAATATGCAGGGGACATTTGTGCTTAAGCTAAACTCATGCCAATTGTATGCTAACCACTTAGCAAAAACAACACCTAGGTGAAAGTAAAATATGAGTAGGGATGTTCTCATATAAATATGGGGACATTTTTTTAATAGAGAGTGCAAAATGTATCATTAAACTTTTAAGAACATGAATACATAAATTTCCTATTGAGTATCACAAGTACATTACATGGTTCTACCATTTAAGTTTGCATCGAATTGTAGCATCTGAATTCATATTGTTGAAGTTTAAAGGAGAGGTGGCTAAAAAGAGATTTTGTATTTTTCGCATTTTTCATCAAATGAGAAGAGAGATTAGCACATAGAGTACAAACAAACCGAATCAAATAGTTTGTGACTCTAATTCGAAATCGGTTATAACTGTAGCATCTGAATTCATATTCGAATTCTATTTGGATACCAAAATGGTATGCAATTTTAAATTTTATTATTCAGTTATTCATCAAATGCTCGTGAATATTATAGCTCGATTAGTAAAGCCTAAGTCTTTTATTCTTGCAGTCATGTGTTCGAACCTAATAGTGGGCAATTCCTTTTTTATTTCATTTTAATTGATATTTTATTATAACTATCCTATTATAAATTTCACATCTACCGAAATTTATTTTGTAGCGTGCTTATTTACCATTTAAATTTCTCCATTAGTTTTATTACAACACTAAAGTATATATTATTTATTTTAATTTAAACAAATAGTAAACTATCTAAACTAATCAATATCTCGATGAAAGTAAATTTACGTTTGTCTAGAATCATTAGACTTTAATCTTATTGCCTTAAATCAAAATCTATTTCTAATAGATATTATGTTTTGTTGATACATGTGAGCACATCTCACACACAACTTTATAAGATGATTAACATTTGTAATAAATGCCCAAAAATTCTTAATCAAAGTTAAATTGCAAAAAGGGTTCGCATTATAACAATATAGATATTTTTCTAACGAATAACACAATGTCATCCGCAAATAAGAAACAAAGTTATCTCCTAAAAGTATTAACCATAAGAAGAACCATGAAGCATGTAATTAATATGGCCAAATTGTTGAGTCATCTTGAATCCCTTGGCAATTGTAAAGTTACTTATCTATACCAGGGTTGCCATATAAACATCATATGCCTCTATAAAACTTTACTATTGTCTCTCTCTCCTTAATATTCTATAGGAACTTACCTTTTTGTACTATCACATGCTAAGCAAACCAAATTGTAAGTAACAGAAGAATTGTTGCTCCCTTGCAAAACATTATAAAAAGTCATGGATGGAATTTTCAATTCTACCAATTCATGCTATAAGTGTGATCTTCAACATTTTGTTATTAATTGTTGTCACCAAATCGCACATCCTAATTGGTTTAACTAAATGTAATTCCTAAAAATGGGAGATTGACAGTAACTATTGGTTACTTATCTCTTTACCACTTATGCTTCTATCAAGGCAAAGACGTAGCTGCATAGGCCTCAACAAGGCCCTGGCCCCTACTTATTTATAAAAAAGATAATAAGAGGTAATGATAAATTGTAATTTTGTAAATTATAAGGGTTGAAATGTAATATCCTCAACTAAAAACAATTCACTTCCTTCTTATCCCCCCCATCTCCAGTCTCATTCGTGCTCCTCCAACGTCATCCACCCTCCTCAGGACATGGTCGGCGTTCATCCACCATTCCTCTTAGTACCATCTTGATTGCAGTTAGTTTTCTAATTTGTCTTATATTCTGTTTGACTTGTTTTAATTTTAGGGTTTGAATTATTTAGTATTTTAACTATTAGCTTTTTCCCTCTTATGATTTGTTTAATTTTCTAAGTATTTACCTTCTATGATTAATAATTCTATTGACTTGTTTAGGAATTTAGGTTTTCACAATTCTAACTTTTTCCTCTTTCGATTGTTTTAGGTTTTAGGAATTTAGGGTTTGATTTGTTTAGAGAGTTCAATTCTAAGCAATCATAACCATTCAATTCCTAATAAAACTGAAGTATCTATGTACCTTCCAACAAATTCATAACCATCTAATTCCTAAACAAAGTCCAATAAAAAAACGTCATTCTAATCATCAAGAGTTTGTACTAAAAGAATATGAGGATGACATATAAAATTCCATATAAAACAATAATTGTTTTCGGAGAAAGTTGCCTTCATTGTAGAATTCATTATAATATGGATTGCTTACAAAGAATTCAAAATATTTAATAAAAGAAAATGAAAGATTACAACTTTTCGAAAATAAACGCAAGATCCGTTCGTCGTTTCTTGCTTGCGTGGGTCTTTATCCGGTGATGGGGACATCGATATCCGTGCACTACCTGACAATCAGATCAGATCCAGAACTCCGTCGATTCGTGAAGAAATCTAGAAGCAGAAGCTCTTATCTCGGCAACGGTGAGATAATTGCTCTTCTTAGGATTACCGCAACGGGATAATCCTAAGGAACGAATGTGGGTGACGTAGATCTGAAGAAGTTTTCTCTCCTGTGTTGAAGAACTCGATCAATCTTTGATCCGGCAGGGCTTCGCCAATTCTCCAAAAATCCAGGTCTGAAAAAATGAGGGTCCTGGGGCCGTATTTATAGGCTCCAGGAAGCCCGGGCGGTTAAAACCACATAACGGTATCCAGCCTAGGTCAATCCCGCGAAGTGTTGATGATTAGCACAGAAGAGGTCACTAAAATGGTTGAGGATGCATTGGCCAAACAAAAAGAGAACTTCAAGTTCGAAATGGAAATGGCCATGATGCGAATGAGGGAAGAGCATGATCAACAAATTCGGGTTCTGTCCAATCAAGTCAGAGTTGAATCCAACCGTCGCACCCAGAACGCCGCAATTGACAGCGATCCAGAAGTGGACGAAATCATCATGGCCGACGTACCTCCCAAAAATACTGGGTGTGGTTCAAATGTACCCCCTACAGATAACAACGCTGGGGGTGGTTCCGCCAAAGATAATAACACTGGGGGTGGTCGTATTATTCCTCTCGAAAATTATCCAAAACAGGATATAGATGAGGACGAAAAGATGAAGGATCTCGAGAGCAAAATTGACGCCCTGATGTCTGCTCGAGAGGTGAAGAAGACCGGGATTTCGTGTCCATACCCAAGAGAATGGGAATCGATCCCGTATCCGGCGAAGTTCAACCTGGTCAACTTCACGCCGTTTGACGGAAATGGTTCCCCTACTCAGCACTTAATATATTTTAAGTCTCATTTGAAAATAATTTCTGGCAACGAGCCCTTGATGGTGCGGTCATTCGTTGGCACCCTTCGTGGGCCTGCCTTCGATTGGTACCGTCGTCTCAAGCCCAGAAGCATCAATAGCTGGGAGGACCTGGAGAGCATATTCCTCGCTCATTTCTTCGATGATGACGCCGAAGTGTCGATCATGACACTCTTCGATGAGAAACAAAAAGACGAAGAGTCGGTGGATACCTTCATCAAACGCTTCCGTAATCAGGCAATGAACTGCAAGGATCCCGTCATGAAGGAATTCGTCTTGCAGACTTGTCATAACAATTTGTCCATTAACATCTTGGACATTATGGGAGTAGAGCCGCTCAATACCTGGAAAGAGTTGAAGGTGCGCGGAGAACAAGCCGAATGCTTCCTCAGAAGGAGGAAGGTCGAAAGAAACCAACCGATGGTTAACCCTCTGAATTCGAGTCTCGTGTCCCATGATGAAGGGATGGTACCTACAATAGTTGTTGACGTTAATCAGACGTCGCAACAGCAGCCCCGAAGACAGCAGGAGACTTCGGATCTGAGGCTCCAAAAAGAGTACTCATTCAAGAACGAAGATGTTCCAACCATCTTCGAGACCCTTCTTGAAAACAATAAGATCAAGCTGCCACCCATCACGAATCAGGAGGAAGCTAACAATACTGCGGACCCGAGGTACTACGCGTACCACAGGAGAATCCTTCATCCCACCAAGGTATGCTTTACTTTAAAGAATATCATTCAGACTTTGGTTGAAGCCGGCGTCATAACGCTGGGATAAGCCAAATGAGAACGACGCCACTCCGATAAGCATAAGAGTATAAACTGCTCCTTCCTACACTCCGAAGAGTATACGAATATAAACTGCTTCTCAATCCTCTAACCGGTATATGAGGTTAAACTGCTCCCTGATACTCCAATAGGTATATGAGTCTAAACTATTCCCACTCTTGACGGGAAGTTCCTGGAGAATTTTTACATGTAATATTCTTAAGGATAACCCGATCATGCAACTGAATATAATGGTAAACCCAGCTTCACAAAGGAAGCTGAGGGTGGATAATTTATGTAACGGGAAGTTTCCAGAAGAATGTTAAATGTAATATTCTTAGGGATAACCTGATCATTATGAATAAAGTGATAAACACTAAACTCTTACTGTGATTTCCGAACACTCTTTTGCTGAGATGAGATTCGATCACTTCATTAGATCAATCTTCCCTTACAAAACTCCCATTGGTGTTCGACGACTCATAGTCTTCCACTATAAAATCCCTCACTGATCAAATTTATTGATAGTGAGTCCACTAAAATTCTTTCTGGTTTAATCCATTCAAACTTCCGTTATATCCGTGCACTCAATACTTTCATGGTTAGAGTTCGAATATAATGCTTGGAATTTTAATCTGTCCATCCTTGACAAATTGTCAAACCCCTTCTTGTTAAGTCTCTATCACTTAACATCAGGAACCTCATTTGAGTAATTTGTACAAGTCAACATCCTCACTATGATTCGTACTCCCACTCCTACTGTCTACCTGGTCAAACCTTCCTACAGTTAGGACCACAGCCAAAATCCCCTCTCAATTCCTCCAATGAACGAGAGGTCCACTTTCAAATTGAACGATCAAGCCTATAAAAGGTAAGATCGTCTCAACCCTCCCACTTCCACTGCTTCCTTGGTCAAACCTATAAAAGTTAGGGTCACAACCAGATTCTCCTCTCGATTTCTTCCATGAACGAGAGGTCCACTTCCAATTTGAGCAATCAAACCTATAAAAGTTAGGATTGTCTCCAACTTCACTTAGTCAAACCTGCAGATAGTTAGGACTAAGATTGAGTTATCCCTTTTGATAAACGAAAGACTTCCATCTTTTCCTTTTTCAGCCAAACCTATAAAAGGGTCAAAATCGGAATTTCCTCTCAATAAATGAGGAACTCTTTTCTTGGATCAAGTAACCAATCCTCTAAAAGTTAGGGTTACTTGAATCTTTCCGATTCTCGGAATGGAGATCTCATTCCTAGTTTTATTTTTCCAGATTCTGGGGGTGGAGATCCCACCTTGAGTTTCTTTTCCAACTGGAGATAGAATATAAAATTCTTCCTCTTCAGAGCCGGGAGATGGAATATAAAATTCTTACTCTTCCGTTTTCCGTCTTTACCCTGAGAAAAGAGACAATTCTCAACTTTCAATCCGCGCACTTTATGCACGGGGAATTTTATCCCGAATCCTAAGTAAGGATAAGTCAACGCCTAACACGCGTTACCGGTTTAGTCTTTCACCGATTGAAGAAGATACTAGAATTCCAGTCTGGGGAATTTTATCCTGAAGCCTAAGTAGGGATAAGTCAGCGCCTAACACGCGTTGCCGGTTAGTCTTTGACCGTAAAAAGGACAAAAGACCACATATTCAACATTATGGCAGGTTGTTATTAATAACACCATAATCCGTGCCTCACACGCATGGGGAATTTTATCCCGAAGCCTAAGCAGGGATAAGCCAACGCCTAACACGCGTTGCCGATTTAGTCTTTCACCGATTGAAAAAGATACCAGAATCCAATCCGGGGAATTTTATCCTGAATCCTGAGCAGGGATAAGTCAACGCCTAACACGCGCTGCCGGTTTAGTCTTTCACCGATTGAAAAAGACACCAGAATCCAGTCTGGGGTATTTTATCCCGAAGCCTAAGTAGGGATAAGTCAGCGCTTAACCTGCGTTGCTGGGTGGTTCGTTCCCGTAAAAACGACCGAGTCTACGTATTCAGCATTGTAACAACAAAAATCCATGCCTTTTATGCATGCGGAAATTTATCCCAAATCCTGAGTAGGGATAGGTCAACGCCTAACACGCGTTGCCGGTTAGTCTTTGACCGTAAAAAGGACAAAAGACCACATATTCAACATTGTGGCAGGTTGTTATTAATAACACCATAATCCGTGCCTCACACGCATGGGGAATTTTATCCCAAAGCCTAAGCAGGGATAAGCCAACGCCTAATACGCGTTGCCGGTTTAGTCTTTTACCGATTAAAGAAGTCACCAGAATCCGAGTCTGGGGACTTTTATCCTGAATCCTAAGTAAGGATAAGTCCACGTCTAACACGCGTTGCCGGGTAGCATGTTCCCGCAACAATGGCGAAGTCTACGTATTCGAAGTCGTAGCATCAAGTCTAAGGGAGTTCATTCCTTTAGCACAACGTCACATTCGGAACGGATGTAAACAATCCGCTTGCCTGCCCGACTCAAACGGTAGTCGGTAAAGGCACATCAAATCCGTTGATGGCTGAGGATTTGCCAAAAATCCTAAGTCTACGTCTAACACACGTTGCCGGGTAGTCTATTCCCGTGAGAAAAATGAAGTATACGTATTCGATGTCGTAGCACTAAAAGAGTTAACTCTTTTAGTACAACGTTATGTGCAGAACGGATCTAAACAATCTGCATGCTAGCCCGACTCAAACGGTAGTCGGTAAAGGCTAATCAAACCCGTTGATGGCTGAGAATTTTCCAAAAATTCTATAAATGCGAGTCATTGACGCATCAGCTTCATTAGTTGGTCTTGTGACTTCAGCATCCAATAACTTCAGGATAAGATCCATACACGCAGATGAATCAGCTTTCATGGTTGGTCCTGCAGCTCCGACATTTGGGATCACCATGCTCCAATACCTTAAGAGCTTAAACTGTGTATACTCCAGTAGACGTACGAGTATAAACTGTGTCAACGGCGATCGATGCAAAACCCTAAGGTCAACGTCGGTCAATGCGTAACCCTAGGTCAACGCCGGTCAACGCGTAACCCTAGGTCAACATCAATCAACGTGTTGCAATGAAAAAGTCAACGTTGGGCAATCTGAAACCCTAGGTCAACGTCGGTCAATGCGTAACCCTAGGTTAACACAGTCAACGCGTTGCGATGAAAAGTCAAAGCTGAGCGATCTAAAACCCTAGGTCAACGCCGGTCAACGCGTAACCCTAGGTCAACGCCAATCAACGCGTTGCGACAAAAAGTCAACATACGGTGATCTGAAACCCTAAGTCAGCACAATGTGATGGAGATAGTCAGTTCTAAGTTAACTCAATGACACGAGCCAAACTCAACTCATCAGTTTTAGACTCGAAACTCCGACGACGGCCAGACGATAAACGCAGCGCCGGAAGGACTTCAGCTATTCATCAAAGTATCGAATAGACTGAAAATCGAAGGAGCCAAGAGTCGAAGCTAACTACAGGTCCTTTACACCGATCTAAGGCTAGACCAATCACATCCAAAGTATTCCAGCCTCTTCTATAAAAGAAACGAGTCTGGAATGCTTTGGAGGGGGTATCTGTATGCATCGAAATTGCCTATAGGTCTCCGTGAGCAGCTCAATGCTAAGAGGAGGTGAGGAACATCACTATCTAAGTCACAGAAGCTTAATTAACGTCGATGAACGCTTGAAGTAAATCGACGAACTACGTGAAGCAACGGAGTTTCAGAATAACGAGGATACGAATTGATCGGGAGCCCCGCGTCGCTTACAAAAGGAAAAATACCCTTCATGTCTCATTTATTCCACAGATGATCTAATCATTGGAGCTTATAGAACTCCTCGCCGGCTTTCCAACGCACTTTGAATCGCTCAAATCCGAGTTCGGATGAAGAAGTTACGGCGGAAACGAACAAACGTGCATAACGGAGCGTCTCGGTCTGAGTTGAGACACCCCGGGGTGTCTCAGCCCAACCGAGACACACCAAGGTGTCTTGACCAAGGCCGAGACACCCAAGGGTGTCTCGGCCAAAGCTGAGACACCCAAGGGTGTCTCGGTTCACGCCGAGACACCCAAAGGTGTCTCAGACTTTGTAAAGTTGTTTTAACCATGATTCGTTTTGAATATGAAGAAACTCAAAACATGAAAGTTGTAGATCTTTTTGTCAGCTTTCCAACCTATCTGGAATCAGATCATTTGGAGATCATATGACGAAGTTATGACCAAAATAGCCGAGATACTTACAAGTATCTCGGACCTGGCCGTGACACCCAAAGGTGTCTCGGATTTTGTGGAGTTATTTTGACCATGATTCGTTTTGAATCTGAAGAAACGCAAAACATGAAAGTTGCAGATCCTTTTGTCAGATTTCTAACCCATCTGAAATCAGGTCATTTGGAGGTAATATGAGAAAGTTATGACCAAAATAGACAAGATACTCACAAGTGTCTCGGACCTGGCCGAGACACCCAAAGGTGTCTCAGACTTTATGGAGCTGTTTTGACCATGATTCGTTTTGAATTTGAAGAAACTCAAAACATGAAAGTTGTAAATCGTTTTGTGAGATTTCCAACCCATCTGGAATCAGGTCATTTGGAGGTCATATGAGGAAGTTATGACCAAAATATTCGAGACACTCACAAGTATCTCGGACCTGGCCGAGACACCCAAAGATGTCTCGGACCTTGTGGAGCTGTTTTCACCATGATACGATTTGAATCTGAAGAATCTTAAAAGATAAAAGTTGTAGATCTTTTCTTTATATTTCCAACACAACTTGAATCACCTCATTCCGAGGTCGAATGAAAGAATTAGAGCCAAAATACTGAAGAGAGTACAAACTGTCTCGCACATGTGCGAGACACCCCGAACTGTCTCGCACTTGGGACGTGTTTTTGACGGTTTTCGATAGGTTTTAACCGTCCGGATCTTCTGGAAGCCTATAAATACAGCCCCTGAAGCCTCTTTTTTCAGATCTGAAATTCTCGTGCCTCGGCGAAGCCCTGCCGGATTGAAGACTTAAAGTGCACAGATTTCAGAGAGGAGGAGTTAGATCTGCAGCCCGGTTCGTTCCTTAGGATTATTCCGTTGCGGTAATCTTAAGAAGAGTGATTATCTCGCTTTGCCAAGATAAGAGCTACGGGTTCTTGATCCATTTGCGGATAGACGAAACTCTGTCCAAATATTGATTGTTCGGTGGTCCATGGACTAACGCGTCCCCGTCACAGGCCAAGATCCCACGCAAGCAGCGGGCGATAAACACTCGTTGCGTTTGTTTGAAGAGAATTGTAATTTTTTTTTGTTTTCATTATGTAAAAGTCTTATAAAAAGACTGATTTTTGTATTCGTTGTAAACGTCTGAAATTTATAATGAATCCCGCAATGAAACAGTCAATTTTCACCGCAAACAAACTGACGACTACAGTATAACAAACTTTAAATCCTCATTCTTCTCATATATAGATTCAGAGAGGCTTCTTCCCTTGTAAGTATACCTACTTGACCACATAAACGTAGAATTGGAGAAGTAAACAAACTTGTACTGGTTCGAAGCTTGAAATAGATCTCATCAGCACAACCTTCCCCTCCAGCACCCCTACTTAGCCTATCTTGAAGTGAGTGCCTAAGGACGCCTGCATCATAACCAAATCAAGTATAAAAACACAGCAGCTAAAAACTGTTACACAAAAGTCATCCTGGAAGCAAAAAATCTTCTCCTTACTTGCAGAAACCTGCTGAGATTTGTTGTCAATCTGCAAAATGATAGATTTACTATTCAAAGATCCATCTTTGTGCAAATCAATACTGATAGGCGCCCGCGTCGTTCCATTCTCCCCTGTCGGCTGCACACCAAAGCAAAATTGCTCAAAAGTTCCCGAATTATCCCAAATTGTAAACTTTTTCCTTCATACCAATACTGGATGGCCGATCAAACTATTCAAGACCGTAGATTTCCTAGCACCCTACAACATCAATCACTCATTAATGAATAAAATCAAATCAATCAGTCTGAGATCAAAACAACCACTGCAAGAATCACTCACGATGTTGTCGAGAGCTGCAAAGTTCATGAAAGTAGAGCTCCGTCTCGACGATGCCGACAATGACTCATCAACATCCTCATCAGCAAGAAGAGCAGCAGTCTGCATCATAGACTCAGAGAGCTTCACCAGTTCGTCCACTGTCTCCATGATCGAAGAGATCAAAAGATCTAGATTCAGATCTGGCATAGTTCGAGTTGGAAGATTTGATCTAGGGCTTCGCAGATCCGGATTAGGGAACAGAAACCCTAGATCAGATGAGAAATCCCCGGTGATAGTTGAAGAGAGAGGAAATCGGAGGAGAGAGAAAGAGTGGGGGTTAGAAAGTTCTAGAGAAAGAAAGAGGGAGAGAGATTTAAGGGGGTTGATCTCACACATACGTCTAAAGTGAGAAAGACAAGGGTAAATCGTTAAAAAAGGCAGAGGTTGTCTCCGTGATTCTTTAGGAGGAGAGCGGGTGAAGATTTAGGAGTGTCTCTGTTTACTTTGGGTTGAATAATGGAAGAAATTGATGTGAGGAGATGGATCGTCGAAATAATTTAGAGAGAGATGGAGAAGAGGGGTTGTGAAGAGAGCAATTAAAGAGGAATTTAGAGAGAGCACTGTCATTGAGAAATGGAGGAACCTGAAGTGAGGAGGCCGAACATCGAATTAATTTAGAGGCAGAGAGAGAGAGAGAGGGGCAAGGGAGAGAGCGGATAACAAAGGGAAGGAAGAGAGTTGGGCGTTATCAAAGAGGATATGATAGGATAGGTACCAAACTAATTATGTTTTGCTTTTCAATTAATCTAGTAATAACAATAACAATTACTATAGGATAAAATTAGAATTAAGAAATTTATAAAGGACAAATTGGGTAAGCAAAAGTTTTGACATTTGTTTTCTCTTTTAGAAGTAGTATAGATTAAATGCTTCATTGCACAAAAAAGGACTAGTTCCTTTTACTTTGTTATGTTCGTATATATTTTCTTTAAAGGTGATACTTAAAAAGTATCAAAAGAAATATATTAGAGGGCTTGAGAGAAAAGAAAAAAAACTTCCCCTTTATGAGGAAGATGTGGGATCAGTAATTCCGGATCAGAACATGCTTTGTTAGTTGGAAGTGTACAACGCTCAGATCCGCACGTACAAATATATGTTCTCTAGTCAAATTTCAAACTCAATGTATCAAGACTTTGTACAAGTCTTGAAAACAGTAAGCTAATTCATCAAAAAAATTCTATATATCAATAGTTGTTGAAAAGTAACAGCCACCATGTTAACACTAATCATCTACCCACTATACTAATTACCAACCACAAACTCGCTAATTATTACTATAGCAATAGTATACACCTACCACAAAATCTCCTATATATAACACCCCCCAACCTTAAGTTGAGATCATCCTAGTATCAAAGTAGGAAAGGAATAGAGAGAGAAAAAAGAGAGAAAGTTTCTCCTTATAAAGAGATATTGTAACTCCTAAAATTTTCTCATAGTGAATGTTTAGGGTGAAAGTTGGTTTATTTGTAGAATCCATTATAGTTATTTATCGATTATAATGAATTCAAAAGAGTTAATCTTTTTATAAGACTACTCACTTACATAAATAAAATAAAAATTATAACTCTCTTCAAACACGCACAACAGATGTTTATCGCCTGCTGCTTGCGTGAGATCTTTGCCTGTGCCAGAGTTTATCCATGGATCGTTGCAGATTAGATTCTATTGATAGAATGTAAGTTTGATGCTCTTGTTTCATAAAGGAAACAATCGTAGAAGTGATAATCCCCACCAAGCGAGATTACGACTCTTCTCGAGATCAAAACCAAGTTTGATCTCAAGGTATGCTGACACGGACCTCAGATCTTTCGAATAACTCCTTCTTTATGCTGGAATTCGCAAAGATCTGCTAGCCCTCCTCTAAAATTCGTGGATTGCACTCTTTAAACCAACAACACCTGGCCCTCTTTGATAGAATTTCAGATCCCGTGAATAGGGGCCCTAGGCTTGTATTTATAAGCTTTGGTTGCAGTGTTTTTGGATAAAAACAAAGTATTTGGCATTATCTTTAGTTAACAATGGCCTAACCACATTTAAGGATAATATCCAAGCAGTTAGGAGGTTCTGAAATGAACAAATCCAGAGAAAACAGTTAAAAACACGTTTTGGAGGTTTCGGGTGCGAGTCAGTATAACATGACCTGCTGGCTTGCGCGTCACCTTAATGTGACAAGGCCCTGTGTGGGTCACCTTAAGGTGACTCGCTTATGTGCGGGTCATCTTAAGGTGACCCGCACTTGCGCGGATCACCTTAGGGTGACCCGTACTTGCGAGTCATTCCAAAGCGTCTTACACCTTTCGACATTTTCGGACTTGCCTTGTTCCGCTATTTTACGTATTTTGTCATTCCGTTGATTCGTACGCTTCATTGATTTGCTTCATGTGCTTGTCGATGTCAAATAATATTCTTTGACTTAGATAACGATGTTCATCGTTTTCTCTTTTTCTCGAGCTGCATACGGGAACCTATAGGCATTTTTGACGCCTACAAATACCCCATCCAAAGTATTCTAGTCTTGTTTCTTTTATAGAAGAGCCTGAAATACTTTGGATGTGATAGGCCCAACCTTCAGTCGATATAAAAGGACCTATAATTGGCTTCAGTTCTTGACTTCTCTAATTCTCAGTCTATTTGTATTTTGTCGAATAACTAAAATTCTTCCGGCGCTGCGTTTATCGTTTGACCGTTTGTCGAAGTCTCGAACTGAAACTGGTATATTGATTCCTAATTTTAGCTCGTGTCGTTGAGTCGACATTAAACTGACTACCTTTATTAGGGATTCATATCTGAATTACGATTGAACTCCCTGGGACTACCATACAATCTTAAAGAATCAGAGGGCGTGTCGGCTAATACCACAGGGCGTGTCGACTAAGACCGCTTTTCGTGTCAACACAAGAAGCATCGTCTTGTCTGGTTAGTCGAGATGTCGAGTCGACACAAGGGGTGTCATGTGTCATTTTGTCTGGCCGAGCTAAGTGTCGATTGGCTTCGCCTTTTGAATCGACACAGGAGGTATCGACTCGTCTGGTCGGACTTCGTGTCGACTGGCTTCACCTTTCAAGTTGACTTATCTGGTCGGGCTTGGACTTGATTTGAGCCTTGTTTTAGCGAAAATTATCGACACATTGACCTTCATCACAACGCGTTGACCGGCGTTAACACAATTTATACTTGTACGTTAACTGGAGTTTATACAGTTTAGGCTCTTAAGCATTAGAGCGAGGAGGACCAGTTTATACTCATATACTCCTGGGAGTTTCGGGAATTGGTTTAACCTCGTGTACCCGTCAGAGGTTCAAGGAGATGTAGTTTATACTCATATATACATCGGAGTGTGAATATGTGTGTCAAATACATAAGCGAAAGCAAGCGAAAGCGAGCGAAAATACCGTGAAAATAATCGCCAGACCAACCACTTGTGCGGGTCATATTAAGGTGACCCGCAAGAGTGTGGGGTTATAAAAACTTTGAAATTTCTAAGTTCTTCTCCAAGAATTTCTAAGCTCTCAGACTTCTCCTCTTTAAGAATTCTTCCCCTACAAGAGTTCTTCAATCTTCTCATCTTTAAATCCCCCTCAACTCTTTGATCTTGGTCTTCATCTCAAGTTCTAGGGTTTTGGTTCTTCATTAGCTCAGATTCGAACTTCTTAACACACCGTGGTTCTCATCTTCGAAAGGGGTTCATTGATCTTCTTTGATGTTTTTTGAATTCAGGTAATGGCCGCTCATATGGCTTCAATTTGATTTCTTTATTTTGAATGTTTGATTTTCCAAAACCCTAGTTCTTGGATTTAGGGGAAAACACAAAACTTGATCTTGGGCTCTTGAATGATGGCCGAGTCTTTGGTTGTTTGAACTTTATTTGATAATTGTGAACTTGAGGTCATTGCATATGGGATTTGAACTGAACCCTTATCGTTAGGTTTCCTCACACTCGTTGCATATATGTGATCTGACTTGAACGAGAACCATGTCGTTGTTGTGGATTTTGTGTGATAATTGATTCTGTTGCTTAACTTGAGATAAACACCAAGCCCTCCATCTTTTTTGACTCTTGTAGAAACTCAATGCCTCATGTCTTAATCCTGAAGTTGATGGCCAAACTTAAGCTTCGAGAATTAGGTCTTTGTTTTCGGTTGCGGGCATGCTCTGATGTCTTTTAACCCTTGTTCACAAACATGCATGTAGTTTGACGTCTAAGTAAATACACATGTTCCAATTTTGGATGAAAACCCTTTGTTCATAATTGTGCTCGAGGTGTTCAGCTTGCATCCATCCTTTGGTTCTATTCTCAACCATGAATTAAAGCTCTTGACTTGGTTGTGTGGGGGATATAACCTGAACCCTTTGATGTTGGTTGTTGGATTTTTTTTTGTTGTGAATAAGAACTGAGTCGAATTCTCAATTTGAGAAAATTATCGACGTTCTAATTCTTGCATTTGTACATGGCTGAAACCCTTAATTTAACTTGGATTGGGTATATAAATATGTTTAATTGAACCTTTAACTAGTGTAGGTGTAAAAATTATTTTTTTGAAACAGAGATTTCATTTGTATTGATAAAAATAGCTTATTACAAACTAAATAAATTAAAATTATGACAAAAGCGGGGGGAATGCCCTCCTTGTTTAACGTGGGTTCTTTGGTAGCGGTAGGACGTCTCACTCGGTTCTCGCACCGAGTTTGCTTCCCTTGGACGATCCGATCGAGGTTGCAGATGAGCTTCAGTACGCAATAGAAGCTTGTGTTGATCGAGTTTGGACCTCCAAGCTCAATGGCGATCAAGGCCAAAAGCTAGAGGGAGACGCTACACTGCAGGATCAATGCAAAGAACCAGTCGTCAACTCCGTCAGGAGTTAAGAGCTAATGGTCCGATTAACTGATTGAATCAATTAATAAACTATGAACCTCTTTCCTATAGCTAAGAGAGGCCCTTAAATAGGAGAGAGATGGCATGGTCGCTCCCTTGAATCATGGGACGTGATCATGTACTGTTGAGAGATATCATGCCTCTCACTTGTACTGTGAGCGGCTGCTTGATGGGCTCGGAGTACTGTACTCCTCTCCTTCACGTCGCGGGAGATGAGAAGGTCCATCCCTATACACGACAGCGTAGCCGCCAGGTACTCTAGCGAGTCTGGCAAATTTGTTGATTGCTTGGCTGGTTGCTTGAACGTGCATGCGACTCTCAGCCACTTGGACGAACTTGACTCGTGCAGGCGAATCAAGTATGCAGGCGAGCCTCTGATCGTCTGGCGATGCAAGCATACTTGGTGATTAAACGAACTTAACCCGTACAGGCGAGTTAAGTATGCAGGCGAGTTCGACGACTGCGTGGATTTGACTGGTCACTTGTACTGTGAGCGGCTGCTTGATGGGCTTAGAGTACCGTGCTCCTTCCCTTCACATCATGGGAAATGGGAAGGCCCATCCTTGTACGTGACAGTGTAGCCGTCAGGTACTCTGGTGAGTCCGGCGAGCTTGTTTATCGCATGGCCATGCAGGCGGGCTCAGTTCTTGAGGAAACTTGACTCATGCAAGCGAGCCAAGTGTGCATGCGAGTTACTGATCGTCTGACGGATTGCCCAGACATGTAGGCGAGCTCAGCGATCGTGTGGTCTTGACTCGTGCTGGCGAGTCAAGCCCGCGGGCGAGCTTCCTTCCTCTGGCAAACTCAAATCTTGAGTGGATTTGACTCGTGCAGGTGAGTCAAGTGTACATGCGAGTTTTTAGACCCTACTGTAGTCAAGGTAATTTTTATATCCTACAACTAGAAAATCCTATTTTTATAGAATTTCAGTCAAATGTCGTAATTTCCCTTTTTGTATTGGATTCATGCTTCTCAATTATCGATCTAACTGAACCACTGATATTCTTTACGGATTAGCCATGTTGCCGAGGACGTCATGTGTCCCGAGGGGCCTCTCAACTACTCAGTCACCTGAGCCAGAGCTTTTTTCTTATGCTGGTAACCTTTTTATCATTTTTTGTTTGTGAGTTTAATATTAATATATATTGTATACTGTATCCCCGCTTTGTTCTCCTTGGTGAGACAATCGGTAAGAGCTAACATCCTCCTTTGTGAGGGTTGACGCTTAAAAGATGCGTTTTGCTTGGTCAAGACGCGCCTTAAGGTAATAAGGGGCGATTTCATACTGTATCGCGTTCCGTAGGACGGAGTATATTGTCGCATTGTTTGTGTAATAATGTACGCTGTCCTCCGTGCGCATAATACAGTTAAAATTATCTCACCAATTACAGGGCAGTGACTCTAGCTCACAATTCCGTGAGATGATTCAACACCTTGTATTGCCTTAAATATTATTGTAATCACGTTTAATAAATACACGTATTTATTTCAGTTGAATTCCCTTCAGACGTGTTTTCTACTTACACGGTGGATGGCCTCCGTGGTGAGTGTTACATTCCTACTGATGATCCGATGCTCATAGAGGCCACTCCTCAGTTTGCTCCGGATGCACCTAAAGAATTTTTATCAACTAGTGAAGAGAAGGGATCACCATACTCTGAGACAATTGATCACCGATGCATCGTTTTTGGAGAACCCCGGTTTCATCGATCCTTTGAGGAAAGCAGACTATCATTTCGGTGATTCGATTAAAGATCCGGCCACCGTTTCTCTTAAGGACGAGTAGTGGTTAAATGATGATGGTGGTTTTAAATACCTCCCCACGATTCCTCGTCATCGCTCATTGACTGAATTACAGAGACAAGCGGTGACACGAGAGATGTCATGACATCTGACGGAGGAGCACCCTCATGTTCATTGTGGCTATATTTCCAATTAACCAATCCCAAGCTCGAGCAACATGAATCATATCACATGATTGCATCCCGGTGTGTTGGGATTAGATGAGCCGCCTCGGGGTAAGCGATTATATTAGAACTAACAGGGAGTCAAGTAGAACTAACATACCACTAGAACTAATGCTTATATTAGAAATAACACTAGCTGGAAGTAGAACTAACACGAAATTAGTTAGAACTAACACGAGAACCACTAGAACTAATATGGATTCAACTAGAACTAGCATACCACTATAACTGACGCTTATATTAGAAATAACACTAGCTGAAAGTAGAACTAACATGAAATCAGCTAGAACTAATACGAGAATCACTAGAACTAACATGGGCTCAACTAGAACTATTATACCACTAGAAAATAATACTAGCTGAAAGTAGAACTAACATGACATCAACTAGAACTAACACGAGAACCACTAGAACTAACAGGGGCTCAACTAGAACTAACATACCACTAGAACTAACTAGAACTAACACGAGAACCACTAGAACTAACAGGGGCTCAACTAGAACTAACATACCACTAGAACTAACACTTATATTAGAAATAACATGGGGCTCAACTAGAACTAACATACCACTAGAACTAACACTTATATTAGAAATAACACTAGCTAGAAGTAAAACTAACACGAAATCAGCTAGAACTAACACGAGAACCGCTGGAACTAACATGTACTCAACTAGAACTAACATACCACTAGAATTAACGCTTATATTATAAATAACACTAGCTGGAAGTAGAACTAATATGAAATCAGCTAGAACTAACACGAGAACCGCTAGAACCAATATCGGCTCAATTAGAATTAACATACTACTAGAAATAACACTAGCTGAAAGTAGAACTAACATGACATCAGCTAAAACTAACACGAATATAGGTAGAACTAACAATGGCTCAACTAGAACTAATATACCACTAGAACTAACGCTTATATTAGAAATAACACTACCTGGAAGTTAGAACTAACATGCCATTAGTTAGAACTAACATGAGAGCCCCTAGAACTAACATGGGCTCACTAGAACTAATATACCACTAGAACTAACACTTATATTAGAAATAACACTAGCTGGAAGTAGAGCTAACATGAAATCAGCTAGAACTAATATGAGAACCGCTAGAACTAACATGGGCTCAACTAGAACTAACATACCACTAGAACTAACATACCACTAGAACTAACGCTTATATCAGAAATAACACTAGCTGAAAGTTAGAACTAACATGACATCAGCTAGAACTAACACGAGAATCACTAGAACTAACAAGGCTTAATTAGAACTAATATACCACTAGAACTAACACTTATATTAGAAATAACACTAGCTGGAAGTAGAACTAACACGCATAATTCTTTTCTATTATTGTTTGATGTTGTTGCCTTGCGATCTTAGTCCCAGTCAGCGCTTCGGCCATGCCCACAACAAATTAAAGAAAGAACTAATAATAATATAGCAATAACAATGATAAAAGAGGAGAGGAATTCACCTCACGTTTCATTTATAATTTTCGAAAACAATTACAAATAAAATATTTTAAAAAAATTTCCATGATAAAACAATCAGTAAAAATTCAAGGTAACAAATAAAAACCTAACATGCTTGATGCATGACGGGTCCAAGCCAATCGAGCTTTTAATTAACAACCTAACTAGCGATTTGATTAAACTAACTAGCTCTTGACGAAGCCATCGATAAACTTGGCCCCGGCGTCCCTCGGCCAGGTGACGTCCCCCAGCCAGTTCTCGATCAGGAAGAGGGACGCTCCTTGTTGATGGACTCGTGCTTTTTGACCCACTTAGCCCTGGGCTTGGAGTCGCTGTTGGCCCCACTGTTGTTGTACTCGGTGAGTAGCAGGTTTGGTGGAAGTCGACCTCGTCCCAGACGGCCCAGCCCTCGGGCCTAATCAAGTCCTCGATCTTCGACTCCATGACCACCGTCCTCGCCTTCGCCTTCCATGGCCTCCCCAGACCTGATCATTTTCAGTGGCCATGGCGGAAGTGATAGAGAAGGAGAAGTTGAGAGATAGAGGGGTGAGAGAGAGATGCGATTAATGATGGAGAAATTGGGAATAAATAGGGAGGGGCGCAGTAACCGAGCTCAGTCCCATCAAAGGGGAAAGTTCATAACTTCCATTGGGTTTTTTTGAAATCCGATACTTTGGGACCTCGTCACAAATACCATGTGTATTTGGGGCTTATCCATATGTGGTAGAATACAAAAGATCTCGTCACATGAAGTTTTTACTTTTGGGGCCTCGACATAATTTTCCATTTTTTTAGGTATGACGATGGAACTTCCCCACAAACCTTCGAACCATGAATATCAAATCTTAGGAGCACCTCCCAATGCACGGCCTTGGATAAATTCTTGTGGATGCTTTCAGGAGAGTCAAATAGGAAATCTTAGAGTAGTATTTATAGACAGTTTGCCAACTCGACTAGATATTCTTAGAGGGATAATATTTATTGGTGTATTGAATAAATAAATAAATTAATTAATAAAAGTCTCGCTTATCTCACTCCACCGGCACAAAAATGGCTACGTTTACTATACTGCCAAATCTGTCACTCCTTCTAGCTATACTTTTGACAAATATACCCCTCAATCAGCAGCCTATTCCTCTCTTCTTCGTCTCTCTCTGCCCTCGCTCGCCCTTCTCGTTTTTTAACCTGAAAGGCGAGGGCGAAGAAGTAAAGCTCTCTTTTTCTCACTCTCTGCATCCCCTTGCATCAAATTTCGCGCCAAGGCCCTCTCAATTTTAGATCTTTTCAGGTCTTTTCTTTGCCCTATTTGGTCTTTGATTACTAATTCTCCGAATTTGTTGAGGTTTTGAGGGTATTTTGTACACCGGGTCTTTCCCAAAATCGGTAATTCTGACGGATGTTCTTCTATTTCACTCTGATTTCTTGTTGGAATTCGATTTAGGGTTTAGGATATATTCGTAACTGAAATAGCTGAAAAGGGGTTTTGTGGGTTTTTGGGGTTTGTGTAATTTGATGTTGATTTAGTGATTTTGATTGGAATTTTTGGCTCATTGGGGCTTTATCTCTAATCAAAATTAGATTTTTAAGACATTGCTAGCTGAAAGAGAATGCCTTCGCATGAGAGTGTTGGACTCTACTTTTACCGCATCTACATATGCTTTTCTGTTCGATGCCATCTTATTAAAATTTAGTTTATGTTTACCTGTTTGTTTCTCTGCGGAATGTCATAACTTATGTAGGGAATTAAATTTATGGGGCAGTTTTAGATTGGTTGAAAGAACATGCTACATGAGAACACTAAGGATCATTGTGTTTTTCTAATATGTGCAGCTGAATAAGGAGTGTTGTTGGTACTTTAAGTCAACAAATTGTTATTGGTTAACCATGGTAATGGTTGGGAGTACGAGTGAGGATTATGTGCCAGTGGGTGGTTCTTCACCTGTGGATGTGTTGTCAAGCATCCAACATTGTCAGTCCGTGGAATCTCTGGGAGAATGGCGGTCCTGTGAACAAGTTGAGAATGGGACTCCTTCTACTTCACCTCCTTATTGGGACTCAGATGATGACGATGACTCGGGTAATCATCCTTTTTATGTATGTTTATGGAGGTATATATTGTGAAGAACTTTGTTAGACATATTCTCCTTATTCAGTTAACTCTGTAGTTATCGGGAGGAAAAACATTATGTATCACATAGTTAAAGTAGTTGATATATCTGACCTTTCAAAATTTTTGTCTCTGTTTCTTTTCTTACGGTCAATCACAGCCATGTATTCTTCTTCTTTTAGTCTTTTTATAAGGAAAACATTGGTATGGCGAATCATTTTGCTAAACGAGCTACCAAGAGAAAGACATGATATGAAACCTGTCCTACTAGTCACGTCGGATGGGTGGGTGTCACCACTTTTATCTATTGGCAGGATAGAGCTAACACGAGAACCGCTAGAACTAACAGGGGTTCAACTAGAACTAACATACAACTAGAACTAACAATTATATTAGAAATAACACTAGTTGGAAGTTAGAACTAACATGACATCAACTAGAACTAACACGAGAACCACTAGAACTAACATGGGCTCAACTAGAACTAACATACCACTAGAACTAACGCTTATATTAGAAATAACACTACCTGGAAGTAGAACTAACATAAAATCAGCTAGAACTAATACGAGAACCACTAGAACTAACAGAGGCTTAACTAGAACTAATATACCACTAGAACTAACACTTATATTAGAAATAACACTAGCTGGAAGTAGAGCTAACATGAAATCAGCTAGAACTAATATGAGAACCGCTAGAACTAACATGGGCTCAACTAGAACTAACATACCACTAGAACTAATGCTTATAGTAGAAATAACGCTAGCTGAAAGTTAGAACTAACATGACATTAGTTAGAACTAATACGAGAACCACTACAACTAACAGTGGCTCAATTAGAACTAACATACCACTAGAACTAATGCTTATATTAGAAATAACACTAGTTGGAAGTTAGAACTAACATGACATCAGTTAGAACTAACATGAGAATCACTAGAACTAACAAGGCTTAATTAGAACTAATATACCACTAGAACTAACACTTATATTAGAAATAACACTAGCTGGAAGTAGAACTAACACGCATAATTCTTTTCTATTATTGTTTGATGTTGTTGCCTTGCGATCTTAGTCCCAGTCAGCGCTTCGGCCATGCCCACAACAAATTAAAGAAAGAACTAATAATAATATAGCAATAACAATGATAAAAGAGGAGAGGAATTCACCTCACGTTTCATTTATAATTTTCGAAAACAATTACAAATAAAATATTTTAAAAAAATTTCCATGATAAAACAATCAGTAAAAATTCAAGGTAACAAATAAAAACCTAACATGCTTGATGCATGACGGGTCCAAGCCAATCGAGCTTTTAATTAACAACCTAACTAGCGATTTGATTAAACTAACTAGCTCTTGACGAAGCCATCGATAAACTTGGCCCCGGCGTCCCTCGGCCAGGTGACGTCCCCCAGCCAGTTCTCGATCAGGAAGAGGGACGCTCCTTGTTGATGGACTCGTGCTTTTTGACCCACTTAGCCCTGGGCTTGGAGTCGCTGTTGGCCCCACTGTTGTTGTACTCGGTGAGTAGCAGGTTTGGTGGAAGTCGACCTCGTCCCAGACGGCCCAGCCCTCGGGCCTAATCAAGTCCTCGATCTTCGACTCCATGACCACCGTCCTCGCCTTCGCCTTCCATGGCCTCCCCAGACCTGATCATTTTCAGTGGCCATGGCGGAAGTGATAGAGAAGGAGAAGTTGAGAGATAGAGGGGTGAGAGAGAGATGCGATTAATGATGGAGAAATTGGGAATAAATAGGGAGGGGCGCAGTAACCGAGCTCAGTCCCATCAAAGGGGAAAGTTCATAACTTCCATTGGGTTTTTTTGAAATCCGATACTTTGGGACCTCGTCACAAATACCATGTGTATTTGGGGCTTATCCATATGTGGTAGAATACAAAAGATCTCGTCACATGAAGTTTTTACTTTTGGGGCCTCGACATAATTTTCCATTTTTTTAGGTATGACGATGGAACTTCCCCACAAACCTTCGAACCATGAATATCAAATCTTAGGAGCACCTCCCAATGCACGGCCTTGGATAAATTCTTGTGGATGCTTTCAGGAGAGTCAAATAGGAAATCTTAGAGTAGTATTTATAGACAGTTTGCCAACTCGACTAGATATTCTTAGAGGGATAATATTTATTGGTGTATTGAATAAATAAATAAATTAATTAATAAAAGTCTCGCTTATCTCACTCCACCGGCACAAAAATGGCTACGTTTACTATACTGCCAAATCTGTCACTCCTTCTAGCTATACTTTTGACAAATATACCCCTCAATCAGCAGCCTATTCCTCTCTTCTTCGTCTCTCTCTGCCCTCGCTCGCCCTTCTCGTTTTTTAACCTGAAAGGCGAGGGCGAAGAAGTAAAGCTCTCTTTTTCTCACTCTCTGCATCCCCTTGCATCAAATTTCGCGCCAAGGCCCTCTCAATTTTAGATCTTTTCAGGTCTTTTCTTTGCCCTATTTGGTCTTTGATTACTAATTCTCCGAATTTGTTGAGGTTTTGAGGGTATTTTGTACACCGGGTCTTTCCCAAAATCGGTAATTCTGACGGATGTTCTTCTATTTCACTCTGATTTCTTGTTGGAATTCGATTTAGGGTTTAGGATATATTCGTAACTGAAATAGCTGAAAAGGGGTTTTGTGGGTTTTTGGGGTTTGTGTAATTTGATGTTGATTTAGTGATTTTGATTGGAATTTTTGGCTCATTGGGGCTTTATCTCTAATCAAAATTAGATTTTTAAGACATTGCTAGCTGAAAGAGAATGCCTTCGCATGAGAGTGTTGGACTCTACTTTTACCGCATCTACATATGCTTTTCTGTTCGATGCCATCTTATTAAAATTTAGTTTATGTTTACCTGTTTGTTTCTCTGCGGAATGTCATAACTTATGTAGGGAATTAAATTTATGGGGCAGTTTTAGATTGGTTGAAAGAACATGCTACATGAGAACACTAAGGATCATTGTGTTTTTCTAATATGTGCAGCTGAATAAGGAGTGTTGTTGGTACTTTAAGTCAACAAATTGTTATTGGTTAACCATGGTAATGGTTGGGAGTACGAGTGAGGATTATGTGCCAGTGGGTGGTTCTTCACCTGTGGATGTGTTGTCAAGCATCCAACATTGTCAGTCCGTGGAATCTCTGGGAGAATGGCGGTCCTGTGAACAAGTTGAGAATGGGACTCCTTCTACTTCACCTCCTTATTGGGACTCAGATGATGACGATGACTCGGGTAATCATCCTTTTTATGTATGTTTATGGAGGTATATATTGTGAAGAACTTTGTTAGACATATTCTCCTTATTCAGTTAACTCTGTAGTTATCGGGAGGAAAAACATTATGTATCACATAGTTAAAGTAGTTGATATATCTGACCTTTCAAAATTTTTGTCTCTGTTTCTTTTCTTACGGTCAATCACAGCCATGTATTCTTCTTCTTTTAGTCTTTTTATAAGGAAAACATTGGTATGGCGAATCATTTTGCTAAACGAGCTACCAAGAGAAAGACATGATATGAAACCTGTCCTACTAGTCACGTCGGATGGGTGGGTGTCACCACTTTTATCTATTGGCAACTCACAGCTATCAAACCCTTTCTATAATATCATTAGTAAGTTCCTTTTTAGCAGCGAAATCCCTTTAGGAAGAGGAAAACCCTTCCAAAACTTCTATATTCATGTGACACTTGTTTCCTGAATTGACCAATGCATTTGGAATTAAGTCTTATGGTCCCACCATTCTCTAGCTTGCTTAATCTTCTTTGATTTCCCTTTTCGGTCGACATCATAATTTTTGTTATTTAGTTTGCCTGGATTTGGTAAGTTCTTCCCATGTATTTAAGGTGCATCAAGTCATATATTCTTTGGTTTCCTCTTCTATTGACATAATGGTTTTTTGTATTTAGGTTGCATTGGTAAGTTCTTCCTATGTATTTAAGGTGCAGCCAGATGTGGTTTTGATTGTTTATTTGTAGACTTGTAGCGCTTGGCTGTTAAACTTATGTTATTATATCTAGCAGATATGTGTCGATGGACAAAAAAGTTAAGAATTAGATATAACACTATGGAAAAACCACAAAAGGTAAATCTTAGCAAAATCTTTGTTTCCTCAGATTTGGCCCTTTTTCTTCGAGGGTCAATTCGCACTTCTGCTGTCTTGTAAGAGGTTATTTTTGTTTCCATTTCTTTCCTGGTGGCAGTCGTCAACCTATCTGGAGATATATATCTTGTACTATATAGTAGCTACCTGCCACATTTCCACATAGGTGATTCTGAATATTTAATTCAATCTTGTGTAAAGTACACAAGAAAATGTGTTTGAGTGGTTTAGCTAATGTGTCTTGGGTAAGCAATATATTGGAGAGCTCTATCAAGCCTTCAAAACAACACTCCACTCTCTAACCCTCATGGGTTTCCCACCTCAATGACTTTACAGAATTACATGAATGCCATCAAGTCCATAGGGAATTATGCTTCTGTTTCTGTCAAGTAAATGAATGTCCAATGTGTCCTTTATGAGTTCAACTCCTGAGCACAAGTCTTGGTTGAAGGACTTGATCTGTAAAACAAACACTCAAGAAATGAAATGAGATTATCTTATGAAAATTGAATAGGTATTTTGTCACATCATCAGATCTATAAATTTGTTGAAAGAGTAGCTAGTATATTCTCTTAATTTATGCTGTTACATTCGATCCCATTTTGCATGGAGATTTGGCTATGTCAGACTTCACCCAGTTTGTTTCCTGTTCATGTTGCTTAGCATTCATTTACTATTTCTTAGTAATTGTAGATAGACCACCTAAATGTCGTATGACTGTTAATATATTAGACTATGGATAGATCAACTCTTCAAGTGGGGCTTTGGTCTCAATTCTCACAGATACCTTTCAACTCTGTTTTCAAAAAGGCATTATAGTCATTTTGGGTAGTTTTTTTCTTTTTGGAAGATCCATCTGGTTTCGGTAAATGAAGAAGAAATTTGACTTCACCATTTTGTGGAAGTTAGCTAAATCTCTGAGATATTTTTTTTAAAAAAGAGCGGGGATCTATGCTTGTATCCAAACAGGGTCTTGGCTTACAGTTTAAATTACTGTGAAACTAATTTGGACAAGGGTGGTTGTTGGCGTTGATACCAATTTGAAATCTTGATTAGGTAAAGGCTCACCTTTCTACTTGTCTTGGTTGCAGGACCAAAGCCTGCTGATTTATTTGGAAAGTTTACTTGGAATATTGAACATTTTTCGCAGATCAGTAAACGAGAACTGCGAAGTAATGTATTTGAAATTGGTGGCTACAAATGGTATGAAATTCATGGGTGCTTAATTTAACTTCTGTTTCTGCCATCCTATTTTTGTGCCAGTTATTTAATGCTTTTTCTGTCCTTTGTTATGGTCCTTTTCTTATAAAATTTGTTGGATGCATTGCATCTATAATTCATAAGTTATGTAAAATTTAAATGAAATTTATCTGATAATTAATAAGCTCGGTTTTGATTGTATATTTTTAATATAGAAGGTAGTTTCCATGTTCTTTAATTTTAATACTTGACATTAACAGAAACAACAGGATTAGGCTGCCTCCTGCATTTTGCCGGTCAACACCCCAACATATGAGACAGAAGTCATTCCCCTACAATAGTAATAATTCCCCTACGGAAAAAAATATTTATTTAGAAAGAAACAACTGCATTTCCATCAATTTTCTACCTTATGCGCTCTTTTGAAATTGACTTCCCTTTCTACTACTAATGAAAATGGCACTTCTGAATTATTCATCTAGATTCATTCTGACATGCAACTTCAAATTTAAACCTTTTCCTGATTGTATTCAAACCTGATCCTACTGACTTTTTCCAAATCCTAACTAACCCTTTTATTTCACTACTAACATGCCAGTAGCAAAGGAGAATTCTTGGCTTCTCCTACCACCAGTCTCCCACTTTCTAGGCACCCACTACCATCTAGTCCCCTTTCCTCATCCTCATAGGCTATGATGGTGTTCTTAACATTGGAAGTGAGGTGGGTGGTGCAAGATGGCCATATATCTTGATCTAGCCTTGCTGAAGCTTGATGATCAGGAGGCCATGTAAAAAGTTCTTGAGGGACAAATAGGTTTTGGGGAAATTATGAGAACGGACATGGATAGTGTGAAAAGGTCGGTGACATCAGTTAAGGGGTAGGGATGAGTGACCTTAACAAAGTTGCAAATAAAGAAATCATGTTAATCCTGATTTTTCCAACCGACTCTATTTAAATATTGATTAATTTTAAGAAGAGAAGTGAAAATCATGTGCAGAGATGAAGGGTTTTGATGTAATGTTTTCTATTTTACTTATCTCCATATACAATTTGTATATAAGTAGACAATTTTCGCACAAAGGTAGATGATGTTAGGAATTACTTATGATCACCGTCTTCTTCTTCATTGCATGCTCCATGTCTTCCTATTGTAGAAATAAAAACCTTTGGTGAAAAATCTCAGCAATCCCAATCCCTTGAACACGGGCAGCTTTTGCAAGAATTATTTCTTTATCTCTGTCTACTCGACCCTTCTCTTCTCCTGAAAAAACCTCATTTCACCCTTTAATAAGATTACTTCAAAAAAGTATCTTCCTTGTAAAAAGAAACTCTAAATTCTCATGAAATTCAGTTAACCACCACACAAAAATTTAAAAAATGTATGTAATAGAGGAGGAATTCAAATTTTCTTTGCAAAAGGAGTTCTCGTTCAGCACGATCTCATCTTCCACCTCTCAGATCCCATCATCTGCTACCATTTCTTATCAATTTTCTTGGATTCAATCAATTTTCTTGGATTCAATCTTGAGATGAAAATATGGGTTTAATTTTGAGAAGAGGAGATGACTTCTAGCATCTACTGGTTTACCTTGGAGAATAGAGAGAGAATCAGACACCTATATTTTTAACCTGTAGAAGAAGAGATGACTTGAAGTCTTGAAGCATCCACAAGAAATGAGTTTAGGAATCTAATGGCTTAGTTTGGACAAGAAAATATGTGTTTAAGCATCTAGTCATTTAGTTTGGTGAAGAAAGAGGATGAGTTTTCTTTTGAGTGAGAGAGAAGAAAGTGTAAAAACAAAAAATTGTTCCTATGCGCTTCTTAAATGTGTCAATACAGAAGAGAGGGATGAAGTAAAGTTTAACTTGGTTTTTTTGTTCTTTTTTTTGGGGTGGGGGTGGGGGGTGTGGGGTGGGGGTGTGGGAGTGTTCAGTCGAGAGAAATCAAGAGGGGGATGGACACATGAAGTGTATAAAAGATCTGAGTGTTAGAAGATTTCTCCCTTCTCCGTTCTCAACTATTACCTTTATGTTCTACTACATGGGCAAAATTTTCCTTCAACATCATGGGATTTACTTGTACATGACTGTTCTACACTATCTTAGGACAATTTTTTGTTTTAGACCTCTTTAGAAACATGTTTTCAAAAATCGAACTATTTCGAAAATATTCGCCAATTTCGACACAGTACTGGCTGAAACTGAGTTGAAATTGGTAAAAAATGTTCAAAAATTTCACGAGAGTTGAAATCCCGTGAAGTTTAAACCATTTATTAACAATGTGATTAAGGGGGCCAAATCTTCACGGGATTTGAAATCCCGTGAAGTTTGAACTTCACGGGATTTCAAATCCCGTGAAGATTTGGGGCCCTTCTTCAAGAGAGTCTCTCTCTGGCCAACCTCCTCAATTCCCCGCCAACCATAATCCCACCCCCACTCCCACTCAATCTCAAACCCCTAATTACACCAGCAGCAGCCATCAAAACACCCGTCCGGGAGACTCCATTTGAAGACTGGCCCACCCTACAACACGACTCAACCCTATCGAGGACCCTGCGATGCAACCCACTCAGAAGATGGAGAACGCATGAGGCCAAATGGCGAACGTGGGGTGACCTGCTTGGCAATTCGAACAAAGGAAGCTTTTATAGGAACTCGGGAGAAGCGGGCGTACGTCGGAGTGGGGGGGGGCGGGCGTAGGCCGATGAGGCCAGGGGTTTCGGATCGAGAGATTAAGGCGTGCAAAGAGGAGAGGGAATGGTCGAGGGCGGCGATGGGGTGAAGGAAGAGGGGCCGGAGAAGGAGGAGGGAGGAAGGGGGGAGGAGGGGGAGGGAGGAGAGGAGAGAGCGGAGGAGGGGAGGGCTAGGGTTTTTGCGGAGGTAGCAATATAGAAGGTGAGAGATGAGGGGGACAGATTGGGGAGGGAGAGGAGGAGTTGGGAGTAGGGGTGGGAGAGGTGGAGCGATGCTCTCTGGAATTTAGCTTGCAACTTCACGGGATTTGAAATCCCGTGAAGTTTTGAACATTTTTCGTCAATTTCAACCCAGTTTCAGCCATTGGCTGAAACTGGGTCGAAATTGGCGAATATTAGTTTGGCTGAAACTGGGTCGAAATTAGCGAATATTTTCAAAATAGGTCGATTTTTGAAAATATGTTTCTAAAGAGGTCTAAAACGAAAATTTGTCCCTATTTTTTTGTTTGAATAACAGCCACATTATCTTTTACATGTTCAAGTGATCTATTCTAAGTTGCAAAATTATTGTTATGAAGTATCCTAATTTGTGGTCAATTAGCATAATCAGGGTAACTTATGTTTTCTTAAAATCTGAAAATGAAAACAGTTCATATTGACGGTAACATAAGGTTTAAGAGAGGTATCACTCCTGCTAGAAGAAGGTGATCAAGTGCTAAACACGAAAAGAAGAATAGTTTTAAAAGTCGTTAAGTTAGTTATAGTAACTTATCTACTATTAATTTATTCAACTAATTTAAATACAATAATGAGAGTGTTGATTTCCTTTAAACCAGAACTTAATTTTTAAGGCCTTTATTTTGTGATTGTGCTTCCCCTATCTGCATATCCTTATTTTTTCATCACAAGGATGTCCTTTTGATGCCTGACATGTGGCTTGGATGCCTGAAGGTATTTGTGTTTTGTCAGTTGTTAACTGTAATTTGCTTAGCTATTAGTAAATAGATAATAGATAAAAGATAATTATTAGTAAATAGATAATAGATACAAGATAATTAGTCATCTGTTACGTAAAACTGTCACTGGTGATGGTGAATTCCTTTTTGGAACCTCTAGAATGATCGTTCACTGCTTTGTTGTAGACTGTGTTGGGAGATATTATGCCCATATCATATTTCTCATTAATTTTCTGACATTGTTTGACAGGTATATCTTAATTTATCCACATGGTTGTGATGCATGTAACCATCTCTCTCTGTTTCTTTGTGTTGCAAATCATGACAAGCTTCTCCCAGGTTTGTGGCAGGTTATGTTTATGTAATTCAGTAATTATCTGGCCTGATTCTTTTCTGATGAAAAGTGAATATCTCTCTCATTTTTCCCACACATTTGCAGGCTGGAGTCATTTTGCGCTTTTTACAATAGCTGTAGTGAACAAGGATCCTAAGAAAAATAAATACAATGGTGAGTAAATTATTGTCTGTTGCTCTTGTACAAAAGAAATATTCTTCTGCATAAGTGGCGATTTGAGTTCATACTTTTATGGGAGGTCTGTAGATACATTGCATCGGTTCTGGAAGAAAGAACACGACTGGGGTTGGAAAAAGTTTATGGAGCTAAATAAAATCGCGGATGGCTTTGTTGACGATGATACTCTTACAATCAAGGCTCAAGTTCAGGTTATCAGGTATCTCATAAATGCTTTGTCTGTCTTATTTCTTGCCAATACCATTGATCTAACTATTTAGCATAATGATGTACCCATTATTTCACTTAGTTGTCTTTTGATTATTCAACAATCATCTAGAATGGAAGGGTTTTTACTTATTTGCAGTATTGATACGGTGTATATTTGGACTTTTTCCTTCTGCTATTACCTAGCTGTCTATATAAAACAAGCTCATTCCATCATGCATTCACCATTCCTTAGATGTAACTCTCAGATTTATTTGTATCAGTCTGTTCATGCTATTTAGATTTACCTAATTCATACTGTGGAAAGGCTGTGCCAACCAGTTCATTGACCCATGCTGTCCCACTATTTGGATGGAAGCTTATCATTTATCAACAGATAATTTGGTGAAGGGTTTGATGTTTGCAATTTCCATTCTAAAACTCTGTATTTTTGTATCCATCATATTTTTTCATTTTTTTCATTTTCAATAAGGTACTGATGGGAATTTCGGTTGTAACTGAATGTAATATTTGATCAGGTTCAGTGCTATGCCTAAGTAAATTCATCCTTATGCCTGCCAACATGCAAATTCTTCAATTCGGGCCCAACTTGACTCCTAAACCTTAAGTCAATTTTTTCTGTTGAGAATTGTTAGCTTCTGACGTTGAAATTCCATTGTTGGAATGCCTTTTAGGATTGCAGGTCTCGTGATGTGAGTTTGACAGAGATTGATGAGATAGAGAGAACCTAAAGAAATGGAATAAGGGAAACAAGGTAAGGAGGAAATGCATTAATTCGGAACATGCTTCTCTGGAACAAAAAGATATGGGTCCTAATTTTTTTAATCAAGAGTATTGACACTTGGAGTTTCCATTCTCTTGGAAAATGCTCGCCGAAGCTAGTCCTACAAATTAGCCTAATCTTTTTGTAGAGAAGGAATGTAGGACCGAACTCCTTTTGGATAGTCTCATCCTAAAACAAGTCCTCATCTTTCCTAAAGAATCTCAACGAATGTATCGACTTTGTTATCACAACTGGAGCTTGCTTTTAAGAAATAGGTGAACTTCGCTCATCGCCGCCTCCTCAAATCCTAGATTTTGATCCCCTAACTCTCATTTACCAAAGCAATAAGCTCGACTTGATAAGCCATATATTTGTTTGATATGCAGATAGTATGCCAAATTTCTTGAATGAGGCATTAGCCATCAGGAGAACCGTAACTTCTTGTAAGAACCACAAATGCTATCCATACAACTTTAGTTCATATCTTGTGTTTGAGAAGAAAAAAGAGCATTAGAGTCAGCCTTTTCGATAATAAATATGAACTGAGTGAAAATTCTCCACTCCACTCTTTGTTACACTTGCGGCTCTGGAGGCCATAAAGAAAAGAAAGATATGGGGCCAAATCAAATCATGTTATTGCTAATTGAGGCAACTGACTGGTTTTATTGCATTAACTACTATGGTTTGGATACGTAAAAAAGCAAAATAATATATGGGACCGAATCAAATCATTTTGTGCTGACTTGAGGTAACTAACTGGTTGTATAACTGCAAATGTTTTTTAGTATGAGTTATGATATTGTATCTTTAGTATGATTTCAAGTTGATGTACGTTTTGGGTTAATTTAACCTAAGATTTTCCGTACGCATCACTAGTTTTATCAGTGAAGAAGACATGTAATCTATTTTAAAAGAAAATAGATTTACCAGCTATGTATTCCTCGTTGGACATTCTTATAACTGGACTTGTAGAAGGAAATGCATACAGATTGTATGTTAATTGATTCGAATTATGTTCTTGTATGTTAATTGTTTCGAATTATGTTCTATCCCATATGTTAATGTTAGTAAGGTGATCTGTACTTGATGCAGAAGTCATTCTATTAAATTCCCTTCTTACGTGATCTATGTTTTTTTATAGTTCCCCAAATATGTACTTGTCTGCAGGCTTCTTTCTATGTATGTCACCTAGATCTGTTGATATTTAATAGTGTTGATGGATTACACTTTATTTAGAACTTAGAATATATTTATCTGATTTTATCTGGAAACAGTTATACACTACTTTTTAGAATTCACTTATAGCATGAGCTATATTTTAGGATGGCCTGGTTAATTTATATAGCTTTATACCACAAAGTTATATTTGTGCATTAATTTTAAGTTGCTTCTTTGTTTTGATCTTTGAGGGAGAAAGCACACCGCCCGTTCCGTTGCCTTGATCATCAGTACCGAAGAGAGCTCATTCGAATATATATGACTGCTGTTGAACAAACTTGTGCACGGTTTGTTGATGACAGGAGGCGGAAGCTTCAGACTTTGATTGGTGATAAAACAAAGTGGTCAAGGTGATTTTTAATATTTTTGTGCAGTTTTTATTTAGATTGTCGGTGTTGTAGGTAAATAGGTTCAGTTTCATTTTTGAAGATTATGTAACCTTTTTTGGCCTTATTGTCTATTTAATTTTTTTCATCAGCTTGTTTAAGCTTAATACTTGTATGGTTGGCTGCAGTTTTCATGCTTTTTGGTTTGGTATTGATCAAGATACCAGGCGGCACATGTCTAAGGATAAAACAGATGCTATTTTGAAAGTAGTTGTCAAACACTTCTTCATAGAGAAGGAGGTCGCCTCTACACTTGTAATGGATTCTCTTTATAGTGGTCTAAGAGCTCTTGAGAGCCAGAGCAAGCTAAACAAATTGAGAACCAAGATAGTGGAGGAGGACTTACCATCTCCTATCATTTATATTGAGGATGACATGTTCGTTTTGGCTGATGATGTATTCCTTTTGCTTGAGAAAGCTGCATTGGAGTCACCTCATCTGCCATTGCCTTTAAAGGAAGAAAAGGGCTTACATACCCGTTCAAAAGTATGTTCTAGAACTATTTAATTACAGAATAATGTTTTAACTACTTATTTTCTGTGTTATTTTTATATTCAAAATTTTCTCTCTTCTGGCGATACATTTAGTATCATCTGCAGGTTCTCTGGTGTTTCATTTGGCTTCTCAAGTTTTAGTAGAGTGATATATAGTTTTCATTTGGGCTTTTCTGTAATTTGAAAGGATCTATATTTTATATCGAAAATATTATAGAAGTAGCAAGCAAATCATGGGCACATGATGTACAGTAGATAATTTTAGTATCATTCTTTTTATCTTCAAGGGACTTTCTTCTGAATCCTAGATCCTTAGTGTTCTCATTTGACATTCGCTAAACTATGGTTAAAAAAAACACGACAGGGTATTAATTTGTAAAAACTTGTTGAGTTTTTTTTATCCTTGGTGTTTCTGCTATATTTCTTTATCTCCAGCCTGTACATGCATGTAAACTAAGTTCCGTAAATTCATTAAGGAATTTTTTTACTCTTCTTTTATTAAACAAGCTATTATTTGTTTACCCCCCCCCCCACATTTTTGTTAGACCCTAGAGGGGGGGTGATTAGGGAGGGTTCTTATGCTAATCTAATCCGATATAAATCAATTAAAATTAATTAATGATTAATCTAGCAAGTATGAAATTGCAACAATAATATATGAACTAGGATAGAGCAATATACACATGATAATTCCTAGCAAAGAGGCATATAGTGAAATATCGAAGGATATATAACTAAGACAAGAGTGAAAATAAACAATCTTACACAGTGATATGGGTATATGAATGAGCAATACACAAAGGCGAATAAGAATGAAAACAAGAATAGAGACGCCCAATGCCAATCAGCAACAAAAAAACGAATTATGTTTTACGGGGTTCGGTCCCCAACGACCTACGTCCGCGCTCCTCACCTCGAGGAGATCTCCAACTATCCACGAACCGGGTTTTTCTACGTTCACCCGAACAACGTTTACACCGCTCACAATACAATCATATGTAATCACACCTCACACACTAGTGTTGCGTTCCTAGCCCGTGTCGTCCTCCTCAAGTGCTCGGTTAACAACCTCTCCTAGGCACGTCAACCGACGCCACTCCTCTTGTTATTCGATCCGTCTTCACCGACACAGTCTTCTCTGATGTACAGAGTTATACAGAAGTGAATCCTCACAATAAGCACAATTATAAATCAAATGATTGTTCTTCTAAACAAGATGAGAACTCAATTAAGCACAACTCTAAGTCAACTATACGCTCACAACCTAAAATTATGACTATGATGTAAAATACAATAAGCCCAATAGTTGTGTGTGTGAACAGAGAGTAATCAATAAAATAATTTAAACTCAAATATAGAAATCTAGCTATATGGAAATTTAAGATCAACATAAATAAGCTAGAATTGAGTTTAAGCGAAGACTTCATTATAGATCAAGAGAGAGAGGATGAGTTGAATGCCCAAACACCAAAGCGATATCTCCTCTTTGCTCTTGTGAGAATTTGCTTCAGCAAACTCTAAAAACCTCAATTGCCTTAAAAGCTGTTTAAAACAAACTTAAACAAACATTAAACAGTTTAAACCCTTGTTAAACTATTTTAAACTGCGATTAAAAAAAACTTCTCTTGGTTATTGCAAAAGACATCAAGCCAAATGGGGTATATATACCCACTAGAATCTCAGCAAACCAACAAAAATGACCAAAAGGCCCCCAGAAAAAACCAGGCTCAGAAAATAACGCCGTTAGAAAGCTCCAACGCGTCATATTGGCGGCGACGAAAATCAGCTCGTCGACCGATGATGAGAAAAAACACGTAAGAAAACTCTCGACTAACGTCGGTCGACCGCGAAAATTCTGTTCGTTCGACCGATTGAGCTCATCGGTCGACCGGACGGTCGACCCGACGATTCTCTGGAAAAACTACTTGACGAAATGGTCAATTGACCCGGTCGACCGCTACCGGTTCGACCGAAAACTGACATTCTAGAAAAATCGTACGAAGTTTAGAGCTGATTTTAAACCCTGTTTTAAAATATCAAATGAAATTCCCAAAAATGTAAAATTTGGGAAATGATTTAGACATGATAATAAACATGCTACAATGACTTGGTTATCAAAAAGCCGACTTCCCAAATGCAAAAAATCATCATTTTTACAAACTAGTCAAAAACATGAAAATATGGAATATTTGAACTTCTTGATGTTTGACATAAAACCACTTTTGAAACTTTCTGATAAAATGTTTTTATAGACTTAGTTTTTAAAACATGTATAACTGCATATTGAAGTCTATAAACTAAGAATACAATATTTTCACAAATCAATAGAAACATGAAACCTATGAGTATGATATGGAAAATATATTTGTTCATATCTATGATAGATAAACTAAATCACAACTAATAAATAATTGAAACATGTAATTTCATATTTTAAAACATGAAAACTAAAAACTTGTAGTGGTATATATCATATTGTGACTAACATATATCTTATACAAGCGAAACCAATTAAAATGTGTGTGTTAGATATTTGAGCTTAGAGTACTATAACACACATAATATAATCCTAAACTACAGTACCCAAAGCAATCTTGATCTTAACAATTAAGGCTTGAACTTGGTACACGTTGCGGATGAAGCTTGAACTTGGATTCTTGACTTCATGAATAGCAAGGATTCACCGTACATTTCCGCCCAACCTCCTTTGGATATGATCGTTGAAGGCTCATATATCTCCATCATCTGCCAACGAGCTTGTTTTCTTACGAATAAATACGAAAACCACTAATGACTAGAATAATACAATTATTAGTTTGGTAAAATTGTTTGTTAAAACAGTCATCCAAACAAGAAGGCCAACAATCTCCCCTCCTTTTGATGATGACAAACAATGGTTACAAAAATGATTATATGCATGAATACAAAGAATATATAAATTATAATTCACATGCATAATATGAAAAAAATGATAATACTCACAATAATTTCTCCCCTTTGACAACATCAAAAAAAACAGGCCGGACAAATGAATTAAGAGAGCGAAAGCTCCCCTATCAATGACATATTGAGTAAAAATAAAACATAGAATGATATAGGATGCTCCCCTATCAAAGGCCATATGAAATATATGAAATGAATATTTCATGGCACACATATAGTGAGCCAAAACATAAATGAAAAATATTGCTAAACACCCTCACATACAAAAGACAATCATGAGCAACATATATAAATATATCAAGGCTGAAAAATCAGTGTCTCAATATCAAAGAACATAAAAACCATTTGTATAAGGTAGCTAGATTTATGGAAGATCAAAAGAATAGAAACATGAGAATCATGCAAAAAGTTTTCAAATGAAAACAAATCAACCACAAGAATTCCATAAATCAAAATTTATATCCCAAAACTGATGCTTTGATCAATGAAATGAATTTTCTTTGGGGATCTGATCAAACCACATATAGAATACATTATAAGCACGATAGATGATCCATAAGCAAAACACCATAAATATTCATCATATAAGGTTGAAATATAAATGAATTCAAGCTAATAATTCAAACAAAATCTTGATAATAAGAATTGTTAAGAGACAACAATATATCAGCTCTTAAGCTTGTTCTAACCCATTATATACTAGGCATTCGTAAACATGATTTGGGGAATAAACAGCCCAATAAATGCCGGAGGGTTATATAAATACGAAGCCTCCTCATCAAAATCAAAGCTAGGAATTATGAAAACAAAAGAATATTGACCAATAAAAGGAATTGTTTTCATAAAAGTTTAAAATACATTTTTCAAAAACCAGGAAAAGAAAATTAAAAATACCTTAATTCTTGGTTTAAATCAAATTTATTTATGCGTACCCAAGTATTTCATTGAGTACAAAAGATTTAGGACATGCACCCCTATCACTTCATGCCTCAAAGCCCATAGGGTTATGAACCTCTTGGGCACATATGGATGCACTAGGCACGGTCAAAACTAATATTTCATTCAAATGACCCTTTCGATGCATTCGTGCAATGGAAAAGAGTGAAAAGATTTGTGTTTGACCAAGTGATTTCAACGTGACGTGCACGAAAATCATTTGCCAACTAAAGATTGTCTTTTAATTTATTTTGCCCAATGAGAAACCTTATTAAACAAACGGTGGTTTACTTGAGAAATTTGGCAAGTTTTGAAACATTTTTTTTAAATCATAACAAAACTTGAGCCAAATGACCAAATCTACCACAAATATCACATTTTAACACTTGTGGGGTCTATTAGAAAAAAAAACATTTTGGCCAAAGTGAATTTTCTTTTCAAATCAAAACAATATTCGGCAATGACCAAAACGACCACAAAACTCACATTTGATACATATGGGCATGTTTATGATGATCTATACGTGTGTGTACATTAGTGTGATGATGAAGCTTGATGGATGATCTCTT
>NC_033801.1:17884300-17888918 GCF_001876935.1 Asparagus officinalis
GGATGTCACGTACGACCCCCAGTCTGGATGGTTGCTCGGGGTTCCTTTAACGGTCCCAAGCGTTCCTTAACAGATGCTTTTCCTTGATCTTCATATAAAGGACCCAGGCGACCCTTCAAAGGAATTCTAAATTTGGAGAGGTCCACGTCACCGTAAGGTTTCACCGAAGGTGTGGTGGCAGAAGGAGTGTAGGTGTAAATTTTGATCTCCCGAAACAGGGGTTTTATTTGTATTAATAAGAATGACTTATTACAAACTAATGAATCAAAAATTACAACAGAAGCGGAGGGAAGACCCTCCTTGTTTAACGTGGGGTCTTTGGTAGCGATAGGATGCCTCGCTCAGTTCTTACACTGAGTTTGCTTCCCTTAGACGATTCGATCGAGGTTGCAGGAGAGCTTCAGTACGTAGTAGAAGCTTGATTGGGTGAGTTCGATCAACTGAGACCAAACAGAGGCTTGTGCTTGACGGCTAACTGCTTGGAGAGATCTACCATGCAAGAACTTGCAAAGAGCCTAAGAGCCTCAAGTCTGAGAGTTCAGACGAGTCTCTTCAAATGAGGGAGCTTTTAGCAAATGAACCAAGGTTCAACCTTTGGAGGATTAGCCAGCCAAGCAAGCAGCAGCTAATCCACCCCTTCACGTTGGCCGAAAGTGGCTTTAAATAGGTAATGGATGGCATAGGTTACCCCTTGATTTGTGGGATTTGACCACTAGTAGGGGTGAGGGAGCCAGCCGCCCTAGCTGTGGGATGTGACCATTTAGGGGGTCCTGTCAGCCGCCCTATTCTTGTTAGGTAAGGAGCACCATGCTTTCTCCCTTGATTCGTGAGATTTGACCACTGACGTGACTGTTACCATACTCCAAGTGGGCAGCTGATAATACTGGCGGGTTTCTAGTTATTAGGCGAGGTGCAGGCTGTCAGGCGAGCTTGGCCTTCAGGCGAGCTCGAACCTTCGTGCTGGCGAGTCGGCCAAACAGGCGAGCTTCGATCTATCGGGCGAGCTAGGCCTTCAGGTGAGCCTGGGTCAAGCAGGCGAGTTTCAGTCTTCAGGTGAGCTTCAAGCCTTCAGGCGAGCTTGGTTCAATGTGCAGGCGAGGCGAGGCTGTGCAGACGAAGCTGTGCAGGCGAGCTGTGCAGGTGAATCTCATTCAGGCAAGCTTCAATGCTGTTTAGGCGAGCTCTATCCTAGCAGACAGACTTCTTTTTAAGTGAGCTTCAGCCTTTACAGGTGAGCTTCAGCCTTTAGGTGAGCTACTGAACATGCTTTGAAGAATAGGCCATAACTTTTAAACCATAAGTCAGAATTTAACAAATTATATATAAAAATCGACTATCTCGACGAGACGGAGCTAACCAAACCTCCAAAGGGGGTTTGCCGCCTCCGTTTCGCCAAATTCCTTACGATTTGAGAGATATCAGCGTTTTACCCCTTTTTGTTCTTTTGGATGAGGTTTTAACAGTCTTGTTCTGAACTTCTCTGATAGGGATAAAGGCAATTTTTATTGCCTACAAGGAGCGAGATCCGAAGTTGACGAAGGCTGGTGAGCAACGTTGCTTGCTTTTACCTTAGGCGTTGATTTGGCCTTTGGCATCCAAATTTGTTTGGATCTCAGTGATCTCTTAACTGCCTCTTCCTTTTGTATTTCTTGTGCTTTTCGCACAAGGATCTGGGCATGCGCAAAAAGTACGCGACGCTTCTGAATGCGCTCCTCAAGAGTGGAACGGTTCCGTTTGACATGAACCTATTCGTTAGTAGGTGGTTAGGAGGAGGTTCGCGAAGCTTGCTGTGGAGATGGCTTAGCCACTTGGCGCTTTCTGAACTCCAAATCCACTTGGTAACAGAGTCCATCCACCTGATCTAAAGCTTTGGCAAATTGGCGCGCGAAGCGTTGGCATTGCCTTTGATGTGCTCTCCTTGATAGAGTTGGCGTGCCTTTAGCAATTAACTCCTTGATCGCAGAGGAGTTCAGATCTGCAGATCTGGTCTCATTAGATGCCGGCGGATTATTATGAGGTGCGGTTGTAGTAACAGTAGCGGGGAATTCGCCTTCTTGAGTCTTCAGATCTGAAGACCAGCGGATCTTTCGGACGGAGGAGACCTTCCTGCGCTTATGAGGAGAGGCAGATCTGGAGGAGGAGGAGGAGACGTACTCCTCGAACTTCTGTTGGTCGAACTCGTATTCGACCTCTCCAGCCACGAGGATCTTGATCGTCGGCTGCGGCACGACAGCTTCGTTGACGAGAATGTTGGCTCCCACTGTGATCGCCAACTTGTTTGGGAAGAAAGTTGATGATTTCATTATTGTATTCATTACAACTTCAAACGTTACAATGAAAAGGAAAAGTTAGTCTTTTTATAAGACCCTTACACAATGAAAATAAAAAAAGTACAGCTCTCGTCAAACAGCACAACGGGTATTTATCGCCCCATTGCTTGCGTGGGATATTGGCCTGTGACGGGTATGTTAGTATCCGTGGACCACCAAATGATCAGATCAGTTCTGGTGTTTAGTTGATTCGTGAAGGAATCAAGAAACCAAAGCAATTATCTCGGCAACAGCGAGATAATCACTCTTCTCGAGATCACCGTGTGATCGCCAACTTGTTTGGGAAGAAAGTTGATGATTTCATTATTGTATTCATTACAACTTCAAACGTTACAATGAAAAGGAAAAGTTAGTCTTTTTATAAGACCCTTACACAATGAAAATAAAAAAAGTACAGCTCTCGTCAAACAGCACAACGGGTATTTATCGCCCCATTGCTTGCGTGGGATATTGGCCTGTGACGGGTATGTTAGTATCCGTGGACCACCAAATGATCAGATCAGTTCTGGTGTTTAGTTGATTCGTGAAGGAATCAAGAAACCAAAGCAATTATCTCGGCAACAGCGAGATAATCACTCTTCTCGAGATCACCGTAACGGGGCAATCTCAAGAAAAAGAACAGGGCTGTAGATCTGATGAACTCTTCTTCTTTATATTGAAGAATTCGTTAAAGTCTCCTCCTCCTTTCTGAAATTCGTGGCTCTTCAGTCCTCAATTCAGTAGGGCTTCGCCGACGCTCGAGAATTCCAGATCTTAAAAAATGAAGGTTCTGAGACTGTATTTATAGGATTAGGGACCCCTTTTTTCGGATAAGAATGATCAATTCGATCTTATCTTTAGTTGTAATCACTTAACTATGTTCTTGAATGATATCAGATCAATTGAAATAAATCCAGGCGGTTAACGATCGAAAAATAGGTTTAATCTGCCAAAAACAGCATTTTGGGTCTGCGGACATCCGTGGGTGTCTCGACCAACCTTGGGCCGAGACACTCATTGGTGTCTCGGCCAAGACACCTCTTGGTGTCTCGCCGAGGCTTGGCGTGTTATTCCGTACGTTGTGTCCGTTTCCACTGTAACTTCATCGTTTGATCTCGGAATTACGCGCTTCAAGATGCGTTGGAAAGATAACGAGGAGATCTACAAGCTCCCATGGTTGAATCACATGTGAAGTAGATACGACATGAGGGACGCTTTGTCTTTTGTAAGCAACGTAGAGCTCCTGATCGGTTCGTGTTTCCATTATTCCGAAGTTTCGTTGCTTCGCATGGTCCATCGACTAACTTTATGCATTTGTCGGTGTTAAATGAGCTTCCGTAACTTGGATAGTGACGTTCGTCATCTTCTCTCTATCTCGAGCCGCGTGCGGGAATCTATATGCATTTTTAGACACCTACATTGATTCCTCATTACTAGCATTCTTTTGGTTATTAAACCTATTATGAGGCCTACCCCTCACATGCATAACCTCACCAGAATTTTTATTTTCCCCAAAATGTTTTAAATCTAAATCCTTACTCTTAAGACCATTTACCACAATGTCAATGGTAACCTCATCTCTACCATATTTAATAGCAGATTTCATATCACTATATGAGTCAGGAATAGCATTTAGAAGGGCAATAGGAATATAGTCGTCTATATGTTTATCACCAGTTAACTAAATATCTGAAATAAATTTTGTGAAAATATCTAGGTTCTCCTCAATATCCTTAGACATATCCAATCTAAAATTAAAAAAAAATTCAAGCAAAAATATTTTACTGGGCAAAGAGGTTTCAGTATATAGTTCTTCAAGTTTATTCCAAAGGGTTTTAGCAGATTCCATAATTCCAACTTTTCTAAGCACAGAATCAGATAAATTCAAATAAATTATGGAACAAATATTTTCGTTCATTTTAGCCCTTTTTTCTTCAGTGTTAAAAGTCAAATAAGTCTGACCAACAGCCCTAAAAGATTTCTGTTGAATTAAGATGCATTTTATTTTTTGTTTCCAAATGCTAAAATCAGATTTTCCGTTGAATGGAATCATACTCTATTAAACCATACCATATTGATTAGTAACAGACATTTTTTCACACAGAAAAAACACACAATTTTTCAAGAAAGAAAATAAAATACAAATGTAGCTGGAAAAATTTTCAAATTTGCGAAGTAACTAGCACAAAGAAAATGAGAATAACGATGAGCACAAAGCTCGGATTCAGACCCTTTGTTCTTTCGCATGAGCACAAACAATAACAAATTTTTTTTAACTTCAGCAGATAACCGCAATGGGACTAAAAGAG
>NC_033801.1:17888928-17889980 GCF_001876935.1 Asparagus officinalis
GAGATATCAAAAGGAAAAAAAATTTAGTCAATTCACCTAAGCGAAACACTAAGAGAGGGTTTCGACCTTACCCACGCCCACACGGCGGTCCGGCGGTGGTCCTTCGGCGGTCCGGGGTTCTGGAGTCACAGATCTGTGGCAACGACGACTCCTGCGACGACGATCGATTATTTTGGAAGGGCGACGACTCACCGATCTCTGATACCACTGTTATGGATCGTCGTCGTTGATGTTTGGCTTAGAAACCTGCTCAATCAGTCACTGTTCTTCTCAGTAATGCACCACCAAGAACACAAAGAGAGAGCTCACTGGTTTTCTCCTTCAGCCACTCACAAAGAGGAAAGGGGATCACACAAAGGGGGTGAGAGCGCAAAGCTCACAGGGGAGAGGAGAGGATAGCACACAGCAGAGGAGCTCAAGCTCAGCATTCTCCATGTGCATTCATGCATTCACTGGGAGTTACTTTTTCCACTGATAATTTTATTAGGGTTTCTTTTGTTGAATGAAGCAAGCTCTCATTCTCTATGAGTTTTCTTGGATTTTTGTCAGCTTTACTCTGGAGTGATTTAAAATAAGAATGTTACGAGGTATATACATTAAAAGATAGGATAAGCAATGAATGCATCCGTAGTAAATTATGTTGCGCCTATTGAGGATAAAATGAGAAAAAGTAGATTAAGATGATTTGGTCATATACAAAAGAGACCTCTTAGTGCACCGATTAGGAAAAGTGATAATATTAGAGTTAATGTGGGCTAGGAAATTTAGAGGTCGACCTAGAATGGCTTGGTCAGAAGCAATTAGAAAGATATGATTAAAACTAACGTAACGAAGGAAATGACCCGCAACAAAATAAAATGAAAAAATAGGATTCATGTAGCCGACCCCAAAGATTTTGGATAAATGCTTGGTGGTTGTTGTTATTGTTGTTACTTTGGAGTGATTTGATTGACCGAGATCCTTGTTCAGTAATGGTTTTCTTCAAGGGAATTTCTGGTTTCTAGTTGCTAAATGTTTTATCATTGAGGAAAAAGTGTGCACATTTTGGCTCC
>NC_033801.1:17889989-17897303 GCF_001876935.1 Asparagus officinalis
ACGCTTTGGCAAGCAATCATAGGCCCCATTTAGCTAAAAAGGGAGTTAAAAAGGTTAATTAATTAGGTTTTTGATTGAAAATTGGGAATCGTATCATCTGGCCAAATATGCATGATATGTTTGATTATTATGTGTTCTACACAAGTAACGTAACACATCCTTCCTATGCGAATCTTTATAATATCATTTGAATGACATTATTCTCTTACAGTACCCCCTCGTAAAAAAGCAAAGAAATATGGGACCTCTTTTGCATGCTTTCCTAATTCTATGTGATAGCCACACCATCTCTTTAGTGATCCGGTCGAATCCGATTAAATATTTTTTTTTTAATATTACACTCATTCAGATTTCTCTTCAAGTAATTTGCATTTTAAATTCCTAGTTGAAATCTTTTCGGATTTGAATGTGCTTATACTTAGATCCGTATCTGACAACCTAATAACCAATTAAAGAGACACTCATTTGAGATGTGAACGAGCAAGTGTACCAAGAGCTTTGAGTATGAAGTACATATGACACTCAAAAGATATTTATTGACATAGGTGTATATATATAAAGTTAGATTTTGTAACGTTATTATTCTTATAAGAGAAGATTCTGGAACTTTTAAATCATCACAATTCCCTCTAATGAGGTTAATAGTAAAATCTTCTCCCAAAAATAAAAAGTATTAAAATGACTAAATTGCAACTCATCATAACTTGCAACCCCACACCCAGAATCTGATTATATAATTAACTAAGAATAACTGTGCAAAATGCTCCTCTAATAATGATGACGTATTTTAGTTCAGTGATTTTTTTGTGTGTATTCTCTGGTTAAAATAGTTTACGGTGTTTGTTATACAAAACTGTTGACGATTATGGTAAACCGTTGACATATTTTACCACTAGTACAAAGGAGGCATGCCCTAACGATCGTAACCGTTGGGGCAGGTGATCTCCCCAACTGTTGTAACCGTTGGGACAAAATTCGCTGCATTGTGAAAATATTAGCTCCAGCCTCCAACGGTTGGAACCGTTGGGGCTGCTAAAAGTTGTCCCAACGGTTCCCATCACCCATTGGGACTTGTGACTTTTGTACTAGTGACCATACAACATTCAACTATTTTATCACATTAGGAGTAAGCACTTTTTCATTTCTTTTATCAGCTTTTGGGACTTGTTAGATTAAAGAGGTATGCTTTATTTAATTTTTCCTTCTCCTTTTTTTTTGGTGCTAGTCAGATTATGAATCACTGGTAAATGGGCTTAGCCGCTCTAAATGGGCTATGGAGTTGTTTTAGTCCATAACATAGGCCTAAAGCCTTGCTATTAAAATCTATAACGGCTTTCGTTTTTGCAATAAACCGCTACATTATAGTATGTACATTAATAGCCCTTACAAAGAGTAAAAAAAAAGGGAAAAATGTGTCCAGGCCCCAAAAGCAGAATGTTCATGTGACCCGCCCCCTTGTATTTTGCCCCATGTGATTCAGCCCCAAAAAATACCATTTAATATTTTAAGGCCCCTCCACGTCAGCAGTATAAAAAAAGAGATTGTATTTTGAAAAAAAACCCGAAATTACCCCTCCACTTATCTTTCCTAGACGTCTGGTCCACAAACTACATGGAAAGTCACGCCCATTAATGCAATCTGATGGAAAAAATAGAGGGAAATTTCCCGCCCTTTTTTGAACTCTATCATGAGCAATAACTCATGTTAGTTCTAAGTTATTTAATGTTAGTTCTAAGTTATTTAATGTTAGTTCTAACTTATTTTATGTTAGTTCTAATTTAGTTCTAATTCATGTTAGTTCTAATGTTAGTTCTAAGTTATTTAATGTTTGTTCTAACTTATTTTATGTTGTTCTATGTTAGTTCTAATTTAGTTCTGACTTATTTAATTTAGTTCTGACTTATTTAATGTTAGTTCTACTTCCAGCTAGTGTTGGTTCTAATATAAGCGTTAGTTCTAGTGGCTATATTAGTTCTAGTTGAGCTCCTGTTAGGACTGACACGATACCTGTTAGAATTGATACTGGAGAAGCTAGAACTAACACATCATCAAGTAGAAGTAATATGACATTTAGACCTAACAATTACGCTGGAACTAACGACTTAAATAAATTAGAACTAACACGATACCAGTTAGAACTAACACTAGAGAAGCTAGAACTAACACATCATTAAATAGAACTAACATGGCGTTTAGACCCAACAATTACGTAGAACTAATGACTTAAATAAATTACAACTAACACGATATCTGTTAGAACTAACACTAGAACTAACACATTAAATAAATTAAAACTAACACGAGCTGGTAAAAATTAGAACTAACCACATTAGTTCTAATTTATACAAAGTTAGTTCTATTTTATAACAAGTTAGTTCTAATTTTATACCATGTTAGTTCTAATTTTATGCCACGTTAGTTCTAATTTATGCCAAGTTAGTTCTAATTTATACAAGTTAGTTCTATTTTATAACAAGCTATCTCTAAATTATACAATGTTAATTCTATTCTGGAGCGTGTTAGTTCTAATCTATACCATGTTAGATCTATTCTGTAGCGTGTTAGTTCTAATCTGCACAGTGTTAGTTCTATTCTGTAGAGTGTTAGTTCTAATCTGCACAGTGTTAGTTCTATTCTGTAGAGTGTTAGTTCTAATCTGCACAGTGTTAGTTCTATTCTGTAGAGTGTTAGTTCTAATCTGCACAGTGTTAGTTCTATTCTGTAGAGTGTTAGTTCTAATCTGCACAGTGTTAGTTCTATTCTGTAGAGTGTTAGTTCTAATCTGCACAGTGTTAGTTCTATTCTGTAGAGTGTTAGTTCTAATCTGCACAGTGTTAGTTCTATTCTGTAGAGTGTTAGTTCTAATCTGCACAGTGTTAGTTCTATTCTGTAGAGTGTTAGTTCTAATCTGCACAGTGTTAGTTCTATTCTGTAGAGTGTTAGTTCTAATCTGCACAGTGTTAGTTCTATTCTGTAGAGTGTTAGTTCTAATCTGCACAGTGTTAGTTCTATTCTGTAGAGTGTTAGTTCTAATCTGCACAGTGTTAGTTCTATTCTGTAGAGTGTTAGTTCTAATCTGCACAGTGTTAGTTCTATTCTGTAGAGTGTTAGTTCTAATCTGCACAGTGTTAGTTCTATTCTGTAGAGTGTTAGTTCTAATCTGCACAGTGTTAGTTCTAATCTGTAGAGTGTTAGTTCTATTCTGCACAGTGTTAGTTCCGTTCTGTAGAGTGTTAGTTCTAATCTGCACAGTGTTAGTTCTATTCTGTAGAGTGTTAGTTCTAATCTGCACAGTGTTAGTTCTAATCTGTAGAGTGTTAGTTCTATTCTGCACAGTATTAGTTCAAGTCTGTAGCGTGTGATGGCTTGTTAGTTCTATTTTATTACACGTTATATCTAATTTATACCACGTTATATATCTAATTTATGTTAGTTCTATTTTATGCCAAGTTATAAACCTAATTTATACCACGTTATATCTCATTTATACCACGTTAGATCTAATTTACTAATTTATACCAAGTTAGTTCTATTTTATACCACGTTATAAACCTAATTTATACCACGTTATAAACCTAATTTATACCACGTTATAAACCTAATTTATACCACGTTATATCTAATTTATACCACGTTAGCTCTAATTTATACCAAGATAGTTCTATTTTTTACAACGTTATAAACCTAATTTATACCAAGTTAGTTCTATTTTATACAACGTTAGATCTAATTTATACAAAGATAGTTCTAATTTAAACAAAGTTTGTTCTCATTTTATACCAAGTTAGTTCTAATTTATACCAAGTTAGTTCTAATTTATACCAAGTTAGTTCTAATTTATACCAAGTTAGTTCTAATTTATACCAAGTTAGTTCTAATTTATACCAAGTTAGTTCTAATTTATACCAAGTTAGTTCTAATTTATACCAAGTTAGTTCTAATTTATACCAAGTTAGTTCTAATTTATACCAAGTTAGTTCTAATTTATACCAAGTTAGTTCTAATTTATACCAAGTTAGTTCTAATTTATACCAAGTTATTTATGTTCTGTAGAGTGTTAGTTCTAATCTGCACAGTGTTAGTTCTATTCTGTAGAGTGTTAGTTCTATTCTGCACAGTGTTAGTTCAAGTCTGTAGCGTGTGATGGCTTGTTAGTTCTATTTTATTACACGTTATATCTAATTTATACCACGTTATATCTAATTTGTGTTAGTTTTATTTTATACCAAGTTATAAACCTAATTTATACCACGTTATATCTAATTTATACCACGTTAGCTCTAATTTATACCAAGATAGTTCTATTTTTTACAACGTTATAAACCTAATTTATACCAAGTTAGTTCTATTTTATACAATGTTAGATCTAATTTATACAAAGTTAGTTCTATTTTATACCAAGTTTGTTCTCATTTTATACCAAGTTAGTTCTAATTTATACCAAGTTAGTTCTAATTTATACCAAGTTATTTCTGTTCTGTAGAGTGTTAGTTCTAATCTGCACAGTGTTAGTTCTATTCTGTAGAGTGTTAGTTCTAATCTGCACAGTGTTAGTTCTATTCTGTAGAGTGTTAGTTCTAATCTGCACAGTGTTAGTTCTATTCTGTAGAGTGTTAGTTCTAATCTGCACAGTGTTAGTTCTATTCTGTAGAGTGTTAGTTCTAATCTGCACAGTGTTAGTTCTATTCTGTAGAGTGTTAGTTCTAATCTGCACAGTGTTAGTTCTATTCTGTAGAGTGTTAGTTCTAATCTGCACAGTGTTAGTTCTATTCTGTAGAGTGTTAGTTCTAATCTGCACAGTGTTAGTTCTATTCTGTAGAGTGTTAGTTCTAATCTGCACAGTGTTAGTTCTATTCTGTAGAGTGTTAGTTCTAATCTGCACAGTGTTAGTTCTATTCTGTAGAGTGTTAGTTCTAATCTGCACAGTGTTAGTTCTATTCTGTAGAGTGTTAGTTCTAATCTGCACAGTGTTAGTTCTATTCTGTAGAGTGTTAGTTCTAATCTGCACAGTGTTAGTTCTATTCTGTAGAGTGTTAGTTCTAATCTGCACAGTGTTAGTTCTATTCTGTAGAGTGTTAGTTCTAATCTGCACAGTGTTAGTTCTATTCTGTAGAGTGTTAGTTCTAATCTGCACAGTGTTAGTTCTATTCTGTAGAGTGTTAGTTCTAATCTGCACAGTGTTAGTTCTATTCTGTAGAGTGTTAGTTCTAATCTGCACAGTGTTAGTTCTATTCTGTAGAGTGTTAGTTCTAATCTGCACAGTGTTAGTTCTATTCTGTAGAGTGTTAGTTCTAATCTGCACAGTGTTAGTTCTATTCTGTAGAGTGTTAGTTCTAATCTGCACAGTGTTAGTTCTATTCTGCACAGTGTTAGTTCAAGTCTGTAGCGTGTGATGGCTTGTTAGTTCTATTTTATTACACGTTATATCTAATTTATACCACGTTATATCTAATTTATGTTAGTTCTAATTTAAACCACGTTATAAACCTAATTTATACCATGTTATATCTCATTTATACCAAGTTAGTTCTATTTTATAACAAGTTAGTTCTAAAATTTTAACCAAGTTTGTTCTAATTTATACCAAGTTAGTTCTATTTTATACCATGTTAGTTCTAATTTATACCAAGTTAGTTCTAATTTATATCAAGTTAGTTCTATTTTATAACAAGTTAGTTCTAATTTAAACCACATTAGTTCTAATTTATACCAAGTTAGTTCTAATTTATACCAAGTTAGTTCTAATTTATACCAAGTTAGTTCTAATTTATACCAAGTTAGTTCTAATTTATACCAAGTTAGTTCTAATTTATACCAAGTTAGTTCTAATTTATACCAAGTTAGTTCTATTTTATACAATGTTAGATCTAATTTATACAAAGTTAGTTCTATTTTATACCAAGTTTGTTCTCATTTTATACCAAGTTAGTTCTAATTTATACCAAGTTAGTTCTAATTTATACCAAGTTAGTTCTAATTTATACCAAGTTAGTTCTAATTTATACCAAGTTATTTCTGTTCTGTAGAGTGTTAGTTCTAATCTGCACAGTGTTAGTTCTATTCTGTAGAGTGTTAGTTCTAATCTGCACAGTGTTAGTTCTATTCTGTAGAGTGTTAGTTCTAATCTGCACAGTGTTAGTTCTATTCTGTAGAGTGTTAGTTCTAATCTGCACAGTGTTAGTTCTATTCTGTAGAGTGTTAGTTCTAATCTGCACAGTGTTAGTTCTATTCTGTAGAGTGTTAGTTCTAATCTGCACAGTGTTAGTTCTATTCTGTAGAGTGTTAGTTCTAATCTGCACAGTGTTAGTTCTATTCTGTAGAGTGTTAGTTCTAATCTGCACAGTGTTAGTTCTATTCTGTAGAGTGTTAGTTCTAATCTGCACAGTGTTAGTTCTATTCTGTAGAGTGTTAGTTCTAATCTGCACAGTGTTAGTTCTATTCTGTAGAGTGTTAGTTCTAATCTGCACAGTGTTAGTTCTATTCTGTAGAGTGTTAGTTCTAATCTGCACAGTGTTAGTTCTATTCTGTAGAGTGTTAGTTCTAATCTGCACAGTGTTAGTTCTATTCTGTAGAGTGTTAGTTCTAATCTGCACAGTGTTAGTTCTATTCTGTAGAGTGTTAGTTCTAATCTGCACAGTGTTAGTTCTATTCTGTAGAGTGTTAGTTCTAATCTGCACAGTGTTAGTTCTATTCTGTAGAGTGTTAGTTCTAATCTGCACAGTGTTAGTTCTATTCTGTAGAGTGTTAGTTCTAATCTGCACAGTGTTAGTTCTATTCTGTAGAGTGTTAGTTCTAATCTGCACAGTGTTAGTTCTATTCTGTAGAGTGTTAGTTCTAATCTGCACAGTGTTAGTTCTATTCTGTAGAGTGTTAGTTCTAATCTGCACAGTGTTAGTTCTATTCTGCACAGTGTTAGTTCAAGTCTGTAGCGTGTGATGGCTTGTTAGTTCTATTTTATTACACGTTATATCTAATTTATACCACGTTATATCTAATTTATGTTAGTTCTAATTTAAACCACGTTATAAACCTAATTTATACCATGTTATATCTCATTTATACCAAGTTAGTTCTATTTTATAACAAGTTAGTTCTAAAATTTTAACCAAGTTTGTTCTAATTTATACCAAGTTAGTTCTATTTTATACCATGTTAGTTCTAATTTATACCAAGTTAGTTCTAATTTATATCAAGTTAGTTCTATTTTATAACAAGTTAGTTCTAATTTAAACCACATTAGTTCTAATTTATACCAAGCTAGTTCTATTTTATAACAAGTTAGTTCTAATTTATAACAAATTAGTTCTAATTTTA
>NC_033801.1:17905938-17907778 GCF_001876935.1 Asparagus officinalis
GATGAAGGCTCTGATCAAGACCTCTCCTCCTCTTGTTGAAGCACACGGGCACTCTTCACTGCAGCAGGGCTTCGCCAAGCTCTCCAAAAATCCTCCCCCTTCTAAAAATGAGGTAAGGGGGTCTATTTATAGGCAAATGGGGGCTTGGGGCGTCTCCACAGATCTAGGACACCCCAGGGGTGTCTGCACAGATCTGAGACACCCTTGGGGTGTCTCCAAAAATCCGTCCGAGACACCCCCTAGGGTGTCTCGGAAATTCCGAGACACCCCTGGGGTGTCTCGGAATTTCTGAGACACCCCTGGGGGTGTTTCGGGATTCCGAGACGTCCGTAGGTGTATTTTGATCGTTTTCCCCGTAGATTCTTCGTACGAACTCGGATTTGAGTGATTCCGGGTGCGTTGGATGCGTGACGAAGAGTTCGATCCGCTCTGATGATTGGATTGTCTTTAGAGTGGGAATCCCGAAACACCCCCAGGGGTGTCTCAGAAATTCCGAGACACCCCAGGGGTGTCTCGGAATTTCCGAGACACCCCAAGGGTGTCTCGGATTTTCCGAGACACCCTAGGGTGTCTCGGAAATTCCGAGACACCCCTGGGGTGTCTCGGAATTTCTGAGACACCCCTGGGGGGGTTTCGGGATTCCGAGACGTCCGTAGGTGTATTTTGATCGTTTTCCCCGTAGATTCTTCGTACGAACTCGGATTTGAGTGATTCCGGGTGCGTTGGATGAGTGACGAAGAGTTCGATCCGCTCTGATGGTTGGATTGTCTTTAGAGTGGTCGAGGCACGGAGGGCATTGTCCTTTTGTTCGTCGATTCACTTTAATCGTTCATCGACGTTGATTAGGCTCATGTGGGCTGGATGGTGATGTTCATTGTCGCTTGTTAACACTGAATCGTTTGTGGAGACCTATAGGCAATTTTCGATGCCTACAGATACCCCCTCCAAAGTGTTCCGGACTCGTTTCTTTTATAGAAGAGGCTGGAATACTTTGGATGTGATTCGGTCTAGCCTTCAATCGGCATAAGGACCTGTGGTTAGCTTCAACTCTTGGCTCCTTCGATTTTCGATCTATTCGATGCTTTGACGAATAGCCGAGGTTCTTCCGGCGCTGCGTTTATCGTCTGGCCATCGTTGGAGTCTCGAGCTTGCAGCTGATGAATTGAGTTTGGCTCGTGTCATTGAGTTGACTTCGAACTACCTCCGCCACATCGTGCTGGTTTAGGGTTTTGGATCACCGTGTTGACTTTTTGTCGCAACGCGTTGACCGGCGTTGACCTAAGGTTACGCGTCGACCGGCGTTGACCCTTAGGGTTTTGAATCATCAAACGTTGACTTTTGTCGCAACGCGTTGACTGGCGTTGACCTAGGGTGACGCGTTGACCGGCGTTGGCCCTTAGGGTTTTGAATCGTCAAACGTTGACTTTCGTCGCAACGCGTTGACTGGCGTTGACCTAGGGTGACGCGTCGACCGGCGTGGACCCTTAGGGTTTTGAATTGTCATACGTTGACTTTTGTCGCAACGCGTTGACTGGCGTTGACCTAGGGTTACGCGTTGACCGGCATGGACCCTTAGGGTTTCGAATCGTCAAACGTTGACTTTTGTCGCAACGCGTTGACTGGGGTTGACCTTGGGTTACGCGTTGACCGACGTTCACCCTAGGGTTTTGATTCGTCAACGGTTGACTTTTGGAGTTCATCAATATTCAACCATTGGCGAAGAATCAGAGTGTTTTGGGGTTCAGAAAACAATTTAGGGGGTCCAAAAAAGGTTCGGGGGGTCAAAACAGGTTCAAGACGCCCCGGGGGTGTCCCGACAAAACCGGGACACCCTGGGGTG
>NC_033801.1:17908778-17957573 GCF_001876935.1 Asparagus officinalis
TGAGGAAGGAGAACTGGATTCCGCTGAGCCACTGTGGGAGACGACGGGGTTTAAAGGGAGAGGAACATTACCGGTAGGGTGAGACCTCGGAGAATTGGCACCCCGACCCCTTGGTTACAGAGAAACAACTGCCATTGGTCTCTCTCTACCGTCGTGTGGACGCCACCCCAACTAACCTCAATTAACTCGGGGTCGGTCCTAAAGGGCTGCGCACGCTGGGGGCCTAAGTTGAGTCGTGTGGATACCTAAGCCCTCTCCAAATTCCCCCCGCATTGGACCTGCGTGATGGCGTATCCTTCCCTGGCGTTACCGTCCACCGGCGAGATGTAACGGAACCCAAGCCTCTTAGGGATTTCAGATAAATCCCTAACCTTGAGTAGAACTCTACAGTCTTTGAAGTTAGAATGTGTTATGACGTCCCTGGAGCACATTACACATTCACCGATACCAATGAGCAGAGATTGAAGAAATTCAAAATTCCAGAGGTGGTATGGGAGATTGAATAGGCGAATCCATACTAGAAAGGGTTGAGGCAACGTTGTTAGCCTCAGATCCTCTTTCCAACGGCGAAATCTGCCCTTAAATGTGCCCATATCTATCAAACCGAGTTCAATAGCTTGGGCAAGAACTTCATCGGATGGAAACTGCACCATGAAGCTGTTCCCTGCCGCCTCCTTGATTTGATGGGGCCATGTCCTAAGATTGAAGCGGTAGTCCAGCATCTCTCGGAGCTCCTGCACAGATGGACGGCCTCTATCAAGATTGAAGATGGCGTAAGAAGAAATATGCCGTATGGTGCTGGAGGTGTTGGCCGGGACGGTAAGCATCCTCGGAGGGGCACGAGCGGTAATTCCATGATGACAATCTCGAGTGCTGTGTCCTGTCCCATGGCAGTGTACACAAGAAGGATCCCCAGCCATTTGTGAGGGTATACGATGAAAATAGATGACGCTGGGTTGTGGTTTTTAGCAGGGGGAGGGGTTTGCAGAGGCGCCTACGCTGGGGCCAGTAGAAGAAAGGTGGTGACCGTACCTATCGATGGAAGTTCGTATTAGGTATTTAAGTTAATTAATTTATTTAACTGACTTGGGAACACGCGAATATATGATGTGACATGTTTGTGTGATGGAACCGTCGCTTCGAAAGAAGTGAGCAGCTGGAGGTCTGAAGATAACTTAAATAATTAAAAAATTAGAACTGGCTCTGAGATAGAACTAACGAGCATGGTACAGAATAGAACTAACGTTGAATGAGTTAGAACTAACGAGCATCACTAGAACGAACATGGTACAGATAGAACAATACATCTGATAACAGTCATTTTCAATTACTTAAATATACATACATTATTATATTTGTATGAACATATCATTCATCACTGTACATTGTTTCTTCTTTATGTCTTTGTTCAAAACCAGCCAGTAATAATTGTGCGCCAAGTCTTGCTCGCATAGCTTCAGGGATATCGTTCGGAGGATTAACCAGCAATGTTGATCGTCCTTCAATTATGGATTTTATAAAGAGGTAGACGAACACACCACAGTCAAAGCTGCAACATAGAATGAGTTCATTAGACATTTTCGTTCCGTTCTAATACTATAACACAAATTAACACAATATAGACATCGGAACTAACCGTCCTCTTTGTTGCTCGCATTTGATGGCTTGATATCTAAATATTTTGCGCACATTATCTTTAATAAAATCAGCATGATGGGCATCAAAGAAGTTTATGATTTTATTAACAGGCTCCATCCAAGCTTCGTGCCCAGCGGAGCTGTAATGCTTGACGACTTTATCTTTAAGATTAACTTCTACAAGATGCCAATGATCGTGCCTGACCAAAGGGATCAAGAGATGCTCCATACGGAATGCGGTATATTTCTCAATGAATGACAAATATAGCTCGTAATTGTTTGCCTCCAAGCCATAGAGTGAGTGCTGCAAACACATCATGTTTGAGTTGAAATTAAAACAAACATGAGATGCGAAGGCTAACTAACACCGTATTAATTAGAACTAACACGCTGCAGAATAGAACTAACACGCTACAGAATAGAACTAACACTCTGCAGAATAGAACTAACACTCTACAGAATAGAACTAACACTGTGTAGACTAGAACTAACACTGTGCAGAATAGAACTAACACTGTGCAGAATAGAAACACTCTACAGAATAGAACTAACACTGTACAGATTAGAACTAACACTCTACAGAACGGACCTAACATGACTTATGGTAGGTCTAAATTGATGCTAACTAGAACTAACGTGACTCGTGGTATAACTAGCATGGATTACACAAGATCTAACATGAATTTCAATCAAAACTAACGTGGTGAAATTAGGAATAGCATGTTCTTACAAGAAAGAACACCGATACGACTCCATATCCTTTGCTGTATGCCTCCTGGTTAATCGTGTCCAAAACTGCTTCTTCCACCTGTTATTGTTATGAAACATTAAAATTCAGTTTAAACAATATTATACTAATTATTAAGGAAGTATATGTTAACCTTGTCGTCAAGGCGGCCACCACGAAGTACATATAACAACTCTTCCCTGTTAATACTGCTGTTGGTTGTTACTATAACATTATATCTCCTGGTATAAATTAGAAGTAACATGAATTAGAACTAATATGTGGAGAATTAGCATATAAATAGTCAACTGAAACTTACTTGTGAATCTTCTGAGAACAAAATTTGGTTAGGCTATCAATTTCAGCTTTGTCGAGTCTTTCTGCTACGGGAGATGGTATCTTTAAATTATGTACAAAAGCACCTGTGCTATCTATTATGCGTAAGTTAAACAATGTAGGGTCTGGAAGCTCATTATTCAGCTCTCCCAATAGAGCTTCCTCTTCATCTGTCATTGGCTTGAAACTCAACGCATCAAAAGTGGGGATTTGAATACCGGGATAAAAATGAGTAACTTTTTCAGCTAGTTTTACTTTTGGTTCAGGACTTTCAAGTATATCTATACTAATTTTTTCCTTTTTCTTTCTTTTGCCTTCAGTATATGGTGTCCTCTTCCATTTAGATCTCCTGCTTACCCTTCTTGGCTGTGGTCTACGCTTTGCTTCCACATTGCTCGTTAGAACATCTACAAGTTTGTCCACATTATGTTCAATATTCACAAGATCCTCTTCCTCCTGTGCTTCCAACTTATCTACATTCTCCTTGCCTTTATCTACAATATCTTCCTCCTTATCTACACCATCAACAGTATCCTCATCAAAACCTTTGTTATCTACAATAAAATTTTCATTTTCCATATGCTCCTCTTCCTTATCTACCATATGCTCCTCTTCCATATCTACAATATGTTCCATATGCTCCTCTTCCATATCTACAATATGTTCCATATGCTCCTCTTCCATATCTACAATATGTTCCATATGCTCCTCTTCCATATCTACAATATGTTCCATATGCTCCTCTTCCATATCTACAATATGTTCCATATGCTCCTCTTCCATATCTACAATATGTTGCATATGCTCCTCTTCCTTATTTACACTATCATCAACCTTAGTATCTACAGTCTGGTCAACCTTACTATATACCCCCTCCCCTGGAGAAGTAACTGGCTCCTCTTCTATTGCCTCATCGTCAATTAGATATAACGTGGTATAAATTAGACAATGTAGGTATAAAATAGAACTAACAAGCCATCAGTTAGAACTGACACTAACACACTACAGATTAGAACTAACACTGTGCATATTATTAGAACTAACACGCTACAGAATAGAACTAATACTGTGGAGAATAGAACTAACACTGTGCAGAATAGAACTAACACTGTGCAGATTAGAACTAACACTCTACAGAATAGAACTAACACTGTGCAGAATAGAACTAACACTGTGCAGATTAGAACTAACACTCTACAGAATAGAACTAACACTGTGCAGATTAGAACTAACACTCTACAGAATAGAACTAACACTGTGCAGATTAGAACTAACACTCTACAGAATAGAACTAACACTGTGCAGATTAGAACTAACACTCTACAGAATAGAACTAACACTGTGCAGATTAGAACTAACACTCTACAGAATAGAACTAACACTGGGCAGATTAGAACTAACACTCTACAGAACGGACCTAACATGACTTATGGTAGGTCTAAATTGATGCTAACTAGAACTAACGTGACTCGTGGTATAACTAGCATGGATTACACAAGATCTAACATGAATTTCAATCAAAACTAACGTGGTGAAATTAGGAATAGCATGTTCTTACAAGAAAGAACACCGATACGACTCCATATCCTTTGCCGTATGCCTCCTGGCTAATCGTGTCCAAAACTGCTTCTTCCACCTGTAATTGTTATGAAACATTAAAATTCAATTTAAACAATATAATTGTGTCCAAAACTGCTTCTTCCACCTGTTATTGTTATGAAACATTAAAATTCAGTTTAAACAATATTATACTAATTATTAAGGAAGTATATGTTAACCTTGTCGTCAAGGCGGCCACCACGAAGTACATATAACAACTCTTCCCTGTTAATACTGCTGTTGGTTGTTACTATAACATTATATCTCCTGGTATAAATTAGAAGTAACATGAATTAGAACTAATATGTGGAGAATTAGCATATAAATAGTCAACTGAAACTTACTTGTGAATCTTCTGAGAACAAAATTTGGTTAGGCTCTCAATTTTAGCTTTGTCGAGTCTTTCTGCTACGGGAGATGTTATCTTTAAATTATGTACAAAAGCACATGTGCTATCTATTATGCGTAAGTTAAACAATGTAGGATCTGGAAGCTCATTATTCAGCTCTCCCAATAGAGCTTCCTCTTCATCTGTCATTGGCTTCGAACTCAACGCATCAAAAGTGGGGATTTGATTACTGGGGTAAAAATGAGTCACTTTTTCAGCTAGTTTTACTTTTGATTTAGGACTTTCAAGTACATCTATACTAAAATTTTCCTTTTTCTTTCTTTTGCCTTCAATATATGGTGTCCTCTTCCATTTAGATCTCCTGCTTACCCTTCTTGGCTGTGGTCTACGCTTTGCTTCCACATTGCTCGTTAGAACATCTACAAGTTTGTCCACATCATGTTTAATATTCACAAGATCCTCTTCCTCCTGTGCTTCCAACTTATCTACATTCTCCTTGCCTTTATCTACAATATCTTCCTCCTTATCTACACCATCAACAGTATCCTCATCAAAACCTTTGTTATCTACAATAAAATTTTCATTTTCCATATGCTCCTCTTCCTTATCTACCATATGCTCCTCTTCCATATCTACAATATGTTCCATATGCTCCTCTTCCATATCTACAATATGTTCCATATGCTCCTCGAGGCTGATCAGAGAGCATCCACAGGCTGATTTCAGAGCAGAGAGGGCAGAGTACTCGAGCTTCTGGCAACTCCTTGATATTTAGGCTTTGACTTGATTTCAAGAAGAACGACTATCTTACATCGATAAGATATCGTTTCAATTTCTCACTTCGATAAACGAAGTCAGAATCATAAACCCCTCACGATTCGATCAGAATCAGTGATTTGGTGGTCCACGAGTCAAAGCGCTCCCGGCACAGGCAAAGATCCCACGCAAGCAGCGATCCAAACAACGATCCTGCGTTTGTTTCCCAAGAGTTGTAGTTTTTCATTTTGTTGTGTAAAAGAGGTCTTATAAAAAGACTATTTCTTTGAATTTATTGTAATCAAACGAAGATATAATAAATTTCACAGCAAAACCAACTTTTGACGCAAACAAGCTGGCGACCACAGTGGGAGCCAACGGTCTCGCTGCCGAGACCGTCGTGTCGCAGCCAATCATCAAGATTCCAGTTGAATCCATGGTTGAATACGAATTCGACCAAACCAAGTTTGAGGAATATCTCTCATCATCCTCTTCAAGATCTTCATTGTCTCGCAAGTACAAGAGGATCTCACCACTGAAGAAGACTTCCATGCCAAAGAAGGCACAAAATAAAAACTCTCGCCTGATTATTGCTGAGGATTTTACTCGCAACACCTCTGCTCATAATGACTCTTATCTAGTTAAAGAGTCATCGAATCAAAGCCCACCAGCATTGACGAAGAGAGCTTGTCAGAGACAACGTCAGCGCCGCGCTCGCCAAATGACTAAAGTGTTGGAACAAACCGACGGGGTTCGTTATCATGCGGACTTAGAGTCGAGGAGGCATCGAGTGGTTCAGTTGTCTCAACAACCAATCATTCATGTCTCTGCTAAACTCACGACGGAGGAATGGACTACTGTCAGAAGGACTCGTTCGACCCTCAAAGAACGCATACAAAAACGTCGTGCAAACGCCGCTCATGCTCGTGCTCTCTTACAACAAAGACGAGAAAGAAACAAGAAAACGGTGGCCAAAGAACCACCGAAACTCTGCCAAGTTTGGATTCCAAAGTCTGGAGTTGTGCAAAATCAGCATTCGGAGCCCGTTAAGACTCCATACCCACAAGGGGGTGGTTCTAAACGTGCGACTCCCGATATAACCTTGGATCGTTCAAAGGCAACAATAAATTGTCCTGAGAATGCCAACAAGGTTTTACACCCTCAGAAGAAGACGCATTCACCAAAAGACATCGTCATACCTGGGAGGTCATGCCAACAAACGATACGATTTTTTGGCAATCATACCGATGAATCGTATTATCAAGTTGGGGGTGTGAATAAATTTTGAAAAAGAATTATTCGCTCTCATTGTTCCTGTGCACGACTTATAAGATCAGCTATCCAAGATGATAAATTCCCTGAAGTCACCATCAACGTGGCTGATAAAAAAAAGTCTAAACGTCATTCAAGTGACTCAAATCCTGACTTTTCCCCGAGAGGAAGAGTCAATCCAAGAATTGCTCAAAGGATGTGTGAAGACAGAAATGGAGTTAGCTATCCAACAAATGAGAGAATTGCTAGCTCAGCGGCTTCAACCCCCTAAGTCCAGTCAAAGAACTGAATCCAGCCGCCACACTCAGAAAGTTGCAAATGACAGTGATCCAGAAGTGGATGAAGTCATTATGGCTGATACACCTCCCAATAGCAATAGCGCTGGGGGTGGTTTAACAGATCCTCCCAATAACGATATTAGGGGTGGTTTAATAGCACCTCTTACAGGGGGTAGTCTAACTCATTCTCCTCAACGTCCTTCGAATGAAGACATAGACGATGACAAGAAAATGCAAGAGATTGAAAACAAAATCAACGCTTTGATGACGGCTCAAGAAGGGAAAAAGACAGGTATTCCGTATCCCTATCCAAGAGAATGGGATTCAATACCATACCCGGCCAAATTCAATATGGTTAACTTCACACCGTTTGAGGGGAAGAGCTCGCCTATTCAACACTTGATTTATTTCAAGTCTCATTTAGACATGATTTCTAGAAACGAGGCTTTAATGGTTCGGTCATTCGTTGGCACCCTTCGTGGGCCCGCCTTCGATTGGTACCGACGGCTCAAGCCAGGGAGCATCAATTGCTGGAATGACATGAAAAGTTTGTTCCTCAGCAATTTCTTCGATGATAACACTGAAGTGTCAATCGAAACCCTTTTGGATGAGAAGCAAAAAGACGGAGAGTCAGTTGACAATTTTGTCAAACGTTTCCGTAACAAAGCAATGAATTGCAGAGATCCTATTACAGAGGAGTTCATCCTGCAAACATGCCACAATAACCTCTCCATCGATGTCCTGGAAGCTCTGGGGGTCGTGTCATCCACAACTTGGAAGGAGTTAAAATCTCGGGGTGAACAAGCTGAGCACTTTCTTAAAAGAAAGAAAGCTGAGAGAGGCCAACCAATGACATCTGCAATCGTTGAGAATGCGACTCTCGATCCGAGGTTTCAAAAGGAATATTCTTTCGAAGAGGATGACCCCCCAGCCATATTAGAATACCTCCTCGCTAATGACAAAATCGAGCTACCACCTATTAAAGATCAGGATGGAGCTAAGAGGATTACGGATCCAAACTATTGTGCGTACCACAGAAGGGTTCTTCATCCCACCGAGATTTGCTTTGGACTCAAAAACAAGATCCAATCCCTAATTGACTCTGGCGTCATAACGACGAAAGAAGTCGAGTAAAGACAACCAAAACTCCAGTGGGTGCATGAGTATAAACTGTTTCCCCACACTCCAAAGAGCATATGAGTATAAACTGCTTCTCGATTATCCAACTGAGTGTAATGTTAAACCCGGTTTCGCAAAGGAAACTGGGGGTGGATGATTTATATAACGGGAAGTTCCTGAAGAATCTTATATTCTTAAGGATAACCCGAACATGCGACTGAGGATAACGTATTCCTCGTTACACCCAGTTTTGTAAAGAAAGCTGGGGGTGGATGATTTATATAATGGGAAGTTCCTGGAGAATCTTATATTCTTAAGGATAACCCGAACATGCGACTGAGGATAACGTATTCCTCGTTACACCCAGTTTTGCAAAGAAAGCTGAGGGTGGATAATTCATGTAACGGGAAGTTCCCGGACCTTTAAACAGTTAGGACCAAAGCCAAAATCCCCTCTCGATTCGTTCCATGAACGAGAGGTCCACAAATTGAACGATCAAACCTTTAAACAGTTAGGATCGTCTCAAATTCCCATCTTGGTCAAACCTTTAAACAGTTAGGACCAAAGCCAAAATCCCCTCTCGATTCGTTCCATGAACGAGAGGTCCACAAATTGAACGATCAAACCTTTAAACAGTTAGGATCGTCTCAAATTCCCATCTTGGTCAAACCTTTAAACAGTTAGGACCAAAGCCAAAATCCCCTCTCGATTCGTTCCATGAACGAGAGGTCCACAAATTGAACGATCAAACCTTTAAACAGTTAGGATCGTCTCAAATTCCCATTTGGTCAAACCTTTAAACAGTTAGGACCAAAGCCAAAATCCCCTCTCGATTCGTTCCATGAACGAGAGGTCCACAAATTGGATGATCAAACCTTTAAACAGTTAGGATCATCTCAGAACTCCCACTTGGTCAAACCTTACTACAGTTAGGACCAAAACCAAAATCCCCTTTCGATTCCTTCCATGAACGAGAGGTCCAGCTTCGATTTGTGCAATCAAAACTATAAAAGTTAAGATTGCTTCCAATCTCAATTGATCAAACCTTATTCAGATTCTCTGAATAGAAATCCCACTTCAAATTTCCTTTGTACCAGGAGATAGAATATAAAATTCTTCCTCTCCGATTCTGGGTTCATCTCTACCAACAAACAAGAGACCAGGAGATAGAATATAAAATTCTTCCTCTCCGATTCTGGGTTCATCTCTACCAACAAAAAAGAGACCTGATTACTCCAATAGGTACACGAGTCTAAACTGTTTTCCTACCCTCAACAGGAAGTTTCTGGAGAATATTACTCAGAATATTCTTAAGAATAACCTGAATACTCCAATAGGTACACGAGTCTAAACTGTTTCCCTAATCTCAACAGGAAGTTTCTGGAGAATATCACTCAGAATATTCTTAAGAATAACCTGAATACTCCAATAGGTACACGAGTCTAAACTGTTTCCCTAATCTCAACAGGAAGTTTCTAGAGAATATCACTAAGAATATTCTTAAGAATAACCTGAATACTCCAATAGGTACACGAGTCTAAACTGTTTTCCTACCTTCAACAGGAAGTTTCTAGAGAATATCACTAAGAATATTCTTAAGAATAACCTGAATACTCCAATAGGTACACGAGTCTAAACTGTTTCCTTATCATCAACAGGAAGTTTCTAGAGAATATTACTCAGAATATTCTTAAGAATAACCTGAATACTCCAATAGGTACACAAAAGCTAGCTTCGAATCAAGATCTCGACAACGGTCAAGCGATAAATGCAGTGCCGGAGAAATATTAGTTATTCTATAAAGAACTGAATAGACTAATGGATGAAGAGATCAAGAGCCAAAGCCATTTTATGGATTCTTGTACATGATCTGCTCAACCAAGTATTGAAGAGGTCGTAAGAAAAATCTATCTTATCCAAAGTATCCCAATATTAAAATCATGAATCTATTAAAGTATATCATGAAATACGAACAATATACAAAAATCTAAACATAGTTGTAGGCGTCAAAAAATGCTGAAAGATATCCAAATACAGCTGGAGAGAAGATCATCCAAAAAATCAACAAAAGGACACAAGTATAGACTGTCTCGCCCAGCGAGACAGACTTTGCTGTCTCGCCATGCGAGACAGACTTCGCTGTCTCGCCGTGCGAGACAGACTTCGCTGTCTCGCCATGCGGGACAGAGTTGACTGTCTCGCACGCAAGACAATTTTTAAACATTCAGAAACCGTTTCATAAACCGCCGATACGTGGCCACCAACTGTTCAAGAACGTGGGGAGTATCGTGGGCGAGAATCACGTTGATAACCACCAGAATAACGGAGTTTAAAACGTGGGAAGGTAGTTGCAGCGAGAAACTGTCAAGTATATTCGTTTTCCAAGACAGTATTTACTGTCTCGCTGGGCGAGACAGCAAATTTCTGACTCGCTTGGGCGAGACAGCAAACACTGTCTCGGCCAGCAAGACAGTAAACACTGTCTCGCCATATTAATTCTGTCTTTTGTTGAGTTTTGTTAGTTATGAACCCCAGAGGCTATAAATACCCCCATAGGGTCATTTCTGACAGGGGGCGGATCATTTTGAGCACTTCAGAGCAGAGAAAGAGCAGAGTTCTTGAGTTTCTGGCAACTCCTTGATATTCAGGCTTTGACCTGATTTCAAGAAGAACGACTATCTTACCTTGATAAGATATCGTTTTAAGTTCTCACTTCGATAAACGAAGTCAGAATCATAAACCCCTCACGATTCGATCAGAATCTGTGATTTGGTGGTCCACGAGTCAAAGCGCTCCCGGCACAGGCAAAGATCCAACGCAAGCAGCGATCCAAACAACGATCCTGCGTTTGTTTCCCAAGAGTTGTAGTTTTTCATTTTGTTGTGTAAAAGAGGTCTTATAAAAAGACTATTTCTTTGAATTTATTGTAATCGAACGAAGATATATGAATTCCACAGCAAAACCAACTTTTGACGCTAACATTCACTAGAAAGAGCCTTTTTCACAGAAATACCATCACCATGTCTCATTTCTCAAATACCTTATTCCCCATGTGTTGATCAATATTAGCCTCATATTTAGCATTAGACTTTTCTATCAGCTCTTTTATTTCTAATTGAATAGTTCATATCTTCTTAGTCATATAATCTATAGTAATACTTTGTCCCAAATGTTTAGGCAATGGAACCAAATCAAGATAATGGTTCAAAAGTCTCCCATACACAATCACAAAGTGAGCTCTGCCTGTAGTTCAACTCTCCGTACAGTTGTAGACGAATTCAGCATGTGCTAGAGTAAGATCTTGTTAGACCCTAGAGGGGGGGGGGGGGGGGTATGCTAATCTAATCCCGATTAAAAGCTAATTAAAATTATGTTGATCAATTTATTCTTGCAAGAGATATGAGATAGATATGAATAAGAACAATAAGAATATGCACAAATAATATATAAGTCAAGCAAAACACAAACACATGATATGTTTACGAGGTTCGGTCACCACGACCTACGTCCCCGCTCCTCACCTCGAGGAGATATCCACTATCACAATCCGGTTTGGAAGCCGGAACTTCTACACACTCGGTTTACAAGTTCACCGAAAACTCACACACACCAAACACTATGCAATCACACTTTACACACTAAGTATAGGAACCTGGCCCGTGTTCTCCTCCTCAAGGGCTCGGATGCAACCTCTCCTTAGGTTCGTCGGCCGACGCCACTCCTATTGGATTCGACCCCGTCTCTCGCCTCACACTTCTCTCGGTGTACAAGTGTATTACAAGTGATACTCACAATAAAAGATAAATACAATGATTTGTTCTCAATAACAAATGAGAACACAATGAAGCTCACACTCACTAAATCACACCCCACAACCCACACTATATAGTATAAAAATATTAAGCTCAATATGTGTGTGTGATAACAGTGAATGAAAATAATACAACTCAATAAATATAGCTAATGAAATGAAAATGGAATAGTAAGCTATATAAGAGTTTAGAAAAACTTCTCAAACAAGAAGAACAGTAGATGAAGATCCCAATAGGATTTGAAAGCCACTTTTTGTTGTAGGAAAATTTCTTTTAAAACAGACTGATGAAATCAGCTTAAACAGCTCTTTTAGACACTCTTAATATTTTGTTAAACACAAAACTTGGATTTATAAAAGAGAGCAGCAATGGGGTATTTATACCCTCTCAAATATCAGCCAAAAACCAACTTGAAAAGACTAAAAAGCCCCCAGAGAGCTGTTGTGAAAATAGCTGTTAAAAACCAATGATTAGATCGGCGGTCGACCGTGGAAATCTCGCGGTCGACCGCGAGGCACAAAAATCCTGAGTATAAGGTTTTAAGGCTGGCGGTCGTCCGCTGCGGTCGACCACGAAACTCTCTGGTTGGATCACGGTCGACCATCACGATCGACTGCGGGCATAAAAAGACCAGACTTAAAAAGAAGTTCATGGCGGTCGACTGTGGCGGTCGACCACAATCTGATACAGACTGAAAAACCTGTTTTTGGCCAATTTTGAAAAATCTTTGGAAAAATAATAAAACTTTGGGAAAAGTTTCTAAATGATAAAATGAACATGTTAGAAAAAGAATTTTTGGAAAGATAATTTTCATTTGCAAAAACACACTGTTTTTAAAAAGTGTTCGTAAAACCTGTATTTTACGAATATAAAAATTTTGATATGACTCATAAATACGTAAATATATTTCATGCATGTATTATATATATATATAATAGAGTATGAAAGAGTTGTAAACATGAGATAAAAGATATTGTAACGACGTTTGATGAAAAATCATTTATTTGGTAGAAAACGTCAAAAATCGTGTTAAGTGTACATATATTGAGCTTAAATAAAAACATACAATATATGTAAGTAAACTACTCTTATACCTAGGTAAATCCACACATATGAACTTGAATCTTTAACGCTTGATTGTTGTGTATTGAAATACCTGTAAAAAGAAACATAAACACAAAACTAGAGGATATATTAGCGATAAATTGTTTGACAAATCATCATCAAAACTATAGGATCAATAATCTCCCCCTTTTTGATGATGGAAAACAATTTATACATGAATATGAAATATATACTGAAAAACCACATATAAACCAATCATGTATACAACATGAATAAACTACATATAAACCAATACTAGATTTTCTCCCCCTTTGACAATATCAAAAAAGGGAAAAAAATAAAATAGGAGCAACGCTCCCCCTGTATATAAGCACAGATAGTAAACAAATTACAGCTAAAACTCCCCCTCTCAATTTGCATAGATGATATATATAATGATCATATTCATACATAGGAGCTAAGCAACCATATCCATCCAAATACAACCATAAACAATATATAGACCAAATGAATCACAAAAACACCACTTAAACACCAATTACTACATAGTTCCCACAAACATAATTTGTTCCACAAAACTACAAACCATACAAAAACACATTGTTTTCCACACAAACATAGAGTTATTACAACTCAAAGTAAAACATAGAATAAAAGCATAAGTGTCCAGTATTGTTTCACCAAGACATAAACATCATCATAAGTACAAAAACCAATAAACTCCAATAAGCAGCATAATCAATCATCACCATCACCATCACCATCACCATCAGAAGCATGGCCAGAGCCAGATGCAGATCCATCATCAGAGCCAGAATCAGAACCATCAGCAGAGCCCTCCTCAGAACCAGACTCAGAACTGGAAGAGGGATCCGGAATCCCGAGAGACTAACGCTGGTAGGATAGAATAGCCTGACATCCCTCTGGATAGTTAAGACCTGAGTCTCGAGACGATCCAAACGGGCACAGATATCAGAAGTGGAGGAGGAAGAGGCTCTAGATCGGGAACGAGAGGATGATGGCTGAGTAGGATCAGACAAAGAGGCAGAAAGTTGCATACGGGAGAGAGAGAATTTTTCAAAGTACTCCTTACCCGGATCAACTTTGGGTTCATTTGTGAGAGCAACACCGAAGTGTTGAAGAATGAGGGTGATGAAACTGCCAAAAGGAAGAAATTTGTGATGCTTGCATGCCATATTCTTAAGAAAAACATTTGCCCAATGGACTTTTATTTTGGCAAATATGGCATAAACAACATTCACCTTATCTGGGGCAAAGTGATCAAAGCTACCAGTTTTTGGAATGAGATTATGAGCAACAATACGAGCTATGATTTTGACGATGGGATTTAGTGATTTGTTGTTCATGGGATAAGTGCAACCGGGCGTAAACAAGATATCGTTCACAGCTTGATCGGTGTGATCGATAGACATGAGCTCAACGTCGCTTGTTGGAATTTTAAGAATTCCCGCAAGCTCGTCGGCAGAAAATAAAATCTAGATATTTTTAACAGATGTGGAGATGGTTTGGACACCATCAGCAGAGGAAGTTACAGATAAATTTGCATAAAACAAATATACCAGAAATGAATAATAAGGAACTTTACGTTCCACATCTAACAGTCTAGCCAAACCAACATCATAAAGAATTGTGTGAATGTCATACATGGCTAGTTGTTCGAATCTGATATATCTGATGGACAGAATTTTCAGTTTGCACAACTCCCTATATTTATTAACAAGAGGCTTGTACAAAAGATAATCCTCATAATGAGAGGCAGTGATAGATGAGGAACTAGATTCAGGCTTGGATCTTTTCTTAGGAGGCATGATTTCAGATATAACTAGGGTTTTATAGATGCAAATGAAGCAGGAGTTGAATTAAACAAAACTAGATGGAACAAACCCTAAACTGAAATCAAAACCCTAGAATTGAAATATTAAGACTCTATAGCAAGAAAAGAAAACAAGAAATGAGACAGAAGTTTACCCAAACAAGGTGGAGAACAGCAGTAGTCGACCGAGGGAATGTTGTGGGCGACCGAGAGAGGAACAAAAAAAATCGAATGGGGAAGAAGATGAAGGGAGGTCGGATCAAAAAGAGAGCAATGGATGGTGCGGATCGGCCCAAAGATGAAATTAACGGTGGTGAATAAGTCGGGTTCCGAAACATTTTTTTTAAAAAAAACCGAAACCCGATAAGAAATCAAACAGGAAACAAAAAAAAATACTTGCGGTCGACCGTAGCGGTCGACCATAACAAATTCCATAAACTCTGACGGTCGACCGTGACGGTCGACCGCGAGAAGGGTAAATGCATAGGCAGTTTATAAATTCTGGAATTTGAGGAGAATGAAATTTTATCCTTAATAAAATTGTTTTATAGGATGTATAAATACATATAAAGTTTTTATGTTATAAAAACAAAAAATATTTTATTTTGACTTAATAAAAGATAAAATTTATCATTTAAACCTAAAACCAAATTATTCAAAAAAAATGAACAAAACAAACAAAAACAAAAAATTGATATGAAAATCATTTTGACACCCAAATCATTTTGGTACCACTAAAATTTGGGACATAACCCCTATCATTTAAATCCGAGGCCCTAGGGTTATGAATCCGCTTGGGCGTGTTTTGTGCACCGATATGATCAAAGCAAAAATTGTAAACATGACCCATACGATTGTAATTTGTGCAATGTAGAGGTTTGAATAGTTTACGTTGACCGAAATGAAATGCACGTGGTTCATTTATAAAAATAGTTTTTTCTTTATAATTATTTTGCAAAAAAGAAATTTTTTTCAAATCGAAACAAAACATGACCAAATGACCAAAACGACCACAATAATCACATTTGTACACATGAGCATGTTTATGATTTACACTATGTGTGTGTACATGTGTATGTGATAAAGAAGCTTGATGGGATGCACGATCATTAATAGGCTTGTCAATTTTTGGTGCATTATGACAAAATTGAGCTAAATGGCCTTTAAGACCGCAAATAGAACATTTGAGAATTTTATCATACGTATGTACATAGTGAATAGGTTTCTTAGAAGAATTAACATTAAACTTTGCACATAAGTCCATAAGCTTTTTATTATTAGCAATATAAGTGTTTAGTGTTGAATCTAAGGTAGATATACGTTTTCTCATTTGATTCAACTCATCATTCTGCATACAAGCATTGGTACTAAAAGTAGGATAAACAAGATTTTTTATCATAGATTTTAACTTATCTACTTCTAACATAGCATCACGTTTTTCATGAAGTAAACTAGCATTTTCAATTTTTAAATTTTCATTGCATTCTTTAAGAATTATATTTTCATTTGCAATAAAATTAAACTTAGTGGCTAGTGTTTCATGAGTGGATTTCATATTAACATACTTAATCTTTACATCAATATAGCAATTGTGTAACTTTTCAAACTCAAGAGCAAGTTCATCAAAAGTAATAATATCATCGTTATCGCATACCTCACTAGAGTTATCACCTAGTGAAATTGTACATAGAGATGAGACTTCTTTAGGACTCAAAGCGGGATTTTCCAACGCTTGTTGAATAGCCTCCAATTCCCCTTCATGTGCTTTAATAAATTTCCATAAGGTCTAAGCACTATCAAAATTAGCAAATTTGTTAGAAAATGAAGAGTGAAAAGCATTAACCAAATATTCTAACAAAAGCTTGTTCATATTAAACAATCTTTTATCATTTTCACACCATTTAGATTTTTCCAAAATGGGGACAACATAGGCATCCTCAATAATTTCCCATAAATTGAATTGTTTAGATTGAACAAATAGTTTGAATCTAACACGCCATTGAGCATAGAAAAAAAATATCCAAACGAGGAGCAATATTAATAGCATATCCTAAACTAGATGAATCATACATATCCATAAAGATAAAATGCAAGAAGCAAAATGCAATCGAAATTAGATTAGCACAAATACGATAACTTGGATCTTTAACTCAAGGCGATTAGACCTTAAATCAGAGAGCACCAAGCTCTGATACCAATTGTTAGACCCTAGAGGGAGGGGGTGGGGGTGATTAGGGTCTTATGCTAATCTAATCCTGATTAAAAGCTAATTAAAATTATGTTGATCAATTTGTTCTTGTAAGGGATATGAGATAGATATGAATAAGAACAATAAGAATATGCACAAATAATATATAAGCCAAGCAAAACACAAACACACGATATGTTTATGAGGTTCGGTCACCACAACCTACGTCCCCGCTCCTCACCTCGAGAAGATATCCACTATCACAATCCGGTTTGGAAGCCAGAACTTCTACGCACTCGGTTTACAAGTTCACCGAAAACTCTCACACACCAAACACTATGCAATCATACTTTACACACTAAGTATAGGAACCTAGCCCGTGTCCTTCTCCTCAAGTGCTCGGATGTAACCTCTCCCTAGATTCGTCAACCGACGCCACTCCTATTGGATTCGACCCCATCTCCCTCCTCACACTTCTCTCGGTATACAAGTGTATTACAAGTGATACTCATAATAAAAGATAAATATAATGATTTGTTCTCAATAACAAATGAGAACACAATGAAGCTCACACTCACTAAATCACACCCCACAACCCACACTATATAGTATAAAAATATTAAGCTCAATATGTGTGTGTGATAACAGTGAATGAAAATAATACAACTCAATAAATATAGCTAATGAAATGAAAATAGAATAGTAAGCTATATAAGAGTTTAAAAAAACTTCTCAAATAAGAAGAACAGTAGATGATGATCCCAATAGGATTTGAAAGCCACTTTTTATTGTAGGAAAATTTATTTTGAAACAGACTGATGAAATCAGCTTAAACAGCTCTTTTAGACACTCTTAATATTTTGTTAAACACAAAACTTGGATTTATAAAAGAGAGCAGCAATGTGGTATTTATACCCTCTCAAATATCAGCCAAAAACCAACTTGAAAAGACTAAAAAGCCCCCAGAGAGCCGTTGTGAAAATAGCCATTAAAAACCAATGATTAGATGTCGACCGCGAGGCACAAAAATCCTGAGTATAGGGTTTTAAGGCTGGCGGTCGACCGCAGCGGTCGACCACGAAACTCTCTGGTTGGATCACGGTCGACTGCGGGTATAAAAAGATCAGACTTAAAAAGAAGTTCATGGCGGTCGACCGTGGCAATCGACCGCAATCTGATACAGACTGAAAAACCTGTTTTTGGCCAATTTTGAAAAATCTTTAAAAATAGAAAATCAATTCTAAAAATAATAAAACTTTGGGAAAGTTTCTAAATGATAAAATGAACATGTTAAAAAATGAATTTTTGGAAAGATAATTTTTGTTTGCAAAAACACATTGTTTTTAAAAAGTGTTCGTAAAACCTGTATTTTACGAATATGAAAATTTTGATATGACTCATAAATACGTAAATATATCTCATGCATGTATGATATATATATAATAGAGTATGAAAGAGTTGTAAACATGAGATAAAAGATATTGTAACGACATTTGATGAAAAATCATTTATTTGGTAGAAAATGTCAAAAATCGTGTTAAGTGTACATATATTGAGCTTAAATAAAAACATACAATATATGTAAGTAAACTACTCTTATACCTAGGTAAATCCACACATATGAACTTGAATTTTTAACGCTTGATTGTTGTGTGTTAAAATACCTGTAAAGAGAAACATAAACACAAAAGTAGAGGATATATTAGTGATAAATTATTTGACAAATCATCATCAAAACTATAGGATCAACAGATCTTACTATTTTTGACAATTATTACGGATGGACCCGAGAAGCTTATAGAGAGTACAATTTACCATTTTAGTCTAGCTATCTGTTTGAGGATGGTAAACAGTACTGAATTTGAGCAAAATATTAATCGCTGCCACAACATACTCCAAAAATATGGCAAGAACTTTGAGTCATGATCAAATGTGATAGACTATTATACTCCATGCAAGTGTACTGCCTCCCAACAAAGATTAGCAATATTACTAGCATTTACTATCTTCTTGCATGGAATAAATGATGCCATCTTTGAGAATCTGTTAACCATAACAAAAATAAAATACATATCTTGTTAGGCTAGGGAGCCCCAATACAAAGTTCGGTGAGACATCATGCCACTGTGTATCAAGAACAGGTAAAGACGTGTACAATCATGTGTTTTTGGGACTGTCCATTGGCAACTTGAAAACTAGACAATGTCACACATGTTTTTTATTTCCTTTTTCAGCTAAGACTAGTAGTATCTCTCCTTAAAGGAAGCAATAATTTTATCATGCCCCAGATGTCCACTTAGCCCACCACCATTAAGGTCTCACATGATATACTATCTTAATGAGCTCTAAGGTATGCATAACTGGTCTTGACGAAAAAATAACCATCCTTTGTATAAAAACCTCTGGCTAGCTAATTCTTCAAACAGTTGTTCCACGCCTCCCTGAAGTTTTGTTTTATGCATAGAGCTCTTTCGTATATTCAAATCCAGTCATTTCTGCTTACAGAATCACTAACAAAGCAACTCTCTAACTGAGTGCATCTTCAATCTTATTCTACTGTCGAACTTGTGCTTCAAAACATAGGTGAAACGCTACAAAAATGTTATCTATCGAGAATGCATGTGACTGATGATAGTCTGACTGTTGATGGATTTTAAGGTCTAATAGTCAGTGTTAAGCAAAAACTCTCACAATATCCAAATAACACTCCCAATACGTCAAGGACAGGACTATGCTATATAGCTCCAGCTTACGTGGTCCACTTCTATCAAAATTCACTAAGTTTCTCGATATAAAAAGCAATCAAATGCCCTTCTTGGGAGAGGACACCACTAATAACTACGATGGGTGCATCACTATCGACCTCGAACACCTTCTGAAAATATAGAAGTACGAGCATTAGTGTTGTGGATAACTTCTCCTTAATGAGTGCAAAATTACAGTTTGCATCTTCTACCAATTAAACTTGCCCTTCTTCATGTACTAGGTGATTGGCATAACGATGATGTACAACTAATTCTCTTGCAAAACATTAGTACCTTCCTCAAGTGGTTGAGATGCATGGACTCATTCTAACTATAAATTAGAATATCATCGAAATAAATTATATGAATTTGCCGATACAGGGTTTTACAAACTTGATTCAATAATCACATGAAAGCATTTGAAGCATTGGAATGGTCGAAAAGCATGACCAATCACTCATATAGACCTTTTTTGTCTTGAATTTAATTTTCCACTCATCTCCTTCCCTGACAGATCTAGTGATATCCACTCCTGAGATTAATTTTGGAGAATACTTTTGACTCTGATAGCATATCTATCATGTCTTCCAGGTGAGATATGGGAAATCGATATCTCATAGTAATGTTGCCTATTGCCCCGTTGTCCACACATATGTGCCACTCTCTGTTCTTCTTTAGAACAAGTAATATCGACACAACACATAGACTCATGCTAACTCGTACAAGGCCTTTTTTGGATTAGATCATCCACTTATTTCTGTAAGATCTCCCCTTTCTTTGGGGTCATTCAATAATGTGGCAAATTTGGCAAGCGTGATGATAATCACATTTTTATTATAATTTTATACCCTTGTTATCTATTTTATATGAATAAATATACTACTAATAATTGTTTTTAGCTTAGTTTGCACATAAATAAATAAAAATATAAATAAATATTATTAAATATAAAACCCTCAAATTCTCTCTTCTCTATTTTATTTCAGAATTGTGAGAAGTCCATGAAGCTATGAAGCCCATGAAACCAAAGAGAAAAATAAACTCTTTAAATATTTTATAAATTAATGAAGGCCAAAACGCCAAAGCCCATGAAGCAAAACCTTACCTCTTGTACGCATTGTGAACAATCCAAAAATCAAGATAGAAGCCTATGAAATAAAAGCCCAGAACAAAAACAATAAAGCATGAATCATGAAGAAATGAAGCAAAGCTTAAAGGAAAATCAACAAGCCCAATGGAAAATCAACAAGCAAAAGGCCCAAGAATCCAAGCCCAAAAGCTCAAAGGCTAAAAATGATTCTTTAGGGCTTAAGTCTTCATCCAAGGGCTCTCATTCATTATTGTTTACTATAAATAGGGGTAGAGAGTGAGGGGTTAAAGGTGTGAAAAATTTTGTAACTCCGTTTGGAGAGGAAAGTTACTCTTAATTAAGAAGACCTTCTAATTTTGTAACTTTTTGTTACAATCAATAAAAGAATTTTTTTCACATCTTCATATTTCTCTTTGTTTGATAATGAAGATAAAGATATGATGAAGATGAAGATGAAGATCAAGAGTGATGTTTGCTTTCATCTTGAGGCTAGAACCCTCTTGGGTGGTAAATTTCCTCTTTGTTAATGTTTTTTTTTAATTTTTTTGTTTAAATAGCCAAGAGGCTAGAACCATCTTACCTTAGATTTATTTCATGCTTATAGAGTAGATTTATTTCATGCTTATAGAGTAGATTTATTTCATGCTTATAGAGTAGATTTATTTCATACTTATAAAGTAGATTTATTTTCTCGTATTTAATTCTTGTAAATTTATTTTGTAGTTTAGTTTTTATAATTTATTTTATAGTTAGATTTTATTTTCTTGCACTATCCACCTTGAGGCCAGAATCCTCTCGGGATTAGTTTTTTATTTTGTTTATTTTTATTTTCTTTGATTCGTCTTGAGGCTAGAACCCTCTAGGGAATTGTCCTTTTTAAGAAGTTGATTCAATTATAGATTCCTCATATCTTTAATTGAATCATTCATCTTTACTTTCTTGAATTTACATTTTATTCTTGATTTTTTATTCTTGATTTTATTCATCTTTCTTTCTCTCCTTGTGAAAATCACTCATTCTTTGTCACATCCACTCTTACTTATATTTTGTGCTGATTTACACACTATCACTTTCACTCTCTCTATCTCTCCACAATCACATTCTATCATCACTCTTATTTGTTATGCACACAACATACGAACTGATTCTAATAATTTCCTACAAACACCTTCCTCGTGGGATCGATAACTTTTTATATTATAACTTGAATAATTGTGCACTTGTAATTTTTGGTATATATTTATACCGCATCAAGTTTTTGGCGTCGTTACCGGGGGAAGGTGCTTAAGTAGGATTTTTTATTATTTTGGTTCTTTAACTTGTGTGTTTCTTATGAAAGAACTTATTATTTTGGTTCTTTAACTTGTGTGTTTCTTATGAAAGAACTACTTGGAGATTAAAGATCAAGAATTGGAGATTGAGGAATTGGAGATTCGCTTGTGGTAAGTCTTCTTCCTAATATTTTCAATTCCATACTTTTAGTTAGTTTCTCACAATTAGTGATAATTAGGATCTTTAAAAAAAAATTTTATTTTCGAGACTATAATAAAATTCACCCTTCACTTTGACATTTACTAACAAGATAATAAATTCAAACAAATTCCCCCTTCTCATAATAAAATTCACCCTTCACTTTGACATTTACTAACAAGATAATAAATTCAAACAAATTCCCCCTTCTCATTTGTTTGATTGTACTAACAAGATAATAAATTCAAACAAATTCCCCCTTCTCATTTGTTTGATTGTTAACCCTAATTAAAAATAAAGATTTTATTTTTACCATCCTTTTTAGTCGCTTTTAATTCCTAGGGTTGCATTTCATATAGTTAGTAGAAATTCACCAAAGTGATTTGAGCATCTTGATTTTGCACACACTTGAAAATATTCTTAAGGGCAAAACCCCCTAAATCAAGATAATGTGAGGGATTTCATCACCTTTTTCTTAGCTCAAAAATCACTAATTCCTCACTACACAACCCAAACCTAATAAAACTCATTAGACATTGGCCCTAAGGAATCGAGCTCAATAAAGAACAAAGAATCTTTATGTGGACTGGTTTATGTTTTCTTGGATTAGTTGGTGTCTAAGATAAGGTTTAAGGATTACGTAAAGCGCTCTGCAAGTAACAAGATACTTAATCGATCTCTGATCAATCTCTGTTCCTATCCTTACATGGATAACTAACCGAATAAAACTTTTATCTTTTTCACTTAAGGAATTTTTGGTTAGGAGCTGTTCTAGCTGAGTTAGGCTTAACCCTAGAGTTAAAGTGATTGCAAAGTGATTGTTTTTTATTTATTTTAGTTAGGTTTTTCCTTTTTCTTCTCATAAAAAAAACTAACTTTTGTTTTATCTTAAAAAAAGGTATAAAAAGAATTTTTTTTGGGTGCATGCAAAACGTGGATTAGGGACAATACACATCGATAAATTTGTTTTGAACAAATTAAAGAAATGACTAATCCACATGTTCTCCAAGATTTATGTTATCCCAAGAGGATTGAAATCCCCAATGAAGCTCGGGAGTTTGTAGAGAGCCTATCTCAGTATTCGGTGAATGATTCACTTTTTCCAACCTACAACCTAGGTTGGGCAAATTACCCAAATATTGCATGGAATAAGGGAAACCACTCCGGAACTCAAAACTTCACTCCCTCTTCGATCCAACGTTTTCGTAGGGGAAATACAGTTCCTTTTAATTCTTATCCATAATTTCAACAACTCAATCTATCACATCAAAATCAGTCTCCTCATCATCAAGTTGTAACTCACACTCCTCTTGATACAGATCATGACGAAATCAAAATCAGTCTCCTCATCATCAAGTTGTAACTCACACTCCTCTTGATACAGATCATGACGAACGTCTTAATATATTGGAAAAGTCATCATCAAGTTGTAACTCACACTCCTCTTGATACAGATCATGACGAACGTCTTAATATATTGGAAAAGTGTTTGGAAATCATAATTAAGGCCTTCACTCTAACCACGAATTTGTTGACTCAAACATCCAACACGATGAACTCCTTTATGCAGTCAATCGGACACATTCTTAACTCCAACATCCAAGCCATAGCTAGATTAGAAACCCATCTTGATCAACTAGCTAGTGCCATGAGTGAAAAGGAGGAAGGAGAAATTCTGAGTCAACCCATGGTCAATCCTAAGGACACAAGATCTAGTTCATCCTACGAAACTAAAATGAATGCAACCCATTCACTACAGTCAGGAAAACATGTCGATAATCAGGTAAGAACACATTCAAGTCAAACTCTTGTTCCAAAACAAATTGCTTCTCCTTCTGATAACTCAATTCAGGAAAGACCAGAGAAAGAAGAAGAAGAGTCAGATCCAAGTTTTGAGGAAATTTTTAGTGAGGAGCTAAAAATATTAGGAGAAGCAGATTAGGTTTGTCAAAATAAGGAAACAGTGTTAAATAATTATTGTTTTAAATTAAATTATGAAGAACTCTTTCTTGATGAACTTAGATTTTTGGAAAATAATCAACAACCAAATTTTTAGAACTCAATCATGAATCTTGGAGTTGAGAAAAATGCTACAGAAGAATTGGTTGTTAGAAAACAAAACTTCACAGTACAAGAGTCTAAGTTCACTAAGAAATGCAAAATGCATGACACTAATAATACCTATCTTACTTTGTTACAAGAATTATTGAACACCCCGAAATGCTTAGAATTTCAGCACAGTGTTGATTATATCATTTTGAATTTGTTTAAAAGTGAATAATTTTCAGTAATAAGGTAGGATTCAATGTGGAACACGAGCTTTTCATGTTGAATATTTTATTCTACATTATTTATTTTGTTTATTTTAGCATAATAAAATCTTCTCTCATTTTAGAGTTTCTTGTTCAGTTTTGTAAAAGATCAATTATAAGTACTCCACTTCTTATTTGTTTTACTTTGTGCATCATAGAGTTTGTATTGAGGACAATGCAAAATTTAGGTATGGGGTGAGAATTACTTATTTTTTTCCTCTTTATTTACCTTTTTAGTTGCATTTTGACTTCTTTTTCTTTCTTAAAAAAATATAAAAATATTGTCACTTGCCAAATTGATAGAGTTAAGTAATAATTGATTTATTTGATAAATTTGAAATTTTCTAATCCCTGGTTGGTTATTTACTTAAGTTCACCTTTTATGATAATTCTAAATAATTTTCTTAAGAAATAATTTTCAAAGTAGTATACTTTACTTAAACCTTAACTTGGAATTTTATTTAAAATAATAAAATTTTTGTATGCTTATTTAAGAGTCGAAAATAATTTTTTAAAGTGTCTTGATTTACATATTTTTTAGAATATATATACATATATAATAATAATAATAAATAACATTACAAAAGAAGAGTGTAAAAAATGGGCACAAAAAACTCTTGAATTTAAGGTGATTCTATCTTATAAAGTCTAAGCTGACCGAGTAATCAAGCCCAAGGAGTATTTCCATACTTAATGACCTAAGCCTAATTGGGTTGGGATCCATTAGCCTAAAACTCGTTAAATGGTCACTTAGAAAGCCCGTTAAAGTAGAAAAAAAATTTCTAAGTTTGGCTTGGTTTTGTATTGCAATAATGAGAAGATTTTCTAGGAAATTCACTTTGGAGTTATATATAAAAACGTTTTCTTGAGTAATAACTAGCTTCAATTAGATTGTCTAATTTTATCAAGTAATTTTAGTTATTTACTAACATCTTTAAATTGACAAGTTGACCGAATTTTGTGGGTATATTTACTGCGAATCCTCACGAGACTACAACTCGTCCTCTAGGATAACCTAGGGGTTTAAAGGCTTATTGCATGTGCTAAATACAATCGCGATTACTGCGAAAGTAAGTTAGATTTTATTTTCTTTTTCTTTCTTTGCTAGAGGACTAGCAAGAGTTTAGGTGTGGGGGTATTTGATAATCATATTTTTATTGTAATTTTATACCCTCGTTATCTATTTTATATGAATAAATATACCACTAAAAATTATTTTTAGCTTAGTTTGCACATAAATGAATAAAAATATAAATAAATATAAATAAATATTATTAAATATAAAAATCCTTAAATTCTCTCTTCTCTATTTTATTTCAGAATTGTGAGGAGCTCATGAAGCTATGAAGCCCATGAATCCAAAGAGAAAAATAAACTCATCAAATATTTCATGAATTAATGAAGGTCAAAACGCCAAAGCCCATGAAGCAAAACCTTACCTCTTGTACGCATTGTGAACAATCCAAAAATCAAGCCAGAAGCCCATGAAATAAAAGCCCAGAACCAAAACAATAAAGCATGAATCATGAAGAAATGAAGCAAAGCTTAAAGGAAAATCAACAAGCCCAATGGAAAATCAACAAGCAAAAGGCCCAAGAATCCAAGCCCAAAAGCTCAAAGGCTAAAAATGATTCTTTAGGGCTTAAGTCTTCATCCAAGGGCTCTCATTCATTATTGTTTACTATAAATAGGGGTAGAGAGTGAGGGGTTAAAGGTGTGAAAAATTTTGTAACTCCGTTTGGAGAGGAAAGTTACTCTTAATTAAGAAGACCTTCTAATTTTGTAACTTTTTGTTACAATCAATAAAAGAATTTTTTTCACCTCTTCATACTTTTTTTTCTTCTCTTTGTTTGATGATGAAGATGAAGATGTGATGAAGATGAAGATCAAGAGTGAGGTTTGCTTTCATCTTGAGGCTAGAACCCTCTTGGGTGGTAAATTTTCTCTTTGTTAATATTTTTTTATTTTCTTGCTTAAATAGCCAAGATGCTAGAACCATCTTACCTTAGATTTATTTTATGCTTATAGAGTAGATTTATTTCATGCTTATAAAGTAGATTTATTTTCTCGTATTTAATTCTTACAATTTATTTTATAGTTTAGTTTTTGTAATTTATTTTATAGTTAGATATTATTTTCTTACACTATTCATCTTGAGGCTAGAACTCTTTTTGGATTAGTTTTTTATTTTGTTCATTTTTATTTTCTTTGATTCGCCTTGAGGCTAGAACCCTCTAGGGAATTGCCCTTTTCTATGAAGTGGATTCAATTATAGATTCCTCGTATCTTTAATTGAATCCTTCATGTTTATTTTCTTGAATTTTCTTTTTATCCTTGATTTTTCTTTTTGATTCTTAATTTTATTCATCTTTCTTTCTCTCCTTGTGAAAATCATTCATTCTTTGTCACATCCACTCTCACTTATATTTTGTACCGATTTACACACTATCACTTTCACTCTTTCTATCTCTTCACAATCACATTCTATCATCACTCATATTTGTCATGCACACAACATACAAACTGATTCTAATAATTTCCTACAAACGCCTTCCTCGTGGGATCGATAACTTTTTATACTATAACTTGATTAATTGTGCACTTATAATTTTTGGTATATGTTTATGCCGCATCAAGTGAGCTAGGGATGAAGTCAATCTGATGTTAGACATCTGGAAGCATTTGTAACTTAGCAGGAAGCTCTTCATGCATGACTGCTCAAATTGGTGCAAGAGGTTTGTACCTTAGCTAGAATTTAAGTAGGGATAGAATCCTATTTTCCTTATACAACAAGAGCATAAATCTCATCAGATTGCTTCAAATTTTATGTAAAAGCTTCATTATCAACAATCTAAAGGTCATCTGTATCAACAACACATGTCTTGACTGGCCCCTTTTCTATGAGAGGCATGAGCACAAATCAACATTCAACTTTCTTAAAGATACAAACACTGTCTTCCTTCCTGTGAGCGGCATCAATGTCCAACTACATTGGCCTTCCTAAAAGCATATGACAACCATTCATCTCGATCACATTACCCAACACCTCATCAACATAGTTACGATCAATTAAAAAAGACACCCGACAATCTAATCAACCTGTACGTTATTGTGCTTCTAAATCCAACTGATCTTATTAAGGGTAGAATGTTTCTCTATCTTCAAACTTAACTTATCCATCATACACCCAGAAATAATATTCTCACTATTGTCACTATCAATAGTAATATCACAAGTCTTCTACGTCACGGTGCATCTTGTGCGAAAGATATTATACCTTTGGGGAGCTTCTTCTTTCTTTGAAGCTAATAATAATCACTACACAATACATGAAATATGATCTCTATCATTGGGATACTCATTATTTTCATCACCATAGTCTTTAGTATCGTCTTGGTCTGCATCCTCCTCGCTATGCCCTACCATTTTTGTTGCACTTAGTTGAATTTGGTTTGGCATAAGGTTTGTTGATGTAGTCTTCTTTGTCATAGTTGTCATTGGTCCTCTGTTCTTCTTAGCTGTAGAAACTTGATTAGGGGTAGATTGAGCTATTTATTCCCACCATGATTGCAATTCATGCATGAAACCTCTAAAGCTATCTGTGATCCTTGATTGTTCCATCCAAGTTGTCACTTCATGTTTTTGGATAGGATAACCGTGTTTACTAAAGTATAGACACATGGTCCTAAATCAGCATCCTCATCCTCTGATATAATGAGATATTTGTTGGGATTCATTCTCATTTGAATTATGGCGGGATGATAACCGCTAAAACTCCTATTTGTTGGGATTTCTATATACTCAAAATAACCTCTTTACCTTTGCAATCAAATAAAGAAATTCCTCTATATGGAGTTGTCCGTTAAAAAATGATAGATCCATCTTTATCTTGAACCTTCCAACATCATAATTATTCCGTTGATGGCGGTCTCCGTGATCATAAGCTTCGCGTGGGGTTTCATAGTCATCGCTTCATTGTTGAATTCTTCATGTGGGGTCAGATCATGTCATTAGCGAACATCAACGCGATTTTAAACTCTTACCATGTTCAGATGTTCTATTGCCAATGCAAATTGATCTACGGTAGTCTTAATCTATTAACATCGACATTTAACTCATCGAACTCGGTTTAGTTATTAGGAGGTTTGTCCGCCAACGAATCGGAGAAACAGGACTCTGATATTAATTAACATCGCATGTAAGTAAGAAATCTCGGGGTCCACCAATGGGCATTTTTTGGATCCACAAAGGATAATCTTCGAATCCACAAAGAGACAACATCAAATCCATGAAGTAGCTTAAAAGAGAATTTTATTAAAGAAAAATTATGCCTCTAGGTTTTACAATCCTCTACTTAACAAAACAAACAAGACTCCTTCTAGGTCAAACTTTACCAAAAATAAAAAATATCAAAATTATCTTTAAAATAATCTCTATGATTGAGGAAACAAATCAGTCAAACTTGGAATCAAAGTGGATTTATTTTCTAATCAAAATAGACTCCTAAAATATTGCTCTAGTAAAAAACTGATAAAGAGTTTGACATCTATCAATCTGGAAGGAATTTCATGAAACAGAAAGTGGCAAATCAAACAACGACCAGTTTGTTGACTCCGTCTAGAAAAAAGTATGAGATTTTTATACATTATTTGTCTAATGCATTGTTGAAAGATACGATTCATTCTCCGTTGCAAGTCAATTTTTTCTGCTAGACCCATACTCCCCCGCCCTTAGACTCCCAACGATCCAGTTTCTTCATGAATGCATCTGCAGTGCGCTCTACATCATGATTGCACCTATCCAATTAACACGTGAGAAGGAAAAGATATTTTCAAGTCACATGTGTGATTATAATTGCTTAGGGTTAGGCCCATGTTAGGTCAACCAACGAGCTAACCCGACCCGGCTCGTAGTGGGCCAGGTCCGACCCCGCCCATGACATACGCAGGTCACGGGTCAGGCTGGGTCCAGCTCCTGACCTAGGACGAGAGAAATCAGTCGGGCCCACCTTGACCCAGCCCACCATCTACCAGGCCCGACCCACAACTATCATGTTTTATCTACGGTTGCTAGAGATATATTAACTCCCCCTGCTTCCACGGTCGCATCAGAAAGTGCCTTTTCAGCAAGCGGGATAATCCTTTCCGAATGGAGAAAATAACTTACAACAGAACAAATGGAGATGTGTGTGTGCTTAAAGGACTACCTCAATGCATAAACAAGACATTTCCTTGAAGAATTTGACAAATATAACTTGGTATAATTCACCTCCTTGAATATTAATGGTTAACATTTTTCTCTTTTTTCCTCTTATAGTTGTAATTTAAATTTAAACTAAAGGAAAGTTATTAACTTCCCGTGGACGTAGGTCTTCCATCGAAATCCAAACCACATATATCTTTGTGTTTGTGATGTTTTATCTTCGTACAATGTGTGTCATATATGTATATATATATATATTATATATATATATTATATTATATATATATATATAATATATATATATATATATATATATATATTATATATATATATATATATATATATATATTATATATATATATATATATAATATATATATATATATATAATTTATATATATAATATATTATATTATATATATATAAATAAAAATTTTATATAAAGAATAAAATTAAAAATAATTTAAATTTTATTTGATAAATACAAATAAAAAGTTAATATAATTTATAAATTAAAAATAAAAAAGTTAAAAAAAAACTCACGGGTCAACCCACGATCCACGACCCGGCCAACCCTTAGGCAGGACGTGGGTCGGGCTGGGTCCAAACTCAAACTCGAGATTGGAGAAATAGGCCCGATCCATTCTGACCCGGGTAACCTTTAACCTGGTGGGCCGGGTCACGGGCCTGAACCGGCCCGACCCACACCCATCCCTACAATTACAACTTTTAGAGTGTTTTTTTAATATATTAGTCCCTTAATAAACTTCCATATTAGGAATTTCCCCTCAAATCATTGAAATTGTTATTAGATCCTCTAATTAAAAGCTATTTTATTCAAATCAGTAAAATTACTATCACGTACCTCAACTCTTTAAGTTATTATGAAATTAATCCCTCAAATCAATAGTAGAATTAGCAATTAAAAAGATTAATTTGAAACAAATTACGAGACTTAGAAAACTTTATAAAATTTTAGATGATTTGAATGACTAACTTTACTCTTGCTACTTCCACTCTTGACCGTAGGGACTAGTTACAAAATAACTTTAGAGGGGACCTAATGGCAGTTTTTGTGATTTGGGGATTTTAAAATAGCTTAAGAATTGAGGAAGTTAATAGCAATTTCAAGAATTGAAGAAATTAATAGAAATTTCAATAATTTGAGGGACTAATGCCTAAATATGGAAGATTTGACGGATAATCAATAGTCTTCTATCTATCATACTCCCTTTAAAAGCACGAGTTTAGGAAAATCTTTCAATGGTCAATATTGCCTTTTATTATTTTAAATATATTTTATTTATATCTTAATCTATCCTAATCATAATTATATCCTATCCTAATCTTACATGAACTATCTATAGCTTAACAATTTAAAACATAATATTAATAAAATATAAAATATCTTTATGGTATTAGTTTGTTAACATAATAAATTATACGTAGCTAACATACTATAATACATGAAGTATTGCAAAAAAAATCCTAAAAAGTTTTAAAATTGTACAAAATATCCTGAAAAGTTTAAAATTATAAAAACACCCTCAAAAGTTCACAAACAAGCACCCTGAAAATTTAAAATTTTAAAACTTATAAACAACATAGATGAATTCAATGGATTACCATGATGCACCCAAAAATATCTGATATTTTAAAACTTAAAACAACAAACATAAAATTAAGAAATTAACAGTTACCTCTGAAAAATTTAAAACTTTTAATTAACACCTCAATATCTCAAAAATTATAAAAACACATTCAAAAGTTTAAATTATAAAAAATAACCCTAAAATTATAAAATTATAAAATTTGTAGACAACAAAAGATGAATTCAAGATATTACCCTCAGGCACCTAAAATTTTAAAATTTACTGAAATTAACCTCAAAGTTACAAAAAATGTAAAAAACTCCTTCAAAATTTAAAAATTGTAAAAAAACTCTAAATTTTCAAAATTTCTAACAAGTACACATCAAATATGGAAACTATTAGTAAACCGCTAAAATTCAAAAAATTTCAAAATTAATCAATAGTTTTAATAATTGTAAAAAGCACCCTCAAAAATTTAGAGTTGTATGAAATATCGTGATATTTTAAAAAATACAACCAATACATGAAACATAGAAGTTACAACTACCAAACTTAAAAGAAATTTTTTTTTTTTTTGAAAAAACTCTCCCAAAGTTTTAAAAACTACAAATCACACCCTTAAAGTTTAAAACTATAAAAAAGGCTGAAATTTTAAAACTTAGCAAAGAAAAGTGTAAATTTTTGGTATTTTTTCATCAAGATGTGTGTGTATGTGTGTAATTTCCAATTTAGGGTATACTATCCCTTTCAGCATCTAAAAATAGTATAAGTTGATATTAGTAAACAAAAGTAATAATAATTGATTAAAAATATCCGGCTAAGAAATAAAAATTTTAAAAATATTATAGCTTAAAATTATCGTTACTATATAAATTAAAGTAAAGACATATAATTTTACTAATAGGTTGGAGCAACAAAAATACATTAGTAACATTAATTGATAAATATTTAAATCCATAAAAATAATAAAATACTATAATATAATAGCTTAGTATTAATTAATTATATTTTAAAAAAAATATTTTTTTATTTTAATAATATTTATATTGTAAAAGAATACAAGGAAATACATATAGAGACACTATCAGAATTTTCAGAGATACCCTTCAAAAGAATTAAGCTATTTCTATTACAAATGAGAAAGTAAGAGAAATAAATTTAAAATTCATAAAATATCCATAAATCACTTGAATTAGCATTAACATAAAGCATATCTATTAAAGAAGCACCGACTGAGTTGCGTTAAAAAATAATTTAATAAGTTTATCCCAATCAAAGAATAATTCTCCATGGAAGATATAAAAAAAATAGTAAGAATTCATAAATTTCATATTTTATTCTTCAAATACTAAAAAAATTAAATATTAATGTTACAATTTAAGGCAAATTAGTAATGAAAAATACAAGTATTTAGTTTAGATCTTTGTGAGAATGAGAGGGATAGAGCAAAGATATATTATTGACATAATATAAACTATTGGATGCATATCAGAAGAATTCATTATAGAAAAAAATGGTAGCTTCTAATCTTATTTAAGTAATAAATTAGGAACACAAAGAATTTCATAAATATAAAATTAACATTTATTCTTATTAAAATAAAAAATCAAAGTCTATATTTTAAGCAGATTGTGTTGAACATCAGAAATACATTTGACTTCTTTGTAAAGTTAAACAAGAAGATAAAAGATTAATGAGCCTAAGAAAGATAACAACATAAAAATATAATTCCAACTTGATATCACAATCGATGTCGATGATGAAGACACAAGAATTGTCCAGAAAAAAGAAAAAGGCGAAGAAGAATTGATCTTAGCTTAATAAAAAATAAAATAGAAAGAATAAAAGACAATATTTTCTAAATATATTATAGAATAGTTTAATTATTTTGAGTGAAATTAGGAGTCTTTAGAATTGGAGTTTCATGATTTTTTTTTCAGTATTTTTATATGCTTATGGGTATGCTTTTATCATATAAAAGTATAATAGAGTTAGTATTAATCTTTAATTTATAATTGTTTATGAAGTCTATCAATGATTAGGAACAAACTCCATATTTTCTTTTATACTGTTGTAGCATACTTTTAGTCAATAATTTTGCCTTATTAGTTTTAAATATTCACCTAACACTATTTTAATATTTTTACTTTTGCAACACTGTATTTTCTCAAGTAAATCTTGGTTTGATATCGGTCAAAATAATATAAAAATTCAAATTGGCTTTAAATTATATTTATTTTTTGTCAATTCAAAGATCAACATAAAAATTTAAATTGGGTGTAGAGCATGTAAACAAACATAAAATAATCGTGATATAAAAGTTTAGAGACAAAAGTGAGCACAAACTATTAAGTAGAACTGAGGAACAAATTTTACTTGGAAAATAAGTTAGAAATATTTAATCATGATATTTAACCACGTGCATTGCACGTGTATAAAATCTAGTATATAAAAAAAGCCCAAGGGCCTCAAATGTAGGGGTGCATTCGGTCCGGATACGGCTCGGATATGATGTTTACCATATCCATATCCGCTTACCCATCTCGGATACGGATACGGATACGGATATACCTCGGTAAGAAAAACTTATAACCATATCCGCTAAAATCGGATACGGTTACGGATATACATGCGGATATATAAGCGGATATGCATACGGATACAAAACAGATATGAGAAAACTAGATAGTATTGAGAAAAACATAGTTCATGTGATACAAAAAAATTCGTTAATATGTCCATTATAACTAAATAGTTAAGATTAGTCATCTTGATCATCAAAATTAACCACAAATCCATAATCTAAGAATCGAAACTATCGTAAGAGTATGACTAATATGTATTCGGATATTTCGGATACGGATACGGATATTTCACTACAAAACCATATCCATAACCATATCCTATCGGTTATAGATTTGAGTAACCATATTCGTATCCTAACGGATACGGTTACGGATATTTTATCGGATATGGATACGGTTTAGCACCCTCTTGCATAAAAATCTCGAGACAATGTTACCCCTCCAAACTTACTATAATCACGAGCATGCTACTACGCACAATAAGCTGAGCCCAACCTTATCACCTAGATCTGCGTACAGCATACACTGCAACTGCTCTTTTTCATATTATTCCCATACATATTCAATAGTTTGAAATTTGTCGCTCAGCTAACTGAAATTGCTATGAGTCCCCAATTTTGTTAAGTCAGTACAGAATTAGTCCCTGAATTCTCATGAATAGTTTCACGATTAATCTCCAAGTGGTTGAATTGACAATTATACTGCATTATCATTAGGTAGGATTACTCCGGTTGCAAATAGAAGAGGAGTAGTTCTTGTTGAGTGACATGACTGATTGAAGAAAGTATTCAACGGAAACGAGGACCTTTTGTTATAGCTTTAGAGTTTCTATTCTCACTACCATTACTGCACATGAAAATGTATATGCAATCGGCTTTAAAACTTATTTTTGCTAATGTTTATGTAATGGTTACTTGAATTTTAATGCCCTAGAATTTCGTTAATTAAGGTTTATATCTTCAAATTTAGATTTTCTCAAAATACAACAATAGTTTTTGAGATATGGTCATTTTTAAATGTAGCAATGTAATATTCTCGTAAATGCGAAAAGATATACTCATGTCAATTTTCTGTAACTCTTCTATAACTAATGATGATCATTATGAGGATTATTTTATTTGTAAATTCATTATTTAATATTAATAGAGGTACGTATTAGTATTTTAAATCCATCAATTTCTGTTTTTACAAAATGTAAAGATAGTATTCGGTATTCCTAGAGAGTGGTTGTAAATTTCAATGGTGTGTGGACTTGGTTGTAAAAGGATGTTATTTATTGAGAGAGAGAGAGAGAGAGAGAGAGAGAGAGAGAGAGAGGATGCGTATGTAATGTGAGAGGGAATCAATGAGGGACCAAATTGCAGGTCCCTGTAGGATTTGATTCAATTTTTTTTTCCGCTTCTTATCATTCAAGAAAGGCAAGAAATCAGAGTAATAAACGCCATCTAATTTTTTTTTTAGACTCATGCCCATATCTGATGATAGAACTAGAATAATATTTTTTTTGTTGTCTACTTACGCGTGCACATATCATTGTTCTTCTATCAATTTCTAATTCCGATATTCCTCCCAACCTGATAATATAGTATAGGTACATATAGATATAGATGTTTCGTTGTGGACCTATTCAGTAATATTCGATTCGATAGTTCATTTATCACTAAACAAATATTTTTTAGTATTCGAGTTTATTAACGAATAGAATTTAACCAGATGTATATTCGATTCGTTTATCTATTAAATATTCGTTTAAAATTTGATCACAGTTTATTATTTGTATTATTGCACATATGATGTCATATTTTTAACCCACTTACCATTTCTACTTAAGTTATATATATATATATTAAGACTTAAATAATCTTAAATCTGTTTTCTAATTAAAATTTTGATTTAAATATATATACATCATATATTATAAAGAAATAATTTTAATTTATAAATTTTAATACTATTTGAAAATTAAACTCTTTAGCGAAATAAATATACTTTGATATTCTATAAGTATTCGTGAATATTCATGAATATTTATCAAATACCAAGTATTCGAGTTCAAATTCGAAAAACTAGATATATGAATAATAGAGTCCGCATTCGAATTCGATAATTTTAAACAAATACAAATATGAACAACTTAGTATTCGATTCGATTCGATCATTTACCACCCTAGTTGTGGTCTAGTTCCGAATTATAGTAATTAGTAAATAACGGGACTTGTGAGCAACTTCAAAGACTTGAGGGACTAACATGAAGTAATTGAAATTTTGGGGAGCTACTATCTAAGTAATCCTTCTTATATTAGTCCCACTTAATAGTATTTTAATTGGATTGAATAGTCCAAGGCCCATGAGAGGACCATAAGTTTCGTGCTACCTTTGCATCATTGATTTTGCACGTGCAACGCATGTGCCCTCCCAACTAGCATCGAAAAAAAATCCTATCAGACTTATCTATGTATGTGGAGACCCAAATTTTAGAGATGAAACCAATAGCGACTACTAAAGAGCCCACTTTCCCACTTATTTGAAAGCCTAGCTGAAAGCCCCAAAGACTGTGGCCCAGAGAAAAGGCCTTAAAAGGCCCATACCGCCGTAGTAGTCCCCAACAACAATATTGGCCAGTCGATCCACGTAAAGAGAATGACGCTCGCTCAGTGTTTTCTCATTTATATATTTACTCTTCTTACCATCAGAAAGCATTGGGGGAAAAATATATGATTTTTCATCACAATTCTATATTTTCATTTTAGTAGATGTTGTGATTCACCTTGAGTAAAATTAAGAATGAGAGTAAGTATAAAAACTTTGAACATGATAAGTACTGAATTTGAAATGAATCACGACCACACGTTGAATAACACATAATCAAGTCATTCTCTTTTCTTCGAGAAAAAGTTCTGCGCTCAATTTTCCATCAGATCTTCATCTTAAGATTGACAGTTCCTCAATTACCAAAACTTCATTGTGAATAAATAACTTTTCACACTCTTAACTATCACCGACAGCTAGATAAAAATTGATTCTGATAATATCCACTTTCAGTAATATCACTATAGATACAATTATTCAGTATAGCTCAGATGTTTGTCAAGTTAACAATACACCAGCAAATACAACGAAGAAACACGCGAATTGATAAACATACTACACATCACATGACACTATCCAATCTCGAGGTAGCTAGTCACATTTCCAATTCCCCCCACGAGACCAAGTAGACTTTTGTGATCACAGCTGACACAACACAAAACCCTATAACTAGTAAGGGAAACATCTAAGAGGATTATTCCAAAAAATCTTGTTTTATCCTCAGTCGTTTTGCTGTTTGACACCTAATCACTCCTCACAAAAGAGCCCCGTCGTGGGCTGAATCATACAGCGCGAAAATAGGGCCTTGATGACTAAAAAACACAAGAGAAACAACAAAAGTATCGATCAAGTGTTTGTTTGTAAGTTTGGGGGGAGGGGGGGGATGTAGATAATAGAAATTATAAAGCGCTGAGATCAAAGTTGGGTTTTTGACTTGGGGGAGTGTGAGAGAGGACAATCGCAATGGACAAGCACGCATTTCATTGGTCACTGCCGATGTGGGACTATTTTGTATAGTTTCTAGAGAGAAGAAGGGGCCGGTTGTTGCACGGAGATACAGTTTGACTAAAGATGGGCGGTCTTTGAGTCTTGATACCACTTACGTCAGAGGATTGTATGTACTGTTCATACTCATTAATTGTGAATGCCCAGAAATTGTTACCATGAGAATTAGCAAAGTCCATCATGACCATATAATTAGTTTTAAATATTTGAAATGTGAGTAGAAGGGTTCTTATTGAGATTGACTAATCATTTATGTCAGAAAATAATTAGTCCTCTTACAGTCTTACTTACTTTATACAATTACCTTCTCAAGGTGCTTATTTACGTACAAAGAGTATACTATGAGTCTTTTATTGTTTGATTGGGTATACATACGTCTGAATAAGTGAATGTATATATTCAAGAATTATTTAAAGAGAATCGGACACGAATATACGAAATATGGAATCCAGCTGAGGTATCCGAGGTAACACAGCTCAAATCCTTACTTTTATTCGAGCTGTGGTCTAATTATAAAAAGTCACCTTCGCTTTCCACAAGATACCGAATGAAAATAGAGCACTCAACTAGTCTCATCCCATTCTCAATTAGAATAGACAGCATGCTACTTAATTCCAATCAAAGGATGGTCATGTATCTATAATAAGACCAGACACAAGTGGATGAAATGTAACTAGCATTTCTTGTTGAAGTTAATTTTAACTCTAAAAAAGAATTTGAGTTAATTATCTCTAGGAATTATAGTCATACTAGAATTCTATTATGAAACACTTTGTAAATCCTCGAAATAGGCATTCATGCATCCTTCTACCTTAAAGAAAAAAAGACAGAGGCCGAGTACTGTAGCTGCAGTAACCGAGAGCTAAAAACAGCTTTTTTATTTGCTTCTCCCACTAAATCTCTCCACATACATATTATACTTCTATTTGCTTTGCTATTGATTATTCCTACATGTTGGGATTTTGTCTTTGATTCTTTGTGTAACTTCATGAGAATTAGATAGGGTTAGAGTTCTATCATGAGTTTATCATGATTAGGAGTTTGGGTTCTATCATGATTAGGAGTTTGAGTTCTATCATGATTAGGAGTTTGAGTTTTATCATGATTAGGAGTTTGAATCCTATTCTAATTAGGAAGTTAGGCTAGAGATAGGGTTTTGGTTTCCCTATATATATATTTCTATTGGTGGAGGAAAAACCATGAAGAAAAAGTAGAGATGTAGTAGATGAGAGAGAGAGTGTGTGTTTCTTAGTCTTTATCCGTGCAAAAGATTACAAGGAGTGGGCTTTGGAGAGAATATGAGAGTTGATTATGTATGTGAGGTTGAGAGATTGAGAGACGAGAGTTGAGTTGTTCCTCTTGTAGTTCTCCCTGATACATAGTGAATTTCTCGTATTGTTGCCCCGTGGACGTAGGTCGAAGTTGGTCGATCGAACCACGTAAATCTCGGTGTTCTTTTTCTTGATTGTGGTTGTTCTATCTTATTAATTGGGGTTGGCTTCCGAGTTGTGCATATCGTGGTAGGTGGGGAGACTGAAATTTCCCAACAAGTGGTATCAGAGTGATGGTGATGGATCTGGGAGCGAGTTTGCAAGATAGAAGACGACGCCGTGCAAGATTTAAAATCGGCGTTATAAGAATCAAGATGGAAAAAAAGGGCAAGGTTACTGTAGCAGAACACTATAGCGCGGCGGGCACTGTTCACATGGGGATCCGACGGTCCAGATTGATTTGTTAGCCGATTGAGGATTTGGAAGCGAATTTTGGTGATCCAGGAGTCGTTCCTAGGGTTTTTCGACGTGTTGAATTCGTTTTTAGCACCAGTTTCATCAAATTCAAACTCTACGGTGACTGATTTGAATTTTGGTTAGAGAATGATGACTTCTTCGGATCCGAAGTTTGATATTCCGCTATTTAACGACAAGATAAATCTGATGGTAGATAAGGAGCAGGAGTTGGTTGGTGTGTATACTTGAGGAAGACAGTGTCAGATTAGGTGGAGCTTGCAAGCGAGCACGACCGAGTGACACACATGGAGATGAAGATGGTGGGGTTGGACTTGAAGATGGTGAGCGCTCATATTCAGTCCAAGCCAAGTGATGGAGGAGATAAAAGCATCCAGCTCGTAGTGTGGAGTAGGAGAGGTGCACCGATATGATTCGAGACGAGCGATGCAGGTGGAGCACAAGGACAACAAGAGAGGTGGAGGCGTCACGACAAAGCAGAAGATAGTGATGATCATGAAGGAATCCAATTAGGAGTGCAGGTGTTCTGATTTGAAGTGCGAAAGAAATAAAAGACTCTAGCAGGAGAGACAAAGTTTCAAGACGACGATGATATATCTTCAAGGGAGTTTGGGAATCAAATCCAAGGTGGAGATTATTAGGATTTTGTCTTTGATTCTTTGTGTAACTTCATGAGAATTAGATAGAGTTAGAGTTCTATCATGATTAGGAGTTTGGGTTCTATCATGATTAGGAGTTTGAGTTCTATCATGATTAGAAGTTTGAGTTTTATCATGATTAGGAATTTGAATCCTATTCTAATTAGGAAGTTAGGCTAGAGATATGGTTTTGATTTCCCTATATATATTCTTCTATTGGTGGAGGAAAAACCATAAAGAAAACGTAGAGATGTAGTAGATGAGAGAGAGAGAGAGAGAGTTTCGTAGTCTTTATCCGCGCAAAAGATTACAATGAGTGGGTTTTGGAGAGAATACGAGAGTTGATTATGTATGTGAGGTTGAGAGATTGAGAGACGAGAGTTGAGTGGTTCCTCTTATAGTTCTCCCTGATACATAGTGAATTTCTCGTATTGTTGTCCCATGGACGTAGGTCAAAGTTGGTCGACCGAACCACGTAAATCTCGGTGTTCTTTTTCTTGATTGTGGTTGTTCTATCTTATTGATTGGGGTTAGCTTCCGAGTTACACATATCGTGGTAGGCGGGGAGACTAAAATTCCCCAACACTACAGTGTTATCAGAGCCATGAATAATCTAAATGGGACGACATCGCCTTCTATTCCTATATTAGATGATAAGAAATTATCACCGATAAAGAGTACAGATGAAGGTGTTGTTTGAATATCAAGATATATTGGGTGTCGTAGAGAACAGAGTTGCTGATCTCGCAGATAGCGCAAGTGAAGCCGAGAAGAAAGCCCACAGTGAGATCAAGAAGAAGGATCGAAAGGTGTTATTCTACATCCATTAAGGAGTGAATGATTCAGTTTTTGAGAAGATCGACAGAGCAACTACAGCAAAGCAAACATGGGATATTTGAAGAAGAAGTTTTCGTGAAGCAACTACCTTGATTTGTGAAGAAAGGATGCGGGCATAAAGTATATAAGTTAAAAAAAAACCCTTGTGTGGGCTAAAGTAGGCGTCACGAGCATGGAACAAAAGAATTGATTCTTTCTTTCAAGATTCTTTCTTTCAAGAAAGTAAATTTTAGAAGTGTCCCTCCGAGCATGTCTTATATGTGAAGATAAACAACTCTGGTGATAAATTCCATTATATCTTTATGTTGATGACTTGATTTTTATGGGCAATAATATTAGTATGATTGAAGATTTTAAGAAGTCAATGATGCATGAATTTGAGATGACAGATCTTGGCTTGATGTCTTATTTTCTCGGCATTGAAGTAGTTAAAGGAGAGATGAGAGAGAGATAGAGAGAGGTCCTGCAATGAAGTTCCGAAAAAAAAATACAAACAGTGGACCCCTCTACTATTCACCTCTCTCTATCTCTCTCCTGTCTTATAGAGTGCCCTTGGGCACTCTATAGAAAAACCCATATTATTATGAGAAGAAGAAACTAATAATAATGGAGGACATAGATTACATGAATCAATGTGTAGTCACTTTTTTGAGGCTGTGAAATTCCCAATAATGATAGTGAAAAAGGAAATGAAAAATGAGCACCGTGTCGACCACGCCGTTTACTAATTAAGCCAAGCTAAGCTTCGATGCTTTGTAATTGTAATAAATGAAAGGGTGGTTCTTTTCCCCACTTTTTTTAAAAAAAATCTTGGATTTCTTCACCACCCGCACGAAGTACCATTGACCCTCCGAGGCACGCTGCGTAGGTCTCGCCTTTTGTCATTCTCGGGCTCAGAAGTCTACATTTTACATTTTTAGAAAATTTAACTTTCATACAAGCCCCAAAGGTAGTAGAAGGAGGAAGGTCTAGTTGTGGCTTATACTTTTTCTTGGTAACCCAGGCTGGAATTAAATACAAGACAGTGGAAGTCATATTAGAACGTTCCAACCGTTCGGACCACATACGGTTGTGTTGTACCTTACATACTTAAAGTGTAATGCTAATGATATTATAGTTTTGCTATTACTGTGTGCTATTATTGCACTTTTGGATGATTTGCTAGGTTTTCAGCGCGTTAGAAAGAGGGTCCAAATTATTCAGCATTAGTTTCTTCTTTTTCATTAGAACTTGTCTCAGTTTTTTTTAGTCGGGGGTATTGGGGTAAGGCTGCAACGTCCCATCCGTGTATCTCTTTGTTTAATGAGGTTATTTCCGTCTTAATATAAATGATATTTTTCCAAGTTTGACAAGGGTCCTGCAATGAAGTTCCGGTAAAACAAAAGTACGTATAATTATTAGACGGCAACATGACCATTTGATTCATTACTATATAAGACAGATAGAAGGGTCGCATTTTTCGACACTCACTCGGGTACGGTAAATGAATTGAATCATAAAAATGGATCTTAATTCTCCCAATTATTCAATATTGTGATCTATTCTAAATTTAACATTTAGTATATTCTCGTGTTTTACCTCGTTCTTATTTTTCTCTCGTTCTCATCTCACTACTTTTTTTTTATAGTTAAGAGAATGCAACCAAGAAATATCGAAATAAAGGATAAATTGCAGATAACACCCCATCGCGAACCCCTCGTCGTCTACACCTTTGGTTGCAGTCAATAAACCCGTACTCATCTACGTACTCCCACTCAGAACTCCTGGATTATCACTTTTCTGCTGGAAAGATTAATTCAAATAACATTTCTACTCCTCGTGAGTTGAGGGGACCTAAGTGTTAATGAATAAGCTGAGGATAGTTTAGTGCAACTGAAGATACATACATACGAGGAGGTCTATCTGCAATTTACCCTAATAAATCATACAACTTTAACCGATATTTGATCGCACGGTTGTATCACGCAGCCGCTGTTGCTAAAAGGAGAAACAAGAAATTTCAGATTAGAGCTTCCATTAATTATTAGCTTGAAAACTGTACACTTTCAATCAAAAATTAAATTTCAAAATCATAAACTTTCATCATTAATTTGTCATCCCTTACCTTGAGATATTTTTATGCACGTCACGCTTTAGAGTCAACGTAATCTTCGGACCACTCGAGCCTCATTTCCTTCCTGTGACGCTAATCTAAACTGACGTCCAACTATGTATCTTTCGCATAGGTAACAAGTTCCTTTCAAATTTCCCTCCTATCGACTTCAATCAACAATCAATCAAATCTCCCAAACATGTATGGATCTACGTGCATGCTACGTACCAGATTTATTAATAACCACAAAAACATATATATGTTACGTAGGTGCGCCCATCATCAAAAAATCACATTATTATCGTACATATTCATCCAATATCATCAACATTAACAAACAAACAAAACATATATATGTGAATACTGCGCACTTGCTGCTGCTACTAACACTTGTACTCAGCTCTTGCAAAATCTAGTTTAATTAACATGTTGTACTTAAATTTTTCTACCGTGTGCTGTAACAGAGAAGTTGAGCTACATGGATCGTGTTTCCTTAAATCCTGTGGTGGTGCTGAGTGCGCGCATCCCCTCCCCCGCCACCCGAAACCGCCTCTGCCTGCCCGTGCGGGCGACGTTACGATCGACACGAGGCCGATCTCGAAAAGCGGGGGCTCGCATGGCTTCGCCTGTACGCCATCTCGTCGTACGCCAGGCCGGTGGAAACTCAAGTACATCAGAAACGTCTCTCTACTCGCCTTGCTGCCCGCCCGGCTGCTTAGCGGCCCTGCCGTCTCTTTTCTTCGTTGAACCGGTGAGAAGAAGCATTGAGGGGATTGGAGGAAGCGACGGCCTAGCGTCCCGCCTGCTTGGCGCGGCTGTGCCCTGCAGCTTCTGGTGGGGGCCGGGGTCGACCGAAGCGCTCGGCGAGGCGAAGGAGTAGGAGCGTGCTGTTGAGGGGGGAGACGCCGAGGAGCGAAGGGCTTCCGCCTGCGGGCCGTTCGTGGGAGTCACTGAGCTTAGGTACCAGGGTTTCAGCGAGTCGAGGCGGAGACCGTGAAGGCGAACACGTGACGACGTGGAGCGGCCCCCGCCGTTGGATTTTATGGAGTTAAAAAGGGCCGTTAAAAAGACGTTCGAGTCGCAACGACGTGGTCCTGTTCGGGTAAGCGAAGGAGAACGCAGCGTCGTCCTCTAAAGAGTCATCGTAGTCGAGAGACGAGACCAGCGACGTGATTGCCCAGAGGTCCACAAACGGCCGAGCTCCCTGTACGCATGGAACCCACAAATTTAATTTGTTCCTGCAATTTTTTTTAATTCTCGAGGGGAGGGGGGGTTTCTGTTGGGGAACTGGCGCTTAATTACCTTCCAGAGACAGGAGAACATGGAGGGAGCATCGATGACGAAGGCCCTATGAAGCCTAGCGGGGTAGAACTCCGTGATGACCTTGAGAGTTCCCATGTAAAGGTTCAAAAAGGCAGGGGCTGATCTGAAAAAGCCTGCAAATTTTCCAGTTTGAAAAACGCACGCGGATTAGTTTAGTTTAGTCGGTAGTACAAATCAGAGTTGGGGGGCTTTTGATTCAAACGGTGCATGATGATGAGGAGAGGATTTGGGACCACCACAGAATCAGGTGAAGTATTAAATTACGAAAAAAGAAGGAAAAAAAAAGGAAAGGAAAAAAGAAAACCCCAGGGGATTACAGGATCCACTAATAAAGGAGGGGTTTGGTCTGGCTCGTTTGACTCTGTGAGTGGAATTTTGGGCACATGCTCCTGACACTTATCCAGTGTTAGCTAGCCTTCGTATTTTTTTTTTCAAATTAACCCTCGCTTAATCCATTTTTCTTTTTAAATTCACAGCTTTAATAACGTACAAAAGGTTTATAGTTGCTCGAATCTTACTCGCATCGAAGAGGAGAACAAACTGGTCGACAAAGCGAGACATGGACGAGACGGCCACTTCCAGCGTGAACACAAGCAAACGCAAATACCTAAATCACGGAGGGCTTATTTGTAAAAAAACAGCAGCAAAAGAAAAGGCAGGAGAAAAAGCGGAGAATGATAGGAGAGAGGCTCACGATTTCTGCGTGTGAAATTTGAAATAATCCTGCTTTATGCGAAAAACCTGAAAAAATATATTTAAAAAATTAATTAGCAAAAAAAAGAAAAGAAAAAAATCAATACACACGAACTGTTTCGTTCGTGATTATTACCATAACAGGCCGGGCCTCGTCGTCATGACCTGCCACGTAAGCAACCCCCTCGGCGAGCTCCGACGAGAACTCGTCCGCTATTAAATGATCTAAAACATTCAAATCATTAAAAAAAATCATTAAAAAGAAGGAAAAAGAGGAGATTCCTAACTCCCCAGCTCATCTGTAGGTACTTCTAAAAAAAGCAAAAGAAACAAAAATAGAAGTAAAAAGAAAAAAAAGAAGCAAAGCCAATAAAAACAAAGACAAAATAAAAAAGAGAAATGGATTATTTTTCTCGAGTACCAGTTCCGATGCTCTCTCTCCAAGAAAGAACAGTCCTCAGATGCTTCGCAGCCTTCTTCACATTATCGCCTTTCCCTTTCAAGAATCTCTCAACGCAAGCATCGTTACAGTACTTTTCCTAAAATTTCGCTAACATAATAAATTCAGCCAAAAAGTTTAACAAAAAAAAGATTGAATAAATCAATAAGGGATCAAATTGAGGGGAAGTCGAAATCGAGACCTGTTTCACTGTGAGAGGAGCTTGTTTCTTCAGGATATTGAGCACGGCGTCGATCCGATCGTGATCTCTCTTCTCTTTCTTCTCGATTCCCATTTTTTTTCAATTGCAGAAACCCTAAACCCTAATTTCAAGCTAGCATTAGAGAGAGGAAATTTGGCAGAGGCTGAAACTTGCTGTGGAATAAAAAGGAATGAGGGAGTGAGAAAAAAGAGCCGAGATGGTATTTATAGCGGGGGGAGGGCACTGACGGAGGCCGTTATGTGACAGCGAGAAATGTACAGTGGATTTGACGGCAGAACGGAGTTACGTTAACGGAAGACGTATGCCCGTTTACTATGTTTTTTATTTTTTTTTTCTTTTCTCTTTTTTCTTTTAACCATAATTTCTTTTCTTTTCTTTTCTTTTTCTTTTTCTTTTTAGTTTTTTTTATTTTTTGTTGGCTGTGTGTTTTAGTGTGTTTATTCCCTCAGCTTCTTTTTGATGACCTCAACGGTTGGCGTTTGATGGGACCCGTCTGTTTCCCGTCGGGCTAACTTTTGCCCTTTTTTGGGTGAGATTTTATTTGCAATTAAACCCCTGTAATTTTGCATTTGAGTACTTATGGGTTTTAGAAAAATTAAAAATTGTTGATATTTTTATCATTAGAGGGTGTTTGGTTCAGTTTCTACAAATTATAGGAAATTTTTTCCACCCAAAATATGATTTCCTTGTATTTCTTAAAAAATTTATAGGAAAAGTTTTTAGAAGTCAAAAAGTACCAATTTTCTTGTTTTTTGTATTTTGCTTGTTTGGTTAAAAACAAAAAAATGACCCATAACTTTATAGAAAATAGCAAAATTTTCTATAATTTATAGAAATTAAACCAAACACACCCTAAATTTATAGAAAAATATTAGCTTTATAGAAAAGTGTCAATGGTGTGTCAGATTTCTGGGTGATTTTCGTCCATTTTGAGAGAAATTTGATTTCTGTAAATTTTGGTACTTTTCTGTACTTTACAGATAATATTTTGGTAAATTTTTTTGAGCCAAACATAGTTCACGGAAATCTACAAAAAAAATTGTAATTACAAAAATGTTATTGTCAATCATTTTGAGAAAACTTTTCTATAAAATTGTTGAACCAAACACCCCCTTATTTTTTTCCACAATGGTACTATAGATGCACAAAAGCACAAAAGGTGTACCCACAATTGTCATTATGATGGTAATTTCATTGATCTTTTTTGAAACAAGAGCTTTAGTTTTTACTCCTTAGGGCTGTTTGGTTGGCATTTTTTGCCCTTGTTCCCCTGTCAAAGCTGTCAAAATGGTCGTTTTTACAAGTAAAGCTGTCAAAACTGGCAGCTTTTGTCAGTTTTAACAGGGAAACCTAAACAAAAAAAACCAATCAAACACCCCCTAAGGGGCTGTTTGGTTGTTGGTGGTAAAATTGTGTATTTATGACACAACTTGAAAAGTTGTTGTTCACCTAATTAATTTCACTTTTATACTTTTCTTTGTTTGTTTTTTATTCCATTGGAATCATAAATTGCTTGTTTGGTTTGCAAATGTAACTTTAATTGTTTGTTTGGAAAGTATAAAAAGTGGTCCCTACTCAAATGATCATATTGGTTAGAATTATTTTTTATTATTTTTTTCTGACTTCAATATCAGCTTTCTCCTAAAATCATGTCTTTTTTTATGAAATCACTTTACAAGCCACATCAGCATATGAAATCATTTTACACTATTTTCACAACTACAAACAAACAATTGAAAGTGATGAAAGCTGACATTGGGACCCACTTTTTTACATTTTCCATCCTTTTACATGGTAAAAACATACAACCAAACAACCCCTAAGCGTAATGGGCGTGCATTAATTATTACTAGACAAGTGAACTTGCACAATAACTCGGCCTTAATAATTCGTCATTTGGCATTGGGATTATGGTATCACTAGTTTCCAATTCAATATCAGAATATGTCCTTTATTCCAAAAAGTTATTAGTGTTACAATTGGACAACATATAGCTAATTACTTGTGGAATCATCTCAGACCATTCCAAGTTAATTAGATTAGTTATAACTGCTGTCAGATAAATTGTTCCAGTCCATTTAATTTATACATTTTAATCTAAGTCATACCTCACTAAAGCAGCTTTTCTCCCTCAAACTATTACAAAACTCATCTCCCCTCTTTATGCATCAAACCTAATAGAAGATTAGGAGCTGTTTGGTTCGTTTTTTAACTCGGTGGAAAAGTTTTACACTGTCTCCACATCAGATTTTTCGTGGCCATGCATGTAGGATATAAGATTTCCGTCGGTTTTTTCCCATCTTTGGTTCGCTATGATAGATCTAAACCAAAACTTGAGATCTAAAACCATATAGCCATGATTAATTCAAAGAGATTAACAAGATTTAATCTCAAGAATCATGAGAGTATGAGCGGAAGCTCCTTGTTTTATACCTGTGATGAGCCATTGGGGAGTGAACACCTTCGCAGATGGTTTTGGCATTTTCTTCTAACCCATTTAGGGTATTCCTCTTAATGCATGAATTTCTCTGCTAGTATGGGGTGTTAGAGAAATTAGGAATGTACCTAGGTAGGGCAATAACCCTTATTTATAGATGTTGTACTTTGTATATTTACCCCTCAATAAATCACAATTACAACCTGTATCTGCAATATAACCCCAATGACTTTAATTTAATACCCGAAATTAAGCCCAACTTAATTGATCACTTTAGTGGTTATTTCCTGAAAGGATAGCAATACTCATTGATTAATCATATGTGCCCACAAATAGATTTATTAGATTATTAAATCCAATCAATCTCCCATTGGGCACCCTATTGATTCCTTAAAAATTGTGTATAACACTTGATGAGCTCAAATTGCTACGTCACTTGAAAGGTATTTCTTAAAACATCACGTCCAGTTGACGTATTATCAAATAATAGCGATGGCAACAAGCAAGGCCTTGCGTCACAGTGTTATCGTGGAGCAGTCAGAAGGCCACATGAGAAATTTCAATTGGAGTGAAATTATACTCATACAATGACAAAGAACGACGATGATTCAAATCAATGGATGCGTACAGCATATGAAAATTACATAGCAATGTGATCCAATTAGTTATCGAATAGTCTATTTTCAAACTGGTCCCATTTCCTTAGTGAGAGTTCAAAATCCAAACATAATGTTAACAGCTCTTCTCTTTTAGTGTCTTTTACTGAATACTTTTCTGATTCATGACAATATTCAAACATAATCTTTTT